>NC_136118.1:13965963-14565963 GCF_965212315.1 Lampetra planeri | reverse complement strand
TGTATAGATGCCTAGAGAAGCAACATCTTGGGTAATTTTTCGGTTTAAAGCTTTCGTGACTGCAGGGATTCATCTTCTTGGTTCTTTCGGTAAAGTCACGTAGAAGGGAAGTAGTAAAATAATAAAAATAAAACATACGTGACTTTACCGAAAGAACCAAGTAGATGAATCTTGGGTAATGGCCTCCAGGTGGCAGGCAGCTTCATCATGTGAGGCACCATGGCTTTGGGGCTTTGCCAATTGCCCTTTTCATGAAGGTCACACAGTTGTGTCAGAGCGGTTATTGTGTATTACAGCGCTGTAGTCATGACCGTGGTTTCTGTTCCCGTGAATTTTATTGTTGATTCCTACAGCCGCGGTGAGGACTCGGATCTGCCAGACAATGGCAGCTTCGTTTCGCCCACACGCACGGTGTCCACTCGCCGCTCTGCAGGTCACCTCACTCCTCTTTCTGCTTCTTCCTCGCACTGCCCCACTTTGGAATTCCCTTCTCCCGTCGTCTCTCTTTCCCCAGTTACTTAAAATAATCTTTCTCGTGTAAAGAAACGTGTCACACTCTTGACAGTGCTGTTTGTTACTGGACAACTGGACATTTTGGGCTTTTGGGCCCTGTGCTTGGCATCTATTTATCATTAGCAGTTGGCTGTTGTGGGCATAGCGGTGCATCGGTTCATCAATTCCACGAATATCGATTATGCTCAGGTTACGAGCATCAAATCACACGTTTTATAATTACACGTGGTAAAACAGAGATAGCCAATTACTCTAAGCTACTGCTGCAAGTGCTGTGTGTTTAGTTTGTTGTCCTTCGCCCGCACCACCTATTAGCGTGGCTGCGAAAGAAGTTCAACATACACACGTACATACACCCAAGTTCACTCTGCTTGGCAGTGTGAATCACTCCCAGGGTGCCCCCCCCCTCCCCACACAACGGCTCTGCTTGGCCTCCCATCCGAGAGGAGCTGCAGCCGGGCCTGGCGTGCGCACTCCAAGACACGCACGCACGCACGCACCCCGTGTGTGTGCGGTGGGAGTGCGTGCAGCGCACCGCACATGTGAGTAGCGTGTGATCAAACAACCCCCGTGTGAGCCAGCACCTGGACAGAGCCCATTTTAGGGATATCAACAGCTTGGGCAAGTCGTTTGAAGTCTGAGACTTCCTGCACGTGGTGCATTCCACGTGCACTTGGAGCAGGCCCCTGTTTGCCCGTGGAGGGAGGAGGGCGATGGTGCGGTTGCCAACGCAGGGCGGCACGGACGAGGCAGAGACGCGGCACACTTAGAAAGGCTCAAACACATCCGCCCGCGCGCACACGTGCACAGCCAAGCATTACTACGCATCAGCACACACACATACACGCACCCAGGGTACTGAGAACAAGGCAAGAGGTAGAAACGGAAGGTGCCGTTTTAACGATTTGTAGAAAGGGGCCCTGTTACATTAAATTAATGGGAAAGCTCAAGATCGGATAGAGTGGATTGAACTGAAGCCAAGAGCCTGCCCTTCGGTAGAGATCTCAGATTAAAACCAATGCCATTTCCCATGGCAGACACTTAATATACAAGATGGTTAATCACTTTTGCAAATGACCACCTGATGCTGATTGGTGATTCTGCTGGAAATTACATGTTCCTATGGCAGGGACAATCGCTGCATCCTCACGAGACGGTGCTCATTTTACACACCCTGGAGGAATGGTGGTGGGCTGCTTTATTCTGCTGCTAATTGAGGCTCACAATCTCACGCTTGTGACCGTGAATTATTGTTCCTAACTGAGCCACACATCCCAGCGAATTGTTCAGACGTCAATATGCTTCCCGACGTTTCATTTGCAAAATAATTGAGCGGTGTCAGCAGGCCATTACGAAGTTTTAATTAAGTAAAAATGTGTATATTCTTGGTCTCTTCAGTTTTTGCGAAAACAAACCATGTATCATAAACATAATGCCGTATTTGAAATATATATTTTAACGCCAAACTATGAATCATTTATTCACACACACTCAAGTGAGTCAGAGCAGCTGACATGCCGCGGCTTCGTACATCATTTCATAAATACATAAAAATATAAATATAGGGGAAAGATGGTAAGGGCTCCAACACATTGACAACCTAAACACAAAAAGCAGTTCTAAAAGAACGAGTTTTCAATCTAGATTTAAAAGTGCACAGCTTAATTGGCTTCCTCATATCAGTAGGAAGAGCGTTCCAGACGGCCGCAGAAGCGCGTCTGAAAGCGCCGCGCGACGCGGTGACCGCCGCCTTAGTTCGATGGCAGCAGCCAAGAGCCGCCGCTGCTGCTGCTGCCGCTGCCGCTGCTGCTGCTGCTGCCGCCGCCGCTGCTGCTGCTGCTGCTGCTGCCGCCGCTGCTGCTGCTGCTGCTGCCGCCGCTGCTGCTGCTGCTGCTGCTGCCGCCGCTGCTGCTGCTGCTGCTGCTGCTGCGAGGGTGCCCGGAGGTCGCGTGGCGGTGGTGGTGGTTTATGCTCCTTGACGAGATCGGCGACGTCACGTGGTTCATATGTGGCAGCCACTTTGCGCGTAATGAGTGCGACCTCGAGTGTGGATGAAGGGGTTAATTGACGAGTCCTTTTCGGTGCCTTTTGTGTAACACCTGAAAGTTGTTCCTTGCCAGATGGTGTTGTTTTTTTGCTGGTGTTGAGGTTGGCTTCTGGTGCTTGAAGGGGCTTTGTTCTTGGTGTGTAATCGGGAGAAATGTTGACTACAACAAAGGAAGCTATCGAGTTTATACATTGTCTACATCGTCTTGGAAAATGTCATTAAATGAAACTGTAAACTTGTTGTATTAACCGAGACGGAAACAGCGGTTTTAATGATAAAGTATAGTGTTTTTCATTATAATTGTTTCGCCTTTACATTTTTTAAACATGCCCAATATTTCAAGCTGCCATCTTTACGTTTCGGTAATATTTGACATCTTTTATGTTTTACAATTACAAGGAAAACGTAGAACAGCTCCATGTATGTATCGCTATTTTCGTATTACGATTTTAGGGAATTAAATGTTGATGTGTTTGTTTGCAGCTTAGATGACCGTATAACCACACATTTTATTACAACTCTGCCCCGAAAACATCCAACAAATGATTTGGGACAAGATAAATCTGGCAGGGATTTGTGGCTTACGAGGCGGCGCTGGCACATGAGCCGTCATTAGCACACCCGTGGGTTTACAAACTCGACCAGAAATAACCACCGTGCGTCTCTCGGTGTTGATTTACACATCGTGACGTCTCGGGTGAGGAGGCATTCAGAGGAACCCTTTCAGCGACAGGGTCTGATTCTCGTTTCCTTTACGGATATTCGCCTGAAAACAAAACAAAACAAACGACCCCATAGCCGGGCGGCCGCCCCGTGCCACGCTCACCAGGTGGTCACCCTGCTGCTGGGGGCGAGACTTGCGTGGTTTCCTGCTCGGTCCTGGAACGAGGCCGGTCAGGGGAAGCCGGCAAGGGGTTACGCAGCGCCGGGCGGAGGAGGCTCCGCGGGTACAGTGCGGCAGATCGAGGAGGGAAGATCCCCGCTCTCTCCGCAGGACTCTGCGTGTGGCTCTCTCCGCAAGACTCTGCGTGTGGCTCTCTCCGTGCCTGTGGACGGACGCGTGCCGGCGCGCGATATCCGTTTCGCGTGCGTCTGTGCGTGTGTGTGCGTGTCTAGAGTGCCTTTTGTATGTCAGTGCACGTGTTCGTGTGCACATGCATGACTGCGTTTGTGTGTGTGCTCAAGTACTATATGCAGACATTCGTATGATTCTAAGTAATGTGTCGGTGTTTATACACCTGTATGCATGCAAGTGAGAAAGCATATTGCTTGTTTATGATCAGCATCTTGGAAGCATCTGGCTGTGTGTGTGTTATATGAATTTATGGTGGTATGTCTGTGCACGCTTATATATCTTGCACGTGTGTGTGTGTTGATGAGTGCGCGTGTGTGTAGCGGAGTGGGTTAGCGCATTGCGCTCTGACCGCAAGGCAACCTGACTTCACCCCACCCCCCATGTTCCACGTTGGCCTTCATCGGTGTTCGCTCACGGCACCTTTCCCCTCCTGTCTACGTACGTGCCTTGGTTTTCGCAGAATCGTCCTCTTGTCCAGGGTAGCTGTCCTGGGAAATCTGTCGGTCTTTCTGGGACAATATTTGTTCAGTGTTTTTGTGTCACATGCTACGTCTGCGTGGGTTTACGGCCGCGGCTATTATAGTAGCAGGAACAGCAGCGGCGCTGAGAGCGCATCCAGGGCTAGGGCTCAAGCCGACGCGGGCGCAAGCTCCAGCAGCTATCACATGTTTGCCTGGACAGGGATTGGG
The DNA here is from genome assembly GCF_965212315.1 of Lampetra planeri. Taxonomy (NCBI): domain Eukaryota; kingdom Metazoa; phylum Chordata; class Hyperoartia; order Petromyzontiformes; family Petromyzontidae; genus Lampetra; species Lampetra planeri. The sequence continues at coordinate 14,561,639 of NC_136118.1, read as the reverse complement.
GGGGGGGGGCTAACGAAGAAAGTCTTGAACCCAATGGAACTTTACCGGGTCTCACCTGCAAGGTGTGTTTCTATTGAACGAAGAGAGCACCCTGACCTATTCGTGAAACACTGCCGGATCCCAGGCTGTCTGTGTGGCTGCTCATGCACAGACTCCCTTCATGATCGTGCCAGAAAATGCTGTGAATGGGAGCAGCAGTGCGTGGATCAACGAAGCATTTCCCATTGTTAAAGGAGGCACCTTTGCCGCACCAAACAAACACAGCCCGGCTCGCAGTTCTGTGGCACTGGCATGCTGTTTTGATATGATGCAATAACAAAACCAATGGGCATGGATTTTTATTTTATGATGCATTCCATTCTTATTGGACAGCGTCTGTAATTTGTATCAGTGGTTGCGTGACACCGGTTTGGAATCTCCACGAGCTGAGGCCAACGTGGCGTTACCATCAACACCTAAGAAGATGATTCCTTGCAGTCACGAAAGCTTCAAATCTAGAATTAACACTTTGTTCAATGCGTGTTCATGATTTCGCTGTGATGCCTTCATCATGATGGCCTACTTTTTTCATTTATGCCAAAAGCTCTTGAACATGCACATTGTTGATTTTAAGCTTTCGTGACTGCAGGAATCCATACTCTTTGGTTCTTTCGGTAAAGCCACGTAGATAGAAATAAAATAAAATAAAACAAATCACGACGTTTCGATCGTAACACAAGCAATCCTCATCAGGTGGGACAGCATTTTCTTGCTGTTTATTTTATTTCTACCTACGTGACTTTACCGAAAGAACCAAAGAGCATGCACATTGTATTGCACGGACAGCACGGTTTGGTAAAGCCCCAAGTAAATTAGGAAGAGGCCTTTTTTGAGATCCAACCTTTGGGACAAGCGTAAAGTACTTTTGTACTTTTGACAACGCAAAGCTTCGTGCCTAGCTGTGTTTAGCACTCTGTTGTTGTATGCAACCTCAATTTTCTTCCCGCTGCAGTGAGAACAGGTCATTGAGTCCTCTTCACCACAGGTGGATCTAAGCCAGTGATAGAAAATGACCCATGCTCATCTTCAGTTCCCAGTTTGCTGATGTTATTTTCCCCAGAGAGATGATGGCCTTGTTCCTTCTGAATGCCCTCTTTGGATCGCCGTGCGTTGTGCTTCAAGAGGAGCTCTCGTAGAAGATGAGTTAAATACCCTATGAGTGTGAGGAAAACATTATTTGCGTGATCAAGGACTGTATTGTTAGAATCGCAAAGAGCCACACATTGCAGATGAGATGTTACAGAATGGTGCGTTTAAATTAGCTCTCAGTCGGCTCGCTGGAGTGATATTTCCTCGCTTGAAATTAAGAGCAGTGACTGTTAGACTATTAATTAAAATACTGTAGAATATTTAAATTTGGCCCCATTTAAACTTGTTATTTGAAGCTGACTGTTCAAGACGTGAAAGATTAAAGTATTTTTATTTGGCTGAACGGTTTGTGTCATAGATTAATTGGCAAGTTGTGCGTGGCCCACGCGTCTCTGTGGCTCTAATGAGTGTGTGCGTTGCGCCAGGAGGCATGACTCAGATTATAACAACAAGAATTATAATTTATTTATCCAGGAAAGCCACACTGAGTTCAAGAACTCTTTTTCAGCTCGGCCCTGCATTGGGATTTTATTTTATTTAAGACGTTCTCAGAAAATGTATTATTAGTATGTTTATTATGAGTGGAGAAAACCCACACGTGCAAGGGGGCAACACTCATTTCCCGTACAGATGGAAACAGATTCATATTAATCCACCTGCTGTACTGCCTTCTCCTGGCGAGCCAGGGTATGGCACCTCAACGCCCAGGAGAAGGGAGTTTCACACCGTGAGTTTGAGTCACCGCCCCTCGCGGCCTCCACAGTGCTAGACTCCAGGTGTGTGCCATCACTGCCCGGCTAGATGTACGGAGCGATTGAAACGTGCGCCTAAACGAGTCGGCTTGCAAGACTCGGGGACGGGGGCGGACGACTCTGTGGTTTCGTCTTGCTCAGAGGCTGGGTATGTGGGCCAAATCGGCGTGCACGTGACGCATCGCGTCTTTGCGCGTGCAAACGAGCGCTCGCCGCACGATGTCCATTAATTATAAATCCTCCGGCTGCTCTGTGTGCCTGCAGTAACTGTCTGGTATTGATCCTAACAGGAACTGAAAGTGCATTGCTATTGAGGGAGGAAACAATGCATCAGTCGTCTAAGAGGCTGGTGGCACGGGGATCACCGTCCATAACAATACACGCCCTTAAACGCCAGCGCCCTGACTCTAAATGCAGACGTAGTCACTCGGGTGATCGAATGCTGATCCCACGATGTGCATTGAGCTTGCGAGGTTGTTCGGGAGATCCTGTGTGGCCTCGTGCTCGAGTCGGATCTCAGGGGTCAGCACCTCTCAGATTTGGGGTGCAAATTGCGGCAGCCACCCATGACTAAGCCACGTTCGCAATCATCCCCAATTAATGGTGTCAAACTGGTCGCTGACGACTGATCAAAAATACGTTCACGTGAGTTTTACGTCCCAACTCAGAGGGGATTTATTTTTTGCCGTGTGAAATATTCGCGATTAATATCCAGTAAAACGGTTGCTTTGTTAATGGGAATATAAAAGTGCAATATTGTATTCTGATGAACTGCCAATTCCCCCTTCTAGTAAAGAGGTCATATTATCTCATCACTTAAAAAATTACGGCTATAAATCCATCGTGAAAATCACATTCATGGATTTATTCGCCCACCAAAAAGTGCTCACATTACGGATTTTGCAGAAGCAACCACGGACTCTAAAACTTGTGAGTGTCGTCCAAAACCGTGAAACCCACGGAAGCAGACTGGACCTTTCACGAGCTGCCCTGCATCAGTATGTTAATCACAGTCACGGACAAATCACGAAGCCCTTGGGCGCCCAGAGACAACCGAAGGACCACCGCTCTCTGGAGACCCGAGCGGTGTCCAAATTCCCATCCGAGTGCCACTCAACGCTGCGATTCACTACAACTTGGCATGGCGGGGGGGTCAGCTTCCGTAGCACTTGATGTTATCGCTGCAGTGCCAAATTACACGCGTGCGCACACACAGGCGCACGCACAGATGCACCGGACGTAAGCGCAAAGTGGCTTCGTGTTACATATTACCGTGCCACAGTGTGCGGCGAGGGAGCACGCGGAGGGGCAGGCGCGCATTCCTGCATGTCAGCGAATCTGCTTGTCTGTCCAGCCATCCATGTGTCCACCTATCTGGTGTCCCCACAACATTAGAGTTATCTGGGTCTCCGTGTCTCCCCGTGTCTCCCCGTGTCTCCCCGTGTTTCTCCTTATGCTGTTACGTATTTGCGTCAGATTTTTGTGTCTGCGTCATTTTGTCATGATTGATTCACTTGCAATACTAAGAGAGGCGGTGCAAAGAGCAACAACATAAGTTAGAGACAAACCTAGGTTGTATACATTAGGCCTTTGACTACAAATTAAAAGAATAGCTACTGATTATTAAAAAAAAGCATTTGAATAAAATCCCAAAGTGATGGGGTGCTGCCATATTTAATTTGTAGTCCCGTAACCCAGGTGCAACGTCTGTAAATTGAAGGAAACATCCAAGTGAAAAATGTTCAAAGTTAGATTTAATTAACAAGATCTACAAGTGTGGGCTCCCTGTCAGAATTGCACCCGAGAGCTGCACAGTGGATCAGCCTTGCAGCCTCGGAACGTCTCTACGACTCCACTCGGAAATCCCAGAACGGTGGCTGCGCTCCGGGTTCACATGCACAGTAATTCTACCCGTTTGGAGTGGTGATTACTATCCATCATCTCTTATAAACACGTGTTTTATCTCCCACGTTGGTGGAGATGACGTGGAGGAATTTGAGATTTGAATTGACGTTGTATTTTTGCGCCGCTGCAAATACTTTAAACGTTTCTTTGAAGTTCAAGTTCAGCGAATGGAAGAAGAATGGAAGAAGAATGGCCAATCACGCGAGGCTCCTGGGTTTGGCTTCTGCTCCCTGCGGTGCATTGGGGGGGGGGGGAGAATCTCTGCACGGAGAGCAGCTGCCCCGTTTTGTTCTAAGCGAGCGCGCACGTGAATGCAGTCGGCGCGGCGAGCACAGATGGCACCTCTATGGGGACTGCGCTTGACTGGGGCTGCCCAATGCATTAAAAAAGTCTCTTTATTCATAGGCTGAGAAAATAACGGGGTGGACGTCACGGGGGTGCCCATTGTGAGGTTGTCGTCGTTGTCAGGGGTGAGATATTCGGAGCTCAAAGTATTCGAGGGGGATTGTGCGAGTAATTCTCACGAGTCGGTTTCGGCGTCACGGTATCGTCATCCGAGATGCCATGAGCACAATTCCTTGGACTCGCCGGTCCAATAAATAGCAAACTAGATCGATAGCAGCTATTTGTCACTACAGGTCTTACTTGAAAAGTAGATACTGTAATCAATCCTCGTGGGCCTTCATGAACTGATAAATGATGATTAAGATTGAGACTTTGTTCAAGGTTTTTTGTTTAGCTTTGTTCGAGAGGACAACGCTACAATACCAATAAAAAACAAGCAAGCCACATGAGGAGCGCACAGAAGGGTCACAAGAAGCCTGTTATATTATATTATTGGTTCTTTCGGTAAAGTTACGTAGAAGGGAAACAATAAAATAATAAAAATATAAAACAATAAAATTATCACGACGTTTCGATTGCAAAACAAACAATCATCAGGTGTGAAAACCACAGCAAGAAAATGTGTGCTTGTGTTGCAATCGAAACGTCGTGATATTTTTATTGTTTTATATTTTTATTATTTTATTGTTTCCCTTCTACGTGACTTTACCGAAAGAACCAAGAATATGAAACCCTGCAGTGACGAAAGCTTTAACTCAAAAGAAGCCTCTTCTCGTGTCTTGTGTCCACGTGGACAGGGAGCGGCAGTCTTGCTGATGGGAGCGTGGCGGAGATGGAGAGTCCTCTCCTCGTTCCCTCCTTTGGCTGTCGATCCCTCACCAGTCTCGCCCATCGGCCACCACCGTCCCTTCTAGCCGGGATGCGTCCTGCCCAAGTTCATTTACTTTCCTTAAGTCAACATTTTGTCTTTTGTATTTGTTCTCTCGTCCATGCGTCCCTGTTTCTGTTTTATTTCTTAATTCCCAACGTGTCTCTCTTTGTGCTTCCACACACAACACACACACAACACGCACATCACAACACACCACACACAACACACACATCACAACACGCACACACACCACATACAGCACGCATACAGCACGCACACACAACACGCACACAACACGCACACAACATGCACCACACAACACGGACGCACAACACGGATGCACAACACACACATCACGACACACACACAACACGCACACATACAACACGCACACACGCAACACACACAACACGCACACACACAACACACAAACAACACATTCCACACACACACAACACACACATCACAACACACACCACGCACACACACGCAACACACACAACACGCACACACACACAACACATACACAACACGCACACACACCACACGTTACGATTTTGTTCTGCTTCCGTTGCCAGTCGATCCGCGTCTCCCATCCACCGATCCGAGTGGGGTGTTATTATTATATACACTTAGTGGGGTGTTCTTATTATATACACTTAGTGGGGTGTCCCTCTCTTGTTCACCTCGTTATGTCAACATTTAGATCCTGATCCCAACTTTAATCACTGCCTGAAAATAAAGTCGTCTTTTCGATCCATCTCGTAAACGTCCTTCATCCGTCACAGTGCTGTGGTCGCCCGCGACGCACCATTGATGATGTTCTTACTCTCTTGATATTGTAGACGTAAGCTGCATGGCTGTTGTTAGCCACCGTAACACCGCGTGTTGCTCAGCGACATTAGCGAACGTAAGCTCGCTCGCTATTCTTGGGTTGGCTTAACTTTAGCCCGCTCCACTCATTGTAACTCCTCCACACTCATTGTAACTCCACTCATTGTAACTCCTCCACACTCATTGTAACTCCACTCATTGTAACTCCTCCACACTCATTGTAACTCCACTCATTGTAACTCCACACTCATTGTAACTCCACTCATTGTAACTCCACACTCATTGTAACTCCACTCATTGTAACTCCACACTCATTGTAACTCCACTCATTGTAACTCCTCCACACTCATTCGCATGATCGTCACATTCTCATAATCCACAAGAGGGTTTTTTGGAGTTAGATCGTGTCAATATATAAATATGTCGTTAAACCCGCCACCACCCGACACAGCCAACTAGTAAGGGTTGTCACGTAAACAGAACGTACCAATTCGTCACTAGTACAGCACACAGGTTGTGTGTTGGAGAGCCAAGCCACAACATTTACCATCTGAGTGCCGTGACGTTTCTCCAGTAATTACAACCAGCTTCATCAGGCGACAGCCAGATTTGTGGAGAAATCCTCCTCCTGCTTCACTCTTAAATTTCCCGGCCATACAAATTGACAAACGCCAAGAGGCTCCGCTGCTTCAACGCTTACCGGACTTTCCGATGGGCACGGTTGGCTACGTACGGCGCTAAAGAAGTTGAACGCGCAGTACATGCGGACAACGCAGGGGCATCGTTGCGTCCGCTCGCGGGTCGTGGCGATGCTGTGCCCCCTGCCGTCGGCAATGTGGGAACTCTCGTGCCGGGTCTCGTCGCGCACGAGCTGCGGGCGGCAGTGTCACGGCTGTGTGACATGAACGCAAATGTGCTCCGGACGTAGCGCCGTATAAGTGAAACACACTGCCGGTTGTTGTTTGTTGTTGTTATCTCATGCAGCATCATGGTCATGCTATCACTTTCCTTCGTTCTGTTTGTTTCAAGAAATGATGTAACGCGCCGCTCATTTATGCGAAAGCATCACGATCAGTCTGCGTCTCGTTGAGTCTTCTTTAAGAGTGCACGTGCATTTAACAACTTAAATATGTTGATCATAATGCGTTGTGTAGCCATTGTGTTCATAACCCGTGATATTACACTGGCTATATATTTTATTAGCGACGTAACATTCATCATCATTGTCTCAGCCTCGTGGTCACCTTGTTCACCACAGGAGCATTTGGCACAAAATCATTGTTTCAACTCCCAATACGATTCATCCTGAACTTGCTGTGGGGAATGTACGTACGTATGTTGAACTTCTTTCGCACCGTATGTAGCCAACCGTGCCAGTCGAAGGTGTGGAGTGAGCCATGTGCTCAGAGGTGGATTGTGAAGGCGCAATAACGTCATCGTTCACATGCCTAGGCCACTGTGGACCACTGTTATACTCCAACATTAATCTGTAACTACTTTTTGTTTTACTCTTGAAATCACAGTAACTGGGGCACATTTACATCATGGGACCTCCTTTGCCAGTACCAAATTACGATAATAGGTTTCCCCCTTTTTACTGGCACATTTACGTGTCGCTTTGAATTGTGCATTTGAAATATTTGAAAAAAATGAGAGGTGAAGTAACAATAGTCGTGGTGCTCCCATGTATGGAGGCAACAGTGGGTGTCCTGATGGATTAACTGCCACCAACCCCTAGAGTGCTGTGGGATTCTTTAAACGACGACGCACAGCCGCCAACACAGATTCACACCCCCCCCCCCACGCTCGCATGAGTAGGAAGACACTCGAAACGAGGTGGCGGCCCGGTGACTCACACAGGGCTCATTCGTGTCGGGACACCGAACCGGCGCTGATGAGATCAGACAACTGGCTTCCAGCCAACGTTTCAACATACCTCAACTCGCTCCATCCCAACACGCTCCATCCCGTGACATGTGAGCACCATCCCCGTGCCCAGTTTTAGTCGCATTCCTCGAGGGTAACTCGTTTGATGATCTCAGCATGGTTACTGGTGGCTTCAAAGAGGGAGAGAGAGAAAAACTCATAGCGTAATTGAGGCACGAGTGTGCGATCACCGATTGGATGCCGGTACCCTTTGTTCGTATCCAAATGTGGATTCGAATACAGGTAGCTAATCGTCGTTATAACGTGTGCTCACTGGAGTAAATTCACGATCTCAGCTCCGTAGCTGATGACTTGAGAAAACAACCCGTTAAATAAAATACACCTAATTTGTCTCATCCTTGGACTGAGAATTTGATGTAGTACATCTGGTGTCGTTATTCACGGTCATTTCCTAACAAGATGGGTAGAATGTTGCGATTCATACGATGTCACCTGACCACGCCGCTGTGTATCCCTCGTGGGCGCAGGTGAGCTGCTCAGCCAGCCACGGCCAGAGGGCGTCACGGAGCTGGTGTGCCCGCGGGACGGCACGGGCTCGGAGAGAGTGCACGTGTCGCTCGTGTACCCCCCCTCGCCCATCTCCCTCAAGCCCTGCCCGCCCGCGCCCTGCTCGCTGCCCCTGCCACCGTCGCCGTCTCCGGGACCCTCTCCGTCCCCGTCTCCCACCGCCCCCGGCGGTCCGCACACCCTCCCGGCCGCCACCACCGCCACCACCTCACCCGGCTCCTCGCTCAGCCTCTCCCTCACGTCTGTGTCCAGCCCGAGTCCCCTGGAATCCCGTCCCGCTTCGAAACCACCCTCGCCCTCTCCCTCGCCCGCGACGCGTGCCGGCACGCCCGCCGACCGGCACGCCGGATCGCCGCCCAATCCGCCAAACTTGGAGTCTCTCAGCTCCACGGAGACGCTGCACGCGCGCCTTTACCCCAGCGCCGTGATGACCACGCCCAAGCCGGGCGCGACGTGCTGCCCGCAGGACGGCCAGCCGGGCGGAGCTGCCAGGGCTCGCCCCCACCCACCGAGCAAGCCCAGCATCGTCACGCACATCGGCACCCACCCCGTGCGCCGGCCGCACGCCGCCGACGGGAGGCCCGCCGCCAGGACCGCCACGGCCGCGCACGGTCCGCACGCGGCCGTGACTGCGCACGCTCGGGTCAACGGCTCGGCGTCGGCGCCAGGCACGGCCTCGCGTCCCCGGTTAGTCGCTCCGCACCAGCAGCAGCAGCACAGCGCCAGTGTCGGTAGCAGAACGACGCGGCCGCAGGGCCGTGCCAGCCACAGCTCGGCGCCACACTCGCCCACGGAGCCGCTCCCGCCGGCCTGCGCGCAGCCGCGGAGCCTGTCGTGGCCGACCGTGCACGGCGCCGCCGCCGCCACCGTCACGAGCGCGACCTCCACCCTCGCTCCTAACCCCACCACGACTTCCCGGCCACACCTCAGGAACGGCGCGCGACCAGGACCCTCGGCCAAGTGAGGGATGGAAGGGGCCGCGAGCTGCCCACGCCCGGCCGGGTTCGGCAGCGCGAGAGCGATGGCCGCTGTCCGTTCCCTGTTGTGGAGCCCCTGGATCTCATGGTGGGGGACCCCTTGGGACTGCTCGAGGGGGGAATCCACGTGACCGTCGCCACGCGAGACCGAGGAAGTGCCACGTATTCACGGTCTCCACGTATTCATGTTCTCTCCCGCTGCCATTTGCTTGGCGATGACTTTGGCCAACCCTTATCGACGTGCGGCTCGGCAGAGGCGGCAGAGAGAAAGGCGCACGGAGCCGCGCTCGCTGCGTGGAGGGGGCGCGCCGACTGCCGTGCCGTGACGATGCGCTGCTTGGAAAGAGGTTGGTCACACGCTTGATGAAATGCCGCTGAACTTTCCTGCGATAGGAAGTGAGAAGGTAGAGGGGGAAGACCTCCAGGAGGGGGTGGTCTGCTCAAGGGGTTGATGCTGAGATTCATGGTTTTGATTGTGGCCAGCGAGCCAACATTTTAATCAATTTCTCAAGTGTATCGAACCCAGTAATCTCAACGCCGTCACCAATGAATGCACAAAACCCCATAAGGGTTTTTTTTTTGTTACTAAATTTCACTTGGCTATATTCTATGAGCTACAGTTTTAACTTGAGCATATTTTTAAATGAATGACTCGCAGCAAACCCCCCACCCCAATATGCAATTGTTTTGTTGATCAGGCAAAATATTTGTGAAAGTATTAAACAAGGCATGCGATACACATTGCAGCTATTCTGTTGTTCTATTCTGTTGGTCAGTGCTGCCATCCAAAGGAGTTTGCTACATAAGTACATTAGCATATACATAGCTGATGACTCATTGAAGTTGAAATTGGTTCTAGTTTGTCTTTTGAAAAATAATTGTTACAGAAAAGCATTAATCTAAATGGACCGCCTGTGGATGAGTTAAAGGTTGTGGCTAAAGTAGCCAGTAGATGGCAGTATAGCAATAATACAATATATTGGTTTTGTTATCACTTAAAACTTTCGTGACTGCAGGAATTCATATTATTTGGTTCTTTCGGTAAAGTCACGTAGATAGACGTGACTCTACCGAAAGAACCAAATAATATGAATTCCTGCAGTCACGAAAGTTTTAAGTCAAAATGTATTGGTTTGTCTGTTTGGCTGCTACAAATGCCTTTCTCTGGTAGGGTGTGGCGAACAGTGCCGCTATTATTGTGTGGACTCTAACGACGAGGTAGCTCTGTGTTATCCACTTCTGTGAGTCGTTCTTCAATGCTGTGCGAGAGATTTGGATACTTCACCTCGTCACGTGAAACCGATATCGCAACAGGGTTGGAATTTGGTTAAATTATTTTTAAAATATGTATTTAAAGTGAGATGTTCTGAAGGGACCGTGGCAGCTTAGCATTTATGTAGTTAAATGTTCTCCAATAATTGAAGAGAGCCTTGGGAAATTTAATTACACTAATGTCTTTAAGTAATTATAAATATATCGTGTGGTGGAGATCTCGGCGCGTCCAGTGGGCTTATGAGGCTGCATCTTGCCGGGCAGTCAACTGCAGTCCAGGGTTGTGTGGTTTTAACAAATTAATGTATTTAACAAACCCCTCTACTGCAATGTTTTTTTTTTCTGAATACAGAAATGTAAGCAGAAACATGACATTCAGAATGTGCCCGTTTCTCAGGTCTTCTTCAGAAAATAAAATGTCTCGAGCAGATTTCCGCCTTATCTTGCGTACGGTCTTTTGCGATTGCCAACCGAGTTGTCTCTCGTGTGTTTCTTCAGCAGAGCGAGCCCGCGTGTGGACTTCCTCCTCCTCCTGCTCCCCTCGCTGTGGCCGCATGTCCGGGTTCTCCACGCTGCTCCACCCGCAACGCTGCCGGCCGGTCAAGAGGGCCTTCTCTGTGCGCTCCCACGGCAGTGCGGATGCCCACGCTCTAAGCTCGTGATCTCCCATTGGTTAACATTTGCCCGAGTTTGTTGCCAAATAAAAAGGTTTTTGTTTTAATGTTTCATATTCTCAGCCATGCAGAAAGATGTGTACGGAATTATTTGGTGCACTGTTTGGAACTGTGAAAGCAAAGCTCGTTGGGAATAAAGAATTCCTCATGGCCTGAAGGTGTGAACCTAAATCGTGCATCATTTTTTTGATGTGGCACACTCAATGCACTTTTTCCTCATTTTAAAAAAAAGAGGTGGCTGACTTGCTCAGAGGGCTAATGCTACACTCATATCAGAACAATGATCCAGATATCCTAGAATACAATTCATGCTTTGTTTGCTCAAAAATTAAACCACTCTGTCATAACTTAAACATTTGATGGTTTCAGCCAGGGCCCCTATGGATATGCAAAACTAGCATTGTAAAAAAAACATGATATTTAATTTACTCCAGTCCATCTGTGATGCCAAAATACAATAGTCTGCATATATTGTATGATATGAAGTTAACCACCTGCCACAGTTTATTATTTACTATCCACATAACGATGCATTGATTAGCGTCGATTCTTGCGCTCATGATACGTACATCGAAGCGCGCATGTAAGAGATGTTTCTGATTTGTTGTTTGCAAATGATGCGTCACGGTTATTCTAAAGGAGAAAGGAAACTGCAATCGAGACGAAGCGTATTCTTGAATCTAATCGCAACCCCCAAGTTGTGACAATCGAATCGCTGGGGGATGCGGACTTTGGGAGTGAATCTTTTCCCATGACTGCCGCTCACACAGCGTGAAAGACTGCCACCTTGTGGCTGATGGAAAGAGAGGCCGACTGATGAACTATTGGCAACAGATTTGGTTATTGTTCAAGGTTGTTCAGAAACAAGATGCAGTTTTTTTCAAGCTTTTCCCTTCATCCTCAGACGCTGATAGCATGAAATTAGAATGCATTTTCTGACAGTATCCATCACATGTATCATATTTATAAAGAAAAATATGAATTGCATCTTACGCTTAGCCTGCATGCACACACATGCAGATGCTGACTAAATGTTCATACTTTTGCTCAGGGGGCAAATGCCGATTTTGTGAGCACCGCGTGAGCACCGCTGAGATCCTGGCTTCAGCTAGGATCTCCACCGGCTGTACAGAACAACTGTCCATACATTTGATTATACACTTAAGTTCATCCGATGAATTAATTATAAATATATCTCCAGACTGACTTGTGACAAAACAAGCCAAGTGAGGTTATTCCAGAAGTAATTCTGGGGTTTAAACTTCTGGCAGCAATCCCTGGCATGGCGTTGTGCTCCGAGAACTGATTGAAGGAGTTCCACGAGGACAATCCTCCACCTCACGGTGAAAGCAAATCGTCTAGGGGTGTGTATGTCACACCTTATGCTTACTTCTTCGTGTGGCATGGAAACCTGTTGTTTACCGCACGTGATTTTAACGAATTGTTTTGTATATTTGCAAAGATGAAACAAGTGTTCTGGGGGGGGGGGGGACGGTTGTGTCCGTGTGCCCCGAGCTTTCACAGCTTCTTGCCTTAACGTTGAAGCTCAGTGCGGAGTTGGTGGTGGGCGGTCTCTCTTCACGTGCAAGCACCCGCACGCTTTGTCTGCATCCACGGTTCTTGCACTTTGTACATTTCGTTTTCCACTCGAGCAAGTTTCTGGCGAGCAAGCGGGGTGGGGGAGTGGATTGTGTTTGGTGAGATCACAGTTTTATTGAACATTCGCCACACGTGCAATTCAAAGCACAGAACAAGACAAATACCCATGTGACTCAGGGGTCTTGATATGTTTCACATTGTTTTCAGAAGTGTAACTGTAAACAAAGTTGCTGGCTTTATCCATTTATTGACGCTCCTCTTATATCTGTGGGAGAGTGTGTGTAAGTTGTTGCTTGAAATGTGCTTTTGTTCATGAAGCAATATTCACTTTCACAATTGGGCGGGTGTCTGGTGATAGGGATTTTGCATCCCAATTAAAGGGAATTTTGACACTGAACGAACTTGTCGTTTTTCATTTGAAGTTTTCACACTTGGTGCGCGCATTCGCTTCTCATCGCGTTGAGTTGGTGCTATTATGAATACACACACACGCACTGGTTCAAATCGTCTTAAAATGTTTTCAAAATTAGATTGAAAACGGGCAGGAATTGACTGAAAGTAGTTTCTGATGGTATCCCAATATATACACTACACTGTGTCCGTGAAGGTATCTATTAAAGCATTATAATTAGCAGTTTCAGCTAGGTCCATAATTTTGGGGCAGTTTAGGACGATCAGAATCGCCCGACCTCCTTCCCTGGCGATCTTTTCCAACACCTTCAATCATCACGGGAACTGAGGTGACGCTGCGTGGGCTGCGAGTCGGAGGCATTTCCTGTTCACCTTCGGATGCCACGGGGATGTCCTCTACCAGCCACTGGAGCAATTGCTGCCTGGGTGTTGTCAAGGGGTGGCTTCTTAATGATCAACCATGTTATGGATGATGATCTGGTAATTGCTGCTCACTCTGAGAAGGAGTTGGACACTTGCTGAACGTAGAGCATGCTACTCAGAGATGTGGCCTTTAATATCATCAAATACTCCACCCCCTCAACTCTCCGTGAATGATAGATAAGTTGTGGAGAAAGCCACAGTTTGCTCATGACCAGCTCTGGTTGGCAGCAGAGGTTTCACTCCGAATCAGTCGAGCGGAACTAACTTTCCAATGGGCAGAGTGCTTATGGCTAGCTCCGGTTTGGCAGAGGTCTCCAAATCAGTTCAGTGGCATATTTTCATCAGCCGTGTAATGCTGTGTGGAAGCTACCTGGCACATTGCTATGTATAAAGCCCTGGATTTCTCGGCCACAGTTAAGGGCCCTCCCTTCTATACGCTTATGAAATGCCGTTTTGAAGGAAATTTAGCGCTGTTTTCAAGCATTCAAGCTGGCCTGCCTACGATTCATCCTGGGTTTAACCAGCCAACATTGTGTGAGGAGCTCAGATCCTCAAACAACACAGTACCATCAACGAGCTCCTCTGTCGGACAAGGCTGCATTGGCTGGGTCCCTTAGGCCCAGCCACCGCAAGTCCAATTACAGATGCAAGATGAATGCTGATCTAAGGCTAAATCTGACGAAAATTACACAGAAACATTAAACACGGAATTTGAAGCATTCTACCTACGTGACTTTACCGAAAGAGCCAAAGAGTATTAAACACGGAACTCAGCTCGCACAAATAGGCACCACCATCGCACGATGTGAAGCTTTCGTGACCGCAGGAAAACACGACGTTTTGGTCGCAACACAAGCATCCGTCTTCAGGTGAGAGAAACATTCCTGCGATGGGAGCTGGTAAGAACGTTGGGTTGCTCGGTCAATGGCCAGGGTCAACGGCGGCGTGGTGTATTCCGCAAATATGCCCGACTGTGAGGGCGGGCACAAGCCGGCGTGAGTAGGTTAAACGTTAAGTTTTATAAGGGCACCACGGGGTGACCAGCCCCTCCCCACCCAGCCCCACCCCTCCCATCCCCCACCCAGCTCCACCCTCCCCACCCTCCCCACCCAGCCCCTCCCCACCCAACCCCTCCCCACCCAGGCCCTCCCCACCCTCCCGACCCAGCCCCTCCCCACCCTCCCCTCCCCACCCAACCCCTCCCCACCCTCCCCTCCCCACCCTCCCCTCCCCACCCTCCCCTCCCCAGCCCAACCCTCCCCACCCAGCCCCTCCCCACCCTCCCCTCCCCACCCAGCCCCTCCTCACCCAACCCTCTCCACCCAGCCCCACCCCCCATTTTTGTATGCACGACGGACGGACACAATCCTCTGTGGGCTGGTGGAACCAGGTGGTTCCTACCAGTACTATCAGTGTATAGCTCCCAGGGAGGTAATGCATTGTTTCATGTCACAGTACTGCATAAAGAAACTTTGCCAATAATGATTTGAAGGAGTGGAGGCTGAAACTTTAGATTAAGCTAATGTACAGGTTTGGCATAATCCGTTTCATCTGACCATTTGTTAAAGATAAAATGTGATGTACTTTAGAAAATATTATCACTTTGATTTTGCATCATAAACAATTCACACAAGCTATATCAAAATAGACCCAGTGGTGTATAAGGCAGTTTTGATAAAAAGTAAGGCTATGAACTGCACTACAGTGTGTTGCTGAGAGGCATGTCTGAAGGAATTGTATTTTATAATTCTTTTTGCGATATTGAGATATGTTTACATTTTAAATGCCAGGTTTCAGTTTATAAAACGTTTGTGCCAGAATACCTTGAATGCTTTTTTTAAAAGCATTTGTTTCAAACAAAGCATTCAAACAAAATTGTTTATTGTGGAGTTCACTTAAGTTGTAAAAAAACAACATACATTAAAACTATTACACTACAAGAAGATAACAAAATAAATGTAAGCGATCCCTATTCCTACACTACTCTACCAGCACCTTCATGTATTTGATTTTCAGTTCAACTTTTCGGACTATCATGGGCTGGGAACGGTTACTGTCCCAAGACACCGGATACTGATTCATGACCAGTCAGTGGAAATAGGTGTGTTTTAGAACACTCATTATTGCAAATAGTGTAGAAAATCGATACTTTTATGGGTTTTTTAGGTGGTTTGATTGCTTATTAGTTTATAACATTCTGAGCGTGTGATTCCTCGGGTACTCGTGTTGAGTGCAGTACATGCGTTTTAAAGTTTAATGTTTGGCTTGACCCACAATAATAAGAGACACGAATAGGATGGTCATTGATTATAGGAGTTTATTGTACTCAGCATTCTTGTATGAGTCAGTTTGCTGAGTCAGCAACTATTAGATATCAGTTATCTGACTGCGGCTCAAATGAAACCAACAAAAAGCAGAAGTACATGCTTTTACTTCCTCTCCGCTTTTTATTTACTGAAAGTAAAATGTGCATATTTGTGTCTCATATCTGGGTGTCTCTGGTTCTATGAGTGTATCAGTGGCGGCTCGTCAATAGAGGGCGCAGGGGCGCCGCCCCCATCAAGATTCAAGAATATACATATACAAAAATTATATAAAAATACATAAATAAAATATTTTTTTCATACGATGTGCCGGCTGGTAGTAAGAAAAGCATCAGCATTTAATAAAAACTGGCTTTAATCGGTCAACTATTTTCTATGTTTTTCAATGTGTTTCATGCGGGGCGCCGGACAAATGGATGTCTATGTGAGACTTTAAATTTTCGGACAGCATGTGACCTGAAGCTGGTCTCTAATTGGTTTCTTAAAGATTCTCCTCGGGGCGCAAGTCGTTGCGTCCCTGGCCAATCAGAATTGGATACATGTTATTTTATCCAATCTGTTTGGTTCTCGTCACCTGTCATTCAAATTTTACGCTCTGGGCCACTACTGCGAGTGCGCAGGCGACACCACTTCGACACTTGCTAGGCTGATAAAATTTTTTGTGTAAACAATGGCAGCAGTTCATCCAAATTCTGTAATTTATTTACAAAAAAACCCTTTCACAAGGCTTTCGCTGGAAGAAATAAAAAAGATAAAGGATCTCGGACCGGACCAACCCGATTTACAAATCCAGCAGCAGGCCAGTGACAGAGGACGAAGCTACACACGAAGCTTCACCCGCGCTTGTTATGAGAAACGGAGGTGGCTGGCTGGATGTGATGTTAGCAATTCTCTTTTTTGTTTTCCCTGTCTTTTATTTCAAAGTGTCGGCACTGAAGTTGTGTGGACAACGACGGGGGTAAGAGACCTCAAACATCTCTCTGACAAATGCAAACGTCATGAAAGTAGCCGCAGCCATATTGATAATAGCATGAAACTAACGTTTTTATGTTCAAGTAGGAAACATGCTTTTTGGTACTTTGGTCTGAAATGTATATAAAAGAGAAACATTTATGTTCAAGTAGGAAACATGCTTTTTGGTACTTTGGTCTGAAATGTATATAAAAGAGAAACATTTATGTTCAAGTAGGAAACATGCTTTTTGGTACTTCTTTTGGTCTGAAATGTAAATAAAGATCATCAAAATTTATATTCAAGTAGTCAAAATGGTTTTTGGTACTGCTTTATATTTATTTGCCCCCCTCAATAAAATAAAAAAAAATGCGCCCCCCCAAAAATAAATATCACCAGCCGCCACTGGAGTGTATGTGTCCCCTTGACTGTGTGTGTCTCAGTATCGGTGTGAGAAGATTCGTGTCTGTGTTGTTTCGTGATCCCGGATAACCCGCCGTGAAAGTTGTTTTGCTGTGGGACTTTTTCGGGTTATCTCGTGTTATCCGTGTTATCTCGTGTTGTCCGTGAAAACAAAGGGCGCGTATTAGAAAGCAGCTTGGATATGTATTATCTGGTAATATAGTGGATAATCGTGGATAATACGAATCGGGCAGCAGGGAATATACATTTTCGCTGACCCTCAAGATTCCGCGGAACACATTCCTGCGGAGGGAGCTGGTAGGAACGTTGGGTTGCTCGGCCAATGGCCAAGGTCAACGGCGGCGTGGTGCATTCTGCAAATATGCCCGACTGTGAGGGCGGGCACAAGCCGGCGTGAGTAGGTTAAACGTTGAGTTGTATAAGGGCACCACGGGGTGACCAGCTCCTCCCCACCCAGCCCCACCCTCCCCACCCAGCCCCTCCCCACCCTCCCCACCCAGCCCCTCCCTGCACGACGAACGGACGGACACAATAATCCCATGTGGGCTGGTGTAACCAGAGGTTCCTACCAGTAATAGTTGTGGATGATAGGGGCACGGAAAGGACACGTTGTACAGTTTAACACAGACACACACCTGTTGATGTGTCCAGGGGATTTCCCCGGGGAGAATTCAGGTTTTTTCAGAAGATGCCACCTCCCACTCAAGAAGTGCGTGTGCGTGCGTGCTCTCAGTCTTTCTTCACATCCTCGACCGCGAGCAGCCCTCCTCCACTTGATGCTCGGCGACTAGAAGACCTCCACTTCGTCAGGTATGATGAGTAAGGTCTCATTCGTAGTTTTTACCAGAGGGGAATTTGTTGCAGTGTGTGTGTAAATGTAAATTGGTATCAAAGTTTGAGCGAATTAAGAACCTGCGAATGGTGTACTATAGTAAACTACTGTTAACGGGCAATGTTTATTCAGCACATTACAATGATATTTTTCCATAATAATGTAAATACAAATAATAATTCACAGCCATTGTCGCGCTACTGCTGGAAGGCTTTATCAAACGGTGTCAGTCTCGGGGATTATGGATATTGCACCTCAATAGCCATGTGGGTTTGTAAAGTGGGGCACTCAGGACCGTTTCAGATATCACTCGGTCCTGATGTTGACGCGAATTAAACGCATTTAGATGGCTCAATAGAGCAGTGTGCTTACGAATATTCTGCACAAGAGTGAGCTTGGACTGAACTAAATAGATACATTCCGCAGTCATTTTTGTATTCGAATGAACGAGGACAAAACAAGATTTTACAAATTATAACTGTGCTACGTAAAACAATTATTGTAACTAGCTCGTCCATTACGTTAAATAATTATCCAATTGCATAAATCACGACTGGCTGCCTGGCAGGCTAGCGATCGGCCCTCCCGACATGTCTAGTTTTATTTTGTACATTTGTCTTATGCACATTATTTAGATCAATGGGCTATTGTAGATACCCTGAAACAGAGCTGAGCTTTGGAAAGTACCTATTTTGGATTTTAAAAGTAACCAATGCCGACGAACGTAGTTTACGATGTTGAAACACGTCGTGGGCTTTCACGACCAATATCATCCATACGAGGGTTTCTTGGGTTAGATCGCGTAAATATATAGATGTGTCGTTAAACCCACCACTACCCGACACATTTAGATATTTACGTGATCTAACCCAAAAAACCTCTTCGTTTACTATATTACAGTATTTTTCTGTCCTAAGATACTGTTCATGATATGAATATGTTCTGCTCGAGAGCTTTCCATAAACCATTGCCAACTATATGTTTCAAAGTCCATTCTTAAACGTTTTAAAGTTTGCCTCAAGGTCTTAAAGTTCCCGACAGTCGAGTATTATATTTGGCCGCACATTTTGTAAAGGGGATTTCCACGGAGCGAATGAGGGGCGCCTCCCACTCGGGTTGAAGGTCGTTGCAAGCTCCTCCATCACGCTCATTTATCAGAAGACTTCACTTGGTGAGCAACGTCTCGGCATCCCCGCCTTTTACACAAATAGAAATGTGCCCCAGAGCGTGTAATATATCATTCGGATCCAATGTGTGAGCAAATTCAAAGCTTGCGAATGTTGTGCCGATACTAAAAGTAGTGTCTCACTCAATTGAGTATCTTGGCGTTGCTTATTTCCTGTTTAGTTTTATTTGTATGTATTTATTTAGAAGTGATGTGTTTATCTTTCCTATACTTTGCACTCCTATCGTGTTTTTGTGTTGTTGTGACGTTCTAACCCGCCCCAACTGGGCATCTGTGAAAAAGAGCGTTATAGCTCATCAGATTCCTCCAGTCTAAATAAATACAGCGCATTTCGATTCTGACTTTCCTACAAGTGGCACGCATTGTAATTAACACAATTTCTTCCGTCAACCCTTAGGCCCAGATCTCCAATCCCCCTGTGCGAATCCCCATAATACTAATAACCAGTTAACGCTTAACTAGAATCACAATAGCAATACAAGTCCACCTTCAGTACGAACAGAATACACCTTAATATAGTTAAGGATAGCTTATGTTCACCAACTTATGAAATTAATCTAAGCTGCCAATCACAACCAATTAACCAGCAAACTCAAGCTATTAAATTGGATCCCGTGGATGATTGTGCTGCCGTTTAAACTACTAATGATCTGGACCAGGAAGCTCATTCACACCAAAGCTGAGCTGTTAACTCCTGATAATAATGTTGGATGTAATCTTCAGCGAAACATTCAAATTTCGAAAACTTTGCTTGCTTTTCATAACTCCGGTTTACTGAAAAAAAAATCAAATGGAAAATTTTCCCATGCGATTGGCTCTGTTGGGTGGCGGAGGATATAGTTGAAAATTGGCATTATACCTGCATAATATAACCCAAAAATAAACCAATTAAGAATTTTAAGTATTTTGCATCCGTCTGCATTATTCGAATAAGACAGATTTCCCGCAAGCCGGGCAGTGGTGACCATGCACACCTGTAAGCCAACACTGTGGAGGCGAGGGTTTGGTGGACCGCACAAATGTTGCAAAACTCCCTTGTCGTGGGCGTTCAGGAGTCATATCACCCTGGCTCGCCAGAAGAGGGCGGCACGGAAAAATGTGGACCCCACTTTTTCATTTTGTATGGGAAAGCTTCCCCTGCACATGCGCGGATGTGCTCTGGGTGCTCTGGTTTACTCCCATGTAAACACCTATTCACTGATAACACATTAATAGAGGACCACAGAGCTTGGACCATGTTGTCGCCAGCTTATTGCATGGCTGCCTTCTTGCTCTGTGGGTTTTCACGCCTCTAAGTTGTTCCCTCCGAGAATGAACAGTGTACGTGTCACATGTTGAAATTGTTATTATAATGCGATGTGAACCTTTTTCATGAAAGCATTTAATAACAAAAATGTATTTATGATATGTTGGGTCATTGTTTTCTTTCTTAGAGTTGATTCATTTTCTCAACCGACACCAGCAAACTATGGGTTCTTCTAACAGCACGCCAACTACAGAGGTATGTGTTTTTGCTGATTTATGAAACAGTAATAACAGCATTGATGACAACACATGAATTATGTTTACCTCCTGCTCTGCCTCTTTTTATTTGTATAACTATTACAGGCAGAGAGGAGTCTCCCAGAGGTCAATGACACCCACTCGAACCTCTTGTGGGACCCAGTAAAACCATAGGATTACAAAAGGCAGATACACTGAGAGCCATGAGGGCACTGTCTACTTCTGGGGTTTGGAGAAAGGCGACCCAGGGCCACTTGTGTTTAATCCACTTCTGGAGTGGGAGACGCCACGCCGAGGCCCCTGTCTGCTATACCCACTGCATTGACATGCGGTTGTGTGTGCACGTTGTGCGAAGGACTTCAGGGTCACCATCATAGGAGATTCGCGCACCACAACCCTCTGATAGGCTGGCGACTAAGCGTGAACACAAGTGACCTGTGTGCCGAGTGTTATGCGCTGAGTGTTGTGATTGTATTTTGTGATTCGGTGGGGACTAGCTGAATTTTATAATTTGTTTAGTTTGTATCGCTTTATATTTGTATTGGTTTGGTTTATTTATGCAGTTTGGTGATGAACTGACAAGTCGATTGTTGTTTATTTCACGCCTGCCTTGAAGTGTACTTTGGAACCATGGCTGCTGTTAACGGTCAAATGGTACATTGGTGTAATTAGCACGGTTGACTATGTACCGTGCGAAGGAAGTTAAACATACAAAAACATAAATTCATATTAGACAAGACCTAGTCACCAACTGCCTCCTGTTATAGATTTACCACTGCACACAGATCAGTGTTGATAGAGAATTTACAAAACCTCAGCCATGCTTGGTGTTTATTTTTACACACAGGAACCACCCCTCCCAATGCCAACCACAATCAACTTCGACTCCTTAAATCTGTACTTAAATCTGGTAAGTCCCAAATAGCATCACAACGTTATACTAATTTGATTTACACTGAATCACGCACGTTTGAGCTATCGTGACCCAGACAGATGGACAGACAGGCGGGCAGACCTCATAGATTTGCCAAGTGTGACAAACTATGGTATACAGGGATATTGAAATAGGTTCAGATTATAACCTGCTTAGTACACAACTAAGTTTGTGCATTTGTGATCTTATACAAATGCGAGTTAAACTTGGGTAGCCTGTAGTGATCCATGTTTCTTAAACGTATTGGAATTGAGGGTTTTATTTGAACTTATTTTTTTTTACTAATTCACTTGCTTTCAAATTGGAAATGGCTATTTCTTAAAAGATATTATCGAAGGTGGAATGATTAATTAATGTATCAATTAGTATTCATTCATAAGCTCACGATAATCGTATCGACACATACAGAATAACTCTGGATGTCAAAAAAGCAGAACCATCTTTTGAAACTAATTGTTGAACCTATATACTAAATCTTTATACCTTCAATAAATATCTCAATTGTGAAATTAATCCTCAAATAGTTTTCAGGGAACGAAACTTATTTTAAGAATTACAGACACACTAATTGGCCTTTGGCTGCATTTGCAGGAAAAACATGTTTTGCCTGTTGAACTTATTTGATTTTCTGCTTTCACGTCCTTAGCGTAACAGAGACGTTTATAGTTTAAATGCTCCTCCATATGTGGAATTATTTACTTTTGAAGTTGCTGTAATTTTATGAGATTTTCACGGTTTTAATTTTTGGGGGCTGTTTGAAATGGAGGTTGCTTCTTTGGGCTTCCTAATTCGGGCATCTTCTTAAGGCCCCACCCCTTTTTGCTTCATCCCTGTCCAGTCCTCTTTAGGTCTGGCCCCCTTTCTGTTGAGCCCACGCCCTTTCCTGCATAGGCCCCACATCTTCCTGGTTAGTTCCCACCCGATTCCTCTTTAGATGCTTCCCATATTCTTCAGGCTCTGCCCCTTCCTATTTAGACCACGCCACTTCCGATTTAGAACCCGCTTCCTATTTATTCCTACCGCTTCCTCTTTAGGCTCTGGGATGACCTGCTTAGGCCAACTCCCTTTTTGCTTGGGCCACGACCCTTCCGTTTAGGCCTCACCCTTTATGTTTAGGCCCTACTCCTACATGCTTAGGCCACAAATTCATTTCGCTTGAGGCCCTGCTCCTTTCTCTTTAGACCACGTCTCTTTCTCTTTAGGGCCAATTGTATTGTTTATGCCCTGTCTTTTCCTCTTTAGACTATGCCTCTTCCCGTTTAGGCCCCACACCCTTAATTTTTAGGCCCTGTATGCTTCATCTTGAAGGCTCTACCCTCCTTAGGCTCCACAACTTCCTGCATCGCTTAGGGCCAGCCAATCTTTTGGGACACCAGGATTTGCTTGTTTGAGTAGTGATGGGAGGATGTGGGAGCGAGCCTTCAACACTTTGGCCTCAAAGTGCACCTGGCCTGGCACAGGCGTCTTGGGGACGTCACAGTCACTTTGTGGTGAACGCCAATGGTGTTGGTATTATAAGGGGCAGAAGTGTCCATGCAGAGTGGTAGTGGTGGGTGGGAACAGTCGGGGTAGGGGTGTGATGGTTTTACGACGACCAATATACCAAGAGCCGCCATTTTCCACTTCGTGATGGTGACATCACCACGTGACCTGTGCCAGGCCAGGTGCACTTTTGAGGCCACGTGAAGTGTTGTAGGCTTGCTGACAGGAGGTCTCGGGACAAACCCAGCAGGTGCCATGTGTTGGCTGACTGAGATTACTGGTAGATGCACCAGCTGTACCCCCTCCTGTGCCAACTTTCTGTATTTTAGCCGCCCAGCTGAACATTATAACATATACATTATGAACGACTCTTGTCAGTGTGGGTCAGTGAAGCGTGGGGGTGGGCAGGACATGCTCAGACATCACTCATTATTGATGTGATCAATCTCATCTGACTTATGGAATGGCTATACAGATGAAATCCAATAAATCCTCGTGATGGGAGGGCCATATCACAAATCCTGTCATCTGCAGTGCACCACAGAGATTAAACCAACAATAATATAGACACTTCCAGGCGACTTCCTCCTATCCACTTCATTGCTCTGATAATAGAATAATGTCACATATGGATTCTAGGAACGTTTGCAGGTGGTAAAGGATGCACGAATAATAGGAAACACGTAAAGAATTGGGTAAGGGGAGTTGTATTAATGTTACTAAATGTTATGTTTTTGTACGTAACGTTTTTGTCATGTGCACCCACCTTAATTCCAAGGATGACGAAGATTCATTGGATGACAATAGTTCATTTTCTACAGGTAATCACTTATCAATATCTGACAAGTTTGGGATTAAACTAAATTGATTGTGTTCATTGTGTAACAAACAAGCAGACATATTTGTTACATCACCAGAAAAAACATCGTCTAACACAACAGAAAAGCAGTTTCATTACCATATATGTATAAAATACATTTAGATTATTTAGCCAAAAGACCTTAAGCTGTAAAAATGTGTACTTGTTTTGACTGAGCATAATGAACATTAGATAAGGGGATGCATTTGCCGTGAGGTATATCAGGTTGTCTGCTGTTACAGATAAGAGCCCTCGCTCCACAATCTGAGATTCTGCACAGAATAGAAAAATCATGCAATTGGTTGCTCGGCTGCATGGCTGCACTGTTCATGAAGGGTAACACCATGAGGTGTAGCAGCATACGTTTAATTAACCAAACGCTGCTGATGAGACTCAGACAATTAATATCGCTTCAGTATGTCCCTACTTCAACAAATGCCACTAGAACATGGAAGCCTAGAAGATGGGTTGGGTGATAGATCTGAATATTTTAGCAATTTACTTTTTGGTGATGAAACACAATTTCTACTTGTTTATTTTATCACTCATAATCTGCTAAGACAGCACCGAATAGTTTTGTGCAATTTTCTGACGATTTTATGAAGCTAATGTTCTAAATAAGATTTATCCCTTAATGTGATTATGTATGTAATGATTGTACTTCGTTATGAGTTGCAATTGCATGAATAGCATGATATGAAACTGAAATTATTACTTTATTTGTGGTTGCTCAAAATATGTCTCAATGGTTTCACATCGTTCCGTGAACGTTTTTATTGACCATGTGATTTTCCCATTAGAATTGTTTGGTGGGAAAAATGTTTTCTATACCGGTGAAAATAAAAAAATATCGCTTGTGATGGACAACATTGAAGATCAAACTGTGAGTTTATGTTCCTATCATTTAATTTTAAAAAATGCGTGCCTACTGTATGAACCCGGGATAAAAACGTTTTCAAAGTATGTTTTTGGTCATTGCGAAACACTTCCCAAATTAAATGTCATAATTCACCGTTCCTCTTGGTACACAAGCACAACAAGGGACAGCTGATTGCGAACTGCCTGAATCACCGAGTCTCTCCCTCACAAAGGGTGGTTAGCTCGGTACACAACCCGCCAATAAACATCATGGGGAAGCCAGTGTACATCACTGAGGCAGACTTAATGGTTAACAGTCTCAATTACCCAGCCTACCCTTCACAACGAGTTGTTCGGCACACGCAATCGTGGGGTATACCGGTCTAGCATTCGCCAATACAGACAAGCCCGGGCTTGTGCATAACTCACAGATAACATCGCCACCCTCGATACATGAGTGGATGGGGGATGAGTGGCGGGAGAGGAAGTGTGAAAGATGACTTGCTGGTAGAGTTGAAGGGGAAAGGCAGAAAGGGGTTAAAACTAAAAGCTCAACACGTGCTAGTTTGGTCAACAAACACCCAAGAAGAATAGCCACGAGTCTGGAACTTGAAATCACTTGGTGATTTTGCGTTGGCAGTGGTGCACAAGAAGGATGGGGCCCCAGATGCAGGTAAAGGTGGTTCTATAGGGACCAGATGCGGTGGGCTGTGTGAGGGATACAGATGAAAGATGTTGAAAAGGTACGGGCAGGGTTAAGAGGAAGTAAGTGGGGAGGTAATGCGAGTTGAGACCCGTGTGAAGCCATAGGCTCCCCCTCGTTAATAAGACAATTTCATGTTGTTTTTAAATCCTTTATATTAAGTTCACTTGCTTGCGCGCTTACGACCGTGCAAATCTTTCGGTCGTTTTTTAACCCACTTCCCGTGATCCAATCGAGCTGACATTTTGCACACAGACTCGTTGTGCGTGATAATTTATTTTCGTGAAATTTTTCCCCCAAAATTTTACACTTTTTAGGAATTTTTTTTTTATATTTAATTACCAATTGCTTAATGGTGGCAGGCAATCATCTGACCCATAGGTGGCAGCCATCTCAAGTCAGAGGACGAGAGGACTCTAGCCGCCACGCATATAAAGGATTTATAGTGAAAAACTTTGTTTTTACGGGTTAATTTTTTCTCTCCCTGGATTGAGGGAAGCACACTGAATATACATGATGTTTAACCAATGGCATTAACAAAAAATGTGAAGGTAAAACGTGGACTTGTTTGTTTTAGACTGATGTCATTGTGAACACAACCTCTTCGAGCATGAATCTTAATATTGGAGGTATGTCAGCTGCACTATCCAAGAAGGCTGGGCCTGCCCTCCAAGCTGCTGTGAACAAGAAAAAGGCTTCCCCTGTAAATGGCATCATAGACACAGAGACCGCTGGATGTAATCTATCTTGCAAGCGGGTGTATCATGTATCCCTGGACGAACTCGTGGTAAGTGAAACTGTCTGGAAGTACTCACATTATAATGAAGTACATGTGATTGACTTGGATAATTGCTTTGATGTATGTTAAACTATGCTGGTATTAGACTGAAAATGGCCAAATGCAGTGAAACGTCACCATGGCAATACGAATAAATGTTTTAACTGTGCAACGGAATAGCCCCTTTTGTGAACAAAGTGACTTTCACCTTGGCCAATGCATTGTGGAAACAGAAAAAGCAGGCTGGATGTAGCATAACTTTAGGGACACAATAAACATGACCTCAATTAATGTTGTGTTTGACAAGCAAATTAACTAAAACACGTTTTTATTGACTTAAAGCTTTCGTGACTGCAGGAATTCATATTCCTTTGGGTCTTTCAGTAAAGCCACGTAGATAGGTTCACAGAATTTTTTTTTTTACAAAAAACTACGACGTTTCGATAGCAACACAGGCATTCGTCATCAGGAAGACGCACACTTGTGTTGCGATCGAAACGTAGTTTTTTGTAATTTTTTGCAATTTTCTTTGAACCTATCTACGTTTTCAGCATTCTTCACACTAGCTTTGACCTGGTTAGGGTTTACGGAACCTTTCCGCACAAATCATCTCACTTGAAGAGATGGGTTTTCTGGCAGAGGCAGATGTACAGAAAGTGTCAAAAACATCCATTAGCATGTGTGCGTACACGTGTAGTGCTGAACTTTACGCAGACAACTTTTTATTTTTCCGTCGTCACTTTTGTTGTACAAAACTTCCTCCCGTTCAACACCCGTGACTTCGGCATGCTTATCCGCTCTCTGCCGTTCGCTCGCCACGCTCCGCTCGCCTCACTCGCTCGCTCCGCTCCCTCCGCCTCTCTCCGTCTCTCTCTCCTGACTCTCCGCTCTCTCTGCTCCGACTGACTCTCTCAACGTCTCCGTCTCACTCCGACTCTCCGCTTCGTCTCTCACTGTCTCACTCTACTCTGTCTCACTGTGTTCTGTCTCACTCTGCTCTGTATCCTATCTTCTCTCGTTCCCTGTTCCACTGCTAGCCTGTTCTATCTCTCATATCTTATCGTTCCCTGTTCCACTGCTAGCCTGTTCTATCTCTCATATATTCTTCTCGTGCCTAGTCCCCGTCTTCTCTCCGACCATCTCCGTCCAGCTCCCAGCAACAACTCGAACTCCATCTCTCCCGCTCCCGTATATATCCCCGTCCTCATTAATTACCAATTAATTAAGCGGCGTCCCCACCGACGCCTCGTGTCCGTGGCATCCGTCGTTATCACTCCCATCTCCAGACTTGCTGGCGCCACCCTGCACCTGCTACATCCACCATCCCATCACCGCCACGCATTTTACAACCACTTAATGAACCATTTACCTTCGGCCGTTATCCTCCCACCAACCCCTGTTTGCCCTGACGCGACCCCACTGTCCATAACACGCACGTGTTTCCAATTGCCTCATTTGGCGTGCGTTAATCCGTTACACATGTATGACTTGTGCATTATTTACTCAAACGTCGGGACTTTTTTTGCAAACTCATAATATCGGCACAGCTCATTGGGTGTGTAGGTAAGTCTGAGTGGTCCCCTGTGGGCACCGAGGGCAATCTGGGGAAGAGTTGGAAAATGTTGTCCTCCTCTCATCCATAAGATAGGTTCTGTGCGTACACTTGAATTGGATAACTTTTGTAATACAGCGATCTGAGGCCAGCTGCCGGGGCTTTCCAGATCTGTGTCCACTTTTGCGGCGGGATAAAATCCATAAGACAGGTCTTTTTGGGTTAGATCGCGCAAATATATTAAAGTGTTGTTAAACCCGCCACCACCCAACCAACACAGCCAATTTAGAAGGGTTGTCACGTAAACAGAACATGCCAATTCGTCACTAGTGTAGCACACCAGTGTGTTGGAGAGCCAAGCCAAAACATTTACAATTTGAGTACGACGTTTCGCCAGTAATTACAACTATCTTCATCAGACAGCCAGATTTGTGGAGAAGTCCACCTGTTTCGTGCCTTAAATAGAGGCGTAGATGTGGTGACAACACTTATGCGGGGGGGTTAATAAATGCATATTTATATGGCAATCAACGTACATTTATATGACCATGTGCATTATGGCGAGATCATTGATCGCTAAAGCCTACGTGCTAATCAGGGATATGACCCCAGCTGCATTTCCCATACCTTTTTTTAGTATTTGGTCTGGTCCACTCATCCCTATTCACACATTGTTAATATTGTGTTTCAGAAAATGAAAAAATTGGTGATGGATTGCTTGAAGTTGGCTGATAAATCCAAGCTTCAGTCCATCTCCCTGCCAGCACTGGGCACTGGGATTCTAGGTCACCCACCGCAGAAAGTAGCAGCCGTCATGCTTGGAGCTGCCATCCAGTTCAGCAAGGACAACCCCACCTCCACTCTGCAGCTCATTCAGTTTGTGCTCTTGCCCTCCAATAAGAAAGTAGTGACTGTGAGTACAATTTTCAGTGATGAATGCCTTCATTAAAACAATTTTATAACCTAAAACTGTATGTACTCTTTTAAATTAAACATATCTTATTAAAATGCAATGTAATATAAATGAGAAAAATATGAAAAGTTCCAAATGATATATAATTCATTCGTTGTGTGTAGAGTGTGGAATTTTAGAAATGTATTTTGAAATGAAATATATCAAAAGATTATGATAAGAAATAATGTAGCATAATCAACAAAGCGGTTTCCAGTTTTGCAGAAAGTTGAGTTTGCAGAAACTTTGAAAACAAAACTGTCGATTGCAGTGACCTATCTTTCTCCCCATAATTCCGCGTGGCCTTCTGAGACACAAACAAAATCCAGCACATTGTGTAACATAAGGAATGGACCACTCTTTTAATGATTTACTCGTGCAGCAAGGGAGTAAAGTGTGGTTTTGTGAAAGTCCTTATGTGCTGTGCAGTACATCAATGCGCGTGTGTTACACCAGCATGCGATAACTGAGTTGGGCCTGTGGGTGGCTGGCTGGGTTATTGAGTGACCTGACTTGTACACCAGTCACGTGATTAATGGCGACTCGGTTGAAGATTGCTGTGTGTGACACACGTGCTGTTGCATTTTACAGATTGACCACAATAAATGTGTTTGCACTCGATTTGGAGCACCTGCCCACGTTCTTTTTCATTTCGAGTGTGCAACAATATGAACAAAAACACTTCTAACAGCACACTAACAACATATAAACAGCAAATGAACAACATGCGAGAAAAACACTAGGATATAGCTATTTAAGTTGCGATTCACAATGCACTATGCTAGAGAGATTA
This sequence comes from Lampetra planeri, assembly GCF_965212315.1. NCBI lineage: Eukaryota > Metazoa > Chordata > Hyperoartia > Petromyzontiformes > Petromyzontidae > Lampetra > Lampetra planeri. The sequence goes on along the minus strand of NC_136118.1, from coordinate 14,531,864 downwards.
CCCAGTGTGGCACTATTCTGTTGTCAGTGATTACTCCTGCTTTAGACATCTGTATTTAACATTTAATCAGTTATCTACAGACTAATATGTGAGTGGTGTTTGGTGTCAGGTAGGATAGGAGTGTTATATGAATGTCTTTTGAGGGTGATGCCATCCCATCTATAGGAAGCGCTGCTCTCTAGCCCACTACGCTTATAGAGGTGCACAGAAACACATTACAGTACTGTATTACAATACGTACTATGCAAAGCAAAAATTTGGCATAAGCTGTTGGCATATATGTGCTGCAGTACCCAGATCCTACCTTGACTTACGGACATTTTATGTCTTAGGAACTTTCCACAATGACTGCTCTTATCATGAATCTTTCGAATTGTATTATTTTCAATGAGACCTCAGATACTTAAGTGAGCATAGAAAATCTAGCTAATGTTTGAATAAAATTCAAGTTCTACCTATGCTTTCATAGAAATATAATAAAAGTTATACCTATGCTTTATTCGCAATTATACAGTATTGTATTCGGTGTATGTATTTGTTAATCACCATTTTCAGTGGCAGCATGGCATAGAGATCAGAGTCCTGATCTGGCATTGCCGAGGCAGCCGAGTGTGATCAAACCAGTTTCTCAAATGTAACCCAGTGACTGCACACAACCCATCACATCCCATTCAAACCAGCACTATTTCTGTCCCTGAAAATGTAAATATATGTGAAGTATTGGAAATGACGGCAGGAAACTCCTTGACGGGTAACACACTTTTTATTAAATCTTGACTTGTCACAATACAACGTGTGGTCTCTATTCTTCCGACGGCACACTTTACTTAACTCGTGTAGGCTCTCTGCCTCTGGCTACACTCTTCACTTAGCTCGTGTAGACTCTCTGCCTCGGGCTACACTCTTCACTTAGCTCGTGTAGACCCTCTGCCTCTGGCTACACTCTTCACTTAGCTCGTGTAGACTCTCTGCCTCTGGCTACACTCTTCACTTAGCTCGTGTAGACCCTCTGCCTCTGGCTACACTCTTCACTCGTCTCGTGTAGACTCTAGGCCTCTGGCTACACACACATCACTCGTCTCGTGTAGACCCTATGCCTCTGGCTGCACACACATCACTCGTCTCGTGTAGACCCTATGCCTCTGGCTACACACTCTGCATGCTGACACTGCATGCTCACCCTACACTCCGCCTCGGGGTTACACAGAGTCCCGGTCCCCACAGGACAGCGGGACTGGGTACCGCAGGGCCCTATCTCTTCCGCTCCGTCTTCAGTCTTCGCTGGTTACACTCTCCCCTTACGCCTGTGTGCATCACCTTATATAGTCCCTCCTCCCAGGAGACGGAGCGGATGCGGACCTCCACGTGAGCATCGCTCCTTAGTGAACCAATCACGACGCGCTATCTCTACGATCCGCTTTCCCCCAGCGCGTGTTTCCCCTCACCAACCAATCACGCCGCGCTGCCACCCGATCACTCCCTCACCAGCGCGTCACCGGCACCCAGCCAATCAGCACCCCACAACCCACGATCCCGCGCTGACCCCTGATCCCTCACCGTCAGCGCACGTCACCACACACCCATCCAATCACGACGCGCTGGCACCCGATCGCTACCCCAGCGCGTATCACCACTACATCACCCCCCCCCCACATAGCTCGCAGCCGTCCCGGCTGCTAACCAACAACCTCACACAACGTTAACACAACAAAACCCCCACCCCCCCAGTGTGCCCCGTAACACAACAACAACAACACAACAGCAACCTATGTACAATTTGACAATTAACACAAGAAAAGTCAACAATACCACACACAACACCTTATAAGAAGCTATATACAGCCCGACGAACAACATAATAAAAGCGATTTCCAGAAAATGAACGCGCCCAGCGTCCCCGTGACTAACGCAGCGACGAGGCGCTCCAACTTCCTCGACTCCTCACATGGTAGGTCATGAAAAGTAGCGAGACCTGGCGCGAGTCCGTCTGGCCGGTCCGTCATATGGGACGGGACGCTGACGACCGTCCGGTGGTTCCGGTTGCTCTAGACGGCGCGGGTCGGGCCTGAAAGGACCGGCCCCGCCGCGAAGATCCGGCCGCCGGTGGTCGGCAGCTGTCAGTTCCGAGACACCTGGGAGGAGATCAGGCGGAAGCATGTGAGGATCAGGCAAAGACATTTTCCCCTTTGGGTCGTCGGTCACGTCACATGCTCGGCCCTCACGACACAAGGGGAGGCCATATGGAGGCGAGAACGGTTTCAGTCGGGAGGGGTGGACGTACCACCGTCGTTTTCCCCATTTTATCTGAACGCACTGGGGGCGTGCAACACGCACGACCTCCACGGGTCCCCGCCATGGCTTCAACAATTTAGGCGACATAGCCAAAGGCGCCTGAGGGCAATGCAGCCAGGCCGTCACCCGGTCTCCAGTCGTGCACGGACACCTTTCGTGCACGCAACCGCTCGTTAGCAATTTGGCGAGCCCGCGAATTAAGCCGTGCGGCCTCCCTTGCCTCTGTCAGCTTATGAATATTAAATTTAATATGTTCTGCCAATTTAGAATTAGTTCGTGGTGCGGACAGGCCAAGCTGCGTTTCCATTGGCGGGTCGGCTTCCCGACCGTACATGAGATAGAATGGGGAAAACCCCGTCGCTGCATGGGGGGCCATTCTATACGCGGCGAGGACCCCCGGGACCTGCAGGTCCCAATCAACATGTGCCTCACACACCCGCTGGCACAGCATAGAAGTCAAGGTCTTGTGGAGTCTCTCCACCATCCCGTCCGTCTGCGGGTGGTACGGGGAGGTACGCACCTTCTTAGTACCCAACAGATCGCACACCTCTTGCAGCAATTTACTTGAAAAATTTTTCCCTTGGTCGGTCAGCAGGCGTTCGGGAGCCCCCTTGTCCAGGACGTAGCCCTGGACAAAGGTGTCCGTCACAGCCGCCGCCGACTGGTTGGCGAGTGGCCACGCCATAGGCCACCGGGTAAAATATTCGACCCCCACCAACAGGTACTTATTACCCCTAGGCGTGACTGGAAAGGGCCCCAGAATATCGAGCGCAACGAGCTCGTTAGTGCGCGAGACTTGAATAAATTGCAGCGGTGGATTAGCTGCCACGGGCGGTGGTTTTCGCCTGGCGCACTCAACGCATCCCTTCAGAATATTTACCACGTCGCCCCCCATTCCCGGCCAATAATAATCACGCTGAAGCAGGGCAAGCGTTTTGTTTACTCCCAAATGCAAGAGGCGTTCGTGTGCGGCCAAAACAACTTTCCCCCTTACAGCAGAAGGCACCACCAGTGCATGCCGCCGGGACAAACTGTCCCATCTCATCAACATGCCCTGTTTAAGTACATAGGAGCCAGTTCGCTCCTGGTCCTCTTTAGGACCTCCCACCCTGCGGCGCAATGCTAGCAGGGAGCTGTCCGCCATTTGGAGGCGGCCCCACTCACTCAGCGACAGTGAGAGCAGCGAGTCCCGATCCTGAGAGGTAGCGGGGACATCCCCGATTGGTGCGCCCGCGGTCGCAGCCAATGCCCCCCTATCTTCCACAACCGGCGGTTTACAGCGCGCCGATCCCGATAGACACGCACATTTCTGACAAGGCAACAATCGCGACAGGGCATCGGCATTTGTGTGTCGCAACCCCTTACGGTATGTGGTCGTGAACTGATAGTCTTGGAGGACTTCCAACCACCGTGACAATTGGCCCGAGGGTTGGGCGACCCTCAATGAATACTGTAGCGCCGCGTGGTCCGTCCGGACCGTAAAGTGACGGCCATAGAGATACGGTCTGAACTGTTGTACAAAAAAAACAATGGCGAGCAGTTCACGACGGGTGACGCAGTAGCGCTGCTCCGCCGGAGACAACACCCTGCTACCATAAGCGACCACCCTTTCGACTCCCCCAACGACCTGGGACAGTACCCCCCCAATGCCCGTGTTGCTAGCATCCGTATCTAGCAAGAAGGGACTCGCAAAATCCGGATAACGCAAGGGTGGGGCACCCACCAAGGCGTCCCGGAGGGAGCAGAACGCGGCCTCCTCCTCCGGTCCCCATCGGAACTTCACACCTTTCGCCGTTAGAGCGTGCAAGGGTTTTGCAATAGTGGCGAAGTGCTCAACGAATCGGCGGTAATACGAAGCAAAACCGATGAAACTGCGCACGTCTGCAACTGACGTGGGTGTCGGCCATGAACTGACACAGTCCGTCTTCGCGGGATCGGTAGAGATCCCCGAAGAGTCGACAATGTGACCCAAGTATCTAACGGACTTACGAAAAAGGTGGCATTTGGCCGGTTTAAATTTCAATTTAGCCGATCGCATTCGCAAGAACACCCCTCTCAATCGCTGGAGGTGTTCCTCAAATGTTTTACTGAAAACAATGACATCGTCAAGGTAAATCAAGCACGTATCCCATTGAAAGCCCGACAAAACCAACTCCATAAGGCGCTGAAACGTCGCTGGAGAGGAGTGAAGTCCCATGGGTAACCGGTTAAACTGGAACAGGCCCCCTGGAGTCCGAAATGCTGTCTTAGGTTTAGACTCTTCGTCGAGTGGCAACTGCCAGAATCCCGATAATAAATCAAGAGTCGAAAAATATCGCGCACCAGACAATGCATCGAGGGACTCGTCCATCCTGGGGAGCGGATACGCGTCAGCCACAGAGATCTTATTCAGGCGACGGAAATCTACGCAAAATCGCAAGGACCCGTCCTGCTTCTTAACCAGCACAATAGGTGCTCCCCAAGGACTGGAGGAAGGCGAAATAATGTCGGCTTCAAGCATATCGTTAACGGCCGACTGAACATGTTCCTTCTCAGCAGGACTCAGTCGGAAGGGATTTAGCCTGACCGGTGCCGCATCGCCCGTGTCAATGTGGTGGCGTACAAATCCGTACACCCAATGTCATATTTATGTTTACTGAACACATCAGAAAATTCCATTAGTAACTCGCGCAGCGCACCCAACTGCACCCCTGACAAATCGTCCGAGCCCGCGCACAGCGAATGGACCCATTCAAGGTCCTCCCTCGGTTCAATGTTCTGCGTGGGGCTCGGATCAACGTGCGCAACCAGCCGCTCTTCCGCAGGGACCCGCGCCGCGTGAGCCAGCACGGTACCCTGCTGAATGACGGCTGGCCGCGACCCAGCGTTTAAAACCATCACAAACGGATCCTTGTCAGCCCGAACCAAAGTGTGAGCCACCGACAAATCGACCCCCCCGACAGCCCTGTTAGAAGGACCCAAAAGCATGCCTTGTTCCGAAGTCCCCTCCACCCATGGTTTCCGCAACCGGAGGGGAATTAACATCTGTGAACCCGGGGGCACGTGCACGGTCTGTGTCGCCAACGCTTGTATCGTAGCGCACGCCGTCCGAATCTCAGTAGGGTTCGTCAAAAATGAAATACGGCGACCCGATGGTAGTTCAATGCAACGCTGATCGATTAGAATTTTAATGGGCATCTTAGCCAAAAAATCAGTGCCCAGTAGACAAGGAACCGCCAAAGAAGACGAAACGAAAATGGGTCCCGACAATTTGATATCTCCAATGCAAATGGACGCCCTAATCTGACCGATAATGCCCAACGATCCCCCATTAGCGGCGTAAAATGGCACATCCACTGGGAGCAGCGGACGGCATTGGACGGGGAGAATGTTATAAATGAGGTCCGATATAAGTCGCCGACGCCCCCGTGTCCACCAATACCCTGACCTCGACCCCATCAATAGATCCCGCAACGACGGATGAACCCGCTGAAGCAGCCACAATTCTGTGCCCCAACTCCGACCATTTAATGTCTCCCCGGTCTCGGCCGAAACCCCCTCGCCGAACCGAATCCCCGAACCCTAACCGGCCCTCCTCCGTCGCCCCGCGACGGCCCATGCGTGTCGAGTGTGTGGGCTGAGCATGTGAGGTGCCGCGACTTGCCGGGGTTTGTAGGGATGACTTGGGGCCTTGGTCGTCGTCCAGCCGAGATCCCATGGCGCGCTGACGTGGAGCGCGGCAACCGGACGCCACGTGGCCCCGGAGGCCGCAGTTATAGCACGTGATGAGGGCCGTCGGTGATCTCGGTTGCTCCAGCTTGCGGGCCGATCGCAGAGGCGACCGACCCCCCGACCTCCAGTCCCCTGGTCGTCCCGCGGTGAACGCCTCCTCTCGTGGACTGACGACTTGGGGTTCGGTGATCACCGGACCCGGAGCTGAGGCCACGGCAGCGTTGCAGACGATCCCCTGTTTGCATTGAAGGACCTCGTGCGCTTGTATACTCGTAGCGACCCGTAAGGAAGAAATGTCGATCTCGTCGGCCGTGTTGATGGGGACCCCCAGGTCCTGCGCCAACTTAAGCAGCTGCTCCAAAACCATCGCATCCTGGCCCTCCTCGTCCATACGAGGGAATGCAGCATCGGCGAGAGCCAGCAACGCCGTGCGATAGGCGAGCGCGGTCTCCGTGTCCGCCTTCCGCCTTGCATAAAAATGATGGCGGCACGCTGAGGGAGGTCCGTAGACCTTGGCCATGAGACCCAGCGCTGCCTTAAGCGTGGAGCGGTCCGACCTCCGAGCTGACATGAAGGCCGCGAGCGCGTTGTCGTCCAACATGGCAGGCAGTGCCCGCAGCGCCGTAGCATCGGACCAGGCAGACATCTCCTGATGCGCCAAAAACCTGCGCTGAAATTGGCCCCAGTCCCCGCCTTCCGCCTTGAAGGCTGACAATGCGGGAAGGCGCTGTTGAAAAATGAAGTCGTCCTCCGCGTCGTGGTTCCATCCCGCCGCCCCGTCGGTGTGTAAGATGGTGGCCCCAATGGCGGATGACTGATGGCGGTCCCCAGCGCGCGTTGATGACGTAAGAGGGCGCGCTTGGAGAACCGCCGCCACGTGGCGGTCGCCGTTCCCGCCAAAAGTCGAGGCCGATGAAATGGCGGGAATCGCCAAGTCATTTTGGCGGGAATCTGCGGGGCGACCCTGTAGAATGTCCGCCGCCGTCTCCGCTCCAGCCGACGAACTGATTTCCGCCAGGATGGATGCGGCGGCGAGCAGCAGCTCCGCCAGACGAGAGTGCACCTCACGGAGCACGGCCTCGGTCCCCCGTCGCTCCTCCGGCGCCGTCGGCGGATCTTGCAGCGTGGGCCATTCTTCGTCCTCACCCCCCGACGGCAGCTGGCCCGGGTCGTCAAGGTTGTCCTCGCGGTCAATCCCGTGGGTCCGATTGGTCTTCCTTGTATCCATGCTTGGAAGACAGTTTCACTTCTGACGCCAGTTGAAGTATTGGAAATGACGGCAGGAAACTCCTCGACGGGTAACACACTTTTTATTAAATCTTGACTTGTCACAATACAACGTGTGGTCTCTATTCTTCCGACGGCACACTTTACTTAACTCGTGTAGGCTCTCTGCCTCTGGCTACACTTTTCACTTAGCTCGTGTAGACTCTCTGCCTCTGGCTACACTCTTCACTTAGCTCATGTAGACCCTCTGCCTCTGGCTACACTCTTCACTTAGCTCGTGTAGACTCTCTGCCTCTGGCTACACTCTTCACTTAGCTCGTGTAGACCCTCTGCCTCTGGCTACACTCTTCACTCGTCTCGTGTAGACTCTAGGCCTCTGGCTACACACACATCACTCGTCTCGTGTAGACCCTATGCCTCTGGCTGCACACACATCACTCGTCTCGTGTAGACCCTATGCCTCTGGCTACACACTCTGCATGCTGACACTGCATGCTCACCCTACACTCCGCCTCGGGGTTACACAGAGTCCCGGTCCCCACAGGACAGCGGGACTGGGTACCGCAGGGCCCTATCTCTTCCGCTCCGTCTTCAGTCTTCGCTGGTTACACTCTCCCCTTACGCCTGTGTGCATCACCTTATATAGTCCCTCCTCCCGGGAGACGGAGCGGATGCGGACCTCCACGTGAGCATCGCTCCTTAGTGAACCAATCACGACGCGCTATCTCTACGATCCGCTTTCCCCCAGCGCGTGTTTCCCCTCACCAACCAATCACGCCACGCTGCCACCCGATCACTCCCTCACCAGCGCGTCACCGGCACCCAGCCAATCAGCACCCCACAACCCACGATCCCGCGCTGACCCCTGATCCCTCACCGTCAGCGCGCGTCACCACACACCCATCCAATCACGACGCGCTGGCACCCGATCGCTACCCCAGCGCGTATCACCACTACATATGTATTAGGGTGGGTGAGAAAGCTCTGCCTCTTGTGTGGTGGACCAAAGGTCACGTGACGGAAACTCAGTGGTAACTTGGTGTTATACACTTCTTCCATGGGTCAGTCTCTGACAGATAGGTTGCACTGATCTACGAGTGACTGATCCTCCATCTGTTGACAATGACACCAAGAGTACAACCGAGATAAACTTGGCGACAATAACTAAGAGTCATGTCTAAGAATCAGTGATATGTGTTTTTTTCTCTCCAACAGGCATTTCAAGATGAAATACAAAATTCTTTACTACGTAAAAATGCAGGTAGTTATTTGTAAGTGCATTGCAATTTATACACGAGACAGCTACAATCTATGAGTTTTTTTTTCTATGAATAATATACAAGAACATATTTGACCAATTCTTACTTCCCAAATGGTAAGTGGAATAATAGACTTTTTCAAAGTGTGGTTGGTCCATTACTAAATTGAAGAACGTGTTATGGCCACTGTTAAAACAACGAGTGCATTCATAGCCAAAAACGCTGTATGTTTCGTATGCATGTGTACATTTTATATAATTTGATATATTGCTGCCTATTTCATTAAATGTATGATTTTCTTTCAGAATTGGATGACCGAGAAAATATCTTTTGCACAAAGGAAAGTAAAAGAGTATCACTGGTTATGGGACAAATCGAAGATCAATCAGTAAGTAAATGTTTAAACACATATATAGACTGGCAATAATCATATTGTCAATTGTTCAATGCAATCAGATTTTTTTGTGGAATAATACAGTGCATCCATAATACAGTTCAATATTACACTTGAAGATCACCAAGGCACTTTCGTAAATGTATAATAAAGGTGGCTGCCAAGTAGGTGTGCCCGTTTTCTCGCCAATAATTTAAGACTAGTGGTAAGTAATAACAAGAACTTCAAGCATCTAAATGCAGCCACATCTCAAGTCAAGAATGGGAGGTGGCAAGGGTGGAGCAGGCAACAAGCAGCCTTACGGCTTATTCTGCTATTGACACATGGACTCATGTTTCAACTGCACTCTACTTGTGTGGCGTTTGCTCTCACATGCCGATTTGCTAATCTGTGGTCCCTCGTGTTAAAATAATTACTCGTAATAAGGCGCACACATTTCAAAACTTGGACACAAAGTACGATTGACAACTCAGAGATGCGGAGCAATAGCTTCAAGTCCCTCGAGGCTTGAGCTGTGGATGGTGAATGGATTCTGCAAATGTGCAGTGGGAGAGAGTTACATATTATAGATGCAGCGACAGAGAAATGCCACTCAGCCAGGACGGTCTTGGTTCTGGGTACATTGAGCAGATTATTGGACATACTCTGTGAGACGTGGCGATTTCCTATGGTCAATGGGTTGAGAAGGGTGGAGATGTATGGGGGAGACCTTGAGAGAGCTCAGTGGCACAGAATTAAAATATTGCGAATCCCAAATGCATTCAACCGCATGATTAGCAAAGTTGGCTGTGTATGGCGCGGAATAAGTTCAACACACGTACATGCATGATGACTTCATTATAAACGAATCTATTTGTTTAGCCTTGAGACTTGTCCCACATCAGTCGTCATCCATGCCTACCACAGGCTCTTTGGCTCTCACTCACATCCCGGCTCAGCTACCCCCTCCATGTAATGGAAAGCGTCGCAAGGTCATCCTCTAAGGCTGCCAGCATCAAGGGGCCTGGGCTAGCAATCCTAAGCAGGCTAGCCCCGTGTGTTTTGAGTGCGTGGTCCGGGTGGAGGGTATCGCCTTCCTCCGCTCTGGCACACAGCTGCCAGTCTTGTGCACTGCTGCACCACTTGTGGCAGCCTTGTCGCAGCACTCTGGGAATATTTGAGGAACAAAACTTAAAATACTATGGTATATATAACTAGAGTGAATATTGAAGGCAGACTGGGATCAAATTTATGAAATGAGGCAGGTAAGATTATGCTGGAGTGCTTTTAGAAAGTTACGTTTGAAAACAAGAGGTGACATACCAATATGCCCGAAGAAAGTGTTTAATTAAATTACAAGTTTCTGATATTCTTTTGCAAAATGCATATACTGGAATGTCTCCACACTCTCTCCACGCTCAATCGGTTTGGTATAATTCCACAACGCTGTCTGCGGAAATGTGGATCACGATTTGTAGCAAAGTGTTGCAGGTTGTGGCCCCATCATGGCTCTGTCCTAGCTCGTCCCATTTTGTACCATCTCAATATTTAGAAGTCATGCACAGTGGATTTTTTTCTCAAATGGCACAATATTTGGAATGCATATTGAATGGCTTCGCTTTTATGTTCTTTCATTTTTCTAAACACGGTGCAATATGGCTTGCAATACAATATTAAATAGGCTGAATTCTTCTGGTAAGCTAAAATGGTCACATTTATCATATCATACTTGACCTTCATGATGTTGGTGAATTTTCTATCTCAAATAAGTTTTCGTCTCAATTTTTTCAATGTTGATGGTTTTTCGTCAGACCGATGTTATCGTGAACACAACCTCTCCAACTATGAATCTTAATATTGGAAATGTGTCATCTGCACTGTCCCGAAAAGCCGGGCCTGCTCTCCAAACTGCTGTGAACAGGAAAAAAGGTGTATTTGTAAACACAGGGGATATCGTAGACACGGAAACTACTCTATGTAATCTGTCCTGCAAGAGGGTTTATCATGTATCCCTGGACATGACTTCCTCAGATGCATCTCTTGTGGTAAGTGACTTTAAGAAAGAGATGTATCAAATATCCATTTGATCCATGTCATAGCAGGTAATATGCACTGATTCAAAACATCTATAGATAGACATCAATTTCAGCTTTCCAAAAGCACTTCAACTGTCTCTCATTGTCTTCCTGGTTCTTTCGGTAAAGTCACGTAGAAGGGAAGTAATAAAATAATAAAAACGTAATAAAATAATATATTATTTTATTACGTTTTGTTTTTATTTTTTATTACTTCCCTTCTACGTGACTTTACCGAAAGAACCAAGAAGATGAATCCCTGCAGTCACGAAAGCTTTAAATCGAAAAATGTCTCTCATTGTATTAACATACTTGTACATGAGGTCGTTTTGACTCATTTATCCCGAGCTCAACTTTGCGGCCTTCTTTATGAAGTTAGTTTCCTCTCATATATTCATGTATTTCATTCCCCAATGTGCACTATAAGATGAATCCCTGCAGTCACGAAAGCTTTAAATCGAAAAATGATTATGCCATCAGAAAATCTAAAATTATAACATACTAGCAGGAACCCGCAGAACTTCGGCGGTTAGAGGATGGAAAATATTTACAGACTGATGATTTCATGAACTGATGATTTCGTGAACTGATGATTCCACTTCACCACCCCAGGTCTCGTGACATCATCATCCCCATTTTTCCCTCCATGTCTCGTGATGTCATCAGCCCCTTTCCTCACCCCAATCTCGCATGACGTCATTAAAACATTCTTGCTTCTGTGGCTCATTGGCCTCTGATTTTTTTTTAATACATGAATGACTGAAGCATCACTCCACGATTGTAGTATTTCATTCATGCTTAAACATTAATTGAACAGGTCTGCTAATTTTGTTCCAGCAAATGGTCCCGCTTTTTTGATAATGTCCAGATTTATGCCATCTGGTCCAGAAGCTTGCCCCTCTATCATTTTGCAAAGGGCAGAGTTAAATTCTTTAAGTGTGACATCTGACACTTCCTCTTCATCTGAGAGTTGGTCTGATTCCTAGGCTATATGCACGTTTTCCCCTTTAGAGCAATGAAAAGACTTCCTCAAATATTGTAAAATTATATATCATTAGTTATGATTCCATCTTCCTCACAAATGGCGACCGTTTATGAATAGCTAATTACCAATCTCCTTTTTGCTGCTTTCATGCTCCTGTTATTTGCTGTGACATTTTCAGTCTTGTTTTGTGTTATATTCTTTTCTGAATCAGTTCTGTGCAATACAACGTTTCTACCTCTCATCTTATCGGGTCCTTTTATTTTTAGATGAATTATCTGCTTTTTTACATTACTCTAGTTTCAATGCACTAATCCATTGCCATGCTCGTTATTGCATACTTAAATAAGAGTTGTCACATTCATTTAATAATTTTACTTCTCTTGGCATTTATGTGTGTTGATTAGTGTTTGACAAATTGTTGCATTCACCTGATCTAGATCGTTTAAAATGTTAACAATGTTGTTGTTGCCCGGAATTAACTTTGCCCTCACTCTGGTTATATTGCAGTAAAACGACATCACGCCTGCCTGTGATTACTTGTGGGTTGAACTGCATGAGAACAGATTCTCTGACAATCTGTGGTTTGTCTTGTTAGAATCAAGTCAATGTAATTTCTAATTTCACCATGTTGGCTTTTCTATCCTTTTATATACTGTACACCTTTTTGAAAAATGTGTTTTGATGTTTTTTGTCTCTGCTGGCTGTGAACCCTAGAAGACTTTATCTTCTCCCTGCTAAACCAAAATCACCGATCATCCACTCAGCTTTGCTACTTTTGCATGCGTCACCCATTATGACGTATCGTGTTTTACCCTTTCTTATAAGTTAGTCAATTTCCTTACACATCTGGTCTGTATAAATGACTACTGTCACAGCTTGTTTTGGAGAATATAATTGAATGCTACTGAATGTATAAGCAGTTCTGGAATGTTGTTTATCATGATTTTCAGAAATTGAAAAAAGTGGCGATGGATTGCTTGAAGTTGGCTGATAAATCCAAGCTTCAGTCCATCTCCCTGCCAGCACTGGGCACTGGGATTCTAGGTTACCCAGCACAGAAAGTAGCAGCCGTCATGCTTGGAGCTGCCATCCAGTTCAGCAAGGACAACCCCACCTCCACTCTGCAGCTCATTCAGTTTGTGCTCTTGCCCTCCAATAAGAAAGTAGTGACTGTGAGTACAATGTGATATTACTAAAAACAAAAAAAAATGTTCTATGTAAAATATACATCCATTGTGTGTCCAGTGTGTTATTTTACATACATTAAATTCAATCTATAAAAATGTATCACGATAGCATTTAAGCAACATCAGTGTCCAGCCTTGCAGAAAGTTCAGTCTGTAGAAATTCTTCCAAAAAAGTCTATTGTAGAGACCTACTTACTTTGTGCTGTTACCCTCTAATGGCAGTCTACTTTTCTGAGTACAATTCATCATGTTATCTATGCAGTCACACTCATCTACAGCAATGGACTCATTCTTTCCGAGGTTGGAATGTAATTTTCAATCTGATAACAAATTTAAGTTATATGAGTGTATTGTAAACTTTTGAAAGGTCTGCATCCGAACACTGATACAGCATACAATTCGGCAATAAAACAGATGCATCTAAAGTATATGTACACATAACAAAGGTGATAAATCACATTCAAAAACGTTCATTTGAGGCTTGAAATATGTTCACATTCTCTAGCTGGTGTTGTTTATTCCAAATTTGTTGAGCAGACATTGCTGGCAAATCTTGGTTGATAATGGTACACGTTTGGCCATCCATGTGCATCCTGGCGGTGTTGCTGCGATCGACACAGCATCCACGGCCTCCTTGGATTGGTTGAAACAATGTAGCATCCAACTCTAGCATGTTTCCAAACTGTTGTTTTTACCTCCTGTCATATACGAAAGTACAATTGTAGATTTGGGGGGTGCATTTAAAATAAATTCTGCTGATTTCATCGAGTGGCTGATGGTGCCAAGTGTTGATCCAGCAAGAATTTGAATTTGGACAGCCACTCGTGATCAAACTGCATTCCTAAACTTGCAGCGAGTTGATGGTTTCAGCTCAGTCACCAGTGACTCAACTAAAACACTTTATCTTGCAAAATGTGTTTTTTCAGTTAAATTGACATGTGATGGACACCCTTTGGAGGGGATTTGAAGTTGCGCCTTTTGTGTAGATAAAGAGGCCTATGAAATGAAGAGGCCTATTGGAATCACTGTAGTTAGGTGATGCTCTCCGATACAGGGGGATTTACTAATTGGGAGAGTTGGAAATGAAATGCCTTCATCTCATGACAATGTCAATGTGGCATCGTAAAATATAACTATAAATTAATGTATTAAAAACAAACTCAATGCAGTCTGCTATTCTGCAAACACATTCTTGCGGAGGGAGCTGGTAGGAACGTTGGGTTGCTCGGTCAATGGCCAGGGTCAACGGCGGCGTGGTGTATTCCGCAAATATATTGCCGACTGTGAGGGCGGGCAAAAGCCGGCGTGAGTAGGTTAAACGTTGAGTTTTATAAGGGCACCACGGGGTGACCAGCCCCTCCCCACCCAGCCCCACCCCACCCAGCCCCACCCCTCCCACCCCCCACCCAGCCCCACCCTCCCCACTCAGCCCCTCCCCACCCTCCCCTCCCCACCCAGCCCCTCCCCACCCTCCCCACCCAGCCCCTCCCCACCCTCCCCTCTCCATCCAGCCCCACCCCTCCCATTTTTGGATGCACGACGGACGGACGGACACAATAATCCCCTGTGGGCTGGTGTAACCAGGAGATTCCTACCAGTATAATGTTAAACCTGGACTATATTTTTAAGATGGATAATGTATCTTTGTTTGTGCATTCCCTTGCAAAGTTATGAGCCACCTGTATGAGTGACCATATTTTGTTCAAGCGAGTCTCTTTGAATATACAGTATTTGATTTACCTGATCATAATCTTAAAATATTTAGCTGTATTTGCACTTTATATATATATTTTAAAAATAACTTTTTTTCGTATCACGTGGACATCTTTTGTTGGGATGGACAATTTGCGAAATTACTAGAGGGTATTTTAGAAATGAAACATTAATTTTAACCTTACTTATGTTGTAAAAGTATAATGGTATCACTGTTACTATATGCATAATTACAGTATTTGAATAATTCTCTTTTCAAAGGCATTTAAAAAAGAACTAAAAAATCCATCAGATTCACAACAAACAGAAGATGATTTGTACATCTCAGACTTGGATGATCAGGATACATTTATGACAGGTATCTACGTATACATTTTCTAAAACTACATAAACAGCCCTTTGTCAATCCACTGCTGGATTAAGTGTTCCATATACTGTGACACGCATGAGTTGTATAAAAACAAAGCACACAATATATGTAAAGTGTTATGTTAGGTATACCATTATTTACTTATTTACACTTTCATAAGGTGCAGCAGACCCAACAAATTACTTCAGAGCACCGTACAGTAAAATCGATAAAATAGTTATAGTTTATCTAATATATCATAGGCAATAAGTATGTTATTAGTTTATTTCTAAATGAAAGAGTGCTTTGTGAGTCAAGCACAGTCATTTGAATCGTGCACGGAGCTCAATTGGAAGGCAGCGTAGTTCGAGTAAAGTGTGGGAGATTGGGTCCCGACGAGAACGACCGGTCAGTCACAAGTCACGCAGAGGTGTTCTGAATGCCCAGGAGTCGTTTAACTGGGCACCGTGGAATATCCACGTGCAGGGCATCGGCATAGTCGAGGCGAGATTTCACAAGGCTCTTCAACACGATAGCAGAATTTCTGTCAGAGGAATGGTTTGATATTTTTGATTGTCCATAAGTGAAACACGTGGGTTTGTACGCCTACTTTTACCTCGGGCAGAAATTACAGTGAATAATCCAACACCAAAACAAGGTGTTACAGGTGAACAGGACTGAGAAAGCATTGCTGCACAGGTTCTTACCCTCTGCATTAAATGAGCAGGGTCTATTCTGTCAAACGCTGCTGAGAGGTCGAACAGAACGAACGTAGCCGACCTCCCTTTGCCTTGCACGTGGAGTAACACGTCGACTGCACAAAGGGTGGGAAGCTGTCTCAGTGCTGTGAAATCCAGACTGGTTGATGGCCTAAAAGTCTGGAAGAAGACAAATGTTCCTGTAACTGTAGGGCGGTATTTTTTCAATGAGTTTGCTAAGAAATTATAGATTTGATATAGGTCGATATTTAATAAAAGAATGATGATCCAGGTTTTATTTTACTATCAATACTTATTGAACACTCCACGTGTCACCCTTGGAGAGTTCTCTGTTATTTAAGAGGAAATTGTCTGAAACCACAGATACTCATTCGGAAAGGAGAAACATAAAAAGAGTCGAACACACGAGACTCAAGATTGAATACACAGAACCCTATATAATGATTAGAAAAATAACGAAAAGATGAATCAGAGAACACAACATCCAAGTATGGTTTTCTGGGTTAGGATGCATATAAATGCTTTCATCTGTCATACGTACTTTCACATGTATACTGTGAGTTATTACAAACATTTTCTTACAATGTTTATAGTAATTATATTACCTTATTGTATTCCATAGATTGGAGACGATTGAAAGGTATGTATACTCTAGAATGTACTTTTAATAGGCAAATTTTGGGTAGAACACTTCCGTTTATGGGGGAAATCCATACTGCAGGTAAATATTTCAAATAAAGTACGTCTTTTTCAAATAACATTTACATATAATTTACATCTAATACCTTTAATCAACATGTAATAATTTTCACTTAATATATTACTGTTGTACAGTTTAATTTAGTCAACAGAGCTTTTATCAATTCATTTCCTGCAAATAGTGACTTTCTATTCGGGAAGTTATAGTTCTTACATGAGACTCAGTCTTTGGAAAACAAATACCGCTTCCAGAAAGTGTAGCCCGGACTGCCACTCCCGACCACCGTGGATGTGAAATGGTATAAAGATATACACTCGGTTTAGCTGTAGACTAAACGTGGGCAATAGCAGAGCACTGGGAATGCCGAGACACCCAAAGGGCGCAGCTTCACAGAATTCCATACATCGTGTGAGTAGTGTTTATTAGAATTGCTAAGTTACATTTTGACTTGAACTTTCATGACTGCAGGAATTCATATTCTTTGGTTCTTTCGGTAAAGTCACATCGATAGAAAAAGAAAGTGAATACAAAAATTATGAAGACTGCTTGTGTTGCGATCGAAACGTCGTGGTTTTTTTTAAAAAATGTTTTAGTTTTATCACCAGCTTCTTTTATTTATATTTTTATTCACTGTATTTTTCTTTTTCTATCGACGTGACTTTACCAAAAGAACCAAATAATATAATTGCTAAGTTGATCATGCACACGCTGTCACCTACCTAGCTTAGTGTGCAAATAAAGTTCCAGATGGACTTTTTGGCAGGGGGTGGGGGCGTTTTCCAGCTTCTAGGGGGTTTTACTGCAACGTTGTGAATTGACATTTTAAAAAAAGCCACAGTAAACGATGAATAAGGGACAATGACAGAATGTATGATGCATGTATTACTTCAAGAATATCAAATTACTTAAATCAGTTAACAGAAAAACCTCAGTTTGTCTAATGAGCATAAATGTCTCATTTTGGCATGGCAGCTTTGTTTTTCATGTTAAGTTATATATCCACATCGTTGCCTGAGATTGACTCCGTCGTATCAACACACACGTTCTTTTGCATTGTATTTATGTCAGCTAAAACATATTCAGTGTAGCTGAAATGCATACATGTTTACAGATCTTTTGGGAGGTGGTTTAATGGATGATGAATTTGGTGATGAAAATGTGGAAACCCAACAAAACCAAGGCAAGTCTGTTTTAAAACCATGCCTTGACATGTATTTGCATGTTGGATGTTTGATAAATGTTTACATATGTGCACGTTATGATTTGGCACAACAGTCAGATTGTGGTTCACGTGAAATGTCACATTATTTCAGGCAGGTACGTTGTCTGCTTCAGGTAGGTGAGGCAGACAACTGTCAAAATAACAATGGAGTATCTCGAGCAGTGTATCTGGATTTAACCAACCCTGAGCACAACTCTAGGAGCTCCAACTTTGCTCTCAAAGCCTAATTAATGTCACTATTTTGATGGCCTTTTTCATTAAAAAAATCTTTTAAAAAATGTAGTTCACATGTGAGCTGCCAAACCTCGTCCCGCCGCTCACTCGAAGAATGTGGAACGTGCGACAGGTATCAGCTCGCCAATAAACTCGGGGGGGGGAGATCAATGCCATTCGATGTAACATCCACAACTGTTATTTCGTCAAGTGCTCGCATTGAGCCCCACGCAAGACGGCCGTGTTGCAC
Organism: Lampetra planeri; assembly: GCF_965212315.1. Lineage (NCBI taxonomy): Eukaryota > Metazoa > Chordata > Hyperoartia > Petromyzontiformes > Petromyzontidae > Lampetra > Lampetra planeri. The sequence continues at coordinate 14,513,589 of NC_136118.1, read as the reverse complement.
CGCCACGTCTGCACGTCTGCTGCCCATGCCCCACATGCCCTGCATTGTGCAAACCAAGGCAGTGCCTCGGCTGAGGGACATTTTACTTCCCCTCAACCACAAAGAGCCAATTTTATCAACCCCTGCTATGGCCAGATTACGCCACTTGCATTACACGGATTTAACCAAATTTTTAAACAACTAAATGTGTATATATAAATAGTAATCCATGATGAAAAGTTATTTATATTCACGTAAATTAAAAGTAATAAACCAATCCAACAAATAAAATAACTTTATTTCTCACCCTTCCAAAAAAATGTATATGCTCAAAAACTAGCTTTTATTTAATTGTGAGCATTATTTATATATGCGTACAGAACAATATTAATACTCATATTTATACTAACTTTAACTTATTAAATCTAACCTGAAAAACATTTTATATTACTAAACTCACTACGGCCATTTATAAATGATGATTAGACTTGCTAATAGTGGATAACAGTTTTTAACAGTTAAAACAACTCGTAAACAACTTTATTTGATCGTGGCCATTTTTCATTTACACTGTAATGCACACAGACATCTTTCTTGATTTAAATATCAAAGCGATTCAAACGTTAATTATTTGCACTAACCGTTAATTTAAATGGGCAAAACCTTATATACCTGCACAAAACAAATCTAATTCCAGCCGAGCCATCTCGCACCACCGCACCCACACTATCCCACGCGGCTCTGCGTGCCCTGTGTGACTGCGCGTTGCAGCAGAGGCCGTGCAAGCACCGTGCCCATTAATAGAGTTCCGATTCAAATAGAAAAATTATCATTTACGTAATTTATGTGAAAAAAACACGTTTTGTAGCTTTTTGAGAACTTAGTCATTTTTGTTTAAACAATAACCTCGTTTCAGATCTCATGCTGAAATATCCAGAAAACTGGGGACCAATGGAAGGAAAACAACACCAATTCATTACTGTGGATGAAAAATCTAAAGAATATGCTTCTGTCAAGAAAAATGTTATGACAGGTCTCCCAAGTGTGACACGTATTATTTCGGTAAGTTAAACATTAATGTACTATCATCTACACATTAAATCCTCAACATATTAACTTGAAGCTATTGCATGTGCCTGCCTGCATGAAAATAAACGTATATTTTCTGCATTTATATAACCAAAGTCTGTTCGGCACAAATGTGAGTATAAACAATGATAATTACAGTAAATTCAAGACGGATTTTTTAAAGGATGTTACAGTAAATATAGAGAGTAAGCAAGCTAGAGGACCCATGACTAGCTGTCTCGGCCTCACTGTGCGCTGCATTGCACCGCTAGCTGAGTAGTTAACCTCGCATCCAATAAACCCTCAGAGCCAGGGTGAACATCCGACTCCAAACGTCATTTATTGAATTGAACGAGGTAAAACTGGTAAGAAAACAGCACAGATACAGCATCTGTTAATACCCGGAATCACCAACACAATGAACACCACAGCATCATAACATTGTCTTAGATAACACGTTTCTCAACAATAGATCCTGGATGAACCAGGCACCTACATTACCACTAAATAGCTATACAAGATCATAAGCTACTGTGTTATATAAAGGCACATTGTGTATTCATCACACTGCACCCCAAATGTACTGCACTACATATAACACTTAACTGTGGATGAGACATGTCATCCTTGCTCTCAAGATCGCAATATAGTTACCTGGGTACAAGTTTGACTCGACTTATTCGATTACAAGTAACATTCACAATAAGGCAAGTTGCAGGCTTCGTTGCTAACTAGGCCTCGTATTTATCATTACAATTTCACAGAATTATAAAGGCATTTGCAGTATTATAACGGTCGTTCTAACATTATAACAGCTTTCCCAGTATTATAATAACATAACGAACTTACAGACAATGCTTCTTAAAGTCCCACAATGGACAATTACAGCTGTCTTCACTGGGACGCGATTTGTGCCACCATCTTGAATTCTGTGTAATGGCGGAACCCCAGCCTCGTGGTTGAAAGGCTGTCAAATCGTAACTTCCTGTTCACGTGACCAAACTCAGCATCAAAACAGGAAATTATTGTATGCCACACCCCCACTCCTCCCACAGAGCACAACACCTGCCGTGAGGCAGAACACTAGCTCTAATACTGAGATGATGATCCCTGAGGCGTGCGACAATTTTAGCTAAACAGCTAGGCAGGTTTGCTGTCCCTGCAAAGCTGACGGAAGAAGGGGAGTCAGAGCCAGAAACATAGACATTCTTTTATACATCATTTTTAAAAAACCAACAGGATACAATTTGCATCTTTTTATTTTGTAAGCCATTCCACGGCATCTATGATACCTGAGTGGAGGCAACTTGATCCACCAGAATATATTCGTGTTGCATTGGGCAGTCATCAGTGATTTTCCTGATGGTTTGCACCTCACTGCATTCACATTTTGGTGAGTTCTTGATCTTCCAATTATGGAGCAAATATCAACACCTTTCACGTGTTGTTCAGACATGGCTAAGAGTGGTCGACTGTTGTTGGGGCAGAAACCTGGCTGTTCCTTCATCAGGCCTCCAATAAGGTTTTTGTTTTGAACCCCACTGTTTTCCCACATCTCGCACCATTGAGTGGCGGGGTCCTTTTTGGATGAAAGAAAATCGAGGAATATGTTCAAAATATCTCGATTTTAGACAGAAGGGTGGTGGGCATTTTATGTCAATATGCAGGAGATTTTGATATTCCAAGATTTTATCATAGCCAAAAGTGTTGCAGCATCTCGTCAGATGTTCGAAGGTGAGATGTCAGCAAGTTAGGCAGCCACTGCAGATGTAGATTTTATGGAGTAGCTTACAACGTGCAGTGCAACATGGATTTGAGTGTCAACAAGCCCGATGTGAGAGCTGTTGCACCAGACAGGCTGAGCACTATATTCTGCCGTATAATTACCAGGGCCTACGTTGATGTTCTTGTGTCACATCCCCAGAAGGTCCATACCAGCTGTTGAATGACATTGACCCTGGATATCATCTTCTTGCCGGTGGCTTCGAGGTGATGACAACAGTCAAGGGTAGCTCTGGAGTTTGGGGGGTTTTGGTCATGGTTAACAGGGGCATAACATAATTTAACCTCGAGGCTTCAATGTTGCTCAAATAGAAAGACACCAATGTCTTCGCCGCGTCGGGCTTCAAGCGCCATCCTTTGAGGTACTTCTGAAGTATTATTGAGTCCACCTCCAGGGTTCTCTTCCACTTTTTTGAATGAAAAGGCTTGGGTTGCCAGTGCAATGTCATTCAGACTAATTAATTTGCCAGACTTTGTTGATGAAATGTTATGTAGAGGTTGAATAAGGCCAGAGCCCAGGCATACCCTTCTGAGAGCCCATTATTCTACCTGCTCCCTGGAAATCGTCTCTTCAGGTATTGGGTTAATCCTTTCCAGGATATTCTGCTTCATCAGCTTTAAACAAGTGCTGAGGGGCGACATTGGTCGGCATCTTTTACTGCCTTCAGAATGCCAATGATCTTGGTGGCCTTCCACTCCTTCGGGATGATGGCAGATGAATGAATATTTGTTAAAGATTCTGTCAGCCATCTGTTTGCGATGTAATGCCATGATGTTCATTGTCATCCATTTTAGATCAAAAGGATTCAATATTTGAGATTGTATCATGCATACATGGTCATGAAAAAGTCAATTGAGTCAAAAAGCACTGGAGACAAATATGAGCATATCCTGTTCCATGGCACAGACAATGACGCTATAAAAAATATCAATCACGGTGGATTCAATCGTGTTTTTCAAGGGAAAAACGGTATGTGCACATATTTAAACAAATGTACATATTACTGCATTTGAGCATACACTCCAATGTAATGTTATTCCCTAATACAGGCAAACTTTGTATAATGCACAATCACACGACTTATTATTTGTGCTACCTGTGTGGACAGATTCCTATAAGTTTATTATGAAGATATTTCTCTCATATAGCCTACACATGTAATACAAAAAAACCCTTACAAAATTTAGTAAAATATTACTGAATTTGCTCATATTTGTATTATAACTTGCAGTCTAAAGTTGGTATTTTGTCAGTTTCCATGAGATGAATGCTACTTTTAAAATGTAAGCAAATTATTGCACTTACAGTATAGTTTAGTATAACTCTTGTACACACAAGCATTTGTCAACATTGAATAGCAACATACAGATATTTGATAGTTAACAACATATCCCAAAATTATACTTAAGCATTGCTGTGGTATGGAAAAGTGTGAGCAAAAAAGATTAACATTACATTTGAGCACGTAAAAAACAAGCAAAATCAAATCACAAAGTACAATTCAACGGAGCGCCTTATCCTGGTTGACTTCTTTCCAACTTTGCATCATTTATCATTTCCACCACGACCACTGACACCATCGAGACCCTCACAATGACACTCCGGCTACTGTAACTACCGTGTTGACATACCGGCTCCACCTGAACTAACCCTCAGGAAGCTCAGACAATCATTGTTGCCACTAAGACCACCAGAACTACCACTGGAAGGACTTTGTGAAGTTAATCGTGTGAATTGTGTGTAACATGGATGTCCCGTGTGTATGCAGGCTTCATCTTTATTATATCAATTCATCATTGTCATCCTCATCTTCTTCATTGCCATTCTTTGTGTCATCTTCACCCTCGTCGGTACATAGTTCTGGTAGTCTAAGACTCTAAGTGGTGGTCACAGTGGCTTTCCTGCGATTGCGTGAATGCTAGTCCTGGTGGTTCCTCTGTTTAAAGTGGTAGTCATGCTTGCCCGAATGGTAGTCTACATGGTCTCAACAGTCTCAGTTGTTCAAGTGGTTATCCCGAAGGTTTTGGTGGTCGATCCTAATATCAGCTGGTCATTGTCAATAATAATGTATGGGGTATATAAGCATCGGCCATTTGTTTCAAAGGTGATTCCACGAGGCCAATGAAACCCCACTGGCCCTTCTTGCCTGAACATCACAGTGGAATTACGGTCTAATGATACCAATTAATGGACTCGGCATCAGCAGTGCTCGATTTGCCTGAATCGCCTGAATCATCATTGTAGCTGGTTAGAATTTGCAGTGGCGATCAAAGTTAAGCATACGCAAAGCTTAACTAAGCTATTTTACCATATTCTGAAAATAAAATTCCATTATTTTGCAATAATCTTACAAGACATAATCTCTGTTTAAATCCCGTACAATGGAATCTATATTTTAGCATCGAATAATGATTCCTGCTGCAACTTTCTATGATGGAATTATAGGACTTGAATATGATCCCTGCAGGAATATTCCAGCTCTGGTCAGCTACGGTTTCATCAAGTGCTCCATCCTACTCATGTTTGTCTCTTAATTTCACCAGTGTGATTCTGATCTGCCATCAGTGATGGCTTTTAGAATACAACGTTTGCTGTGTAACTTGTTTTCCTACTAGTTACCTTGTGCTCAAATTCGTACCGTTATTTAACTAGTTATGTGATCATTCCTGTGATTCGTGTTTATTTATGCAACTAATTCGTAATTGTTGTGCTTGACAGCTACCCTTTACGGTAAGGGGACATACTTTGCAAAAGATTCTGGATTTTCTCATGCGTATGCCAACCCTGACGAAAATGGACACAGGTTTATGTATCAGGCCCGTGTCCTAACTGGTGCGTACTGTGTCGGAAGTCCAGAAATGAAGGAACCCCCCCTCAAAATCAAAAATGGAACTGAACGTTTTGACAGTGTTGTCAACAGTGTAACGTCACCCAGCATATTTGTGGTCTTTCATGACGACCAGGCCTACCCAGAATACCTGATAGAGTATCTATGAATTTTAGATATGAGCTCATCAATATAACCCTTTTCAACCGTAAATTAAAAGGAAATTATGAATATATGTAATAAAGTGGTGTATACATCGAGAGTAAACAAGTCAGATGTTAATGCACCAGAGAACTTCGCCAAATACGGTTTTATCGAAGGTGTATTTAGTTTTGATTTGAAGCTTTAGTGACTGCAGGGATTCATATTCTTGGTTCTTTCGGTAAAGTCACGTAGAAGGGAAATATTAACACAATACAAATATAAAACAATACAAATTCTCAAGACGTTTCGACTGCAACACAAGCAATCATCATCAGGTGTGAAATCCACAGCAAGAATGTTTTTTCCCTTCTACGTGACTTTACCGAAAGAACCAAGAATATAAATGTGTATTTAGTTGTCCAACAATTCCTCAAACCACGGTTGGCGATACTAAGGCCTTATGGGAAATAGGGGGTTGGGGTAACCGCGGCCACGGTCACACTCGTCAAAGCCTAACTAAGTTGCCAAGGTGGTCGCTCCAAGGAGGAGGGGATTTGCCCACCCGCTACCTCCACGCGGTGGTGGTGAGAGAGGGAACGTAGATGAGGGGTGAATTCAAATTACACAAAACTCCAAACCGTGGTTAGCAAGTTGGTAAGCCGAAGGAAACCCGTAAATACATAAATACCAGAGGTGGGACAAAGTCATTGTTATGCAAGTCCAAGTCGAGTCGCAAGTCATCAAATTCATGACTCGAGTCTGACTCGAGTCCAAGTCACATGACTCGAGTCCACATCTCATAGGTGGGACAAAGTCATTGTTATGCAAGTCCAAGTCGAGTCGCAAGTCATCAAATTCATGACTCGAGTCTGACTCGAGTCCAAGTCACATGACTCGAGTCCACACCTCTGATAAATACCGTGGATGCGAAAAACGTGGTTGGTGAGGGATTGCTGTACACGGTTTACTTAATGAGGTCTGTTTTCCGGAATGCTGGTGATATTTTAGCTATACTCGGTTTGACGTTTATAAGATTGTTGCTGTTCGGCTTGCGAGAAGTGAGTGCTGCATTCGTGTTTAGTTGTCCTTCCCCCACACCTGCGATTAGCACGGTTGGCTACGTACGGTGCGAAAGAAGATATACATACAAGATAACTTCGGACCCAAGAATGCAACTCTATTCTCATTCGTCGAACGCGGTTTTCCCAACACGGCATTTTCCAGGAACGTAATCACTGCGTTTGGCGAGGATGTCCTGTATTTTACGTAACAAAATTAAATCTTTCATAATTCATGTATACATTTACGTTATTTTCCATAGTGCAAATCTTAAATAACAGTTCTCTAGTTTTACAATATTATTTTATTACAACTGATGCAATGTAAAGCGGAGAATTACTCTTAAACTGTTTAAATTGAAGACTAAAACAAAAAACTGTAGGATCTGCTTGTAGTTTAGTATAGTTGATTTGATTAACATCAAACCCTAAAGTAGTGATTGCACGGCATGTCCCAAATGTGTGTGATCTGGTGGTGGTCCTCACTGAAGATACTGTCTATAACTTATGCATGAACATCGTAAAGGTAATATATAATTTCGAATCTGGACACATTTAGATTGGAAATGAGGGAGATGTAATTGTTTTAAGAAATGTAAATTTATACTTCATATATCAGATTTATGACTCCATCGCCTTTAATGACAGTGAGATCAAGTTAAGCGTTGCACGATAGATACGGTGTGGAGTATGATATATTGTGTAACCTCTTGGGCCATTCGAATAAGCAAAGTTCGCTCATTTGGCTTATCTGTCTGGCATTTATTAGACTTAGTTATCGATGGGACATGATAAATGAAACAAAACTCTTCACGTCACATGAAACTTTTGTGTGTATAAGAACAAGAAAAGGCGGTGTACAAATTTAAGCATACAATAAGTTCGTAAAAATGGTATGCTTTTGCTCAAACTTTGTGCTGATTTACTTAAGCCATATTATTTGACTTCAAATGCTTGTGAAAATGTTTTACTTAATATAAGCCATGATTTTTTCTTCTGAGCGGTAGCATGTTTAAAATGTAATACATACTCTTTGGTTCTTTCGGTAAAGTCACGTCGGTAAAAAAAAAATCACGACGTTTCGGAGGCAACACTTGATACAGTAATTTTGCTGTGACGGTTCCACCTGAAGACGGAAGCTAGTGTTGCCTCCGAAACGTCGTGATTTAATTTAATACATTTTTTTACCTATGTGACTTTACCGAAAAAAAACAAAGAGTATGTTGAACTTCTGTCTAGGTGAGTAATTTGCAAATTACGTCTAGGCTCAAGATCTTCCTTTCCCACCTCGGTTTATATTTGACTGTCGCTGAACAATAAACCCCTACTTTCTGTACAGTGATTTGAGACGGAGTTTCATTTAGATGCTGTATGAATTCAAATTGTATTGTACATGCGTGAGAATTTTTTTGTTTTTATTTGAAAAAATAACGTTAATTAATATCCACCCCATGGTGCATGGAATGAGCCACGTATAATCAGCGATGTTATAAGTATTGTACACATGTTATAAGTATTGTACACATGTTATAAGTATTGTACACGTAAGTATTGTACACGGAAGATATATCCAGGCGTAGGAGGGGGAAAGGCTGGAGGGGACCCTGTGCCCGTCAAGGTTGAGGGATTAAATGAATCAAGTGACTAGTTCGGGTTTCTACCCGTTTGAAGGAGCGACCTCAAAAATCATCGCTTAGGCTGCAATATTTACTTCCCACAAACATGTCACCTGAGCAAAACCTCATGCAATTACGCAATCAAACTCATTACACTCGAAGAGCAGAGATAATGAACTTAACGCAGGGTGAGTTCGTACTATGTCTACATCAACATCGTGTGCAGTGTCCACCTCCTTGATGGAACAACTATTGATAGAACACATGAGCATGCAATCTACAACTCACCTCACACACCAGCGTCAACACAATGCAGAGTGCACCGGGGTCTGGGTCTCGTGGGTATAAGCTGTAGACTTTTCCCTTGTCCCTTCTTGATGACACAACAACGTCGTGTCGTGCAGGATCAAAGCGTCACGGGTATCTGTTTGATAAGGTCCCCTGGTTGGCGTCCGCTACCGATCCTTGCCTTTGTCCGTGCCGGTCTTGGCCCTGGGACCGAAACGTTGCTCACTGGAATGGTGTCAGGCCGCGTGCCTGCTGACTTCGCTCATGCACTTGCAGGGGAGTGGCTTGACTTGGCCTCGTCCACGACTTATTCTCCTTCGTGGAACGACTGACTCCTTGGATGCGTGCACAGTCATTCAGCACGAACAGCAGGGTCCCCCTGCTTGCTGGGTTGAACACCTCGGCGAGTGAGAGGTCTCAGCCACGGGTGGAGGCCTCTCGTTTTATTCAGATCGACCAATGCCGTTTGACTCCAGCGCTGTAGTTCCGTCTCCTCTCCGCTCTCACGCCTCGCCCTCTCCTTCCACGCAATGCCCCCTTAGCAGGCGCAGCTTTGGCGTGGTTAACCCGCGCCCTCTGCGGGATTAGATTCTTTATTTCCCATGTCACCCACACCCCCAATATATCCTCTCGTGGGACAATTTGAAATTTGGTCCCATCACAGGAGCGGATGGTACTCACGACAGAGGGAGGTGTCTAGATTCTACTGTTGAGGTGGGAGGAAGGCAGGCATCGAGGTACTGAGATACAGATAATTGAGACAGACAGAAAGACAAAACATCGAGTTTGACAAAGAATCACGGATACACCGAATTGTACAATGGGACCATAGTGTTTGTAGCCTGTTAAATAAGATAAAGAGCCAATTTTTTGCCCAGGCAATGTTTACAAGAGGATCCTGCATTTAGATGTTTGGCTAATTTCATGAATGAGTAGCATGTCGGAAGAAACTTGAGTACTTGGAGAAAAGGAACATATGAGGAATAACATTCGACTCTGCCATCGTGGATGTATGTTGAACTTCTTTTGCACCATAAGTAGCCAACCGTGATCACCAGAGGTGCTTTTTGTGTTTAGTGTTGTCCGTCCCCTGCACCTCCCGATTAACACGGTTGGCTACGTACGGTACAAAATAAGTTAAATATACATATATATACACGTGCATACCCACATACATCTGCTGGCTAACTTGCAGTCCCATGCCTACAACTCATAGCAACTCCTGATGGTCACCCATGCAAATGCTAATCAGGTTGGGCTCTGCGTACCTTTCGAAATCCAACGAGATTGGGCGCAATTCTGGTTATTTCATTGGCATAACAATGCTCCGTATAAAGTAATACCCCAAATTACGTCGTTTCGCAAATACAAGCGTGTCTCACTTCATGGGCGTGATACGTTCTGTAAAAATTGCTCGATGATCGAAAACTCGTTAAACGATAATCGTTTTCACATTCACTCCCATGTTCAAAGTTGAGTTACGTTCATGAGGCAAACTTGTATGTATTAATGTATGCGTATTGTGTTTCTGTTATGAGCCAGTGCTATTGAATGTGATGAGCTGTAATTGCACTTTCCCGCTACTGCCAAACCAGTCAAAATACACTTTTCTAGTTAAATAAAATGGTCTACTGATATGGTCGTGGGAACTCGTGCACATAATTTCACGCGGATATCAAGAACGGTACCACTGCGTGTGTTTTTCACGCTCTCGCATCCGACAGCGGCGAGTGAGTGGCCGTGTCGACCAACCCTGAAGACGGCGGTGTTGACGAGTGTGCTGTCACTGTCGCTGTCATTCACACGTGAAGAGCAAGTCTGTAGCGCCCCCCACGTCAATCTCCCCAGCACTGCCTTCTTGCTCACTGAACGCAGCACACGGCTCATTATGTTAATGACATGCGAACGCGCGCGCGTGTCGATGCTGCTGCTGCTGCTGCTGCGAGGTCACAACGCGCGTTCGCGTGCGCGCGCGTCCCGACCGACCGGCGACTCCGTGACGAGCGAATGAGCCACAGCGCTGTAGCGTCAAGAGCGAGTCGCGCCTAATGCCGTTGAAATGAATGCGGAATAGCAAGCACACGGGCGCTCGGCTCATTCATTCATCCTGGCTGTCCTTGCCGCTTGCATCAGACGGGCTGTGCTTTCATCTCCGAGGAATTGGCTCCTGCTACTGCCGCTGCTCCTGCTGCTCCTGCTGCTTCTGCTGCCGATACGTTGATTTGTCGCTCAGAACATGGCAGAGGTAGCCGCTGCTGCTAATTCTGCCGCTCGGGCTGATGCCGGCGCCGGGGACAAACGGGTCGGAGCGGACGATGGGGATCCGACTGCAGGGAGCGCGGAGCCCCGCCAGGCTGCGGGAGGAATCGACGCGGCCCTGGACGAAGTCTGCGCCGAGGGGGTCCCCCTGGAGAGCACGATCCGGTACCCGGGGGGTCGCGGCTGCGGCGGGGCTAGCGGTGGGGATGGGGTGGGCAGGGATGGGATGCAGGCGAGTGTGTAGGGGAAGGGAGAGGCAAGGGCACGGCTAGACGAGGGCAAGGGGAAGAGGGCACGCGCAGGGAGACGGTGCTGGGCACGAATGGGCATGGCAGGGCAAGGTCGGCCCCGATGGGGCAGGGCAGTGCTGGGAAGGACACTCGGGCAGAGACACAGGGCCAAGGCGATTGAGCAAGTATCATACAGTATTGGCTACCTGCAAGAGATGGACTAGTGTACTGTAATCACAGTTAAAGACAAACGTCCTGGGCCGGTGGTGGGAATTCTACATTCCTATGACGGAGCCGAGTCTGAATAATGCACATGAATGTAATAACTGAAACAATTTTTAGACTAATTTTAATGACCCCAGGGGGGTGATGATGGGCCGAACTGACGTTTTCCCAGGGCTAATAATGAAGTGCCGTGCCACAGCATGTCGATAAGACTTTAATAGCGTAAAAAAGTCATCAACACAAAGCCCCAGCCAGCCTGTCGGTCATGCTGAGTGGTGCAGTGGTACAGCTCGCTGGTTGGTGTGTCACGGGCAGAGGATGTGGCTCGTGATGTGTGGAAGATGATGAGCGTGTCTGTAGATTAGCACGGCTTAGGTTAAGCTGCTTGCCGTTCCCATATTGCTCGTGCTGTAGATGTTTCGTGCTGGATTGGTGACAAGTGACGGTGATGATGAGGGACAATAGATAACCTTTCATTGATATTACGGTGTTTAATACAACACTCTTTAAGAATAGGCTACCAGTGCAGCATATGTAGTATGGATTACACATTGCAGTATCACCATACACTAAATCTGTACATTTAAACACTTTTACTTTCTGTGGTATACTGTATTCTAAGCAGACAAGATTGTACTGGAGTAACAGTCAACTATACTGGGTGACTGTGGCATGCTATGATGTGAGACAGTCACATGTTGTGGGCCCTATATAGTTGTTAATGGGTTCCCCACGGCTAATCGTCCCCCCCCCCAACTTAATAAATATTCTCAAATGCCTGGCATCATTGTGCCGTCTCGGGCAGTGAGGAATTGAAGATTACAAAATACAGTCCACTAATTGTGAGGAGATGGAAAGGTTAGCCGTAGGACAATTAAAATGCGTGATTGTTTTAGTGACTCAATACGTGTTTGTGTATCATATGGCATTAAGTCAACCTGATAGATATATATATAGCTCTGTGAATATACAATGACACCTCATCTATTGGTTTTAAGTCTGCAGGTGTTCTCTGCAAATACACTCGTGGATATGATTCTCCTTTTGGCAAAGTGGTTCAAGGTTGTTGCATAGAAAAACTCGTCCGCATGAACTTAAATGCTGTCAGCTGTCAAAGCCAACACTGATACTAATCATAATACTACTGCACGTATTGATATGATTACAGTACATAAACACATTTGAGAGTGGCCTTTAGAGTCAAATATACGTCACATATTTACCATATGGAGTTGTCAAGTTCCTGTTGTCACCCACCACATAGCAGATAATGGCAGACCAGATGAGTTTTTTTATTGAGAATGTTAGGATTGAAACACATTTTGAGAACTTAACTCACATTTTCTTCGTGTTTGTCAGCGTTACGTAAATAAGCAAACAGCAAGGTGAGCATCTTGCCATCATCAACCCACACAGACCAGCTTGGTAAAGTAAAGTCGAAGATGCCCCACAACCTATTCGGAGTGGGATGCCTTCATCCCGCAGTGAATTGACGAAAGGACTGTATATGCACTTACTCTACCTGACTTGTTGATTTCACCCATCCCAGTAATTTTGTTTATTGCATTTTGTATTTGATGTTTTAAAAATTATTTACATGCAAGTAACAATAAAAATTGGAATTCAAAACGAGTTTTATTCGCAACTATGGGAACTTTAACTGTCGTGTTTAAATGGGCTCCTGTGGGACTGGTTGATCCACAGGCTCTGTCCGCACGCACACTTTCTCACCACCCTCGTTCAACTCGATGGCACCGTTATTTAATCTCCGAGGAACTGTACGGCAAGAACGGACGGCGCGTTTTATTCGACCACTTGAAGGCGTTTCACGCAAGAGCGACGCGGCGGCGGTGGTCAGAGTCCGGCGCCCGTGCCCAGGGCACGTGCCGGGTTAGTAGAGGGACAGGGCTGCGGCCGTGTCGCGGCAGTAATGCTGAACTGACGTGGACTTTGGGCCACGTCTCTCAAGTTAGACATTTAGACTGCACAAGCAAAACAACGGACAGAACGCGTGATCTTGTGTTGGAGTTTTACTCCCCGGCTAACCCTTGCCGATAGGGTTGTCACGTCGGAGGTACAAAACCCTGGTACATATTCATGGGAGGCAGGATATCTTAGGATACCCGAGGAGGGGGAAACTACACGGAATTAATCGCCTTGGGATGTTATATGCTTGTCTTGTGCTTGCAGATGGTGTCTTTATCAGGGCAAATGAAGCTTGAGATTATTCATGAGTCCTCAGAATCAGAATAGGTATTTATCCTGGAGAATTCCGATGAGTTCTGCTCGAGATCTAAGGCCAATAATGATGATTGTCATCACTGTATTTTTCATGTGGGAAAATGACATGCGAATGGATACCACTGAACGCCACACAGTAACTTGTTGACAACCTACTTGCTGTACTTCTCTCAATATTGCCTTATTTTCAGACAGATGGGTGTCTCAGATTGCATCCTGGTTCTATTTCTGCATGAGCCACTGGCTTTGCATTGAGCTCCTGGGTTACAGCCATGCTTTACTACCTTACCCAACAGTTCAAAGGGCTGTCAGTTGTGCCTTTTATGGGAAGCAAAGTGAGTCGACAAGGCTGTAATGTATTTGCACAATGTGTTAACTTTTACCAGTGGTGTGGATGCATTATGATACTTGCATGACTTAAAACATGTAACATAATGACAATTCCAATAAATGAATGTAATGATATATATCTAATGATAGCTTATGATTAATGTGCTCTAATTATTGCAATACTCTGCTATACCATATCGGAACTTTAGCCAATGTGATGAGCACTCCCACCCTGTTGTAAAACGTCATAAAACTAGCAGCGTGTGCGGGCGGGCGACATGACATCATATGTCACGCGACGTCTTAGAGTCCTCGTGTCACATGACATCATGCAGCCATAACGCCTGTCAACGTCATCAGCCACTGCTGGCTGAAGGCCTCCCCAAGCCACCGACATCCTGTCCTGTTAAGCGATGCAGCAATTCATGCAGCATATGCACGTGAGCTGATCGCAACAATCCGTCTCCTGAGTGGACAGTCTCTCAGGCGCGTCCCTCCCTGTGCTGCCACTCCCTTGTTAGTCTCCGCCGTCAGCAATCATCCCTGCTATAGACACGTCATGGCCAGGCCAACTTATGATGTCCCTAAAATCCGTTCTGTTTTGTTTGTGCAATGCCAAGCGCGCACCTCTCCACGCCAAACGTTTGTTCCGTTCTCTTTGTCAGTGTTCATACATTTTTTTTTATCCATCCCACTACTGTTTATCTACGCTTTCTTTCCACGTCCTCCTTATCTGTTGTCATCTTTATCTTTAATGTCTCCGTGAACCCGAACTCTCGTAGACCCTAGTCTGGCCAGGCCGCTCAAAGAGTTTTTTTGGGCCACATCTGGCCCGCATGTTGTCAGTTGAACCCTGCCCTTTGGGAAATTCCATGTATTATTTAAACATGACTTGCATAAATTGAGAGACCCATGGGAGCCTCCTTTAGTCAAACAGAGAAGAGGGGTTTAGAATATTAATGTGGCACCAACATAGATCCTGATGTATTCACATTTAAGCATTGGCCCCTTCATCATTACGGGTGTAATCTGTTCGCAAATACACCGTGAATTGTTCGACACATCTGTTATGTAAAGTCTGTTAGACGTGAAGTAACTCTGCATTGATTCATAGAGATTCTATAGCTCGTGATACAATTAATAGAATTGTGCGTGAGAACTGATGTTTTGGATTTCATTACAGTATGTTGTACGTAATGGGTTCACGTTGCTCCTCCAGCCACGAGTGGCCGTTAGATTTAGCAAAAAATGTCATTGATTATATAATTGATTCAATAATTATTTAATACACTGACAACATTGAATTGGTACAAATTTCATTGAACCTCTTAATATCTCCTGCATTGTATATCATTCATGTCACCAGGTGGCAGTGTGATGGCAAAGATGGTTTCAGGGTCCTTCCAGGTGTCCATTGACAGCAATTGTCCCAAGAGTAAATCACATTCAGAAGGGGTCTTGTCCTCGTCTGTGCGAATGCGTACAACGCGTGATGTCCTCCTGCTATTATTTTTAGTGCTGTACAGTGACTGAAAGTGGGTTAACTACACTGGGCTGAGTGGTTTCCGCTGCATAGCACGTGGCAACCCTGAAGAGCCAAGCCCGTGACAGACACATGCTCATGCATATATAAAGACACGCAGAAATTGAGAAGGCGCGCGCACCCACGCATAGGCAGACAGGGGGTCCATGGATACAGATATATACAGAAACAAAGAGAAGCTAGCACACGCGTAAATAGAGAAGCAAATAAAAGCATCAGGCATACAACAAAAACAAAGTCTGGACAAAAGAGAGATACACAGAAGCGGTGAAAAGTACACGTAGACTACAGTTGCACTGGCACAGTGACAGGAGGTAGGCAGAGAGGGTGAAGTGCGAATACGTGCAGTCAGACAGAGGCACACAGAGGATGAGAAGACAGAGGGGCAGACGAGCGTGCGGAAGCACTGACAAAGAAAGCGGTACGGAGGCGGCACTGGGAGTCTTTGCGATGGATCCACTGCCCTGGTGGGTGTGCTCGCCCTCTGCCCTCAAGTAACACTCTTGTCCTGCCACTTTCTAACTTCACCCTTCCCTATCACAGAAGCTTTTCTGCTCTCCCAGCCTCCATGTAGACCGTGATCTTGACTGGGCCGTGCCCGCGACCACTTCAGCACCAGGGACAGCGGCAGTTTCATTCACGCTCTACTGTGTACACTGCAACGGCTACTTGTTCATGCCGGGATGTGGGAGCGATGCACACGAGTAACCCAGCGACAAGGAGGTCAGCTTGTTGGATCATATAGAGATCCACATGTGGCCAGACAATGGGCAGTACAACAAGTAGGTCAATTCCCTACATTGTTGGGATAGTTGGACTCTTGTGAGTTGTGAATATTCCAGTCCCCCCCCCCACCCGCATGCCAAAATACCGCGCAAAAAAAGAATCGGCCACACATTCCTCGCAGAATTGTCTTGCAACGGAATTCGCGAGACTGAATGTTCCAACTACATGATCGTGATTGTTGATTATGTTTATTCATTAGAAGTCAAAATGTATAGAATGTGTCTTGGAATGTGTTCATATACATGATACATATATTTAAAAAGATGTGGCATTTAAAAGTTTGGTTATGATGTTGCGTGGATGTTTGATAGCACCGTCTTTGCATGGCCCAATGTATTTTGGACGGAGCTTTCCTCCACTGATAGTTTGTTTTATTCGGCTCGTTTGCCCAGGAAAGCCTCGCTGAGGCTCAATACTCTTTATCAGGAGGGTCCTGCCAGATTTTCACAAAGGGGGGAGGCGATGTTGCTATGTTAACATTGTTATGTTACCATTTTACCATCCTGCCGAGTAGTGGCAATATTTCCCTTTTCTTATCCATAAAAGTTCGTTTTGAAAAAAAAAAAGGAATTCGGTAGTGATGCTTTGCCAATTCCATGATTGTTTGGCATGCTCTAGACCATTGGTGGATATCACACATTCTCATGGTGAGTACCAGTTTATTTTCAGGACAACTGTTGTTCGCTTTCCACAGAGTGGTGATATGATGCTTATTATACTATTTCCTGAAGGAAGAACCACTGGGTTCATCCTGGCCATAATTTGAACTATTTCTCATAATTGGAAACTCCTCGTGCTAAGTCGTGCCATGGAGTACGCGTGGAAGAGTAGGCCAAATATTATCTCTCTCGAGTTATCTATAGCCCCCTCTATTGGGGGCCTTCTGCCAGTCTTGGAGTATGCAAGTAATTGCAGGTCCGCATCTTTTCCTTCACCTAGCAAGTCTTAGCATGTGCAGCAGCCTTAATAAGCAATATTATAAGATCAATTTGTGCGCACCGGCACACAAACATTAGTAATGACGCGAGTAATGCATAACCCCTAGTACGCATTAATAAGTACAAACTAGAGCAGGCACCTGCAAGCCCACTTGAACATTAGTAAGGAGAAGGCATATAAAACGTTTTGCAAACACAAACCCCGTATACCGATGGCGTTTGTGTGAGTTCCGCCGAGTAAGGGTGTGGTGTCCCCCTGTGTCGGCAGGGCCGTGTACGATGGCCAGGACCGTGGGGAGCTCATGTCTCGCCTGGATGTGCGCATCCGGGGCCACGACCGCGACATCGAGAAACTCTGCAACTTCCACTACCAGGGCTTTGTGGATTGCATCACTGAGCTGTTGAGCGTGCGAGCGCACGCGCTCAAGCTGAAGGCAAGCGCGCTCACACCAACACACTCGTGCATCGACGCTTCGCCGTTACACCTTCAAGGCTGCCGTTTGTTACTGGCCGCTTGGCGTTTTTGGGCCTTTGGGGGTCTGTGTTCAGAAATCGTGATCATAAAAAACAGACCCACGTTCAGTGCAAAAAACAACAACACTAACTTCCTACCGTCAGGTATAGAAAACGTGTGTGCAAAAGTATTACTTTTTATCTTAGGATTTCTTGGAAATATATTTGATCCCGTTTCTTCAATTAGAAGTGCCATTATGAGGCGATAAAGCATCCTCTCAGAATGCACTCGGCAGAGGAATAACATCAATTCGGGCAACGACTTCCGGAGGATGGCAAAACGGAAGCGCCGCTGGAGACCTCAACCACAGTCTCTTCTTGACCCTACATAAGGTGGCGCACACGCCTGTTGGGAAACATTGGCTCTTCACACGTATCAATCATTTGATATATTTGTTGCTGGTTCCAGAGTTGCTTTAAGCTGAAATGAGTGAACACTCAAATTATATTAGACTTACGGGAAACCACCTCTTAATCACTGTTAAGCTACTCGTTTGAAATATCAACTTTCTTGAGTTTAAGAACAAGGTCCCGAATTCTCAGTTGTTTATAACATGTAGCTGACCAGCAGATGGCAGCATGTGCCCAGGCACTGCAATGATTTTTTTTGTCTTTGTGTTATAACAAATAAGATTATTTGAAGTTCAGTCTTCATTTCTCCAAAAGTATACATTTAAATTTTGGGTTGGCATTTGCGCAGTATTTTTTTCAAGATATGAGGGTTTATTCAGAAGGTAGGAACTCACATTCACAGTTAGGACTCAGAGGCACACACATCGTGATAGCCGGCACCAGGCCCTTGAGAGATAGCAGCCAACAGCTCTGTTTCCACATCCTCGTTGCTTCCTCACGTGATGCTTCGCTTTTCTCTGTGGAACCCCTCATGAAGGTAATATTACACTGGGACTACTAGCAGGTAAATGTAAGTTGGATATCCCATAATTGACTTTTTTAAAAATGCAAACAAAAAAAAATCACAACTCTGATAATGATATGCACTGTCCTTGAAATGGATTGGTCCACACCCGAGACAGCTTTTCTCTCACATGGTGTTGGACCAGATGACGCCAAAAGGCGCACAACTCAACTGTTTCTCAAACGTGAGCTATTGTCATCAATGTCGTGGAATAGTAACTAGAAGGCTAAGGCTCTTCTCCAGACCACCGCACCACGAGCTACAGGAACAAGTATACACGCCCTCCAACTGAATATAAAATGAACCTCGTGCGAAATGCGATTTGGCGTGGCTTTCAAACTTGGATCTATATCTTCAAGTTGCTATTCAGGAGGCCGTACGGAATAATATATATATTTTATGATCTGTTCATTGAGGATGCACTGAGCTGCTTGGTGCGTGGATGTTGTTCTTCTGTCTGCTCCACTGCAGGACCACGTGGTGGAGTCCAACCAGAAGATGCAGGAGGCAGGACGGGAGGTGAGATCTCACTGCCGTGATGCCCACACACAGAACCCACCCAAAGTTTAACAAACAACTCATGTCACCCACCCAAATGTCAGGTCTATTCCACTGCATGCATTTTTCAAAGAAGGATAACGAATGTAACGAGCGGTGAATTAGTAAGTCGTAGTTTGTTTTATAAAACGCATTATTGTATAAATGTAAGACCTTTGTTCACATTTAGAATATATCGCAGACTGAATGGACATAAATCACAACCAGCTGATCCGTGAGGCTGAGGACCAGACCAGGTGAAGGCAGATCACGATCAGAGCTGCGAGCATCGTGACCCAGTCACCTTCTCATTAGACCGGCGATGGGAGGTGGATTGATAGATGGACAGTACATATCAATTTTTTTAAATATTAGTTTAAAAAATAAGTCCTCTTGTGCACAACAAGCATTGGTAACGCCTATAGCTAATGGCAGTCTTGAGCTAATGGTGGAAATTTTATATTCCTACGGCAGGGACCAATATCTCTATTGCACAACCACTCTTAACTCTCCACAACTGCTGACTTCCCACACTTTGCTGTCGCTGGAGGGATGATGACGTTGGGCTTAGATGACCCAGGAATTATGATCTCTTAAATATTTGAGTCAGCCGCTCTTCGTGTTAAGGATTCACAGGTGTGATTTTAATGAGACACGAAAAATAAAAGTGGACAAGTTTGTAACATGCACAGTTTTTAGTTCACTCTCAGAGAGCGAGTGATTCAGAGGCGCGCAAGGCCACGTACAAGTGGGAAGGTAGCCAGAATTGGTGCGAGATATTTCTCAAGCTCTGTGGATCTATTCTGGGATGTTTGGTCAACTCCATTCATGAGTGTTTGGACAACTTTTGGACGAAGATATTTCCCACTCATGGTTGCTCCTTGGTTCAGTAGGATTCTGTAAAAAAATAGTCATTAGAACATTCTGTACTATTTATATATAAGCAGTGGCCTGCAGATTGCCATAGTCCGTTTGTCTTTATTAATGTACATTTTCTTTGCCAACATATTAACTGGACCAATAATACATTAATTTCTAGTAATTATTGAATACTTCCCAACTGATCCTAGAGCACCAAACTGTCTGGTTAAGAATAACCCCAAAGTAGGATATTTGTAACGAATGTCCTCATCATGCCCAACTGTTATGGGTGGATTCCTCGCATGTGAACGCAGCACACGGAACAACACGTTGAGTGCACGCTACGTGTGTCCCATGCATGTGCGTGCGAGTTGGTGCACATGAAGCGGGAGCTGGTGCGCACTTGCCGGCAGCAGAGAAACGTCTTGCGCACTCTGGAGCAGCTCGCGGCCTGTCTGCCAGGTGCCCACCGTGCCACACAGCCCACCGTGCCACACAGCCAACCCACCGTGCCACACACCGCACTGTGCCACACAGCCAACCCACCGTGCTACACAGCCCACCGTGCCACACATCCAATCCACCGTGCCACACAGCCCACCGTGCCACACATACAAACCACCGTGCCACACGGCGCACAGTGCCACACGGCCAACCCACCGTGCCACACACAGCCCCATGCCACACAGCGCACCGTGCCACACAGCCAACCGTGCCACACACAGCCCCGTGCCACACAGCGCACCGTGCCACACAGCCAACCGTGCCACACAACCAACCCACCGTGCCACACAGCCAACCGTGCCACACAACCAACCCACCGTGCCACACAGAGCTCTGTGCCACACAGCGCCCGTCAATCTCCAAGCCCTACCGCACAGCAGCATCGGATCACACGGCACCTGCAGCGCCGCACACCAGCGCAGCGCCGCACACCAGCGCAGCGCCGCACACCAGCGCAGCGCCGCACACCAGCGCAGCGCCGCACACCAGCGCAGCGCCGCACACCAGCGCAGCGCCGCACACCAGCGCAGCGCCGCACACCAGCGCAGCGCCGCACACCAGCGCAGCGCCGCACACCAGCGCAGCGCCGCACACCAGCGCAGCGCCGCACACCAGCGCAGCGCCGCACACCAGCGCAGCGCCGCCACATGTCACGCTGCACCTCCACCTGTGCGGCCGCTCTCTGCGGTCGAGTCTAGCTGTGCCACTCTGTACCTCTCTCACACAGCCTCCCACTGCACAATATACATCTACATGCGTACAAACAAATGTAGATACCATAGATTGACGATTTGTTGTAGGATTACTAAAACAAGGGCCTCATGTCGCACTTGGCCTCCTCGCTTGCGATGATAAACGAGAGGGCGCTGTTCTCTACGTCGCAAGCACAGGCTGGTCTGAAGTATTTTCATTAAATTATCATGACATTGTATACATTTTTTTATTTTTATTTATATCGCGTTTAATACAGCTGCATTGCTATGTTTACCTTTTCCACTTAGTTGTGTGTGTTCTCAAACAACTGCACCGTCTGATGAGTATCGCTGCTAGAATACACGGTCACATGTAACATTTGCGGCCAGTGTGTACGCCGCAGAGCCTCATTGACACACTGCACTGTGTTGTTCGTGCAGTGCTGGAGACCTATGCCAAGCTGCAGCAACAGATGGAAGCAAAGCGGTACGTTATACCATGACATTTGCACGCCCCTGCTATCATGTGAAAAGAAAGATACGCATACCTGTCAACCCATACGGTTTACTCGAATGCTTGTACAGGGAGATTGAGCTTTAAGGTCCATACCTCGTAATCCCCTCGGCAGTCCAGCAGTCGGCAGCCTCTAGCCGACTTCGTGTTGCCGACCGACTGAATGTGTGCCCAGTGTCTGTGCTGAGGGTTTGCGTGGCCCAGCAAAGCTGCCCGAGATGACAGCGCCAGCAAGATGGGGAATCGTTTTTTTTCGTGACTGTGGAGGCAGCAGTTGAAAGACCGAGTTCTAGTTTTGTGTGTCAGACTGTGCCAAAGCTGCCACTGACCTCGAGTGGCCAGCAGCTGCTGTCATGGCACTGCTCGACTTTGATAAACATCGAAATTCACGGGATTCCGGTTTTGATTGGTTGCTATATGACATCATCTCCTTTACCGAGTAGACATGGGTGTCGTGAGGAGAAGGGCATGTAGGTTGAATGTTATTAATAATGTATACTTATATAACATGTGGAAACTGTGATGAAGATACTTATATATACAAAAACAATTCAATGCTGGAACACAACAGATTTGTGAAATTTGTTTTGAATTATAAGGAATTTCTGTATAATATTTGAGAATTTAAATAAAAATATTACATTTGTTCACTTATTGTTTTGAAACATTGAAACTATTCAATTGTATTTAGTAAATAAATGTAATCACTTGTATCTCTCATTGCTGATTTACCTTCCCGTTCTGTGCATTCAGTCAGAGAGGCAGGAGACTTTCAGGGGCGATGACGAGCATCGCGTTCGGTCATTTATTAGACGCGACTGCTAAGTTACCTGACGTCGCTTCAACGTGTTTACAACGTTGAAGCGTGACTTACATTGCACCGGCCCGTGATCCCCTCCTGTCTGAGAACCTGGGGCTTGTCGTGAATATCAGGTGGGGACAGCGACGAGGCGCGTTTGATTGTTTCTGTCTTTAACACAGCGGCTGGGCACAGACCCCAAAGGCTTAAAAACGTCGAGTGGCCAGCGACAACTAGCACCGCCAGAGTTGCCATCGACAAAGAGTTTCAACGCGTTTCTTACATTGAGCATGGCTACGAAGGCTTGGGGGCAAAGGAGACGATGGGAGAGCGAATTTCCCAGCCGAGCGGTGCGAGGATAGAAGCAGAAAGAGATCTGTGGGATACGAGTTGAATACATTCATGCATTTTAGAGTTTAATCCACGATCGCTTGATTTATGTGATCATTCGCAAATAACTCCCACGAGTGTAGATGTCTGTTTACTTCATGAAGTGAACGCTGGTGGTCCAATAGGCAATAGCCCCACATAGCATGGGGATGAGAGGAGCCGTGGGTGGCTGAGGCAAGGGGACCGATGCCCACGTCGGAGTACTGAAGCAGCGCCGTTGAGAACCTTCACTTCGATGCTTTTGTGGCTATGACAAAGGGCTAATGCCTGGAACGTCGCCGATTATATAGTGTTGTTGACGTGTGCATTTTTTGGGACAAAAAAATAATAATTCGCATCTCAGCTGGGTGATCGATACCTAAATTCAATGCCTCCGCTAGATATAAAATTTGAACCAAAGTTTGGTTGAGTAACATTCATTCAAGTTTCAAGTTCGTTTATTAGGTATAGCCCTGTGAGCCATTCGGCTCTTGAATCGGGTGCAACCGCAACAAACAAAAAACAAAAACATGAACAACAAAACATCTTAAAGTGACTATGTGACTATGTGCAAACTGAAAATCCAGGAAAAAAACCCAGAAAAAATTCCAGAAATAAAGCCCCGTACACCAACGCTCATAATAAAACGGCAGCTTCCGAGGTCCGTAGCACAGTGCGCTGACCGCTGTTCCACTGGCATTCCCCCATCCCATCAGTTTGGTTTAACCGTCTGTAAATCATAATCAGTTTAGCAAATTGCCGTGCATGTTGTGACAGAAGTGTCCACCTCGGGAATGAGCAATTGGCTGTGTGGGCAGTTGGTCTGTCGTCGACTCCTCTACTTATTCTACTTCTTCTCATATTTGTGCAGAGCAGGGCCGTCGTGCGTGGCGTGGCCTGCACGCCGGAAGTGACTGGTTGACTTTGGACAAAATAAATTGTGAAAACAGCCTTCTGTAGCCCACTCCGTCCCCGCGTGAGATCACGTGCTCTCCTGCGCCAAGTTGTGTTTCCATTTGTTGCATGCAAGTGGAGGGAGACTTTGAATGACTCTTTTATTAAATTATATGACAGCCATACGCTTTATTTTCGGATGGACAAGATAGTTTGCTTTTTATTTAGAAAGAAGTGTCTTAGTAAACATCGGATAACAGAGAGGTTGCTTCTTAGCCGCACCTGCAATTATCACGGTTGGCTACGTACGGTGTGAATGAAGTTCACCAAACATACAAAACTGAAAAGTAGTTATATACACTTGCGTGTTGTTAATTTAAGAGGTATGGCATTGTATGTGATATTTTAATAATCATGTATTTAACAACTAATTTCTCATGATGAAAGTCATCAGGATCAGATATTGTCGCTAAGCAATTTGATCTGAGAAAATATGCATGAAGCATAATCATATCGGAATCGGATTTGGATCTGATCAGACCTGAAGTGCACAGCCTCCATCAGCTCTCAATAAAAACGTTTCACACTTGTGCAATGCGCTGTTCGTTTCTGCTCGTCAGTTCACGAGGAGAACCAACCACCAGTTAGTTCTACGTCCAAGACATTTTAAAATGTCATTATTCATCTTTATCCATTTCAGAAAACGGTGCAAGCGGCGCCCCTTTGGAATATTTTAATTCGAGCAAACGTGCGAGGAATTTGCGTTGCATAATTTCCAAAATTGCACGAAAGAATGAACAAAATGTCATTAAAGTATTTTCGTCTCCCGGTGGATTGGCGCTGCCGCTCGGCGCGTGAGAAATGCGGCCCTGGCGGTGAGCGTCGTGGCCAGGTGCAGCTGAGACGTCTCGAGTCCCAGCGCCGCCACCGCAGCGCCTCCACTCTGCCTGTTTGCTTTGGACGTCGACTACAACCTGAAACATGAACCCCATCGGCACCCCCACCCCCCCTCCACGTCTTCCCTCTTTCTCCCACACCCACCAAGCCCCACGCCCTTCCACTCCCTGCTACAGCGCAGTCACATACTAGTCACGGCGGACTCGCAGCGACTGCCTACGCCAGAGGATCCAGCCACGCGCCGCCCCAATTCACTGCTGCAGTGGCTGGAGTGGATACTTTGCCTGTGACTGTTGAAGCTTTCTCGTGATGCGTTGGCGCGGCACGCTGCTGTGTGTGAGCTGTGGCCTCGCTTGTTAGCAGAGGATGGAAAGGTCATTTGGAGATCTCTGCTTGTGGGTGTGCATCGACACCGCAGCGGAGAACTAACCACGAATGTCTCCTTTGTGTCTAGGAATTCCTAAGCCTTCCCTTATCTCGGCGTCTTATTAAGGGCATAGCTTCTCAGTTCTCATAATACATGAAAGAAAACACTTAAATAAACCAAACCCAATACACATTTAAATAATCCAATCAGTATATCTCAGAGCTATTTTAGATGTACAGTATACACCTCTCTCATCCAACTCCGTCTCTCGTCTACATCTCTCGCGAGGAACCCTCCTCGCGAGCCAGCACCACCACCGCACGTGCTGCGTCTGTGCGTCGCGGCAGCCCACGTGACCACGTGGCAATGTGACTGGGGCAGCCCACGTGACCACGTGACAATGTGACTGGGGCAGCCCACGTGACCACGTGACAATGTGACTGGGGGCAGCCCACGTGACCACGTGACAATGTGACTGGGGGCAGCCCGCGTGACAATGTGACTGGGGACAGCCCACGTGACCACGTGACAATGTGACTGGGGGCAGCCCGCGTGACCACGTGACAATGTGACTGGGGCAGCCCACGTGACCACGTGACAATGTGACTGGGGGCAGCCCGTGTGACCACGTGACAATGTGACTGGGGGCAGCCCACGTGACCACGTGACAATGTGACTGGGGGCAGCCCACGTGACCACGTGACAATGTGACTGGGGCAGCCCGTGTGACCACTGACCGCGTGACAATGTGACCGTGTGACTTTGCGACCGTGGCGCGCTGCGCGCAGGTTCTACCCGGCCCTGCGCACGCTGCAGCAGCTGGAGAGCTGCCTGCCCGCCCTGCCGCGCTACCGCTTCTGCGCCGCCGTGCGGGACGGGGCGGCCGCGTTGTGCGGCACCGTGCGCGGGCACGCGGCCGCGCGCCTCCGCGACTTCTTGGAGCGTGCGCAGGAGCAGGCCGAGGCGCTGGGGGAGGCCGCTACCTTGCAGGTGGACGTCGCTCGGCTGTTGGGGGCTGCGGGGCTGGGGGCGGCTGTGGTGCGTGCGTTCGCGGCTCGTTGTCGAAGTTGGCGGTTCGAACGTGGCAGGCCACCCTGGTCATCGTTGCGTGCGCGGTAACCATAAGTTACGCGGCCCTCTGCTTCACAGTGGATTTTAAAGAGCCCCTGGTGTCATTCGAATGACGAGGCCATCGCGTTACGGCGTCGGGGTCCAAATTGGAAAAATTACCCGCAAATGAGTCGGTTGGGATTGCACGCAGACGCAATCATCGCCCCCTGCTGGCAGACTCATGTTCGCTTGCAGGCCAGGTGTTGAGTGACCCTGTGCCGCACGGGGACAGCTGCCGCTGGGAGTGCCCTTTCAAATGTTTCAGATGAAGCATTTGAAAAGAAAACAAATTATTATGAAGGTTTGAGGGAGAGTTCTCAGAATGTATGTTTTTATTTAACTGTAGCTGGAGTCTCATTCACCTTTCGCAGTTGTACTGAGAGGGATACTCCAAAAGCTCTGAGCCAAAGCCACCGATAGGATGTTTATGGTTGATTGTTAATTCCTAAGGATCAGAGTCAGTACTGTATGTTGTCCTCCTCCCACACCTCCGATGAGCACGGTTGGCTACATACGGTGCGAAGAAGTTCAACACACACACGTAGGGCACCTCTACCATATTTCGAGTTCTGTGTTCATGCTCAACTCCCATAGAGCCAGACCAAGGAGCCCTTAGCGTTCTAAGGGCTCAGGGTCAATGCCTGCGTTTGGTTCCTCTTCCTTTTCCCTCCCATAACAACACATGCACATTTTAGCACCGAGTCAAATGAAATACATTTAGAGTGATTTTGTATTGTAAGGGCGAAATCAGAGCATGCACTTTACCCGCACGCAGAACGTCCCCTGCGTTCTTTGCGTCGCCTTTCCTCTCACCATGCCAGTGCTGATTTTGCGTGCACGTGTGTGCGTGTGTATGCGCTTGTCTGCCTGTGTGCATTCACGTGGACTTCACAATTCACCTCGCTTGTACGGGTGAGCTGGCCTTAGTGGAGCAGAGAGGGAGCCCATTAGGAGCGAGCAATGGCCCATTGGCGCACAGAGTCCAGGGCACGGCCCGTGCTGGGATAGTTGTCATTATTGCAGCCTCTAGGATGCCCACAAATGATGGAAACGAGTTTTATTTTGGTTGTCATCATCAATATTGACCATTCTCATTTCACCGCACGAAGAATGCCTTCTTTGTTCATCTGTTTGGGATGCAGTTTGCATGAATGAGACGATAGAAAATATGTTATTCTTCTTATTATTATTACTATTATTATTATCCGAGCACCTCAACTCGTTTGCAGCGGTAATCCATCTCACTCCCACACACGTGTGCCCCACATTCATTGCTCCATTTCCCCTTCAACCGCCCGCTGGTGCACATTCCCTTGCTGGGCTCCCTATCCATCAATGGTTGTGTCCTTCGTTTGTCAAACCGCTTTGGGAACTGCGTTGGATGCTCGCACTTATTATTTTATTGGGGACGGCCAGTCAAGACAAAACCTTCATCCGATCAAATAACGTCCATTATTGTATGTTATTCCAACAGAGTAAACCTCGGTCAAAGATACCCACCACACATCTTAGCTCTCTCTCGCGTCAGATTATAAAAGAGTAATGAATGTAGTCAGTGACAACTCACTTCACAGCAGGACCATCACAAATGTAAAACTGTTGTGTGTCTGCAGTATTGGAACAAAATAACATGTACAGTTGTATTTTGATTTAAAGCTTTCGTGACTGCATTGCCACCATTGAGCTTAAGGCCTTCCACTTGGTAACCAACACCTGAGTGTCCACTCAGTCAATGCAGGTCACCGTGACCTCTGAGTGTCCACTCAGTGACCTTTGACCCCCTCTGTCCTACTTATGTCCCCACCCATCACAACCTCCCCTCTATCTGATAACACCTCCAGTGTTTTCCCACCACATTCTATTTCAAAATTCCAAGCCGCTTCAAGTTCATAGCACATTTGTTATGCATCGTATTCACTCTCCGGAAGCCCCCTTTCTCTTAAACATCGACGCTAACCACTCTACTTTCCTAAAGTAGGATGTTAAGAACCCACGCTGCTGTTGCAATAAGTGAATTGACCTCCTCTCAGCCTCCTACTGCCTCCACATTCTCAATTCCTACCGATGCGCGGGTGGCGGTGCAGGAGCCCCATCTTTAAGTACCACGTGGCACACGTGTGGATGATGTCACAGATCATACTCTCCCTGGCGCAGCGCCAATAACACCCACAATACCTCTTCTTGGTTCTTTCGGTAAAGTCACGTAGAAGGGAAGTAATAAAATAATAAAAATAGAACATACTTCCCTTCTACGTGACTTTACCGAAAGAACCAAGAAGATGAATCCCTGCAGTCACGAAAGCTTTAAATCGAAAAGCTACAATACCCCTTACACTCGTTCACAATAGCATTGGATCACAAGACCTGCTTACGGAACGACTCGTAGAGGAGCTTTACAAAGCAGTAGGTTAATACCGCAGTGTTGTATGGTTAGGTGTATTATCAGGAGGGGACGTTACCAATGAATCTTAGCTTAATGGGAAAATCTGGCAATGCATTGCAAGCCACTGTGCAATGCATTGCAAGCCACTGTGCAATGCATTGCAAGCCACTGTGCAATGCATTGCAAGCCACTGTGCAATGCATTGCAAGCCACTGTGCAATGCATTGCAAGCCACTGTGCAATGGATATTTTATGTACCACTGCCCATTCTCAATAAGTCGTAACTTACCTTTAGTCCAGAAACGTTGGATCCTGTGTACGTGACCCCCCCCGGCACCAGGTGAGCAATGAGATCATCAAGGGGCGGGAGTGCGATGCCACTGCTGGTCTGTTTGCGGGGTTTGTGTTATTTGATTTCTGGAGTCCAGTTCCTCTGCGTCCTACAGTTTCCTCCGACTCGCAGCTCGTGTGACACACACAATGGGAATGTTGTTTCCGTGATCAAAATGTACTTGGCGGACATAAAGAAAAAAACACATCGTAGCGCAGATGACAACAACGCATGACACGATAAATCACTTGACCTCTGAGCACACGACGTCGTTTCACGGACCTGCAAGCCGCACTTCCCGTGCCGCGCCACGTCTAAATGTTACACGAAGGGAACGCGCAGCTGCTCACATTAAAACTCATTTACGATGTAAAGGTCCCCGCGATGGGCGGGCGGGCGGGTTCGGCCGAGGTTTTTGGGCGAGCGTGGGGGTCAGTGCGGGGGTCAGCGCGCCGCCGAGCGTGGGGGGGGGGCCCGGCACAAACACAGTAATGGCTGTTTTCTCTAGGCCATTAAACTTGTAATGGTGAAAAGTTCAAAACTCGATTCCAAAGAAAAGGGGGAATGGAAAACCGAAATTATTTCAAGTGAAATGATTTCGTGCACCCACGCCAGGGATCCCCCCCCCTCCCACCTTTTTGCCGACTGCGGCAAACTCCAGTGCACGTTGCAGCAACTTTCTTTAATTTCTTAGCGTAACAGTGCGGCGTAATTAAATTTAATGTAGGTTTAGAAAAATACAAAACCCAGTCTCTCGGCGTAGAGGAAGGTTCCACTCACCGCGCTCGGGCGCCTGACGCGAGCGTTGCCGCGTTACACGGCGCGCACACAGCCACACACAGCCACACACAGCCACACACAGCCACACACAGCCACACACAGCCACACACAGCCACACACAGCCACACACAGCCACACACAGCCACACACAGCCACACAAAGCAACACACAGCCACACAAATAAACACACAGCCACACAAAGCAACACACAGCCACACAAACAACACACAGCCACACACAGCCACACAAAGCAACACACAGCCACACACAGCCACACAAAGCAACACACAGCCACACACAGCCACACAAAGCAACACACAGCCACACAAAGCCACACACAGCCACACACAGCCACACACAGCCACACAAAGCAACACACAGCCACACGAAGAAACACACAGCCACACAAAGCAACACACAGCCACACAAACAACACACAGCCACACACAGCCACACAAAGCAACACACAGCCACACACAGCCACACAAAGCAACACACAGCCACACACAGCCACACAAAGCAACAAACAGCCACACACAGCCACACAAAGCAACACACAGCCACACAAACAACACACAGCCACACAAAGCAACACAGACATTGGCAGTGGCACGTGTCGCGCACACAGGCACGCGTGG
This sequence comes from Lampetra planeri, assembly GCF_965212315.1. Taxonomy (NCBI): domain Eukaryota; kingdom Metazoa; phylum Chordata; class Hyperoartia; order Petromyzontiformes; family Petromyzontidae; genus Lampetra; species Lampetra planeri. Next base: position 14,483,169 of record NC_136118.1, on the reverse strand, counting down.
GCTAACAAGCAACAAAATGACAAAGATCCTGCCCCTCATTCTGTTTCAAGACGATTGGGATAGCGCTGTGAGTGAGAACCCGAGTGGGACCCACCTGCCACATGGTGGGGGGTGGGGGGGTATGGTCACAACTCAGTGCTGTTATTGTCCATATGGTGATGTACACGGTGAAATGGATTGCAGGGGTCATAGTGTGGTGTCGTGTCAACTATGCCCCTTCCTCGAGTTAGAATACAATGGCACATAGACGATCACGACAAAGTGAGTAGCTGATGTAAATTTTAAAGGTATTCTACGAGACCTAGACAGTTAAAATGTGGCACACATCGTCAAGTGAGTGCTAATATAGTAGAACATTCCAAAAATGGATATACTCAACCCCGGCATAGGAATGCGGAATGTCCACCACTGGCTCAGGGTTGCAAACGGGAGACGAGCACCGCCTGAGTAGGAATCACTTGCCTGCCGCAATAAGCAGTTCCACTGTTATATATTCTTGGTTCTTTCAGTAAAGTCACGTAGAAGGGAAATAATACAATTATAAAAATAAAACATAATACAATTCTCACGACGTTTCGGCCACAATGCAAGCAGCCATCCTCAGGTGAAGAACAGAGCTGTCGGAAAGACAGCGTCCTAATTAAAGTTTCACTGTTGTTATTTTTAAGAAAACGTGTCTTGTACAAAAAGGAGGCCTCATTTTAAAAACAAAGTGAGAAAAATTCCATCATATGTCGGCCAAAATGTGTAACTTTCGATAATTGGATAAATTTATGACACGATTCTGTTAACACCTAAAATCTGATTTGTGAAAATTCGTTTTCGGAATGTTCTAAGAGAATGCGGCACAGTGTGACTTGGGTACTCGTGTGAGGAGCCGTTGTTTCTGCTCATTTCTGCTCATTTCGGCTGGCGGGAGCCCGCTATGGGGTTCATTATCTCTGCCTCGAGGGAGGCCCGGCATCACGCGAGGACAAGGATTACAGTTTCATGTGGGTAACTTTAAAACTTGGGATCTGGGCTATGACAACTTAGAAAAAATAAAATGCTGTGCTATTGCGAATGAAGATGTCGCAGAGTATGAACACTCACTTAGTGACAGACAGCATGCTGCTTTATGCATTCTCCGTCAAGGTTACTAGGAGGTGGCGTGAATCAAATTGTCCAATCTTTGCAATCGCGCTTCGTGGTGGGGGACGACATTGCCCACACGCCTTCAGCAAGTCAAGGCCGTCACGCCGACTCCCGTTTGACCCCGAACTTCGGTGAACCCGACTCCCGTTTGACCCCGAACTTTGGTGAACCCGACTCCCGTTTGACCCCGAACTTTGGTGAACCCGACTCCCGTTTGACCCCGAACTTTGGTGAACCCGACTCCCGTTTGACCCCGAACTTTGGTGAACCCGACTCCCGTTTGACCCCGAACTTGGGTGAACCCGACTCCCGTTTGACCCCGAACTTCGGTGAACCCGACTCCCGTTTGACCCCGAACTTTGGTGAACCCGACTCCCGTTTGACCCCGAACTTTGGTGAACCCGACTCCCGTTTGACCCCGAACTTCGGTGAACCCGACTCCCGTTTGACCCCGAACTTCGGTGAACCCGACTCCCGTTTGACCCCGAACTTTGGTGAACCCGACTCCCGTTTGACCCCGAACTTTGGTGAACCCGACTCCCGTTTGACCCCGAACTTTGGTGAACCCGACTCCCGTTTGACCCCGAACTTCGGTGAACCCGACTCCCGTTTGACCCCGAACTTTGGTGAACCTGACTCCCGTTTGACCCCGAACTTCGGTGAACCCGACTCCCGTTTGACCCCGAACTTTGGTGAACCCGACTCCCGTTTGACCCCGAACTTTGGTGAACCCGACTCCCGTTTGACCCCGAACTTTGGTGAACCCGACTCCCGTTTGAACCCGAACTTTGGTGAACCCGACTCCCGTTTGACCCCGAACTTGGGTGAACCCGACTCCCGTTTGACCCCGAACTTCGGTGAACCCGACTCCCGTTTGACCCCGAACTTTGGTGAACCCGACTCCCGTTTGACCACGAACTTTGGTGAACCCGACTCCCGTTTGACCCCGAACTTTGGTGAACCCGACTCCCGTTTGAACCCGAACTTGGGTGAACCCGACTCCCGTTTGACCCCGAACTTCGGTGAACCCGACTCCCGTTTGACCGCGAACTTTGGTGAACCCGACTCCCGTTTGACCCCGAACTTTGGTGAACCCGACTCCCGTTTGACCCCGAACTTCGGTGAACCCGACTCCCGTTTGACCCCGAACTTCGGTGAACCCGACTCCCGTTTGACCCCGAACTTTGGTGAACCCGACTCCCGTTTGACCCCGAACTTTGGTGAACCTGACTCCCCTGGGGCGTGGCGTGCCGGGCTCCCGAGCCGCGCGGCCGCCCGCCGGTGCAATCAGCCCGCCACCCGCGTCTCGACCCGCAGAAGTTTGTGGAGCGTATTCGATACGGCGGGGAGAGGGCGAGGGGCCACTCTGGTCGACGGCGCGAGGCGGAGGAGGCGGAGGCGGGAGGCGGGCGGCGCGCGCTAAAAGTAAACGCGCCCGCGACGCCCGGCTGCGTGAATGGGCCATTGTTGACGTTGGCGTTGGGCCTGGCGGGGAGCGTGGCCCTGTGCATGGCCGTGTTATGCCCACACACACGCACACACACACGCACACAAACACACACACACAAGCACACACACACGAGCTAGAGAGCACCAATCAAGGCCAGCATCAGTCATACGCATTCAGCAGGAATGAATTCTTATTCTTGACTCCCAAGTGTTGATGTTTACACATCACACCAGATAAATATATTTTTTATTCTGAACTGACCAAAAGGGGCTTAGTCCATAATCAGATAAATATTTCAAATTGTGGTATTCGAGGTCAGGAACAAATAGAGGTTGTTAGCTGCAACCTCTATGCCACTACACACTTGAATACCAGCACCACATTTAATGGCAATAATTGATGCCAATTATTTACCCCGGAATTCCTCACTAAGTCTTATGACCTCTCCCCATTTTTTAGAAAAGTAATGCATTGGGATATTTGGACAATTCCATGTATGAGTGTTTAGCATGTGGGAGGAAAATGGAGAACCCTGAGAAAATGCACGCATGTACAGAATGGTCAGAATATTCATTTCATATGTGAGTATTTAAAAAATACCTTGAGTTGATTTGAGTGAAAGATCAAATTTTATATTTAAAACCCTAAAAATACATGTCAGAATAGGGCGATCAAGTATTGGTCAAACAAAACGTAAATCATATGACGCGTTATTCACGCATTCTTTGGTGAACTGGCTGAGACCATGAACTCACTACGCTTAAGAACCTGATGTCATTTCAGGTGGCTGTCCAGATTAGAATCTGAGGTCTCCGTGGTACCAGCTTTGCATTTTTCACACTCTCACCCTGTCTCCTTTGCTACCTGCCTATGGAGTTCCATTGCAGCTGTAATTGAATTTGTTTTATTGTTTGTCGTTGTGGCGTTCTGACCCCGTGCACCTACTGGACATCTGTGAAAAGAGCTTAGTAGCTCATCAGATTCCTTCTCCAGTCTAAATGAAGATTCTGCTTCTGACTGTAGATATAGAAAACAGAACGAAATGACTCCGACACAACGGGAGACGTTGATCAGCAGCTCACGTGAGGCGGCCAAAATTCTTCTCACGCCCTCCACTTCTAACACGGGTGGTCGACGTGGGGAGAGTAGGCCAAATACCCACCAGCGTTCACTTCTAGTGGAGGCTCTTCCGCCAGCAATGGCATTAGCGAGAAATTGCAGGGCCCCACGTTTACATTTTCACAAGATTAAACCTTGTGATTACAGAGGATTTTAAAGCACAGATGAACAAGTATATAATACGAATGTTGAACTTCTTTAAATGTAACTGACAGCACTATACTATGATACCTTACTTTGAAAAAAAAACTAATACTGAAAATACAAGTCTATTCAAAACTATTTTACAAAGATGTAATAGGTATATTCAAGCAATAAAGGTTCGCCGAAGCAGCTGCCAAAATGGTTCAATGAAACAAGCAGGCTGTGTGGGGGAGCACGGGGCGTCTCGTTCATGCCAGCAGAGAGAGTGGCCTTACCGCGTGCAGTGTAAAAGTTGCCGTGAACAACGGGAGGGAGTCGCGTAGCCTCTCGCAGCCACGGCTGCGTTGTGTAATTTCGTGGCAATGGGAAACGATGGGATGGCAATTAAAGGCACGCCCGCTGCGTGTAGGCGAGACTCCCCCTGGGCGTCATTATACAGCCGCGAGCGCTGCCGTGCGAGCACAGAGACTGGGCAGGTCAGCGTCACATCAATCCATTGCATCTCAGTGTGTTAACAGAGACGTCTCATGTGTTAACAGAGACGTCTCATGTGTTAACAGAGACACCCCATGTGTTAACAGAGACGTCTCATGTGTTAACAGGGACACCGCGTGTGTTAACAGAGACGTCTCATGTGTTAACAGAGACGTCTCATGTGTTAACAGAGACACCCCATGTGTTAACAGAGACGTCTCATGTGTTAACAGAGACGTCTCAGTGTGTTAACTGTTTGCATGGCCCCGCATTCAGAAAACTTTCATAGAGTTACACAGTTACAATTGTTACCAATATTCTCAGACACGATATTCCGTAAGAAAAACTTTTATAATTTGGGCCTCCGAATTTCATATAAACTTACATTCTGACAGTAAATGACGAATTATGTTGTTTATTATTAGTCAACTACAGGCAATGTTGATCGTTTATTTTTTTGTTCTGTGACAGTTTATTGTTAAGGATGTCATCAGGGAAGACGATTTTGCGTAGCGCCTCTTGGCACAGTCTCGGCCAAATGGTGTCTGTGCGACGCCGTGCCGTTGGATAGCCCTCCACATACATTGGCAGAAGCCTACGCACAGTGAACAAAGTTGCTTTTGTACCACATTGCATTAAAAGGTCACAACCCTCTGTCGAGGTACCAAGTTGAGAAGTCAGAGCAATGAGATTTGTGGGCGGGAAAAACAACGGAACGATGTTGTATAGTTTTACATCAATCCACGTAGACGACTGGTTCCCTCCAAGTGTCTTACTCATCATGTCCATATATTGATAGACTTTTAAACTGAGCTACATCAAAATAAGTGCAACACGAGTTATTTGATGTTCTTAATGTGGCTATGCATTTGGAACATGACTGTAACCTATAGTTGGCTCCACGGGTGACGCTGGCTGGAGTGGTGGTGGAGGCGAGGGATTCCAATCCAGGATCTCGGTGGGGCTCGTTGTCGACTTAACTACACTTTGATGTGATTTGCTTTCACATTGTTCTGTAATTCATTCAGCAATTTATTTCTTAAACGCCTCCGATTAGCATGGTTGGCTTCGTACGGCGTGAGAGAATTCCAACACACACGCACACACAAGCAAGTATATCAAATGCAACTATGCTTACAAAAAGTTTTTAGTTATTTGTTTGCACAATTCACTTCACACCCGAAAATTAAACACACTTTTCAACTTTCAGCCGTGCTCCAGAATTGTTTTAACGAGGCACAGTAGCAAACACCCATTGAACAAATGTTCAATTGAAGAGCACCATTAAACATGCATTGCTTACAACTATAATTGCCAGCAAACGAAATGGAGACAAAAGCTCCTTTCTGCTGCACTCCAATGAGCGCAGCACCAACAGTCCCTTGTGTTAGGGGCAACATTGTTGCCTGGAAGCTGTTGCACACCGCGTTCATTGTGTTGCATCTGCCAGAAAGCAGTCCAGTCAAAAACAGCGACGCTTACGTTCGAAGCAGACGTTAACATGTTTATGGTGCGCCTATTTGAATACAATTAACCAATGCATTCTCTCCTGGCTAAGTAACTCGACAAAAATTATGACAATTATGAAGGAGAATATGCACCGAGGAAAAATTACCTTTCATTTCCTGAGACGTGTCATGGTTTAGATGAAACAAGAGGACAATTTCCAAAGTCAAACAAAAAGTGCACCACCTTCCAGCATACAAGTAAATCATACGTGGGACAAATACAAGCCAAAGATGTCCTATTTTACCATATTCGCTGTTGGGCCTTGAAGTCAAACGTCACCTGATATTACAGCTGGCATGGCACGCAGTGGAGCGTGGGACCAGTCACGTGTTCATTGTAGCCACCATGATTTTTCAATTTCTGATGCTGGCACACCGTACGGGGTACTCATTTTAGGCCGGGTTAATTGAGGGGAGAGGCAGCTTCGTTCAGATCAGCAGCCATGATCTATCCCCTGCTGGGTGAACCCCTCTCCAAGGTGTCGACATCTTTCGCAGTCTCGCGATGCAACAACTCAACTTCAGTGTTTCAAAAGCTCTTGAGCATTCTCGTGCTCATCCGTTTAGGTCGCCTTTTTGGACCCTATCTGCTTTCAAAAATTTCCCTCGGTATAAATAGTCTGATGTATTTTCGAGTTGTGTCTCGGAAACAAAAAGTAATCGTTTAGCAAAAGAATCTGTTCAAGTTTGTTTTGGTCACATTTATCTTGAGCCCAACTTTGCCGCCTTCTTGAAGTTCTTCAATAATGTCCTGAAGTAAATTAACAATGTTAATTAACATTGTTGTTACGACGAGTAGCGCGTCCTTTGGTGATGCAATATGTTCAACCAGGACCACAACGCAAAAAAGCCCAAATGTAAAAACAATATGGCGACCAGGAGGTCATGTGGCAGAGCTTTAACAGTTCTGCAAAGGACATTGGTTTGAAAACTCTTTACAAATATACGCATGTTACAGCAGCACCAAAGTGCTATATCGCACAGCGTTAAAGCTACGATGGTTTATAACTTCCCCCCTAGGCGACACTTTGCTGAGACATCATGTCAGACGAGTTCTTAATGTGACTGCACTCGAATACCTATTACGGTAAAGCAAATGCTGTCTCTGGGAGCGCACGTGACCATGCTCATTCCAAAGGTGCCTTGTTAAGTATCCTGGTTGGCATTTCGTGCTGGTTACTCTGCAATCCTTTGTGCACATTGCTATTACATTTGCAAGAGAAAGGAAAACCTTATTGTATTTTCTCTAGCTAACACGTGATGTTTGAACAAGAAGTAATGAAAGTTGAACTTTCATTTCCATCATGCTTTTTATCGAACTATTTATCATATCACTTCAATTGTTATGAAATGCAATCCATCGCTATGCCTCACATCACTGCGTTCATGCTCGTGGTTTGCCTCAGTTCTCATCTCAAGCATGTGTCGATGATTTTCTCTTATGTTATTTAAACAAGTCATTCTAATTTAATTTCCTCTCTTTTTTAATAGTACAATAGTGTTAAAAACACCGCAAGTGTTGTTTTAGGCTTTGTTCAATACACGCTGCTATTAATTCAGGGGGCGAAATTCTTGAGAAACCTGAAACTCACAATGGAACTACGTGCCACCAGCCAACACAAGGCTTACGTAGACTCGCATTGTAGGCCTGAGTTTCTCTTGAAGTGTTGTTATTTTAAACTCCTTTCTAGTGTTTGTTTTATGTCATATTAGCGATTAAGTGATGTTGAGATGTGATATTGCTTCCACATTAGTGTATATAGGCTTTTTTTTGTTATGCTCTTGAGATAAATCTGGTTGCTTTGGTAAGGTGAATAACCATTAATAGGGCCTGCACTGTAGTGTATGTTGTATGTAAGCCAGGACAAGCAAAGTGCACATGGGCTATTCGTCGAGAAAAATGCGAGTATTAAATATTTGTAAGGCTATTCCCCAAGAAGGGCTCATTAGACCTCACATTTAGACTTCAATGAAAAGTTCGGTGGAAATTTTAAACATAATTTTAAGAAAAATATATTTCAATTGTGCTTTGTCAGGCGCAGGCCGAGACATCTCTGCTGTTTTGAAATCACTTGAGGAGACCAAGGCTACTGTGCCTCAGAGAATCAAAACAAACCCAAACAGAAGCAGCGTGCCTAACGCCCGCTAAGCAGGCCTTGAGTACCAACGTCTAGCTGGTATTAACTTCGTAGATTTTCAGATGACTGCATTTTTCGTATTTTAAATTTTGAACCTTTCCCTCCACATTTATCCCAATTGTGCTTTTGATATCGATACGAAGGAACCCACAGCAGAGCACTAGAGACTCCCCCTCGGTTTAAACATGGGCCACGCACCATGCATCATGTCGAGCGATGTCGGTCCTGGATGCATGTCTCAGAACGAACTCATTCTAAACTCTCTGTAGGGATTGCAGTACTTGTCTTCAGCATTCAGTAGCCCCATCTCTAAACAGCCACAACATTTTAAAAGGCAGCATTTTCAGACATTTAAATCTAAAGGCCGCCGTGTATATACTACGTACGTAATTAATAATCTAACAGCCCTTTGTCAATGCACTGGCGGATGAAGGCCTTACATCTCGCGTCAGTCCTGGAGGAGGTTATTTTACCGTACTTCATTGTGCTGCTCAGGTTGGTGACGTTGGGGACAATGGTTAGTTCAGATAGGAAATCAATCTGATTTCTGTTCAGAACAATGGAATCTTGTGATTGTATAGACTGCGCAACTGGAGGGAAATCCTTCTCTGTGAATGACTTGTGTACGCGTGATGCATCCTCACCTTCGCCTTCAGGCCCAGAAGCAGCAGAGGCGTGCAGAATCCCGAAACATCATCTTCAGCTTGAACACAAACAGGTAGTCTAACAACGCGTAACAGATGTACGCACGAATGCGTATACACCCGTCAAAGTAAATAACTGTGAGCATGTTTATATTGGTGCTGGTGCAGATGCAACTCAGGTGGGTGATCTATGGCACATTCAACGGATGGCTCCTTCCTCTTCGACCTTATGCATATTATTTATGTTGATGACATGCTGCTCATATTGAGAAGACATATAAACTCTGCTTGGACATAGACACATCAGTGGGAGGATACATCGGCTGCATGATGTAGTCGGTATGCCCAGAAACTGCACGCCCAGCCACTGCACGCCCAGCCAGCGCATGCCCAAGCAGCTTCTATTTGGCCAGATAAAGGGAGTTAAACGGGCACGGCACGGGCTAGAGGAGAGGTGGGCTGATGTACAGGAGGCTAAACGGATGTGCCATCGACTGGTACTAGTGGTGTCATGATTGGCCTCTTTGGAGCGGGCTCATGCAAGGTTCTCACGTGCAGTTGGCAGTAGCCGCTATCCAGCAAAACTCATGACAATGAGCAGAGTGCCAGGTGGCTAAAACACAGCAAGGTTGCGAAGTGGTGCATCTGCAAGTCATCTCAGTCAATGAATCCATCATAACTGGCTGGCCCACCCCGTGACTCCCACCAGGGGGCCTTTGACACTTTGCACGGTCTGAAACTGCTCCTAAGCTCGTACAAGTGCTAGGGTGATGTCACCAGCACTTAGTGACGAATGGAATTTGATGTAATTATGAGTGCAGATTTTTTTTTATTGAGGCTAATTGAGGGATCTGTGCCTCAGTATAAATGAAGAAGAGTGGCATTCCTGGTTAATACTTTGCACTATAGCCATGGTGCCCCAGCTTCGATTCCTGGCAATGCACAACAGCATTGTCAATTGTTATCTAAACCTGATGAGTTCAAAATTGCAGTTTGACTTTGCCTGCTATAATAATTACCTGGCACTGTGTGACAGCGCTGAGTAGACCCAGCTGGCCTGGGTGCGGTGCCGGCTTCACCCATCTCCTCCTCGGCTCTGCCAGTCGAAATTCACGAGTGGCCCGACAGGCCGCCGTGAGGCTTCACAGGGAATCTCTGTCCTGGCGACAGGGCCCCAAAAGCCACGCGCTCGAACTCGGACCCGGAGGATGACCTCGTGGAGGAGGACGAAGCGGAGTGGAGCGCACAGACGTGCCAACAAGGCGTTGAAGAGGAGAGTGTTGATGATAATGAGGAAGAGGTGAGTGGCTGTAAGTCTGTGTGTGTGTGCATGTGCCGGGTAGTGAGAGCTCGTGTTTGTTACAGTGGGTAGGTTCCAGATCAAATACAGTCAGAATCAGAATAAGAATGTATTTATTTATACGGGAGGAATCCGATGAGCTATAAAGCTCTTTTTCACAGATGTCCGTCCAATAGGGGCGGGTCAGAAAGTTACAACAACAAACGATACAAAATCACTCAGGTTATTTTTTCCCCCAGTACAAAACATGGCTTTGCTGCGTATTAGCAATGAGCCACAGCGGCTCCTGCACTCTATTCGAATGGTTCAGGAATTGCTCACATAAGAGGAATTGTCCAGACCAGAAGTCTTGAATAAAGGAGTTACCTTTGGGAGATGTCTCGTATTTTTATTCTAAATGCTGGTAATTTTTGTCGTGCATTTGTACGTATGTTTATTTACTGTTTAAAATAAACGGACCGGCTCTTACACACACACACACACCGAAACACTGCACACAACGCGATGCATTGTGCACTATGAGGCATCATTGGTCATGTTTTTTGGCGTTATATGCACGCAACGCACACGATCCAACTGGGAAATGCTGCACGCTGACTGCGAGCTGGGAAAGGCATGCAGCACTCACTGCTGCATGTGTAGGTGCATTTTTGTTCCCATCACCTCATGCTTCGATGAGGGGTGTGGTTTGTGTAACCCGGACCCTGGGCTGGCCTCCCATCAGCCCCAATGAACTCTGGCTGACTGCACTGCACACACTGCCAGCTAGTGTGGGTTTGTCTTTGTGTGCGTGCGTGTATATGTGTGTGTGCATGTGTGGAGTGGTAGTACAGCGGTTAGTGCACTGCACTACGAACCCTGTGACTCGAGTTTGATTCTCGCTCACGGCCGACACCAGTGACGATTATCTAAACCGGTCCTGGGCCTCCCCTAGGTCGACTCAGCCACAAATAAGTACCTGGTGCGATGTGAAAACATCGCCACTGGGAAGACCAAAGCGGCCGGGCATGGTGCTGGTCACCCACCCCCTCGTATGCCTTGCCGGCCTTCATAGGTGCTCGCTAACAGCACTTGCCCTACCAGTCTGTTCAGGCTACATTGGGGATCTTTGTCTTTGCGTGGGTGGGTGTGTGGGTGTACCTGTATTTGTGTCTGTGCATGTAATTGGGGAGCCCCATTGAAGGCTATCACGGAGATGCGTTGTTGTATCTGTGTTGAACTTCTTTCGCACTGGTGATGTGGCCATCACTGGCTCCACGCGATTCTCCATCTCTCAAGGACAATATTTGTACGACTCAAATTTGTGCGTAATGTGTCATCATCAATCATCATCTTAAAACGGCCCTAAACAACAAACCTCAAAGCCAGTACACACATCATTGGCCCCAATGCATGGTGCGTTTTTGGCCACCATCGTGTCTCTTTTTGTTGTTGGAGCAATTCATGTAGCGCTAATTCTGCGTTTGGTGACCTGCATTCCCCCGCTTCTCTTTCTGCACTGGCAGGATGGAGTGGGTGGAGTGAGGGCAGAGCTATGGATCCAAAGCGATAAATCGTGGAATATATCCACCAATGGTGAAATCAAGTCAATCAATATTTGGGGGAATGTTTTTTCAGGGCCTTCATTTAATAAGATTTTAAAAAAGTAAGAAAAACAACAACAACTGCCCACATTACATTAATGTGTTATGCGCACTTTGAATAGTATTATTAGGAATGCACTTTAAATTGGGAAGCCTCACTGAATCTCACTGAGTCTCGAGTGTTTGGCTTCTTGTGGGAGGAAACTGGAGACTTAAGAATCCATCGCTGTGCTCCCATCTCCTGGCCACCTGCAGCCAGCCCTGCAGCACCAAGCAGTCGCCCACTCCACCACAACCATGTGCGACCCTGGCAATTTAAAATGAAGCATTTTATCTGGGGGGGAAGGGGGGGCGGGGTGTAAATGTGTCTCTCCCCCCAGATGTCAACTGAAAGTGCAATCCTGGGGATTAAAAACGAAAATCAGAGCCAGGAGAATCCCCCAATTTCACCCCCTCCCCCAATTTCACTTGCACTCTGCTGCTGAGCTGAATGCACACATTGTGCTTTGACGTGGAATGAAACCACTCTTAACCTCCACGCAAGGTGCGATACTCATCGCAAGTTAAAAACAAATGAGTTTGTCAATTTGTTTTGTGACCCCGAATCGTAAAAATCCATCACGTCGCAAAGCGGCACGTGACCACCGCAGGCCGATTTAATATTGGTGGAATTGCTGTGCTCACATTCCCAACCATGCAGTCCGCGGTGCCAGCGACGTTCTGCGTTGCTCTGGTTTTGCAGCTGGGACGCGCTGTTGCTGACGTATGCCTCGTCTCGATAATGTTCTGATGCCTCTGTTTACGTCTTCCAGGAAGCACCCATGCAGGAGCTCTTGGACTTCTCTGCCCTCTACAGCTGCATGCTTATCAGCTCTGTACTGGTAGGTGCACACACGCACACGCACACACACAAGGACAACCGATTGGGGGCAATTATCACATACATGTAATAAATGTAAGCGCCAATACACAAGCGACTGGCCGGACGGCTCAAGAGAAGATGGTGCGGACTGTGCATGCGAGCAGTGACCGTGACAGGGTGGGACCGGAGGTGGCGACACGACACACCAGTGGAGGGATGTGAATGCAGGCGCCAAGAGCCGATCTCCTGACGTAATAAACACATTCAATAAACAATACCTCTGTGGGCGAATTTAATGACGAGTTTTAATTCTCGTAATGCTAACTCTGGGAAGTTACAGCAAGACAGAGAGAGGATTTATTATGGAAAACAATTAGCAGAATGTTCATCCTGGATAGACTACTGGAGGCGACAGTGTGTGTTTGCGAGCACCTATTTAGGCAATTATTGTGCATGTGGTGTTGATGGGGTCCAGGATCACATTTGTCTGACTGCCGCTCTCATGCACCAAGCATTTATTTTAACCCGGTCAACTTCGGGGAGTCCCAAGCCAGGTAGATAGAGGTCACTAATCAAAGTTAGGTCGTGGATCAAAGTTAGGGTTCTGGGATTAACCTGACTTTCACAAATACATACGTGCATACGTGTATCTGCATGCACATAATACATGTGTATACATAGGCACAGGCACAGGCAGATGCTGTTTGCTTAGTCCAGCTTGGCTGCCACAACAAGAGCAGTGTTTTGGTAGCAGTGAGTGATTTTTAAATAAACTTAAGCAGGCTTCTGCTGTCCACGTTAAACATAATGCAGGTGTGAGAAGTTTATTTGATGGGACTGCCTTTTGTTTGTTTGGAACTCTAGGGCTGGCAACCCTGAGCCAATATCATGAAGGACGGCTCATGCAAACTTTTATTTCTTTCTTTACGAGACTTGGCTAAGACTAGCTGATCACCCTGAACTTGGCTAACCGATGATTCACACCCAACTCGGCAGTCACTGTCCCATGCTGTGTTTGTGTTGGTTAGGGGGAGATTTTGGATTGTTTAAGTGCACACATGGGCCACAAATGTTTAAAGCAGAACTCAGAAGCAAATATATGGCAAGCGAGAAGCAGGGTGACACGTGCGTAGGGGAGGTGAGTCATTTATAGGGGCCCTGTTTCCTCTGGGCACCTTCTGCTGTCAGAAGAGATGATCCCGTGTAAGACAGAGAAACACATCCCGAACTGGAGGGAGTGGTGCTCTCTCATCTGAAGAAGGAATGGACTTCAACTTGTAAATTGTATTTGAAGAGTCTTTTACTAACTGGCCACGTGGTTCAATGGGAGAGCGAGTGACTTGCAATCAGAAGGTCGCGAGTTCAAATCCCAGTTGGAGATTGATTCAACCCATCATCTCTCTTGGGTCGATAAAATAAGTGCTGATTTGTGGGGAAGTGAACAGTGGGTGTTCTGTGGATTTACTCACCCCCTGCCGTATGAATATCGCATTTCCTCTACTGGTTTAGAGATGTAAATAGGAGATGAACACTGCCTCAATTCTCAATTGAGGAGGAAATCAGTTGGGACTTTTGAGTCTTTCGCTATAGAGCAGGCTTTGGAATAATGAAGTAATTTTTATATTTTTGATGGTGTTTTCTAGTGAAGTTAAAATGGTCTCGTGCTTTAGGCAATTGTTATTTTACATGCTTGTAAGGGTCTTATTCAGTTTTATTCGTTAAGGGATTGTGAATGGTTCAGTTATTTTACGTAAAGTGCTGTGAGGTTTTGTGTGAATGACACTGGATAAATCTACTTTTAATTTGTTACTTTATTACTTCGATTTGTAAAGTGAGTTAAGCAGCTCAATTATCAGACCTTTGTTTTGTTTGCAGTTCACATTTGTTTATTGTTACAACTCATTTTAAATACTTCCCCAGTTTACACCGCAAGGAAGCACACAGCTCCTGTTACACAATCCACACATTTGCATCCCACGTGTTCTGGCCTCGATGTGTTCTGCCAGCTCGTTTGCCACACAAAAAAATAATATGCGCTGCGTTTGTATACGAATTTAATCAATCGCCAAATCAGTGAACTCACGTAAAGTAAACACCACATCGGTCACTAACACTGGCCCACAATGGAATCGTATCTAATGGGCTGACATGTTGGGCTGTGTCCCTTCTTCAACAACAATTTCAACAAAATAAATCTAAATCACTCCACAGATTTTGGACACTTTTACAACAGTCGGCAATGCATGCCAGCTGTAGTTGAGTCTGCTGGTCAGCGTGTAGCAGCGCCATTTCCACTCCGAGTGTCAAACACACATGGCCCACCGCCGTTATGGTTGGCTTTGGTTAAATAGTGAAAGTAGATTTTCTTAAATAAGTGTAAATAAATTCGCGATGAAACTTTGTATATAAAATGTGTGCAATTTGGCCAGGGCTTGGGTGGTTACAAGCATATTTTCTTGAGAATGACATTGAAGTGAACTTTCAAGTTTATTAATGTTTCAAATCAGCACACCGTTCCAAATTTACAGCGTTCAGGCAATGGCATTCCAAATGACCACCGCTGCTGAAGAACACTCAGCGAAGCTAAATTCTGTACGGTCCATAAGCGTACGGGCTTCTGGATGCCCTTCTATTTTTGTTTTGCCCTCAACTGAAGCAATCAAAATACTGAAAATAATTATAGGAAAATATATGCCAATTCAGTAATTGGGTATTCGCATTTTTATTTGAAGAGGTGAAAAGCTAAATGTAATATGATGGGTTTTTTTGGAGCCACTGATGACCAGGCTGAGACCATCAGCTCACTGAAACTTGAGAAACCACTGAAACCATAGGTAACTGTCCAGTGTCACTACCTGGATCTCACTGGTGTTGGCTCAGAGCTATAAACCCCAGCCACTCCATTCCATTACTACTTGTGTATAAGAATGCACTTTTTAATAGAAATGGCCCTGCTGTATTAAACTTCCCACTCCATCCATCCATGACATGTCCCAGCGATAGCACATTCAACCTAATGTTGCAGAGGCTCGCGGTTGGAATCCGGCAGGCGACGCTAGTTGTTACTGCGGCTACAGTTGCCAACAAATACTTGTCGTCCGCTTCACAGTGCACGTTACTGATGCACTGACGTCATTAAACAAGGTGGCCATTTGTGTGCCAGCGTCATGATACAACATTTTCTGAAATTTGTAAAATTCGTTCGTTGGTTTTTCAGTGTCCGCTTGCCCTGGTGAGGGCGGCGCGTGTCGAGTCGGGCGGTGCACACCTCCCTCTCCCTGGCGACAGACTCCAGCTCTACATCACTATTCACTACTACTACTACACCGTACACTGCTATACACTACACTACTAGAGACAGAATCTAGCTTTTCCTGGGGAATTCCCAGGCATTCCCAGGCCAGCTGAGCGACATGGTCCCGCCAGCGTGTCCTGGGCCGGCCCCTGGATCTTTGCGAAATTTGTAAAATATTACTCGCAAATTACTCAATTGGGATTACACGTAGCAGCAATCATTGGCCCCTACTGGCAGACTGATGCTCACTGGCAGGAAAGTGCTGAGTCACCTTGTGCCACACAGGGACAGCTGCCACTTGGGGGGTCCATGGAAATGTTTGAGATTAAATGTTGTCTAAGGTGTTATGAGGTTTTGAGGCACCTAAGTGCCGTAAAATATGATGAAGATTAGAATTTTGTGTTATTAAAATACTGCGTTGAACAAGTCCCGTATTCAAGGCTCATGCAGCAGAATATTATTAGACCTTAATTGCTTGACGTGACTGAGAAACATTGTTTTGTGACACTCAACTGCTACAGCGTCTAGACAGCATGGCAGATTGAGACCCCAAAAATACACACAGACCCTGTAAATAAGCAGCGTATGGCTATAAAAGACACGTTTTTTGGAACATCTATTCCACATTTGCAGTTTGTTGATAAGCGCTGACATTTTGTAATATTAGCTCAAGTTAGTTTGTTGATGAAGGTGCATGCTGTTTAAAGTTAGGAATATAAATTCTGTAATAGCAATGTCTGTGAAAATTCTCTGACAAAAGAAAGCTCAGAGCACATTCCAATGTAAAATTTTAACTGCAGGGTTATTTTACTGCACTATTGGCTTGCTATTTGCATTCATCAACAAATATAGTAAAACAAATTGTCTTTTCCTCACATTGATACTGATTGTGTTTTCAGTGTCATGTCACGAGACATTCAAACTCTCGCAAAGCATTGTATCACCCTGTCCGCAAAAGGAGACATCACATAACTACGTATTTAATGTCTTCAAGTGACATCTTATGCACAGTAGAAGCCAGCACTTCACCCCTGCACGTGAGGGTGATGTTCTTTGCATAACAGTCAAGGCGATTAAATTTTGATTTAAAGCTTTCATGACTGCAGGGATTCATATTCTTGGTTCTTTCGGTAAAGTCACGTAGAAGGGTAAGAACCAAGAATAGTCAAGGCGATATTAATAATTCTAAGAGATGGAATTTGGCCAAAGTAATTTTAGAACCGAATTTAATGTCATGTTTTTTTGGTGTGTAGTCATTGTGTGAGATCGTGCCTATGTTGGCACTGTGGAGAGCACAGATGGTGCATCCGCCAGTCATCTTCCTTAACCCATAACACATGGGTCTTTCCCATGCTCTGTCAGCAAGCCTTTAACACTTCATGTGACCTCAAAGTCCATCCAGTCTGGCAAAAGCACTTGAATGGTGATTGGCGCCTGTTGTTATGTGCGCTTTCAAAAAAGATTGCTGCGTGCACAATATTGATAACAATATTATTACCGCTCAATAAAACATCCCAATTCAATATTCACCCAAATAAGGGCCTTAAAACACAGTGAGGCTTAAATTATATTCCTGTACTGTTACTATTATTATAAAGTGTTGCATGATGTTGATGAGGCTCTGAGAAGCCAAAACCCGTCCAGGGTTTGCCTTGCTTGAACAAATCCTGCAGGGAATTATTGGCTCAGAATGATAATTTGTGAATGTACTTAAATGGTATTTTATTTTGGCCATGAATCATAAACAATATTTTATTTTGGCGACGAAACATACGTGCTATTTTCGTTTGGCTATGAAACAGACTGATGTGGCAATGGAGTTACATATTTAATTGATGAATGACACGGACATTCCATCACAGGCATTCACACATCCTTCAAGGGCCTACACTGCTGCTAAATTCTGCTGTTATCGGTGGTGCTTGTGTCTCCTCAATCATCCGTCAGAGCGTGGCTAGACCGAACGGAATCTCGTTTTGGTTGTGTTGTATTTGGTTGAAGTTGGGCTAAGAATCAAACTTGCTTCACACATGAACTTAGTTTGACCTTAGGTGGAGCCTGCAATGTTAACCTCTAAGGAGCTCGGCAGCGTTGGCGTGAGTTCCCTTACGTAAGTGCTCGAACTCGCCCCCCTGAGACACTCGGCCATCTTGGATTTTTTTCAAATCATTACAAAATATACTTTGTGCTCTACCGTACTCAATGCAAATATAGTTACTTGTAGAGTGCGTGCCTTATTTAAAACAGCAAGTAATATAATACAAAAAACTGCATTTACCTTTAATGTTCGACCAGTTTTATTGTTTTGTATGTTTTGTTAGCAGGAGTAAAGTGCAGTGTTATGAGAAACCCATGCATACGAGGGGATAGCATTCACATTCCACAACAGACGTGAAACCTGCACGGGGGCACTTTAAAGTAGTGAAAGAAAGTATACCGATACTTAACATTTTGTTCGAATTGCGTTCGTTATAATGCAACCTGAAGTGGCAAAATGTTTCGTGAAAAATTAGCACAATAACAACAATAACCCTGTGCACGTTTGTTCAACTTTTTGTTGGTATAAAAGGCTTTCCTTTGTACGGTGTGTGCGTGGGTTAAAGGTTAATGCCGAACGCGTGTGAAGGGCAGCAGCACTCATCCTGGCAGGGTCTCGCTACTGTGATTCCTTTTTGAAAGGTGACTCGTGTTTTTACTAATTCCTTTGCTTGATATTAAATATTTAACCCCAGTGTAATAAGTGTGGTGTTTCAGCATTGAGGCGTGTTGTTTTAACTTGTTGAGAGGTAGCCAGCAGATTCGTGAGGGGAGGAGGCTGAGTGTGAATGCATGGTGTGTGTGTGCTTCTGAGTATGTGTGCCTCTACGTATGTGTATGTCTGTACGTGTGCGTGTCTGTGTGCACATGAGTATGCAAAGTAGTGGTGTAGTAGTTAGCACGCAAGGCAATGCACATGCATAGCCACGCACATGAGTGACAGTTGGTATCGAAGCCTGGTCTGGACTTCTCGTGGATTGACTCAGCCAAAAATGGGTACCTGCTGAGGTGTCCTGTATTGATACTTTATGAGTAATGTGAAGATGAAGGTGGGTGCAGCTGTATGGTTGTGACTCTCCTACCTCACTGAGTGGTGTGCTGGTCGTAATGGTGGGTTCCTCCAGTCTCAATAAAGATTCTGATTCTGTTTGATGACAGTCCTTAACCTCACGGTCTGTCAGATTGAGGTCGATGCTTTTCATTTGTGTGTTTGTGTTGCACAGAATTTTACGGCGGTTCATTATTTTTCCATTTGTTCACAGCAAGATTAAGCATGGTTGGAATCAGTGTGTGTATGTACCTGAACGCATTTAGAAAAATATATATTTATGATAATTACATGACAAAATACAAAAACTATAATTATTTCATGGCTTGCAGTACTAACACTACGGTATATGTAATTGGTGTGTACGATTTTCATTATCATCATCATCCATGATCAATCCACTGCTGGAAGAAGTGCTCCCCATAAATGCAGAACAGAATTCCACGTATATTCTCTGCTCATCAGCAAAGCGAGGTCACATTTATCTTCTGAGTGTCAGACTTTACTAAATGGTTGAAGCAAGAGAAATCTAACATGCACGTGAAAGAAGCAACTGTGTTGTGAAGACATTTGGATGAAAGACCTAGGTCAGGTTATTTAAAATATATTAAATATTCTTGGTTCTTTCGGTAAAGTCACGGACTGTAGATAGAAAAGAAAGATATATATATATACAACTTTTTCAATTGTCCTGTAATGCCCCTTTTTCGTATTCTTCTTCTTCTTCAAAAACAGTCAAAATAGAATCATACATTTGGCAAATAGTATAATGGAAAATCTTGTTGCCAAAATATATTATGCTGTATTTAATTTTGGTTTCAAAAGTTGGCAATATTAGGCCCACTTGTCAGAGTATGAAGCATCGGCAAGTGGGTTGAGTTGGGAATTCCTAAATATGAAGTGCCAAATTTGTAATTTAACCGTAATTGCGAAATTACTGAATGTCAAACTCTGAAAGTATTCTATAATAAAGAAAAGTAGTTGTTTTTTCCAATCACAGATTTGCAAATTCAACCATTAAATTTGACACGCTGGTATTCAGTATATAGCCTGTATAGTTTGAACGTTGTTATTGCTCACAATCAGTAGATCATAAGTTCAAATCCCTGCCAGGGTCATCTTAGCCCATAATCTCTCTGCACCAGGAGTGTGTAGAGCACCACCGAGTGAGCCAGCACGACTTTGGGGTATAGTCGAAAGTGGATATGCTGATCGTGTCCTGGACGCTGTCATAGGAAGGTAAACGTTCCACAATGATCCCTGTACTGCCATAGGAGACGAGCACTCTTCAACACTCGGCAGGACGAACGAGAGAGTTTCTACCCTGCACGTTTTCTCTGTTGTGCCTGCCCAGCGCTCCGCTCTCGTTTCGGATTGTTCTATTCGGCAGGATGCCCGACGTTTCGCGCCACGCAGGAAGTTTGTTTTTCTCTCTTGAAGAAGTTCAGTTTCGAGCTTCTTCAGATGGCTCAACAAAGTTCCCAACATGTGGCGTTAAATGGGGGCACATCATGCCGAACAACACGTGGTACAGTCCGAAGAATCGCAACCAGAGAGGGATGTAGGGACTTTGTTTTTGACCTGAACAAAGGCTGGATTGAGGACCGTCTTTAATGTGAACGATAACATTCAGATGCCGCCGACTGTGACGTCTGTCCGTTCGTCCTGCTCATAAATCACTGCCATGATTCTGATTCGTGAGATCCTATTGTAAAATCGGTTGTCTGTTGAATTGGCCGTACTACTACCTTTGGCCACCATTGGTAGTTAATGAGACTAGTTTGAAATTCCACATTCCTTTGGTGAAGACAAAACTTTCCAAATGGCATCCACTATTTCCACCAAGTTTTAGTATGCACGTCAGAAAGTTGTTTCATGCTACTGTTTCACCAGTACGGTATTCTCTGTGTTCAATATGTCCTTACATGTGTAGTATATAGAACACCACAAATCATGTTTCCGCTTGATGGACTTGCTTGCCATCTTCGTAATGTATTTTAAATTGCCTGTAATGGGATACAAGGTAGCATCGTTAAAGAGTCGTATCGTAATGCTACACCATATGCTCAAGGACAACATTTCCAGAAAATGTTTATTTTTAACTTCATTGGACCCTTTAAAAAACACTTGGGATTTTTTTTATTTAATGAAAAAACAAGGCGTGGAGTTAAATGTTCTCTATTTTTTTGTTTACGTAACGATGCTTCTGGGGAGTCAAAGTGGACCATGCGCTGTCTTTTGTATCTACCCATAGCCACAACGTTGCATGTTAGAACAAACAGAATCAGAGTATTTATACTGGAGGAATCCGATTATCTATGAAGCTTTTTTTCACACGGTGCAGTAGGATGTTGCACAAGTCGACGGATGGCTCAGAGGCCAGAGCAGTGATTTGGCACCGGGTTCTCGAGAGGTGTTGGTTGACGGTCGCAGCCTGGCCACCGATGATTGCACGCAGAGAGATGTGCACGCGCACGAGGACACGTGCGTGGTATAGGCACGGGTCTGGGTGTGTGGTAGAGGCACGGGTCTGGGTGTGTGGTAGAGGCACGGGTCTGGGTGTGTGGTAGAGGCACGGGTCTGGGTGTGTCGTAGAGGCACGGGTCTGAGTGTGTGGTAGAGGCACGGGTCTGGGTGTGTGGTAGAGGCACGGGTCTGTGTGTGTGGTACGGGTCTGTGTGTGTGGTAGAGGCACGGGTCTGATTGCGTGGTAGAGGCACGGGTCTGTGTGTGTGGTAGAGGCACGGGTCTGGGTGTGTGGTAGAGGCACGGGTCTGTGTGTGTGGTAGAGGCACGGGTCTGTGTGTGTGGTAGAGGCACGGGTATGTGTGTGTGGTAGAGGCACGGGTCTGGGTGTGTGGTAGAGGCACGGGTCTGGGTGTGTGGTAGAGGCACGGGTCTGTGTGTGTGGTAGAGGCACGGGTCTGGGTGTGTGGTAGAGGCACGGGTCTGGGTATGTGGTAGAGGCACGGGTCTGGGTGTGTGCTATAGGCACGGGTCTGGGTGTGTGGTAGAGGCACGGGTCTCGGTGTGTGGTAGAGGCACGGGTCTGTGTGTGTGGTAGAGGCACGGGTCTGAGTCAGTGGTAGAGGCACGGGTCTGGGTGCGTGGTAGAGGCACGGGTCTGGGTGTGTGGTAGAGGCACGGGTCTGTGTGTGTGGTAGAGGCACGGGTCTGTGTGTGTGGTAGAGGCACGGGTCTGGGTGCGTGGTAGAGGCACGGGTCTGGGTGTGTGGTAGAGGCACGGGTCTGGGTGTGTGGTAGAGGCACGGGTCTGAGTGTGTGGTAGAGGCACGGGTCTGGGTGTGTGGTAGAGGCACGGGTCTGTGTGTGTGGTAGAGGCACGGGTCTGGGTGCGTGGTAGAGGCACGGGTCTGGGTGTGTGGTAGAGGCACGGGTCTGGGTGTGTGGTAGAGGCACGGGTCTGAGTGTGTGGTAGAGGCACGGGTCTGGGTGTGTCGTAGAGGCACGGGTCTGAGTGTGTGGTAGAGGCACGGGTCTGGGTGCGTGGTATAGGCACGGGTCTGAGTGTGTGGTAGAGGCACGGGTCTGGGTGTGTGGTAGAGGCACGGGTCTGGGTGTGTGGTAGAGGCACGGGTCTGGGTGTGTGGTAGAGGCACCGGTCTGAGTGCGGCTTAAACACGCCCCCTCGTTTTGGACTCCACGTTAGGGCATGATTGCCTGACAACCGGTGCCGCAGAGTTTGCCAAATCAATAATCCGCGGTGTTTGCTCTGTAAATATTGGACGCTATTGTTTTGAGACGTGCTATTTATTTATTTATTTTCTCCCAGGGATATATTCTGTTTCGTGCGCCCGTCCAACTTGTGAAGCTCACGCGGCAGATTAGCCGGCTCCCAGCGGGAGCACCTTGACATTCCGTTATCCTTCTTCATTTGACAGTTGTTCGTCTACGCTCAATCGCGTGCATTTCCACCGGTTTTGAAATGCCCATTTTCAGGGTCGTACATTACAAAGACAGAACGACGAAGAGTTGTTATTGTGGATGAAATAGATTTGTTGACTGTTAAAGGGGGTGCAACGGAGGTTAAATTCACTCGATGCAGACCACCAGAAAGCTTCTTGAACGTCCACCCGGGGTTGATTTGATCCAGAAGTTAGTTTGGCTGCATGGAAAATAGTCATTCCTGTTGGGCTTGTAGGCAAGCCCCGTGTTAGGGTTTTTATTATTACTTTCACGTCATTTTCACAGAGAAGACAGCCCAAGTCTCGTCGCTATCCAATATTTTTCGCGGAGAATTACATAAGCGAATGTTCTAAAGCTCCCGACATGATTTTATTTTCATCGCTTTTTTTGTCTTTTTCCCCCCTAAACTTATTCCAGTTGTGCTCATGGGCGTTGTGACGTGACACGAAGGAATTTACATTTGGAGCTCTCGTACAAAAGAGAGAAGAGTCTTTTCACATTTTCTCAGTTGTTTATTATCCACACTCAGGGTGTTGCGCTACCGGAAGGCAAACGGATATTTGATTTAGCCCTCAGATCTGAGAGAATGCTGAATTATGTCAAAGCCTGATTTAACACGATGAACATATCACATTTCGTTGAACAATCTGAAACCATCAGTCTCGTCCGTACCGAGTGGCTCTTTAAGCATACACTTTAAAGCCACGCCTGTTCCCCGGCACGGTATGTGTGTCAGCATCAAAATAATATTTTGTCATTAAATATATTTTTCGTCAGACAGCCTCGGACGCATAGCCGTGGTAAGAACCGACTCATTGACGCCATTTATTTTGTGGATTGTGTCTGGCCTTAATTGGCTAGGGTGCACATTAACGGGAAGTTATTTTCCATCAGTGTAAAGGGTTGCTTTATTTATGTAAAACATTTTTTAACAGGTAAGGCCCACTGAGCAATTAGCGCTTTTTCACAAATGAAAGCTCAATGAAGTGGCTTATATTGTGGAAATGTATACCAGGCAAATACTTTAAACGCATGTCTCTAAATGTGTGGGGATGAACCCGGAGGACCCGGAGAAAAATTTACGCGACCACTGGGAGAACATGAAAAGGCGTCAGGGTCAGGATCAGGCCTACGACTTCCTGTATACCAGGCGAGGTAGTTAACATCTCGCCACTCGTGGCACCCTTTATAAATTGAAACAGTGGTTGTGGGTCTAATTCCGCAGTAGGGCAGAGTGTGGGAGAGAATCTTGACAGAGTGGTGAGATCCATAAGCTTAACTTAAAAGTGTTCTCACATCCGTGATGCGAGCTTAACCAGTCTTATTTAGCAGGATCCTGTCCATGCTTTTTTATTCTTCGCGATTTATAGAAAAAAAATTAAATGTGTTGACTGCTGTCTCGTCCTCAGTAAAGTCTCTACTTCCACAAATGTATCTTCACATTAGCCACAAGAATAAACAATTTCAAGATATAATCCTGCAACAGCAGCTTTAATTCTAATTGCAATAACTTTATAATCACAATAACATTATAATTGGAGTATAATGACTCGCCTGCCATGCAATCCAATGCATAGTCGTGATTTCAGTTCTTTATATATCATTGTGATAACAAAGGTGAAATTGTAGTTGTTGCTGTGCGTGCACATGAGCCAGACGAAAGAAGAAGTTCGTGATGAAAGTAGTTGAGCTCTGTCGCATTGCGGGGGTCACGTGAACGCGTGACGACACCGGGCACGGTGTGCGGGGGGCAGCTTGCCTTTTGGAGCATCTCATAATGCGGGGAATGTGGCATTTGTTACGTTTTCCTATTTGTGACAACGTCGGCGAGACCGTTTTAAACTGCCGAGAACTTTTTTTAAGCGAGAGCCGTTTCCATTGAAAGGGTCTCAACTTTGAGCCAGGGGCAGGTGGGGGCCCTCGGGCTCACACGGGGCAAAGTGGCACCCGTGCCTGGGCCACAGCGACGCTGAGTTGGCCTCGTTTATAAACCACAAGTCCTGCTCTGATGCACACCCGTTAGCGAGCAGTTGGCGATCAATGCACAAGGCCAGTCCTGTACGCTTGTAAATAGTGACACATCGCACCGAGGGCGCTGAGTTTTGTGTAATTTACGTGAGAATGTTAAGGTATTTTCAGTGACATACTTCAGCATTTCCCCCCCCCCCCCCATACAGCATCAACATTCAGCGAGTCAATCATCGGTGTTTTTATATAGAGATTGTATTTGTTTCTGCAGGAGGGGGGCGGTGAGCTGCTAGACTATTTAATTAGCGTACGGATGTTACACAGTACAGATGGGAGTGATAATCGTGGTTTCGTCGGTTGTACACGTTACAGGAATAGGAAACCCGTTGAAAACACAAAACAAAAGCACGACTACATTCTTTCTACGAACGAAAATAAAGGGTGGAAAAAAAAATCTGTAATTTAACAAAGCAAACACAATCAGAAATCAGGGACTTGAAGTGTGATCCAAAGAGACTGGGAGTCGTGCTTTTCTGCCGATTATGTATGACAGCTACATACGTTTTGTGTTTACATACATTTATTATTAAAACAACGACATTTACCATTTATATCGTGACATTCTAGGGAAGTACAAGGAGGCACACCGGGGAACGACTCGCAAGGGGCACAGCACAAACTCACCCACGGCAGGTCTCCCTCGGGGGAATATTGGCACTAAAGCGCTCCTCAGCAACGTAAACACGTATATCGTCTTTTGTATATATCACTCTAGATACACACATTACACATTCGTCTCCCTGCAACCGGAGTCATGTGTACGTAAGTTGAAGAACTGATTTATAAAATGTATTTTGGTGCAGGAATTGATAACCAATGGAAACAATCTTCTGTGAATGTTCCACTCTTTACCAAAGAACCCCATCACGTTCAGCTTTTGCAAACGGTAAGGTGTTCAGTCATGTTGTGTACATATGGACGAGGGCAAAGCACAGGTAAACAAACAACACATTGGACACTCAGTGGTGAATGAGCCGTGACCATCACAACACCTGGAGGGTTGCGTGATATGACGATTCCATGACGCATCATACGATTATAGGTGCATCGTAATCATGTCGCTATACCGTGATTTTCGTTTCTCAAAATATTTACGAAATTGAAGAACTTTGAAGACGTGTTTTTTTTTAAACCATACTGGAAGTACAGCAGAGCGCAAACACAATACGGTCGTGAAATACAACTTGTCTAGTGATGGGAACGCGCTATTGTGATACGTGGTCACGGCGCGACACGTGATATCGCGTCCGCCCTACGCACTTGACGCCCTCTCGTAGTCAAGGGCTGCTGCGAGCATTCAGGAGACAACGACTCGGAAGCCGCCAAACAACGTCCCACCCTTCCCTCTGTATCGAACCCACGCAAGTGCCTTTCAGAACCTCGAACCACCTATCAAGGCAGGACACATGTCATCTTGCCTGCAACGTGTGAACATAACGTACATCGTACCGGAGTGCGTGAAGCGTCTCGCCTCGGTACATTTGGATGCAAATGAGATGTGTGCAACTTTGACACAACAGAGGCAAGTTTTGAAAGTGTATATTAACGAGCTAACTATATAACAAGGAAAAAGTCTAACAACAGTATTAAACATTGGTCACGTGCGATTATAATTGTTATTAACCAAATCACCAAAAGAAGACTTTAGTACGTGTCCAGGTATTCGAGTGAAAGGATAAGACCAACAATCCGATGTTGGTAAAAACCTATTCGGAAAGGTGTCTACAGTATTCGATCCTGTAGATTTTACCTCAGGAATGAGAGGAAATTGAATACAATGCTCTCTATATATATTCTGAGCCCTAACCTGCAATGTAGAGGAGGTTAGAGCTACACTTGCACCAGGAGCAGCGCTGCCAGGGGTTCGATGCAATTTGGGATTTGCCTTTGACTTGCAGCGCGGCAAGCCAAACATACCTCAAACATCACAACTCTGCCTAATAATTGTACCACAACATCAATCATTCATTAGCAGCGGGTGGAATTTACAATTACAAGATCAACACGAGCAGTGCTAAAGCACACACAGGCTGCGGCACGTGCGTGTGTCGGGGTGCTCCGTGTGTCGGGGTGCTCCGTGTGTCGGGGTCAACGTGTGTCGGGGTCAACGTGTGTCGGGGTCAACGTGTGTCGGGGTGCTCCGTGTGTCGGGGTCAACGTGTGTCGGGGTGCTCCGTGTGTCGTGGTGCTCCGTGTGTTGGGGTCAACGTGTGTCGGGGTCAACGTGTGTCCGGGTGCTCCGTGTGTCGGGGTCAACGTGTGTCCGGGTGCTCCGTGTGTCCGGGTGCTCCGTGTGTCGTGGTGCTCCGTGTGTCGGGGTCAACGTGTGTCGGGGTCAACGTGTGTCCGGGTGCTCCGTGTGTCGGGGTCAACGCGTGTCAGGGTGCAGCGTGTCGGGGTGTTCCGTGTGTCGGGGTGTTCCGTATGTCGGGATGTTCCGTGTGTCGTGGTGCTCCGTGTGTCGGGGTCAATGCGTGTCCGGGTGCTCCGTGTGTCGGGGTCAACGCGTGTCGGGGTCAACGCGTGTCGGGGTGCAACACGCGCGCCGCTGGGATGCGTGTGGGGGTGTTTGGGGAATGGAGCGGTGGCGTAGCGGTTAGCGCCGCGCTGCGCTACGAACTCTACCACCCGAGTTTGTTTCCCGCTCACGGCCAACACCAGTGACGATTAATCAGAACTGGTCCTGGGCCTCCCCTAGGTCTACTCAGCATAAATTAGTATCTGGTGCGGTGTGTAATCATCGCCACTAGAGAGACAAAGGTGGCCGGGCGTGGTGCTGGCCACCAACCCCCTCGTGTGCCGTGCCGGCCTTCACAGGTGCTCGCTAGCAGCACTTGCCCCAACAGTCTGTTGATTGACTGGGACACAAACTGAGATCCCGCGAGGTGTTTGCAGCGTCAGCAATATGGGGCACCAAGGCCACCAGCAGTGGCCCGATGCTGCACCACCAAGCCCATGTCGTGGTGTCATTGCGGTCTTATAAGCAGGGTGGCTGCGATGTAATTTCACACGATACTATACACGATTAAATATCACGGCAAATATGTTTATATCACTTTCCCTTAATTCCGTATTTGTGTTTCACATTTTTATCGTTTACTTTTTTTGCTTTGAAGCACTTGGAGTATGAACTAAGATCGCTTAAAAGTCAACCGGCTGCAGTTCGCTCATCATACGCCTACAATGAGTCTTGGAACTTTACAATATTACGTTTATAGTCGCATTCTGTCAAATAATCATGACATTATTTAATTGTAATGCTGTCACTTTTTCCGACAAAGCACTAGTTTTAAAATATATTTTTAGAACCCCAATTATCGATGTATAGTGAACTTTAAATATTGTTATTTCACAAATATTTGGTCAGGAGGGTAATATTTAATCAAGGATAATCACGATATGACAATGTTTAGCAAAATGGTTGATTCGCAAGTGGAACTTCTGTCGTGCAATATATATTGTCGTGCTGCATATCACTCAGACCCTATGAATAAGCAGAGAAGTCTCCTTTATACATATGTCGAGAGATATAGAGATACATTGTCTGCCTTTATATCATCTTACTAACATGGTGCTTGATAGCAATTTTTGCACTCAGTCTATTCAATGCGATGTTTGTGTGGGCTCACGTGTCTGTACGTGCGCGCACCTGTGCGTGTCACTGTGTGCGTCTGTGCGTGTCCCTGCGGGTGTCTGTGTGCGGCGCGCGTGTCTCTTGCAGGGAGACGAAGCTGCCTTCCAGACGTATTACCGGCAGCAGCGCCGAGAGCAAGTGCAGCTCGTCAGCCAGCCTCCCTGCAGCTCGGTGAGACGTCGACGACGATGCGTTCACACAAAGAGCCAGAGAGACGAAAATCCGCCGTGTTGTCGAAATAGGCCATCGTCGCAAGTGGCGTGAGTGAGCGCCTGTTAAGACTGGCGCGGTGCAGGTGAAGGTGGTGTGGCCAGCACCCTGCCCGGCCAGCTTTGTCTCACCCGTGCTAATGCTTTACACGTTGCACCAGCTACTCATTTCAGGTTAAGTTGACCTCAGACAGACCCAGGACCAATTCAGATATGAATTGTCACTTGATGTTAGCCGTGGCTGGGAATCGAACTCGGGTCGTCAGTTTCGTAGTGCAGTGCCCCAGCACTCCCCACCCTAACCAACAATTTCCACCACACTGCACGACCATGACATGTATCAAGGCCACACTTTCACTATTTTAAAGGTCGTGATTGGATTTTCGTGTTTATATGTAAACACCAGTTGTTATGCTTGCTTAGTAGTTGTGCCGTTTTTCTATAATACTGTGCAGACTCAATCATTCTCTCACCTCTAAATATTTGCTGGAAGGGCATGCATTCCCTTCGGTGAACAGGGTGCAAGATTAATCTCAGGCTTTACTGACAAATCATTATTTGCAGCCCTCTGCAGACCTATGTTTTTCATTGAAGTTTGCAAGCAACATATTTTTTTATGCTTGAAACAGTTTAGCACTTTATGGCGGTTAGAAAAGCATGCGATGAATAAGCAATGCCAATAAAATGTAAAACCTTCTGTAAAACGTGCTGCTGTTATGGATTATATTTAGTCAATTTGATATAAAACATTTGTGTGGTACAATTTAGCACGAGTTCTGTTTCTGGTGTAGAGTACATTCCGCATTTATTTCATTTTCATGGCAGAGTGCCAAGTTGACTTCGCATTGAGCATAGGCACACATGGCCCTACCCATGCAACTCACACACACACACATTTTCACAAAACACACACTTCATATAAAAACACACCGCTACCCTGTTGCCTGCTACTGAGTTTGAAGCTACACGTTCTGTTAGAATTGCTACAAAAGATCAGGATGTTTGCACAATCTATGCTATTTTATGATCCTAATCATAACTGTCGAAAGTCCTTGAAAATCCCTCTGTATACATTAAAACTCCACATTCTAAGACAGGTTTCAAGCGTGTTTTTGCTGCTCCTGAATGTAATGTAGTGCGTAGAAAACCACGTGTATCCACATAATTAAAATTGTAGATGTTAGATGCATTAATCGGTAAGATAAAGATTACTGCTGTTTTTTGCTAATAAAGAAAAGCAGTGCAATTTAATGAAGTATTGTTTTCCCAAGACTGTAAATCTATAGAGTGAACTTCAAACAATGGTGCCAATTAACGTTTGTAAAGTGTGTATGTTTTGTTGTTGTTGTTGTGCAGACACAAACTTTGGACAGCTACAGGAAATACTTCAACCAGATTGTGGGGTGGGTGTTCAGTGCACCTACATCCACGCTCAACACACAGGACAAATCGGCACAAGCGCAGTGCATTGTGGGAGTGGGGCAAACCACCTCAGAGGGTATATCAGCCCCATGTCTCTGGGGGTTTGTGGGTATGGATCAGAGGGCTGGACGCTAAGCAGCTCAAACAACAGTTTGTTGGCATTTGGGCGGAGTTGCAGTTCCTCGGAGCCCCGAGTACCTCCTCAGTAGCCTGCAGTCCGCCCAGCGCCGGCTGCCAGGGCACTCGCTCTCACTCCCCTTCGGGACCATTTCTCTCTCTCTCACAGCTGCGCTCATCACGTCCCTGCACTGGCTTACAGTTCCGACCCACGTTGAGTTTTAGGATTCTCCGAGCGGTGTTCAAGGCTTTCAATGGGCTCGCACCACCATACGCGCAGCAGCTGCTTCAGTCACGCACTCCACCGTGACCTCGAGATCCGCGGGCCGTGCCCCCACTACTGGCGTGAGCACGGCGCCGGGGTGGCCACGGGGCTGCTGTCTGCACGCTGCCCAGGCTCCGGAGTTCCCATGACGGTCGGGAACTCACACGAGATGGAGACTTTTAGGTCCCGGCTGAAAACCCCAGCACCTGTCTGACGCGGCGGCCTCCTATCTCTCTGGTTCTTTACCTGGTCTCTTGAGTTTTTCTCTCCCCAGTTACCTATCACTCATTCCTTCCTCATTTACCTGCATGGCGCTCCGAGATACATTTTTTAAGGGCGCCTTATAAATCCATATTCTTCTTAGGTGTCTGAAACAGATTCTGGGAACTTCACGGCAAGATAGGATAAGCGATGCATAACACCGAGAAGAGGACGTGGTAGGTTAGTATTGCGGGCGTGATGAGGTAGGGTGGGGACACGTACGCAGGATGGAGAAGGGCCAGTTACGGAGACAGGCGTGAGAATGGTCTACACGAGTCCAGCGAGCAAGGGGAAGACCTGGGAGCAGGAGGTGAGACACTTTCAAGGCGGTGGTCTCTGTGGGCAATAAACTGCGTATGTTGAAAGGCACGTGCTTATCATAAAATTGTCATGCCGACAACAACACTGGTCTGCAATTGGCAACACAGGCTTTATTATGACCACACATCGGTCTGTTAAAACAAGTCGCCATTTCGAAGTGAATCCGTTCACATCGTAACAACACAGACCTGCTCGCAAAGCCACTGAGTCATGCAGACCCAGGTTTGACTCTGGGCCGTTCTATAAAGAGCCCAATAAATACTGTTCACGTAAAAACGACAGATAAGCTATCCCCGTGGATTTCTGAGTGCACATGGGCCCACTGTGTTGCCCATCTAGGCCGTGGCAGCTCTTTCCAACGAGCTTGCCAAGGTGGTGAAACAGACGGCACGGCACACGTTCAAGCTGTTCTGTGCGCGGCCTGTGAGCGCTGCGCTGTGAACCCGTGTGCACTAAAGTACATTAGCAAAATCCTCATTTTGAGACTCGGTGAGGCTTTTTTCTATTTTAAAGTACAGATGAAATAAATGAAAGATTCGCAATCATAAAACCGCTGTTTAAAACAGTGTTTTTCCATGAACACTGCGAGCTGGTTTCTCATAGTATTGCGACTCTCGAATTATCTCTGTGAGCCTCAGGCATTACCAGTTCACCATCAATATCCTATAGGTGCCTTGAGCTGGCTCTCAGAGCCACAGACATTAAAGATGAATCCTAAAATCCTGAATAGTACTTTAGTCTGGCTCTCTAAGCCTCGGCCATTAACAATGAATTCTAAAAGTGCCTGATCATGGCTCTTTAAACACGACCGTGTTACTCGTGGTTTATAGATATATGTGACTCATATACAAGTTGTGCTCTCGTTTATTTAAAAAGATGAAACAAATTAAAACGTGGTAATGTCACAGAAGGGCACATGCCATTGTTTTTCTGAAAACGGATTCAGCGTATTAACGTAGATGGTGTCAACAACATTAGGCTCATTATCTGATTTACCACTTACAAGGCCATGGTGGGGCCAGGTTAAGGATGTTGGATGTCTTGCTATGTATGGAGATATACAGTATTATACTGTGCACTGGCAGGTTGTGGTCACCTCACAGTTCTCTCCATGGAGAGGTGAGATGACGGTGAAAATGAAGGGAGAACGTCAGCTCCGAGAGATCTTTTCTATTCACCAAACGTTGCCTCAGAGTGCAGGCGTTTCATACTCATGTGTTCACAGCTCATGGGCGGTCTGGCATCAAAGGTCGTGCGAGAATTATTCATCGCAGAAGCAATGCGTGGGAAGAATTTTTTTTGCTAAACGTGAAAATCATGATGCATATAGCTGCCAACATTACCCGATGAGAATGTGGGTTAACACCCATGTGGGAGACGGCACGCTCCAAAGAGAGAGAAATGCTTTGCACCTGGCCTGCTGGGTTTACCACGGCTGCTATTGTGTTGTAGCGCTGGTGCCTGCTATTAATTCTCACGCTCTCCATCTCGTAGGAAGGCGTTGCCCCAGTTCTGTCATTAAAAGTTGGCAGGTATATTTGTCCGTGATTTTTTGTTCTCCCTACTTTTATTTTCGTTTTTTTTCAACCATCAGTTATATCCCCATTGCATGAACGCGTATTGCAAGAATCCTCCATTTTGGTTGCCCCTAAAAAGACACAACAAACATGGCCGCCTATTTAGGGAACAACCCCAAAGCAACACGACAGACCTGCTGTCCCCTTCAAGGATCTTACTGACACTCTCCTCACGTGTTCATTTATTGCCTCCGACCATGAATAACCACCCACACCTGAGCTTGGCCGAATTAAACGCGTAAAGATTTTTGATGGTGCATTTTTATGTTGCTCACGAGAATGGGAAACGAAAACATACTTCAATGTAATACTCAGGCGTGCCATTATAGTACTCCGGTTAGCTTTAAATTTGTGTAAGATACCCCAGGACACATATAAGACATACCGATAATGTATTTTGCATTGCATGTTTAAGAGTTGCATTGCATTTTAAACACTTGGGGAGAGGCTAATCTTCCTTGTTTTCATGAACAGAATATTTTAATTGTCTCTAGTCTGTCCTAGAGTCATAGCTGAGCCAGTATACCTCAATGATTTCGTAAGCAGGTTGGTCAAGAACTAGATTGTAGTACGCAAGCCACTATTGGCAACTGCAATGTACAATGGTTTAGCTGAATCATCAGAATCGGAATCTTTATTTATCCTGGAGGAGTTTCAGCTGAACGCTAACTCGGAGAACAATATTCGCGATGAAATTTGTCCAGTAGAAACGACATTTCGCTTTGACACTGCATCAAGCATCCTTCGGCTCACGATGGCTGCAATGCGTTTGCTGTGCTGTGCGTGTGGACGTGGGACCGAGCAGGTTCTTCGTGGTGGAGGAGCGAGTGCTGTGCAGCACGCGGGGACTGGTGGAGCGGCTGCACCTTCTCGAGCTCTGGGACTCGGCCCTGACCCGCGTGCTCGCAGCGGTCCGCACGCTCGCTGTATGTGCGCACGGTGCCCCGCCGCCGCTCATTACCCCACGTGTCTCGCGATCCCCGCTACACAACGCTGTCGCTCGTTTCAAAGAGATGCTCACGCAAATGTACGCAGGCTAAACGTCGTTCGTCATTGGAACCCATTAGCACGGTTGGCGACGTACGGTACGATGCGAAAGCAGTTCAACACGTGTGTATGTGTGTGTGTGTATGTGTGTTGAACTTCTTTCGCACCGTACGTAGCCAACCGTGCTAAGAGGAGGTGCGGGGGAAGGACAACAAACTAGACACAACGAGCAGTTCTAAAGATTTGAGTTTCAATTTAGATTTAAAAGTGCATCATGCATACAGAACAAGTTTGATAGGGATGTGATGAATTTCCAAGTCTCTTGCAATAATGACCTGATGAGTGTCATTTAAAATGATAAACGTCTCCGTTACACCATAAAGAGAAATGAGTCTGCGTGCATGCAAACAAATCTGAAACGCGTTCAACAGATGTTTAATCTTGAGATCTGGATGGCCGATCAAAATGGAGTCATCTGCCACAGAATCCCACCCAGCCTCTGTGAAATCAGTCGAGACTGTTTCAGTGTGTGAGAATGGGAGGGTGTAAAATGTTCCGACGAGCTTGTTTCAGCGCGTTTCACTTCTGTGGCCACCTTAGCAGTGTAACACGAAACACTCGTGAGCTCACAAGTCATCATGAAATCTGCCTCCCACAACAAACCAGCACTTCCCTCAGAAAGAGAAAATGCAATGCTCTTTGCACGTATTTCGTCATCATGCTCGATATTCACCAAAGAATATGGCGTGCGTGCGTGTGCACAGCCTCTTGTCCGTATGGGTACGGCACGTGGAAGTGTGAATATTGCCGTTGACTTACTTGTGCTCTCTCAGCAGACTTGCAGCAGTGAGCCGGAGCTGGTGCGAGGCCTTAAGGAGCTCCTCATCTCTTTCGCTGACACCATGCAGGCGAGCCGTCGCCCCGCAGCGCCGGCCCTGGCCTTTGGGGGAGATCTGGCACCTCCTGCTTACCCAGCAACACGAGTCGCTAACTTGCCTTCGTCTCACCTCTTCAACGCTCACTGAAAATCCCAACTTTTTATTTCCCCCCCCCAAAACCCAAACCCATATTTTACTTTCGTTCCCAATGTTTACGTACGAGGGTACCCTAAATGTAATACCTCCTATTTTTCTCGATAACTGTTTATTCAACGGACAAACATTTTTCGACATTCGTTCGTAGGAATATATTTGCATTATTTTAATCGTACCATCGTGAAATCAGGATGAGAGCAATTCTGTCTCGGTAATATAACTTCATTAGAATATCATAAAAGCCCAAACCATAGTCACGAACACCATCCTGTTGAGCGGTGTTGTGTTAAAAATGCGGCAAATGTAAGCTGCCCCTTCACGGGGCCGGGAGTGCATTTCAGTTGGTAATCGAGTGTTGTGTTTTGCTGATTGCAAATTGTCGATGATGGCATTGAGTTCTTAGACGGCCTTTGTGCGCTGTAGTTACCGATCTAAAGTTGTGGTCGCTCCACGCTTGCTGTTTTTGCAGTGTGTTGCTGAATAGGTAGTGAATCAGAATCTCTGTTTATCCTGGAGGAATCTGATGAGCTATGAAGCTTTTTTTCACAGATGTCCAGTGGCTGACGGGGTTCAGAAAGTGACATCACCAAATTAATACAATAAAGGATACTAGAGTAAGATGTTAAGCAAGTCACAAAAAATATATATACATATAAACGTAAATGAAGCATGGACGTACAAACTGCACTTGTACATAAATTCCAAGTGCAAGCTTGGGCCAGGCAGCACAACAACAATGGTGTAAGAGCACACCAAGACATCACAGTGCCAGGACTCCATGGCAGTGGTTGTGTTGCAGGGTCTCGGAGTCCCCGTGCAGCAGCTGCTGTTGCTGCTGCACGACTTCCGTGCGCAGTACGGCGAGGCTCTGCACGCCAAGTGGGCGGCCGCCTTCCAGTGAGTGTGGCCTCGCGCGATGCGATCGCACCGCCGCCACTCCGCCTTCTTCTTCTCCTCGCATCTGGTGGAGTGAATAGCAAAGTTAAGAACTATATCCCAAGTTAAAACTATGTAAACTATAAACTTTTTTTTCCAGGCAAGGCCCACTGAGCTATGTAGCTCTCAATTCTTGACTTAAAGCTTTCGTGACTGCAGGAATTAATATTCTTTGGGTCTTTCGGTAAAGTTACGTAGATAGGTTTATTTGAATATGTAGCTCTCTTTTCAGAAGCGACCTGGCCACAATGATAGCTCAACGAAGTGGCTTATCGCGTGGAAATGTACAGCAGGCGAATACTCTAAATGTGTGTTGATTCTAAATGTGGAGGAAAAAAACGGAGGACCCGCAAACTCTGAATATAGAGCAGCAGGCATCAGGGTCGGGATCAACCACGACCTCCTGTATACCAGGCGAGGCAGTTAACATCTCGCCACCGCAGCACCTCAGTTTGAAATCAACATCACGGCTCCGTGTGAGGCTGCAGGAATTCCCGCTTCTGCTGTTGTGTCGTCTCTATCTCGCTGCGCTCAGTAACGACACCGCAGGTCACAGCACTTGTCTCTCTCTGCTTCTTCCCTCGCGTCCCTCAACTTGGGAATTCTCCCCCCACCCCCCATCGCCGTCTCTTTTTTCCAAGCTCTTCCAACAACCTTGCTCAATTCAAGCGACCTGTCGCCTCGTATCAATTACAACTGCGATGGTGCTGTCTGTTGATGGCCCATTGAGGTTTTTTAGCTTTTGGGCCCTCGCTCAGCAAGTGTGTTCAAAACAAAATATGTCCAAGAATATGTTTCAGCACTCGGGCTGACACGCAGACAGGCCAGCAGCTGAGACTGGTGGTTCGGTGAAGTTCTCCCACATTGCTCATACGCTCACTGTGCCTCTGCCGCTTGTAAGGAACATTCTGGATGGTGACTCGTACAGCCCCGTGAACCTGGACTCGGAAGAAGAGTGCGCACGTCTGGCCATCGCCTTCCCGCTTTCCAGCATCCCCACAGTGAGCAGCCTGTGGGCACACACACACACGCGAACACGAGCACATACACACACACACGTGTGAACACACGGATATACAACAACACTCAGTGATGGTGATGTCTTCGTTTGTTGCTGCGGACTTTTCAGCATTGAGCATTGGTGACTGTTGTGGGATTAAACACGTCTACAGTTATCGATCTCGACATCACTGCTGCCTCTAGCTCACATTTATTTTGATGGCTACCAAAGATAGGAGGACCACAATGCATTACTTCAGGAAATGCGGATGGTTTCTGCACAAACCATAAGAAAGTTTGTTCCCATGGATCGTTGGCAGGAGGTCATGGGTCAGACCCGGGTGTTATGGGTTATCAACCATCGAGAGGTCACGCTAGTGAGACTTGCTTTCTCATAGGATTCCTGCATAGACATGAATATCTCATTCACACTTCCCTTCATTCATTCATTGCTTTTGTTCCTTGATGATGTGTGACGTGTCCACCTGCTTTTACCTCCTATTGAGAACATCAGGAAGCTGACAGTATAACGATGAGAGGGTACCCAAGCATCTAAGTTATTTTCGTGTTTCTAAATAACGATGCAAATGTAAAGTGGCGAAAACATTGCCACCACACCTCACCGTCACATCCTTCCTCTAGATCGCACGGCAGCTTCGTGGTTCACAATCAACGCCTCCGGTGTGCTCTTGGGGCATGCAGGTTCACATGTCGGCAGTCGAGGTCTTGGCGACTCACCTCTGAGCGCCTCTCCAATGCCGTCTCTGTAACCTGAGCTCTGCCATGGCACGGTCACGTCCCACCCATCGCAACCTCTTCTTGTCGATTATGTCCACAGTGTTTTGCTTCCACGCTCTATTCCAAAGTTCCACCAAGTTGCTTACCCTCGTCTGGCAACGCTAAGCCAACACATTCCACATTCCCTCTTGACTCAAAGGCTTATTTTCCACTTCTAATAATAATCTACTCTATTTATCCACGAAAATCGTACTTAATTTCGTGAATTTGGCCATTGCCGTGGAAATGTGGAATTTCCATCACTGGCTCGAGGCCACCAATGGAGATCGCTCCTTTGAAACGGAAAACACTTTGGCTTTTGATCCAAATTTAACTACCAAATATCTAAAGTGCTTTGCTACCATACCTTAGCTTCTTACTGACATATGCGATGAAGATCATTTTCTTTAGGATGATTCGGCAGAACACAACTGTCGTCGTGCGGTGTGTATTTAGCAGGCAAGGCGGTGTGGCTCAGCAAGAGAGCAGTGTTCAAGCCCCTTCGATGTTCTCCCATAACACCCGACAGGGGTAACCTGGCTGCTTTCCTTCCCTGTTGTCATCTCGCGCCCCTCCCAAGTCTCGGAACGTGACCTCTCCGTGAACGCCTGAGCTGTCGCATCCTGCCCCCCCCCCCACACATTACCGCTCACCCCCCGCCACCTCAACGCCGCTCGTCCCCCGTGACCTTTGCTCGTCCCGCGCGGTGACGCAGGCGTCCAGGGCATGCGGAGAGCGCTCCCTTTGAAGAGAGGGCCACTCCGAACGTCACCGGCGCGTCTGATCGCGGCGCGCGCACCCTCGCTGGCCCTCCTCGCTCGCTCACTCGCTCCCAGAGATGGGACGCGTGAACGCGCGCGCGCACGCACGCACGCACATGTATTGCGTGTGCTTTGTCACATGTACGTACGTATTAGTTTAAAGTCCAGTGTGCTGGCGTCTGTGACACGGTGCCTCCACTGTATATTTTTCTTATATTCGACCACGCAAAATTTTTGAACCGCAGTTCAGCTGTATTCATTTACACCTTACAATTTAATTCGAGTCTGCTCGTTGAGACAACATCAACATTCCTCTTTAATATGAGGCATGGGACAGGGGGACAGGGGGATGCGTACACTGCTGTAAAGGAGTGGAAGACGTTTGTGTAAAAAAGGAAACTAGTTTTAATAAACATGCACAATTGTTTGCTCAATAGATTAGAAAAACTACCGCTCGCACACACACACAAAGATAACAAAGATACCCCGTGTAGCCTTACCAGACTGTAGGGGCAAGTGCTGTTAGCGAGCACCTATGAAGGCCGCAACGGCACACGAGGGGGTGGGTGGCCAACACCACGCCCGGCCGCCTTTGTCTCCCCAGTGGCGATGTTTACACACCGCACCAGGTACTCATTTGAGGCTGAGTCGACCTAGGGGAGGCCCAGGACCGGTTCAGATAATCGTCACTGGTGTTTGCCGTGAGCGGGAATCGAACCCGGGTCGCCAGGTTCGTAGCGCAGCGCGCTAACCGCTACACTACCGCTCCCCACACACACGCACACACACACGCACACACACACGCACACACACACGCACACACGCACACACGCACACACACACGCGCACACACACGCACACACACACATGCAAATGTTCACGTACACAGGTCTGGGGAGCGGTATTATAGTGGTTAGCGCATCGCGCCACAAACCTGGCGACCCAAGTTCAATTCCCGCTCACGGCCAACACCAGTGACGAATATCTGAACCGGTCCTGGGACTCCCCTAGGTCGATGTAGCCTTAAATGGGTACCTTGTGCAGTGTGTTAACATCGCCGCTGGGGGAGACAAAGGCGGCCGTGTGTGATGTTGGCCACCCACCCCCTCGTGTGCCGTGCCGGGCTTCGTAGGTGCTCGCTAACAGCACTTGGCTCAATAGTCTGTGAAGGCTACACGGGGGATCTTTGTCTGTATGTTTGGTGCAGCACAATCAATGTCCGCTCCCGGGGTGGCCGCTGTCTACACTGGAGCCTGTTCCGCTCCCCGCACAGTCTGCGGCTCGCCTTCATCTGTGCGTCGCACACTCGCAGCCGTACGTGCCCTCGCACACTGGCACACACACGAGTGGCAACGCTGGTCGTGTTTTGTGCAGAGCTGCAGATTTACACGATGGAAAGTAACTTAATTATTTGAAATGTCTAATAGTTTGGGATATAAGGATGTCATTTCTGGTACATTGTAGGGGAAAACAGTGGTTGTGGCTGCAAATGGGCCACCAATGGTAATGAGCACCGACAGATCTTTGAGCATGGGAGCAACGACTTTTAATAGATCAAAATACTCTGATGGCACAAATACCAAGATTGTTTCAACGTTTACGTCGTGCAAGGGATTACAATCTATCGGTAACCAAGTCTTAAAACCTTTCTTTTCCAGTCATTTCAAGAATGGCGATATCTATTCAGTTACGAGGCTTGCAAAAGATTGCTGCTTGGACCAACAGGGAATGAACGTGGGGCCTTTGTTTGGCTCTCTGTGCCTTTCACTGATCAATGTAGAGTAGAAAGAGTTGGTTATCTGAATGAAAATTCACAGTGTATGCCAGTTCCAGAGATGAGGCAAAACTAATGGAATTGTTGGAGATGAAGGTGAATATGTCGGTCAACTCCTGGCTGTGCTTAGCTTCACCGTAGCAGCTCAGAAGGAGATGATTGAGACTTTACCCCATCGCTGCACTAAGCCCCTGTGTTGACTTTGATTCCGAACGGGACGCCGGCATTTTATTCAGGCTGACGTTGCTCGCCAAACGCTTTTGAGAACACCTCTAATTGTGTTCCACTGGTTTCATGGCAAGCGGTGTGGGCGGTTTGCATGGCTTCGATCCCTCTTCGAACCCTGGAACTCAGAAAGTCTCCCGCATGCGATGGGAAGTGTCCCGGTGGTCTCCAGCTGGAACGGGAGGCGGGAGCAGCTGTGACAACATCTGGGGAGACCCCGCTTACCAGCAGCCTGCCAGAAGTCTTCACCCCGATCCAGCATCACTGGCAGGGCCACGGCAATATCACTTTTTCACGTTATGGTACGATTACTAGAACACGAGTTTCCCTCAACTTTGTAATTATATCTTGACTTCATTCAATCTTGACTTAACGCTTTTGTGACTGCAGGATTTCATATTATTTGGGTCTTTCGGTAAAGTCACGTAATTATAGCCACGTTATTCACGTCGTGATTTTGTACTTCGCTGTGCTTCAAGTACGAGTAGAGATTGCTTAGAAGTTATTCAACTGCAGCTCGGTCCACATCATCCTGCCACATATGTGTCTACTCATCGTCGCTTTACAATCCGCGACGCTTTTGTAGCGCACATGCTGTCACGAACAATGACGCCATATCACCACCGTGTCTCAATTTATCCGGGAAATATTTTACGAAGCACTCAATTAACGGATAACAGGATTTATTTTTACTTTTTTCATTCAGGTAGGTCGTGTGTGGTATAATATAATGAATATATACAGAATTATATGCATGTATTTTTAGACCAATGATTGATGCACTTGTATGTGTCTAAGCATCAGCACGCGCAGTATGTTCAGCAGAGGGTTGCAATAACTCGGAGTGAAGTGACTGGGCAAGCTCACGGGGCTGATGCTGTGGCCAGGTCCGAGCGCTGATCCAGCAGTGTTGAGAATGTGTGTGTGTGTGTGAGAATTCCAATTACTGCACGAAAACAAACATTGGAA
Organism: Lampetra planeri; assembly: GCF_965212315.1. Classification (NCBI taxonomy): domain Eukaryota; kingdom Metazoa; phylum Chordata; class Hyperoartia; order Petromyzontiformes; family Petromyzontidae; genus Lampetra; species Lampetra planeri. The sequence continues at coordinate 14,442,210 of NC_136118.1, read as the reverse complement.
AATGCTGGTCTTGAGCTTTAATCAAGTCGAGCTTCTATGGCTTTGAGCACTCGTTGTGTAAGACAGACCAAAGGGATTAGGGAAACAGAGACCGACGAAGGAAATCAGGTGCAGATCGCCCGTGCGAGTCGCGGGTTGCTATACAACGCGCGTGGCGCTTTTGTCTGCGGGGAGTTTTCGAATGGAAAAAGTCTTTGGTGCTTGCCTAAATGTCAGTAGCTCAATTGGGATACATCTTGTGCAATAAGAACACAAACAGAGGGTGCATTTTAATGGGGACGTTCTGGAAAGGATGCCATATTTTGATTTCTTTTATGCGTCTACTGTTTTCTTTGGTAATATTATTTTGTTACAAAGGCACCAGATGAAGAACGCAGCTTCACCCCATCGTTGGGAGCGCCATCAAGAGAGCATGGCTCTTGAGCCAGCACAGCGCGGAGTCCAAGGCAGCCTCAGAATATTTGCGATGACTGATGCATTCTTGCGTCAACTTTAGTCGACTGGTGCGGTCCTGAATTAGGCGAGTGGGCCGAGAGGGATTCCCCTGGCAGCCTCAGCCGGTCAAGCAAGCAAGCTGTAGCTGGGCCGTGCGGTCTGCTCACACTGGACTGAGAGGTTCACTTTGCCAACGGGGCTACCCATTTTTATCCAGGCTACCCTTAAAAAGAGTCGTGACGCACGTATGTATGTTGAACTTCTTTCGTACCGTACGTAGCCAACCGTGCTAATCGGAGGGGACGTCACGTGGTCACCGCGGGGAGAGATGTGTGCTGGCGGTGGTGTCTCTCTCACTTAGGCCAATGCCAGGGCCGCGTTTTTATTTTATTTCAGAAACTGCTGAAAAAATACACATCTCAGGATGATGAAGCTAACCCAATCGTATGTGAATTTGCAGAGAAGAGCCGTGCATTGGGATCCGAGTTGTGCCAAGCCATGGCAGAAATGGTCCGGCACAGTTGGGATCTAATAATTATAATTGTGGTGGAAAAGCAGCGTGAGTTCATGGGATTTTCTCAGCTCTCTGTAGAGAGCACACAGCGAGCAGCCATGGGACACTGAGCCAATTTGGGCCAAATCAACTGCCTGGCAATTCCTCCAAACCACACCGTAGCACCCGGAGAAAACCCCCATGCGCGAGGGGAAACACTCTATCCCCGTATGGATGGAAACAGATGGCGATTAGCCAACTTGCCAAATGGTCTTTGTCTTTTGTGTGTGTGTTGTTTGCAGGTGTTCCCTGCTTGCCTGCCATTCTCCCCGGCCATCCCAGCCATCTACACTCAGGTGCAGGAGTTTGTCAAGGCCTGCTTGCAGTTTTCCGAGGACCTGCATCTTAGGTAAAATCTTGAGTATTTTTTTTTAACATTCATATTATATCAAAACTCTATTTCTCCACACTCAAATTGCATTGCGATCAGCCAATCTTGAAATTCATAACGTAGGAATAAACTTATTTACAGTTATTGTAGTTAATAAAAACTTCTCAGAATCATGGTAGTCTATATATTTTTGTCATTTGCTGAAAGTGTCCATCAGTCACACTCTGGATCTCCCAAGCATACGTACAGTTGTGTGAAACGTCTGTAAATATATGTTGTCCGTATGATGAACGTGCTGAAACAGACACATTTTTTTAATTTGTCAACTCAGCCGTCTGCTGCCCGCTTGCGATCTGCCTCTGTTTCGACAATCCACAGTTTAGAAACGCATCCTTTACGTCGCTGAGAATAACTTTGGCAAGTGAGGGTCTCGTCTGGCCCCCCTTGTGCGCGCGCTTTGTAACTTCACGCGACGTCGGCGTAGCTGCTCCGCTTGTCGGCGCCTTGCTTCGTTTTCCACCGAGCTAAATTAAACGATGAGCCAGACGAGAGCAGCTATGTGGTGCTTTTGTAATTCTGTAACAATGACGACGACGTCCTCCCGCACAGCGCCACGGAGCTGGATGACATGCTGCGGCGCTCCACGAACCAGCTGCTCGCCCGGGCACTGGCAGCATCGCTGATGGAGCTCGCAACGCGGCCCTCGCTGGGCCTCATGGAGGTGTGAGTGTGAGCGTGCGTGAGTGTGAGCGTGCGTGAGTGTGAGCGTGCGTGAGTGTGAGCGTGCGTGAGTGTGAGCGTGCGTGAGTGTGAGCGTGCGTGAGTGAGCGTGAGGAGCGGTAGTGTAGCGGTGAGCACGCTGTGCTACGGACCCCGGCGACCCTAGCTCAATTCCTGCTGACGGCCAACGCCGGTGACGACTATCTGAACCGGTCCTGGGCCTCCCCTAGGTCGAGTCAACCTCAAATGAGCACCTGGTGCGATGTGCAAACATCGCCACTGGGGAGACAAAGGCGGCTGGACGTGCTGCTGGCCACCCATATCCTTGTGTCCTGTTCTGGCCTTCACAGGTGCTCACAAAGAGCACTTGCCCCAACAGTCTGTTGAGGCTATACGGGGGGAGGGGGGGGTGTGTCTCTGTCTTTAGTAGTGTAGTGCGCACTGCACTGTGAACACGGTGACCTGAGTTTGATTCCTGCTCATGGCCAACATCAGTGACGAGTGATATCTCAACTGGTCCTGCTGTTAGCTTGCACTCTCTTTGTTGCGTGATGTGATGCAATGCTGTGGTCTTGCATTCTAGTAAAATGCCATTGTGTACATCTGATGTTGTGTTGCAGTGTACTGTCTGTGATGTTGTGACGCAATGCTGTGATGATTCATTGTGATATCCTGGTACAGTGTCATGCTGCAGTGTTGTAGTGCGCCACTAAAATGTTGAGATGTAATGCGTCGGTGTCGTTGCTAACGTGGAACACTTTGGTCATGACATGCGATGTGATGGCGTTCGGTGAAATTCTATATTCATGTGACTTGTTCTAATCACGTTGGAGGGTTACGCTGTGGCGATGTGACGAGCAATGCTGCTGCTGCTGCTGCTGTGTCATGCGTTGCTGCTGTGGAGCTGGTGCAGCTGAGTGTGAACATCGGCGAGCTGGAACAGAGTCTTCCGTCCCTCACGGACTTCATCTCAGGCCTGACTGGCGTGGCCACGAGCACCACCCACAACACGCTCCTCTATACCAGCGACACATTCAAGGTGAGTTTAACACTTAGGAGGCTTTCGCGACCAATCGCATCCATAATACAGGTTTTTTTTGGGGTTAGATCGCGTAAATATATAAATGTGTCGTTAAAACCCGCCACCACCCGACACAGCCAACTAGTAAGGGTTGTCACGTAAACAGAACGTGCCAATTCGTCACTAGTACAGCACTAACCGGTTGTGTGTTGGAGAGCCAAGCCACAACATTTACAATCTGAGTACGACGTTTCACCAGTAATTACAACCAGCTTCATCAGGCGACAGCCAGAGTGTGGCACTGGCATGGACGACAACACCAGCAACAGCAGAATTCACAGCAGCAGTAGCGTTAGAGCCGTATCTGGCATCGGATTCGCCCATAAACTTTAGACTACTTTAGGTCCAGTGGGGCTTGGTGCTGATGGAATACATCCTGCCTGTACAATAATGTTAACGTATATTTGATGGTTACCACTGTCTTTATTAAAAGCCGGAATGATTTTTTGCTCAGAGCATTGAGGCGGTGTTTATCTCCTGTACACAGTCCCGAGCCAGTGGTGGACATTCCATATTGTTATGGCAGGGGCGAGTCTACCCATAGCAAAACCATTGTTCACTTCCCGAGAAAGTAGGACCGATTTTCTAAACCCTGGAGAGATAACGGTATGAGTCGGTCCCCAGCCAGGATTTGACCTCACGACCTTCCGATTGCAAGCCGGGGGGGGGGGGGGGGTGTGTGCCCGAGCCGGCTGGTGAGTGTGGCTGTGTGCACATGGCGCGTGCGCTCAGGATGCCCGGCGGCTGGCAGAGGAGAGCGTGGAGTCGCGCCTCGTGGGCAAAGTGGACGAGTTTTTGTCGCTGGCCGAGTACGCGTGGGCCGGCGAGGAACCCACGGGCCGCGCGAGCTCCTACCTCCTCGACCTGCTCACGTTCCTGCGCAGCATCTTCTCCCTCTTCTCCTGCCTGCCCGTGAGAAGCCCCCTTACATCAGACGGTCACCCGCAAAGACACGCACGTCCACCCTGCAGTGATATTATCGTTCCACGACAAACACCGATAGTGCAGCAGTGCTTCCTATTTTTTCTCTACAACTTTTTATTGAACGGACGTAAAATGTTAGGTGTTCATGTCTAGGAACGTCGATGATATGAACATGTATCAGATGACAGAGGCCCCTCTGTCAGACCACGACAATAACAGACCAATTGGTCTAGCCGGGCTTAAGTGAGTGCCTGGTGCGGTGTGTAATCATCAGCACTGTGGAAACAAAGGTGGCCGGGCGTGGTGCTGGCCACCCACCCCCAGCCTTAATAGGAGCTCGCTAACAGCACTAGCCCCAACAGTCTGTTGAAGGCTCCACGGGGGATCTTTGTCTCTTGTAAGCGCGCTGTGGCGAAGGCGGCGTGCATGTCGTGCTGCAAGCACCTGGCTGCCTCGCTGCTCGCGCTGCTGCTGGGCGCCTCGGGGAGTCGGCTGTCTGCGGGCGCCCTGCAGCAGCTCAGCCTCGATCTCATGCAGTGCGAGGGTGGGTGGCCACACACACACACACCTACCTACGTGCCGCACATATTCACATACACTCTTGTCACATACACATTGTCTTTGTCACAAAGATGCCCTTAATATACTGTTGGGGCAAGTGCTGTTAGCGAGCACCTGTGAAGGCTGGTATGGCATACGAGGGGGTGGGTGGCCAACACCACGCCCGGCCACCTTTGTCTCCCCAATGGCGATGTTTACACATCACACCAGGTACTCATTTGAGGCTGAATCGACCTAGGGGAGGCCCAGGACCGGTTCAAATAATCGTCACTGTTGTTGGCCGTGAGCGGGAATTGAACTCGGGACGCCGGGTTCGAAGCGCAGCGTAGCGCTAACTACTACACTACTGCTCCCCACACACGCACATACACGTACATGCTCCCCAATGCTCATGGTCACAAACTGCATCAACTACGATTGTTTTAGGCTACGGTTCAGATGTCAATTGCCGTTGGTGTTCTGCAAAGGTAGAATCAAGCATGGCTCGCCAAGATCGTAGCGTGCAGGACGAGCAGCTATGCCACCGCTTACGTCACTGGTGACTCCAGGCATATTGCGATATGAAATACTTCATGCGAAGTCATGAAAGTCATCTTGAGAAAATGGTCCCCACCGTGGGAATACTGAATTTCCGCCAAGGCACAGAACTGCCAGTGTCTCATTTGACCTGAGTTATGCTTCAGACCCGACTCTGTTTTTGTACCAAGGTGAAAAAAATATATATTATAAATTAGAAATTCATGACCCAACAATTTCGCACAAAAACGTACACATTCTGCCACCACTTATACAGTTGTTAAACGGCCGAACGTGGGTAAGGCCAGGGCACAGCCAACGATAGTGCGAGCTTCCACAAAATATGCTGAAACTTTTTATGTCGGTGCTGTAAAAGCTCCAATCACACCTTGGGGGGGAGGGCGCGTGGCATCTGTGAGACGCTCTGAGAGGGAGTGGCCACCCATTGGACCATAATTTACAAGCGTGCTCGTCACTTGTATGTACAGTATGTATGTTGAACTTCTTTCGCAGCGTACGTAGCCAACCCTGATTATTTGAGGTGCGGGATTAGAATCGCATTAGAATGATTAGAATCACACCGTGCTGCCATTCTGCATAATTTATTCTTCATTGTAATACAACATTTAAAGCACGTTTTAGGTTTGATCCTAATCTAGATTTGAAGTTTTCGTGACTGCAGGGATCCATACTCTTTGGTTCTTTCGGTAAAGTCACAGTGACTTTACCGAAAGAACCAAAGAGTAGGTTTGATCCTTTTGTGTTTGTTGTTGATTAAATATCTGGCTCATCTTAGATTTCCACGAAAGAGTCGAAAACAAACTTCACGCGAATCCGGGCACCTTTTTAATGTTTTGAATCAGTAGGGGGCACTCTACACTGCTACAATTCAGCTGCAGCGACAAGAACAGAAGGGCACGACTGTTCCCTCTCCCCGCATGGGTTCTTTCTGGCACGGATTAGCAGCTGCGTGCTAGGTATATATTGTTTTTAAGTCGGAGAGAACGGGGTGCTGCGGGTTCACGCTGCGCTCAATTCGAGCGCAGCTGCGCGCCGATTGTCTGTGGCTTTGGAGCCGCTGTGTGTGCCTCGCATCCTCCCTTCGACATCTCATCAAATACGTTTCGGTTTAAGAAGAAGGATCATCTACAGCACAGTAGAGCTCAAGCTTACGTTGCTGTACGTAGTGCTGGCATTATATGTAAAAAAGCAATACATAAATTTAGCATTCGTCCTGTGAAAACAAAATATAATGCCCTTTTCACAAGAGCAGGTGTGTTAATTAGCCCGAGCGGTCTCACTAAATACCGGTACACGCGAGTTGAATAGACCTGGCAACGTTTTTGCAATATGGCAATTCGTAAAAAAGAAACCCGCGTCTAAACTTCTACTGCTGCGAGGCTCTTGGTGTTGAGATACTTGCTGCTCAACACGGCCGATCCGTCCACACAGAAGCCCTTGTTTACAGAACGTAACGCGCATCTTCGCCTGCCACTCGGCCACGATCCCCCCCGCCCCCCGCCCCCGTCCGACAGCGGCCATCCCGTCGACATTCTCCTCCGTCTTCGCATTTCTCCTCGACGCGCCGTCTCCAGACGCTCGCGGTCGCCGAGTGACGGCCGTGGGCCGAGTCACTCGCTCGCTCGCTCACTCCCTCGCTCGGACGATGTAGATTGAGGAAGCATCCCGGGTCTTCTTCTCGTTCTAAGCCACCTTGCGTTATGCTTTCTTTTTTTGTTTACCTTTAACATCCCTTTCGTATGCCCACACCCCCACCCACCGCACGTGTGCACACGCGAGAAGAAATCGCCGTTTTGAAAACGATCCGACAACACCCACTCGAGACGGATGACAGTCACCCCGATGAATAACTAACGCAGCAGGATAGATCGCTCCAAGAATGGAGAGCAGTGGTTCTTAGAACAAATTGGCGTTGTATCTCATGGAGAAAGTGCTCAGCAATGATCATTGAATGTCTGCTAGTCGTGACAGATAACAAACATCTTTGGTACATTGGGAATTAAGAAGTTGCAAAGGCCTATTATTTTGCCGTAGCGCATAAAGATGCACGCTTGCGGTGTTCGATTAAAGGAACACTGTACAGATGAGTGATTTTGTAAAGAATCCAAGACATTAAATTTACTACAAATGCTGCATAAGAGAATCTGATCAAAGATAATGAAGATGACATTTAGGAATTAAATGAGAGGAGATGCATTTAAATCAGGATTTGATCAATGCTAGCTAAGCCTGATATAGGCCTTGACCAGCAGTGTTGGATAGGCCTCACATGAGTTCGCAAATAAAGTCTTATAGCCACCTTCATGTTATCTTTCAATTGGCTTGCTCTAGTGTGTACATAATATTATACTAGGACGTAGAAATGTGCAACTGCTCAGTGTTGATGTTCAATTTCAATAGATACCTGGGAATTTATTTCAGGAATTATGAATGCAAGAAGCATGCTGCAAAGTGGATGAAATAAACGTAATTTGCAACAGCGGACTTGTTTGCCAATGTAATTGGTTACATAGAGGGAAACTTTGGTAATTCCCTTCGCTAATTTAAATATCTAGAAACCTTCAGATGCTGGGAATCTTGGGAGACTGGTTTTGAAAGGTGTAAATATGTTGAAGTTCAATGAACAAGACACATTTCTACAAGAGAAAATGAGCTGCCATCAGCAATGTGATGCTTCGTGTTTATTTACATATTTAATGTCAACGCGATAGTAACTTTCATCATTTTAAAATATAATTTCTTCACCCCACAATTATATTTAATGTTCATACTGAATGTTCCTCTTTGAGCCTGCCTGCTCAATTCCGTCTTGATACAAAGGTCAGTTACTCAGGCCTGCTCTACAAAGGTCATTGCCTCTTTTAATTTCAAGTGAATGACAAAATCAAAGGTTATTATATGGTGACTGCTTTTGTCCAAAAGGTCTAGGAGTGTAAACATCAGTACTGGAGAGACCAAGGCAGATGGGCATGGTGCTGGTCACACGACTACCCTTGCGGAGTCTGTCGGCTTTAATAGGCGCTCGCGAACGGCTCTTGCCCAACAGTCCGTACGGAAAATTAGGGGGGGGGGGTCTTTGTATTTATCCTGTGTGTGGCATGATGCCGTGTGTGTGGCATGATGCCGTGTGTGTGTGATGACGCCGTGTGTGTGGCATGATGCAGTGTTTGTGTGATGACGCCGTGTGTGTGGCATGATGCAGTGTTTGCGTGCTCGGGACCGGTGCCTGGGTTTGAGGACGGTTCTCTAGCCCTCGCCTTCCTCGACCTCCGCCAGGTAAGCCCGCACCTCACATCGCGGACACTTTTTGCAGCGTCATAAAGAGCCGAGTGGTTCGTTTTTAACGGCGTCGATGGCTCAATTCCATCTAGCCAGCCACTGTGAAGTGAATGCTAACGATCACGTGACGGTAATCTTTGCAAATAAAAATATAACCTTCGTATCATATCGTCCAGAATGATAGTAGGACCTGTGTAAAATGTCTCCTGATGAAGTGAGTTCTGCTGTTTTGTCTCTTAAAGGTATACAATGCAGCTCCTTGCTTTCAATTTCCATATGGCCTTCCAGCAGTCGCATATGTTTAAGTCGACTTTGAAAACCCATCTCTCTAAAGTGACCCTCCCTTTTGAGTTGGGTCGGTTACCCCTGGTTCTGTTTTTGTTTCCTGCTTTTCATGCATTGCGCATTGGGTTCCCGTGCTGGAATGCGCATTATACACTTTAATTATTATTATTATTATTTCACTGATTAGGTGATAGTGCACGAGCCCAGTAGCACGTTGACATATTGCCACAGCAGGTAAGACACAGTGAAGGTGCTTGATGGAGGTCATCCCACGCCCAACCAAGCCACCCTTTGCCGCCCCCTCTCTGTGGCCAGGAGACATTGCACGGAATGTCTGTCCCTGCACTTTGTCCCGGTCCTGATTTACCAGCCACACGGGGCAGTTGTCAGAGAAGAGTGGTGACTTGCGGTGCGAAGAGGTCCATTCATCACGGCAGAGCGAGGCACCGCGCGCGCTGAGTGCCGCCAGGCGTGGGTCGGCGCGGTTGGGTGGTTAATCACCTGGTGACGCGTCTCTGTATAGCCGAGTTATGAAAGAGTCTGCGCCAACATGGCATGGCAAGTTTTTTTCATCGACATCCCTTTTGGGCTCAGTGTGACACTCAAATGTTGGCCCGTTTTGGTTTGGTTGCGCGATGAGCCTGTTTGCTGGAGTGTCTGCCATGGAATCACTTTGTGTAGACTCAGTGTTTTGCTACCACAGCCACCCAGTAATGTCTGCAGGGAATTGCTAAGTGGACCTTAAAAACCCCGCAAGATCTAATCCACAAGAGTAGTCCGTTGTGTGCCAGTGTTATAGTCCACTTTTTAGGTTTGAAAAGTGCCTGCAGGTTGTAAATGTCCCTTCGCAACTGTATACTGCATATATATCAACACATATCCTGGGATCAATGAATGAATTCACACTGAGCCAGGCATGGTGAAACACACATGTAATCGAGAATTTTAGATGCAGATGTTAGAGTATTCCATGCATTTGTAACACTTACAAACCGGTAGGGCTGCGACATGGCCAGGTGTCGGTACAGACACTGGGTTGATGAACACGTTTGTGTGGATCTTGAATGTTATCACCTCGGATACACAGGTTTTCTCTGGCCACAGTCGGTTCCTCCCACTCGACCCACGTGTTCACAGAATTTGTCAAAATGTAAATGTTTGACATTCCGTGAATACGTAATTTAACAAAGAATGTACTCTTTCAGGACGCTGAAAGTAACGCTTTGACTTGAATGGTGTAATGTTGAATTGAATACTGCATGATGAAAGTTGTCTTCAGTCACAGGATAAAGGTATTACATGGTCACAGGATGCTTTATATGTGTCCAGGGTCATTTAGATGGGGCCATTTACGATCAAGTCGAACGTGCAGATTTTGCCACGGCTGTAAGCACAATCCATAGAGGTGGGGACGGTGCGTGTGGGGGGTTGGATCTGAGAGTCAGGAGCATCTGGGGCATGAGAACGATTAACCCCTCGGGTTGAGAGTGGTAGAGGAGGAGAGAATGATCGTTATCTAAGAGGCTTCTCATGTTCCACCCCCTCCGCAATTAATAATATTTTATTCCTGTGATGTTTGTCAAATCTATCGTAATATTAAGAGGACAAACTTATCAGTTGGAATAATCAATTCTTACATGCACTGTTTGATGAATCTATCGTGAGCGTAATAATCAATGAAACATTTCGAAGCCTTACGTAACGTTTAAATGCTTTATTTAAATTCATGAAATTATTGTATTATTAATGTTTGTTTACCCAGGAACGCCTCAATCAGTGGCATGACTATTTTTATGAGGGTCCTACCAAGTTGAGATTATTGCTTTGTGCTATCCCAATCGAGAAATGCACGTATATGTGTGTGGGGCGTCGTGGTGGTGAGATGTTATCCCCCTTGCCTGGTATATAGGAGGTTGTGGATTCAATCCCGACCCGATGCCTGGATATTTGTTCTTCCCGTGGTCGTGTGGAATTTTCTCTGTGCACTCCGATTTTTCGCTCCAGAATTAGAAACGCGCGTTTAGAGTGTTCGGCTGCTGCTATAAATGCCCACGTGATCGGCCACTTTATTGAGCTATCATTTGTGGCCAGGTTGCTTCTGAAAAATACCTATATAGTTGAGTGAGCCTTATCTGGTATTTTTTTTAAATAGTAACTAGTGCGAGTGTGTGTGTGACAAGCATACATTGAAAATGTACTTATCTGCATGAGAGTGCATACGCATGGCTTATAGATGAACTTCTGTGTGTGCGTGCGAGACACAACAATGACTCATGCCACTGAGCAGTTGTGTGCTGGTGGGGGAGAGGCCATGACCCCCAGCACATGAGTGGCTTGTAGTCGACAGATAGAAAGAGGAGAGGGGAAGAAGGGGATTGAAGAGATAGAGAGTGAAATAAGGTAAACAGAGAGTGAGTGACGCACATCACTTTTCTGGGTCAGAACATGAAGGCTGACATGAATAAAGCGTCATAGTGTTGACTTCACACAATGTGGTACCCATTTTATTTAGTTGGTACTCATTTTATTAAGTGGACTTGTCTCAGCCCCATCAACAATAATTGCGCAAACATTTATTACATTTAAATTAATAAGATGCGTTCGGCTTCCCATGCAATGACCATGTCTCTCTGTAAGCCAAGCGGATGGGAAAGTGCCACTCCCAGTGTGGTTCTGTTGTACCCACTTCAGCAGACCATTCTCTCTCATGGGGTGACACACGACTCTGCGAAATTTGTCCAAACAGATTCTTCATCTAATGACATGACACCAATCGGAGTAAGATATTCCATTGAAAAATGCTGTGAGAAAAGACCTGCCACGCAACACCATCGCGAGGCACCCTGTTCTGCATTTGCTCTGCGGTCTGTGTGATAGAGAAGTGAGTCATATGCAGTAGCCGTCACTGAGCATACTTTAGTGCTGCAGTAAGTGGGCATTGACAACCATTACATTTTAACTTAAAAACTAATTCTGAAATAAGCTCAGGTTTTGGATAATGTTATTCAGGATAGAATGAAAGGAAGACGTTTCGCCGCAGTAATTTGTTTACATTTAATTTGCTGTGAACTCGAGCCACGGTTCAAATGGTTACCTAACATGGTATGAAGCAGTGCTTGTTCATGATTATAATGGTGAAATATTCTAAGCCCGTGTTTATTAAATGCTGCCAATGCGGGCCCCTGAAACCTTAGATGAAGCTTTTCACTGCTGTGCTTTGCTGCCTGTGGTGTACGGTGTCATCCTGGCCTGCTGCTGCTGCTGCGAGCTTGCAGACAGCGCAAGCTGCCTTACCCATTCTGTGCCGCTGTCCATGGTGCTGAAAGATTCAGGCATTCGGGGGGATATTTGTCTGCACTACATAGTCCAGTGTAGGATGACAGTTAGTTTATGTTCTTTATTTTATCAGATTGTGCAAATGCAGCAGGGTGGTAGGATATAGTCTTTCAGTCAGCATGCTCCAATGTATGCAAGTTGTTTGCGGAGTCTGGTGTTAGATTCCCACTGACTGTCGCCCTCTCTCTGAGCAGAGTATCTTAAAAGCTGCACTGTTTTGTTGTGGAATGTATGCATTATGTAACTATCTTTTGTTTGTTGGAGTGATGTGGCAGCACACTGTGTTGTCAACCTGGTAAACAGAGTTCGACTCGTGGCCACAGCTCACATCAAGGGCCAATGATCTCAAATCTTCCGCCCTCCCCCACTTCACCAACCCAAATCTAGCAGTAGATTGACAAAGAGTTATAATTTAGTATTTTTATATATATATAGTGTGTGTGTATATATATGCTCTGTATTTATTAGTCTGTACCTAATTCCATATTGAGGTTCAACAATATTATAGTCGTGCAGTATTTAAAGACACACTTAGATTTTAACACCACTTTTTAAAACAAATTTAGTAAGCTATAAACGCACAGTGGGGATGGAGTGGTGGTGCAGTGGTCAATCACACTGCACTATGAACCGATGAGTGACCTTCCTGGCCATGGCTAACATCAGCACTGGACCCCTCTTTACCAACACGTGCTGAAGTATTGTCGGCTGTTATATAATAAAATAATTTAAATACGTAAATATTAACACACTGCATTTTCAAATTGTCATCACATGCAAAGTTGGTCTATTAATATTATTATTATGACGCGTGTACTGAGGAAAACATCGAAGAGTCTCATGACTCTTTTTCAGGAGGGTCCTGCAAAGGGCTTGCAGGATGGGCTATAATTGCTCTTTAGATTCGAATTGAGTAATGAAATGTATCCACCTCTGCCATTCCCAACACATGACACCAAGTCAGGGCACATTCTGCCACCTACCCAAATCACATCCCAACACGCATAGACCTCAACCACAGTTCCCTCTCCCCGTGGCAGGGCTGCTGTAAATCTGGCCTGAAAGCGTTGGAGCTGAGTGTCAGGCCGTTTTGTTTTATGACCAGCAGTGATTACATTGAGCATCAAAAGTAAATCAACGGCTCCTCGTGTGGGCAGCCAGCTACAGTGTGCAGTGGTTGGAGGGGAGGCTGTCTTGTCCGCGCTGAGTTGACAATCCTTCGTTTCACAAAGTGATGCTCATTTATTGATCCCAGATTAATGATTGGCTGAGTCAATCACGGGATGTGAAGTCAGGGACCCTAATCACAAGGCCATGTACGACTGTCCGGTATTGAAATTAATAAGGATCGTGATACTGGAGGCTACTTGTACGTGTGTGTGTGTGTTGTGGAGGGCAGTAGGCACCGTCAGCCATGGTCATGAAGTTTGGCGAGCAGTCCAGACTACAGTCAACGCCTGTCCCAGCATCACCTTGTGCTCTCCTGCTCTATCAAAAATTAACTGCTTCGACCGTGATGGATTGCCCGCATTAGCATATGGTGCACACATAAATCTTTCAAGAACAATGTTACGTATGGAAATAGTTTACCTCGTATTCATAAGAGGAAAGTATTGGATTTCTGCGCCCAGGGCAATTCTATTGAGAGGCTCATCTCCGCTGTAAATCAGGTTACAGCGGAGGGGAGACTCCGGCGTTCACCCCACCACGCAAAGCATACCTTGTTTACGGTGACGGATTGAGGAAGTTTTGGGAAGTCTTCATGGGCGCATACCAAGGTGGAGTGACAGAGGCTGGATGGATTGTCGATCACAAGCCAGCAAGTCGAACTCATGCACACTATCCACTTAATTGATGTATATGGCATCCGATCCTATGTGGATAGTAGCGCCACAGTGGCTACGAGATGTTATTTCCCTCGCCTGGTATGCAGGAGGTCGTAGGTTCGGTCCCGACTATAACGCCTGAAATATTTGGAGTTTGCATGTTCTCCCCGTGGTTGCTTGGATTTTTCTCTGGGTCCTCCGGGGTTCCCTTCCACATTTAGAAACATGCGTTTAAATTATTTGGCTGCTATAAATTTTCACGTGATAAGCCACTTCGTTGAGCTATCACTTGTGGCCAGGTCGCTTCTGAGAAGAAGAGTAGGCTTTACCTGGTAAATAAATTAGTAAATAGTATGTACGGTTACTTTTTTCCATCTCTTAATTTTGCATGAAATTAAACAATTTCACAGCTTTTGTTTCCTATTGGGGTGGAAATAAGCAGCCAGCATGTGTGTCAGGAGGGGGCAGAGACAGCGCTGTCTTGGCGCACGATTGTCAGAATGAAATAAATAAGTAGCTGCAGGGTTTGCGGAGGTGCTGAATGTAGCGTGTGGCCTGTCAGCCTCGGGCTGAACTATTAATCGATTTCAAATCGAAATCGCAATTTGAAACAATGCGATTAGTAAATCGTAAAGGCTACGAGTTTTTGCGGTTTGAAAAGTCCTATAACTTTCTTATTGGAATTGTTTTATATTTTATTATTAGAACTTTATTTGTTTAACCTAACAATTGTTCTATGTTTGATTCTTCTATTTCAGTTAAAACATTTTAATAAATACATGTTGGAATCAATTCATATCTTTTAAGTTCTCATCCTTCCATTAGAATATATAGAGCAGTTCATATTTTGATGGTATCATGTGGTAATGCTTCATCACATGTTTTAAATTTATTACACAGTGAATATTGAACTGAAGCTTGACGTCAGCCCACCGGATTCAAGTGTAGTTCCAGTCGCAGCATCTTCCTACAGAGCTACTACCCACAGAACATGACGGCGCCACTGAGCTCACGAGCTTCGCGGGATCTGTTTCACCAACGCCACCGAGGAAGTTCAGCGTTTGAGTCTTTCAAGACAAATGTTTCCCTGTACTGTATAGGATGTGGGATGAAATATTAGTTCCTTTCAGTAATTAAACAAATCAATCCCTTACCTCACAGTTATTACAAATGTTAACAACAATGTCTCTCTGCACAAACATGCATGGGGGGCAGTGATCGAAGCTCCATAAATTCCATACTCCTGTGCAGCGTCTTCAATTGACGTCGATGATGACGACGACGAGGCCGTGTAGGAGAAAGAGAACCATTGTCTATCTTCTTGGTTTTTTCGGTAAAGTCACGTAGAAGGGAAGTTACCGAAAAAAACCAAGAAGATGAATCCCTGCAGTCACGAAAGCTTTAAATCGAAACCATTGTCTAGTTTGACGTTGAGTTTTGATGTTGGGTCAAGAGCTTCGGGAGATGCGGAGCGAACTTATGAGATGTCTCCGGGGAACGAGTGACAGTGGGCAGGCGTTTGGTACCCCAGTCGTTCCGTTGTGTAAAGTTGTTCACCGCGTTCAACCCGGGGAGTCTCCTCCTCGAGTCTCTGCATGGGGTATCCGCTGCGGCTACGATATGCAAATTTGAACTGTTGGTCTACAAAGTTACCCGGGTGTTGGGCTGTTGGACCCTGACCATGAATGTAACTTGCAACTTTGGTGGGTTATCTTAGACAGTTTGGAGTCTCTACACGAGCCACCAATCCCACCTTCAGGACATATTATCCAAAACAACAATGACAACAACGACTCGTGTAACCTGTAAACTAAAGTAACCCGGCCTCAGAGGGCCTTCATCGATTCACCCAAGCTGATAAAGCGGCGTGGCCTCGGAGAAGCTGACAGGTATTTTTAGAGGCAGCGGAGGCTGTTGGTGTCACACTGTGTCCTGGCGCACCTTCTTTCCCACGCTGCTATCATGTGGACACAGCTTTTTTTTTTTCTAAACTCACCACTGCCATGAAGTTAATATCCGAAAGTGTCCCGTCAATTCTCATAATCCTCCGCTGCTTGCAACGCGGAGAGGATTTTTTTTCTCAACAGCAAAAGGGAAATGGAGAAAGATGACCACATTATGAAGCTTGTGTGGACACCCCACATGCAACATTCTTGATATTTCGTCTTAAGGAGGCCAATGCCCATTAGGTTGCTCGCCAATTTGTACTCGGATTATATTTCATGAGCTTCCTGGGCTATCCAGCCGTCATGTGGTGCTCCTAATTTGGCCGAATAAAAATGAACGCAAACCACGAAGTGGCGTATCCGTGTTGCCCACGTGGTAAGTCGTAGTAGCGACAGCTTGCCCGCCTGTCGTCGGTGATTCTCACCCCGTCTCACCTCGCATCGACGCTGACGCGGCGTGAAGCGTGAAGCTGCCTCCTCCGCGTGCCCTCTCTTGGCAGGAACATGACTCTTTGAGTTTATTTGATTTTTTAACACGACTATTTTACACGGGAGATCCGTGGTGCCGCGTGAGCACAGCAGCAACACAAATTAAAGACAAAAACATCAAGAATGCGGAGAACGAGTGCAATATTTCACAACTAACAATCGAGGTGTTTGACGGTCGTAAATTCGACACGCGAATCTTAAAGAACACCGTGCAAATGTCGCGTGACAGGAAGACGCGCCAGAAAAAAGCGAGGTACAGATGCAAGTAAGCTTGTATTTCTTAGTCTGACAGTGACATGAACACACGCAAATCGAAAAAGAAAAACAGTGCAAACATATGGGAGCTAAAGGCGTGAGAATAAAGTTAGTTGCAAGAAAGCTCTGTGTGTTTTGGTTGAATGGGGGAAATAAAGAGGGGGGTGGTGGTGTAGGGAGGGAACCAAGGTGTGTAGATGAGCGGTTAGGAGGTTCCAGAAATGTGGAGCAGCATTGCGGAAATAGTTATAATTTTTTTCTCAAAGTTGTAATAAATGGAATGTTTAGTAGGAATAAGGAGGCACTTCTGCGGCTACGGGAAGGGTTTAGAGCAGGGGTAGGCAACCAAAATAACAAGAAGAGCCATTTCTTTCCAATTCGGTACAAAATTCAGTATTTCAAGAGCCGCAATGCATCTGAGTACATACTGTACATACGTACATATTGTCAAGAAGCAGCCCGTAAAGAGCCGCATGCGGCTCCGGAGCCGTAGGTTGCCGACCCCTGGTCTAGAGGAACAAAGTCGTTATTTCTGTAACCTAGAAAACGCCGAAATGTAACACGTAAAGTCCTCGACGAGTCACATTGAAGCGTGCACGAGTCGAGGACGCCGGGCCATGGGTGTTGCTGCAGGGTGAGTGAGCGGTCACGCTCGACTACACCCTCAGCCACGTGGACCTGTGTCGACTCACAGCCACGTGAACCTGTGTCGTCTCACAGCCGCGTGAACCTGTGTCGACTCACAGCCACGTGAACCTGTGTTGACTCACAGCCGCGTGAACCTGTGTCGACTCACAGCCACGTGAACCTGTGTCGTCTCACAGATGCGTGAACCTGTGTCGACTCACAGCCGCGTGAACCTGTGTCATCTCACAGCCGCGTGAACCTGTGTCGACTCACAGCCACGTGAACCTGTGTCGTCTCACAGCCGCGTGAACCTGTGTCGTCTCACAGCCACGTGAACCTGTGTCGTCTCACAGCCACGTGAACATGTGTCGACTCACAGCCACGTGAACCTGTGTCGACTCACAGCCGCGTGAACCTGTGTCGACTCACAGCCACGTGAACCTGTGTCGACTCACAGCCGCGTGAACATGTGTCGACTCACAGCCACGTGAACCTGTGTCGACTCACAGCCGCGTGAACCTGTGTCGACTCACAGCCACGTGAACCTGTGTCGACTCACAGCCGCGTGAACCTGTGTCGACTCACAGCCGCGTGTGCCCTCTGATAACCCCGACCTGCCCCCCTGATCCACGTGTTCCCCATTCTGTCTCTCAGTGCGGAGCAAAGAATAGCTGCCGTGCATTGTCACCAGCTTGCACACAGCTACACAACTATGTATTCTCACTAGCTTGCACACAGCTACACAACTGTGTATTCTCACTAGCTTGCACACAGCTACACAACTGTGTATTCTCACTAGCTTGCACACAGCTACACAACTGTGTATTCTCACTAGCTTGCACACAGCTACACAACTGTGTATTCTCACTAGCTTGCACACAGCTACACAACTGTGTATTCTCACCAGCTTGCACACAGCTACACAACTGTGTATTCTCACTAGCTTGCACACAGCTACACAACTGTGTATTCTCACTAGCTTGCACACAGCTACACAACTGTGTATTCTCACCAGCTTGCACACAGCTACACAACTGTGTATTCTCACCAGCTTGCACACAGCTACACAACTGTGTATTCTCACTAGCTTGCACACAGCTACACAACTGTGTATTCTCACTAGCTTGCACACAGCTACACAACTGTGTATTCTCACTAGCTTGCACACAGCTACACAACTGTGTATTCTCACTAGCTTGCACACAGCTACACAACTGTGTATTCTCACTAGCTTGCACACAGCTACACAACTGTGTATTCTCACCAGCTTGCACACAGCTACACAACTGTGTATTCTCACTAGCTTGCACACAGCTACACAACTGTGTATTCTCACTAGCTTGCACACAGCTACACAACTGTGTATTCTCACCAGCTTGCACACAGCTACACAACTGTGTATTCTCACTAGCTTGCACACAGCTACAGAACTGTGTATTCTCACTAGCTTGCATTGGTCACTATTGGCCATTTCATTCCCCCGTGTAAAAATCCCACCTTGGGCTACCAACCTGTGATTTCATCTAAAAGAGTTTTGCTGCCCACTACTCACACTTGTTTAAGTGCTTTGTATTTTTCAGGCTTTATTTGCCGTGCAAAATGTATATATGCTCACCTCCACTTACTGAAGTCATACATTTGTAGATATTGATTTAACTTTCACAAAACGATTGATACATATTGAACTCTGTAATATTTTAGTTTTCCCACTGTGCGCTTGCAACGTTTGTGCCAAGTTTTTACTTGCGAGGGATAGTCTTGGTGTCAAATAGGATCTCACTTGGTTTAAAGTATTTTTTATTTGCTATATATCTATATACATGATATATATATCATGTATATAGATATATAGCACCAGATATGTGTTTTATTTTTCCTATATCCTGCAAATATGCTGCGATGGAATTGGCTGTGCTTCGTTTCTCTTTTGAGAGACATCTCGCTCAGAGTGGGGGCACACATCACGGCGATGCGCATTATAAATCTTGATGCGTGCAAAGCCCGTGGTTTCGGCGGGACAGGCTGTTCCTGTTAAATAGTTCTAGGTTAATAAATGTGGGAACTCCCCAAGCTGACTGCGTTTGCATGCCGCTGCTTGGCATTGTAGTTCAGTCGTGTGATGAAGATGATGCCGTCCTTAGGATTTGATGCACAGGCATTTATTTGCCTCTGCACGTCTGCCCGTCGGGTGTGCCCACAGCTGCTGGATCTGTTTCTCGAGTGGGACTGGGCTGAGTTCCTGGCTGACTATGGCAAGCCGCACGCTCGCTACCTCCGCGTGGATGCTGGCACCGCGCTCACGCTGCTTGAGAGGTGGGGAGGGGGGCTCTCTGTTTCGTAAGCCGCACGCGCCCACCAACACCAGCCCCCCCACTCCTTGAACTTGAACAACAACTGTATCCTAAGTCTGTCACTGACACCCTAGTCATAACGATGCCATCAGTGTTGAGCCACAACCCATAACATACACCGGAACCTTTCAACCTTAGTAGTATATATATTTTTTTCTGTCGATCCACTTCTAGATGAAGGCCTCCCCACATCGTGTTTTGGAGGTTTTCGCTAGGTCATGTGTGTTGGAGAAGGGATAGTGGCCCAAAACGACTTCAGGTATCACTTACCTCTGATGTTAGCCATGGCCCGGAATCAAACCTAGGTTGCAGTGTTCATAGAGCGGTGTGTAAACGGAGCGGAGGGGACGTGGAGCGAGGGGACGCGGAGCGGAGGGGACACGGAGCGAGGGGACGCGGAGCGGAGGGGACGCGGAGCGGAGGGGACGCGGAGCGGAGGGGAGGGGACGCGGAGCGGAGGGGACGCGGAGGGGAGGGGACGCGGAGCGGAGGGGAGGGGACGCGGAGCGAGGGGACGCGGAGCGGAGGGGACGTGGAGCGGAGGGGAGGGGACGCGGAGCGGAGGGGACGCGGAGGGGAGGGGACGCGGAGCGGAGGGGACGCGGCTGAGAGAGACGGCCGCCTCCCGCTGCCATGTGTCTTGCGTAGGGCTCAGCGTGGGCGCCCGAGTCGAAGGACCGCGTCGAAGTTGCATTGCAGAACGGTGCCATGACGAGGAGAGGGGAGGCGGAACGCGAGAGACCCATTTGTCCCCGAGGTTTCTCGGCCGCGAAGCGAATTACGGCGCCTTAGCGACGGACTTGTGTGAGCGAGGGACGGGACGAAGCCGGTCGGGTTACACGCGCAACCATCGGAAATGTATATCTGGATCTTAAGTTACGCCGGTCAACTGAGGCTTTCGTGGGTCCCCGGTGCAGTAATGGGGAGATAAATGCGGTCAAGTGTAGTGTCAGCCACACCATTAATTAAGCATATGACCATAACCTTTATCATAAACACAGTGATGTTCATATTCCTAGTTGAAATACAATTCCCGTCCCCAAACTAGCCATCGTCAGCCATAGACATAGCCACAACATCGGCTTGGCTCTTACGTTACGTCGTTCAACTTGGGCTTATGCAGCCAGGTGTAGTGTTCGTCACACCACCCATGTGTAAACAATTCCAGCGTTACAGTCTTAAGGTGCTTGTTTGGTATGGCCATATTTGTTTCGTTTAGACCTATAGTATATATATGTGTGTGTGTATCAGGGATGTCTTCCCTATTTTCCGATGAATCTGAAAAAACTGAAAATCCATCCAAGACATGACATTTCAGATGAATTGAATACATTTTTGTTGTGACGTCACACCCATGTGTATCCCACAAAAGTGGCATCACGTGACGCCGATTTGATGAAACTTGATGTCACTTTTGCTGCAATTATTTCCTTCCAAATTATTGTTTTATTGATGGAACTTTAAGTAAAATAAAATGCGTATTCAAAATAAATTAGATAATGTTGAAAATGATTACAATTGTAACTATTAGTGCATCAGCAATGGCAGTTATAACAATAAACATCTTAAACCGTGGCTACGTAAAATAAAATTCGAAATTAAGTCTTAACATTTGAGAGTGAAATTTCTGAAAAAATGGAGCAGAAAACCATCTTGAATGGCCACGTGTACAAGGGTTGCAACAATATAAATTTTCACAATTCGATATCACATCTCACAATTTAATGATTACCGCAATATCACTTTCCCATAACTGTGTATTTTGCATTTGTATTGTTTTATTTTTGTGCCTTACCGTAAGAATAAATACAAAATGAGCCTGCCGTTAGTGTTCCAAACATGACAACTTTACAATTTGTAATGCTGATAATGCACATGCTGTCAGTTACATGTACTGGGAACTGATGACATGTAATTCCCATTCCGTAAATTACTCCGAAAAAACATTTAGCTAAATCACTGATTTAATAGATAAGTGATTTATTTGTAACTTTCATTTAGTTTGTTATTTCGTAGATATTTTTTCAGGAAATAGAATGTTTAGAAAAAGAAAACAAGCATCAATAATCAAGATATAACAATACTTTGAACAACGGGTGATATTCCGAAATATCGTACGATATATTGTACGACGTATCGAAGTATTGTACAATATTTTCAGAGTATCGCCATATTGCTGCAACTATCATGTGTATACGGTATATATGTGCGCATGTGTGTCTGTGTACATGTGGGGAGCGGTAGAGTGGTGGTCCGGCACACTGTGTTACAAACCTGGTGACCCAAGTTCAATTCCTGTTCACGGCCAACATCAGTGACGAACATCTGAACCAGTGCTGGGCATCCCCTAGGTCGGCTCTGCCTTAAATTAGTATCTCGTGCGGTGTGTAAACATCACCACTGGGGATACAAAGGCGACTGGGCATGGGGCTCACCACCCACCCCCTTGTGCGCTGTACCGGCCTTCATAGGTGCTCGCTAACAGCACTTGCCCCAACAGCCTGTTAAGGCTATACAGTTATCTTTGTCTTTGTGGCACGTATAAATAGGAGTTTTTACAAAGTAGGGCCTTTGCCCAAAATATCACCTGTTTTACATATATTTCATTTTTATTTTAAGGCAGTGATACTGACGCCTGTGTTGGGTTGTTGTCAATTGTGTGTGTTCACCACTGCCACCGTAGCGTCACCAAGTAGTGTGTCTTTGGTGGGTGCAGGATGAGGCATGGCCGTCCCAGGCAGGCCGGTGTGAGCCAGGTGCGCGGTGCAGAGCGAGATGAGGCGGCCCTCTACCACAGCATCCTGCAGCAGCTCCGGGCCGTCGCTGCAGGTCTCAGGACCACAGGTCTCATGGCCACAGGTCTCACGGCCACAGGTCTCACGACCACAGGTCTCACGCCATATTGGTGATGCACCTCGACGATTGTTTATCTAATTTCCTGCAAACCGAGTTTTATTTTGTCCACGTACCGAAGCAGTCTGAATTGGTATTTGAACATGGCCCTCACCTCCCTCGTGCTGAATTTCCACCTAACATCAGTACGCAGTGTGTGAGCGATGGGCGTCGATGAATCGTCGCGTACGTGGGTGAGAACGCATTGCGTGTTTCGATTCAAGCGAGATGCAACCCCAAAGTAACAAATCGTTCTTGTAGACGGACGGCGCGTTTCTGAAGCTTGTTAATGAGGCCACGACCAAAATCACGGGCACTCACCCATGTCGCTGCTTCGATGAGAAGAGGAGTAACGTCGCTGCAATGCAACGACACGCTCGGCCACTCCTCGTGCGTGCTACACGGAGCCGAGTTACACGCCTGCAACAACTGTTTGTGCTTTGTGTTGCTTTTGCTAATGCTGTCTGTTGCACAAGAGATGAAACTGAATCGTCGACTTAACCCGACACCGCTCGCAGTTTCGTTCGGAGCCTGTGACCCGAGTGGTTCATGTAACCCCCCCCCTCGTTCCCCACGTGGTGCGCGTGGCCCCCCGTGTCCCACGTGGTGCGTGTGGCCCCCCGTGTCCCACGTGGTGCCTGTGGCCCCCCGTGTCCCACGTGGTGCCTGTGGCCCCCTGTTTCCCCAGGGCGCGTGGGGGAGGCTCTCTCGCGACGCCCTGCAGGGTTCCCTTCGCCAGCCGCCCGACCGGCCCCTGGCCTCGCTGTGAAGTAGCCGATGGGCACGGTGGGGGAGCGTCACCTCGGTAAGACCGCCATTCCACCAACCACTGCACGCCACAGCAATAACAATAATTATGCAATTGTGAGGATTTACGGCTCGTTGTCAATCCACTGTTGGATGAAGGCCTCGGCCTGTGGGGTGTGCAGGACCAGTTCTGATGTTGCCGTCACTGACGTTCGCCCTGGCTGAGAGTTTAACTCGCGTCTCGCCGGGTTAGTAGCGCCGTGCGCTAATTGCTACGCCACCACTGATGCCCTTGTATCCACAGTGTATGGAGTTAAACGAAAGCAAAAGTCGGAGTGTGCGCGCTCATTATCATTGAGCAGTGCTCATCTTTATCATTGGTCCCGAGCCAGAGGTAGACATTATACATCTTTAAGGAGGGATTAGTCTCTCCTTGGACAATCACGATTGGCTAAGGGAGTTTATCTTGAAAAAAATTTCATTACCTTAAAAAACCCATCAAAGTCTCACACGAATATAAACTAATGCACGGTTGGAGTGGTGGGGCAATGATTCAGTGGTGAGTAATATCTCGACCACGCATAGCCATCCCCTTGTTTACCAAACTTGAATGACCAGTGCGGTGAAATATGGTGAAACAAAACATCGCGGCCGACACGGCGTTGATCGGTCCTCACCCCGCAGTGGATTGATGCGTTGGCTGTACGTGCCCACGGCTGTGTGTCGAGGTGAACAGGCGAGGCTTGATTTGCTCACCACTGCCCCTGTCTCTGTGTGTGTGTGTGTGCTGCAGCGACCTATGGTGCATGTACAGCTGCGCTGGCTTCTGTGACTGCAGTGCGAAATGAAGCTCCGGGAAAATACGACGAGTTTCGTGGCCGGCCCAGCCCACGCTACGTCACCAAATCTTCTCACGATCCCTTCTCTCACGACTTGAATCACGTTTTGTCTCAATCAACTCCTATACCGAGTGGACAGAAAATATAAAATCCCCACCTAATCCCTGGCCTCGCCAGTTTTCTACTAATGCCTCGTGTTGAAACTGAAATCCCTGAACCATTGTTGTAATGTGCCAATGTGTTGCGACGCTCGATGTATACGTATCTCCACGACTACTGCCCATGATTGACCTGTCGCAGTCTCTTCCCTCTGTGGTTGCATGTTGAGTTCTGCTGCAATTCCAACTGCTGTTGTTGGCTTGAGGACATGCGGCCTCCAATGATCCATTGTCTTAAGAGGATCCCACCAACCGGGCCCCAATATTAGTCGACCACTTCACTCTGGGCCTAAATTGTCGTTCACTTCCTTCCGTATCTCCATCGTCATCGCAGCCGAGCCTGTCGCCAGACGTTGCGATGCAGAGGTAGGCAAGGAGATGAAAGTATGGTTGGTCACTTTGGTAACAGATAGAGGGATTAACGACGAGAAGTTCACAGCTAGGAAAGACGTGAAAATAATGAACCGAGATTGGAGCGATCTAATCATCAATTGTATTAATGTGTGACTGCTGTTTCATTACTATCAGCGATGTATCGGAGAGTCTGTTTAAAAAACAAAGGTAATGGGTTACTATGTTTGTCTATGTTAGTTGAATTGTAATGGAAATAAATCAAATGTGATGTGTTTAACTTTTTAAGGACATAATTTTTAGTAAAAAGGTGCAGTTGCGGCATGAATGTCATGTTTGGTTAAAGCTGCACGGCGCGATAGTCGTTCTTTTGAGGCGGTAACAAACGGTAACTTCTGGTTTGAGCAACAAGGCGGCAAGACGTGGTATTGCATTCTTCCGGTTTTGTTTTAGATTGTCTCGACCATCTGAAGGGGAGGCAAAATGTTGGCCGGCTGAAATAACAGCGCCTTGTGTGTGTTTAACTAGATTGGACGTAATGTCGTGTATGTGTGTGTTTAACTAGATTGGACGTAATGTGTTGAAACATATTAATTGGAAAGCGTGAAGCATTTCGACGAGAGGTTTTTGGGAGTTTGTGTTTTTATTGCTGCAACGTTTTAACATTTCGTTGGCCGAATGATGATTGTGCGATGAATGTCGCGCGTTATTTGTGTCTGTGAATGATTTTCTGGACATTCCGTTTTTTAAAAGTGATGGTGCTGAGTGGGGTAGCCGAAAGAGTGCATTCCGTCTCGCTTCAACTCCGAATACAGTGGTGGCCCGTGAAACTAAAATAAATCTCACTCGCCTGGACATCCATCCTATTCATGTGGTTAATAGTCCCCTGCATTGTCCATTGCCTTGGTTGTCTTATGGGATCTGTATGAACAATGCGTCGTCGTGTGATAAGAACAATGGTTTTGCCATTTTTCAACTCCGTTTAGTTTTCCTTTTTGCAACAATGAATGAGGCAGCATTCCACGGTTGAGATCTTTCTTTTCTGCGTAAACATTCAGTAAATGTAAACTTGTATTTTTATCCTGCAACTGGTGCTGCTTTTATGATGTCCACAGATGTTTGCATCTGGCCTGGGAGCTTTCCCTTTAAGTGCTGTGAAGGGCGGTGGTTACTTCTTGAATTGTGCCATCTGGAGCCTCCTAATTTGAACAATAGATATTGTCTGGGGCGTTGTATATGATTTGTATTGCTTTGGAGATCTGCATACAATGCCTCCACGAGTTTTCTATCATACATTGTGTTCCAGCTTGCTGTCTGAGAGGTACTCTCTGCAATTTCCTTTTGGCAGCATATGCGTATTTGAGTTTAACACGCTTTTAGTTATTTTACCAATTAATCAGTTTTCACCAGCATAAGGATAACATTGGAATACCATGGAAAGTGCATTAGGCACATGATGATTGGACAAACTTAAATGCTAAGCCACAGGGCTGCACATACTTATTTAAAAATATGATTATGACATTAATTAATACTATATTAAATATACCTGTATTTTTTTAACGTTCATTTAATTTATCTGTGATGATGCCACTTGTGATTTGATGTGTACAAACGTGGAAACATGACCACAAAAACAGCGGGGTCTCTTGTGGGTCTTTTGTGAGTTTCTTGTGTGTGTCTTGTGGGTCTCTTATGTGTGTCTTGTACGTGTCTTGTGAGTGTCTTGTGTATGTCTTGTGTGTGTCTTGTGGGTCTCTTGTTCATCGTTGATGGTGTCCTCAGCACCTTCTTAATTCCGACACCAGCAGTTCCTGCGTGTACGGGCCACCTGCAGCCTGCCCAGGGCAGACTCTGCACACGCGCGCGCTGCGTCGTGGATTCCCTTGGGCAGAGGATTGCCTTCGCTTGGAGAGCCGTGCGGGCGCCCTCTGTTGGAGTGTGTCTGTGTCAAGCAGCCGCAGTCGTAGGCAAGGTCCTTCCTCGGTGAGGGCCATTGAGTGTGGCCTTTTGAAGTGTAAACTGCGGCAGAACGTGAATGTCGCGCTTGTAAGCAGGGTTTGTAATTGGTAGCATTCGTTATTACTCATACATGCCTCCTATCCACTGCCAAGCTTTACTCTTACATGCCTCCTATCCACTGCCAAGCTTTACTCTTACATGCATCCTATCCACTGCCAAGCTTTACTCTTACATGCATCCTATCCACTGCCAAGCTAGAGCTTGTAGAGGACACGAGGAAGAGACATAAATAATCATGTGCCGATTCGTATAATCGCTTACATTGTAATAGGCTATAGCAGAAATTAACATTTTACAATCTTAACTAAACTCCGTATAGTTAGGCATTCATTTAATGTAACAAAAAAGTACGACTCTTATAAATCCACTGATGTTACCACTGGCTGGGATGCCAACTCAGATCGCCGGGTATCAAAACAACTCCTCCCATAGCACACGGACTGCGCTACGACCCTGGCGATCTGAGTTCGATACTCAACCCACAGCTAACGACAGTGGCGATATCTGACACGGGCTATCCGCCCCCTCTCCCTTACTGACCATGGTGCTGAAATGAGGTCAAACAACCCCGTGGCTGACACGCAATAGGGGTATGCCTTCATCCAGCAGTGGAACTACACAGAGCTGAGAAGGTCACGTGATGTTGTCTCTCTCTCTCTAACTCACACCTCCGCTAAGGAGCGCGACACTCACCACTGCACCGGTCTCTCACAACTTGCCTTTGCCCTCTTCACGCGATGACTGACGCCTCATCCACCGCCTGCGATGCAGCGTGCGTCTGCAGGGCCCGCCTCGCTCTGGCACGGGCAAAGTTGACGCCGCCCGCAAGGTCCCTGGCACGGCACTTGGACTCCGTGTAACGTCTGTGGGTTACTCGCAACATCGTAGAGCTCCCGCGTGACGTCGGCGGATAAGCACTAGCTCAAGGAGAGGACGACATTTCAGTGATGACACGGATCGACCGCGGATCAACTCCACCCCTCCCCGTACAAAACCAACCACGCCGTGCCGTTCAGTGGCCTATCCCCCCCCCACCCCTCTCCATTGGTGGCGCATGCGCAGTTGTGGCGACAGTCGGACAAACAAATCGCATCCGTAATGATGGCTCGTGTTCTTGTTGTTAGATCCCATGAATAGAAATGTGTCGTTAAACCCGCCACCACCCGACACAGCAAATTAGTAAGGTTTGTCACGTAAACAGAACGTGCCAATTCGTTACTAGTTCAGCACACATACACACGGACACGAAGCAACGCAGAGAGACACACGCATGCGTGTTCCGCTTTAACGCGAGTAGGAGCCTCCTATAACGCGGGCGTTATTCGCGTTTCCCGACGCCTGCGTGCTAGCATCGGGACATTAAATAATCGCCCCGCTAAACATGGGCCACATATTTTGTAGAGAGGGTTGAGATGCGTTTGTGTTATTATGCTCTGTGGCTTCAACGGTTGAACGGTTGTTCTCCTGACCAGGAGGTCGATGATTGACCTCAGGTGAGGGTTTGGTTGACCTTCGTTGTAGCGTTCCACGTTAGAACAAAGATGGGGCCGTGAGGAGGCACTGCGATCTGCAACGGGAACTTCAACATCGAAACGGCGTGGACCGCGAATTCGTGAGATTCAAGCAACATGCCCAAAACAGCTGATCAGCGAGGCCACCACCACACTGCCCGGCTTCCACAACACGCAGCTCATCACCGAGCACACCACCACGAAACCCGGCAGCTTCCACGGTACACAGCTCATCAGCGAGCCCACCACCACATTGACTGGCTTCCACGACACACATCTCATCAGCGAGCCCACCACCACACTGCCCGGCTTCCACAACACACAGCTCATCAGCGAGCCCACCACCACACTGCCCGGCTTCCACGACACGCAACTCATCAGCGAGCCCACCACCACCACACTGCCCGGCTTCCACGACACACAGCTCATCAGCGAGCCCACCACCACCACCACGAAACCCGGCTTCCACGATGCACAGCTGATCAGCGAGCCCACCACGACCACACTGCCCGGCTTCCACAACATACAGGTCATCAGCGAGCCCACCACGACCACACTGCCCGGCTTCCACAACATACAGCTCGTCAGCGAGCCCACCACCACACTGCCCGGCTTTCATCTTCCATGGAAGAAATGGGCAACGCGTAACCAGATCCGCACACACCAGGGAAGATGCGGACAACCTTCTGCACAGGTGGAGCATCAACGACTCTCTCCTGTGTGCGACCGTGGTTGTGAACGCAGTGGACCATACATCAATTTCACATGCCCCAAATATACATTTGAAGGCGGTGCATCTGCAAACGAATCAATACATGTGACCTTTAAATCTGAAATGCATTTCATTTCCAGAAATAACATTCTTCGAATAGTAAGCAGCACTAACATTGAGCTTTCTCTCACAATTCTCTATGGCGAGGTCATGGACAATCAATCAAGCACCACAAAGATTATGAATAAGAGCCCAGAGGGCTGCCGCCAAGGATAGTGACAGGTGATAGTCTCAGCCCAGTCACTCATCACTGCAAAACAAATCCATGATAGAGGTTTTGTTTGGGTTCGATCGCCACCCGCCACCACCCGACACAGGCAATGAGTCTGTCACGTCAACAAAACATGCCGACAAACCTTAGGTGACAAACATTTCTAATTGGCTGTGTCGGATGGTGGTGGGTTTAACGACACATTTATATTTTCCGTGATCAAACCCACAAAAAAAACTCGCGAAAGTCTACTTACGTGTTAAACTGCAAAACAAATGTAATTGTTTTCACTTTTTATTCAACTTTTTCTAGAATTGGGGGATAAAAGAAGAAGAACAAAAATGAACGCACAAGCCTCTAATAAAGTACAAAGAGTGCCTTGGAGTGCATCGCAAGATTTATGAAATTGACTTCAGAAGTACTTCTACGGTGCCAGCTCCCAGGGCTGTTGCCTTGAGGTGAAGCCTGAATTCCAGAACAAGTTTTTGTCCTCGTGACTATCACGATACAATTGCCATACCACGTGTGTGTATATATATGTGTGTATGTATGTATAATATATATTTCGGGAGAGCGGTGGGGGCAGTCTGCAGCGCGTTGCTCCATGAACGAACCCGACGACCTTCACAGGAATCCCGGGCATCCCGGGCACACGTTTTTTTTTACATCGTTGGCGAGCGATATCCAGCGGATTGTACTGCCACGTGCAGCTTTAGAGGCACGTTAGCCCCGGTGACAACCGGCTGAGGATATCCGATACAAGTAAGTGGCATATCGACATGCGCGGCAACGTACGATGGATGCGTTGAGAGTCAACCCGTTTCGTGAATACGATCCATTCGCATCCACAGACAGAGATAACTTGAGGCTACATATTCGCCCCTTGTTTGTTTAAAAAAAAACATCAATCGCAGAATAGGTGCAACGATGTTATTCATGGTAGCAAAATTGGTAACCAAAACAAAATGACGCTTTGAAGGATGGGATGGAGCAGTCGCGATGGGGCTCCAGCACTGTGCTAGGAGACCCAGAAGCCAGAGTTCGATCCCCAGCTGTGGCTAACATCACTGGCAAGTTATATCTCAATGAGTTCTGGGCACTCCTTCACAACCCGAACTGACCAGAGTGGTGAAGTATGGTCAAACAACCTTCACGGCCAAAGCGGCATGGGTAAGCGTATCGACCTGCAGTGGATTGACAATGCGCTAAACAAAACATTCCATTCTTCAAAATGTACCGCTATTCATTTGCGTTTATGTTTGTAAGTGCATTTTTGCTTAACCAGGTGAGAAGTCTAAAGACAAGTCTAGTGTGATTAGCAAGCGTGACCTGGGGCATTCGTCTGCCAGTGTTGAGCGACGACTGATGTGTAGAATCCCAATTGAGTAATTCGCGGTTAATGTAGCACGCGACGCACGGCACACAGCGGCCTCCTCCTCTCGAGAATGACGCCCAGGGGGGTCTTTAACGTCAAAATGTAGACGGCGTTTTCATTATTATTATGATTGTTATCAAACCCGCAATAATAATAATCGGGGCGGACGCTGGGCTCGAACCGCACAATCGGCGAACGCACTTTCCCTGGGCTGTCACTCCACCCCCCACACACACGCACGACACGGAGCATTTACAGATACACGCCGCGCACATTCACGAGCCGTATTCGCCTTGTGCGTCGTTTAGTCTTGCCACGGTTTGGCACCACGAGCGAGTATCCATTAGGGAGAAAGAGGCGCTGCCATATGAATGTGGAATCTCAGTCGCCCCCAAAAAAATAAAGAGGTGAGCCCAGCCCCGCGCTCGTTAGAGCAAGAAGGTCGCTCTGGCTCGACTCTGAGATTGACGCCCAGGATCCCTCGCACAGCTGGGCAGAGAGACGGGCGCAGCAACCAGAGGTTGCTGTTTAGGTCACAAGTTGAGATGTGAAATTTGTCAGAAGATGGCAGTAGAGCAAAGAATTATTGAATCTGTCTGTGTGGAGCTTTGAGTGTCACCTCCTATCCGTGGGTTCCTCCGGGAATTTCGGTACCTTTCTATAGACACCCCTTCCTTTGAAAGGAATCGGTCACACGTGGTATACAGGGACGTCTTGAGACTGTGCTTCAGGCTCTCCAGAACGAGGTAAATAAACAAGCAAAGGTGGAGCCCTGCAGTTACCACTCAAGCCTCTGCTGGCAGAAGGGCGCGATCAGCGTGGTTGGCTACATAGAGTACCAAAGAAGTTCAGCATACACACATACACTACATACATACACTACATAATACACTACACACGAACACTACATACACACACTACATACACATACTACATACACACACTACACACACTACATACATACACTACATACACACACTACATACGCACACTACATATACACACTATACACACTACATACACACACTACATACACACGCTACATACACATACTACACACACACACTACACACACACTACACACACACTACATACACACACACTACATACACACACACTACACACACTACATACACACACTACACACACACTAAATACACACAATCCACACACACACTACACACACACTACACACACACACTACATACACACACTACACACACACACTACACACACTACACACACACTACACATACACTACATACACACACTACACACACACACATACACACACTACACACACACACTACATACACACACTACACACACACACTACACACACTACACACACACTACACATACACTACATACACACACTACACACACACTACATACACACACTACACACACACCACACACACTACACACACTACACACACACACTACATACACACACACTACATATACACACTACACACACACATTACACACACACATTACACACACACTACATACACACACTACATACACACACTAGAGGGAGCTCTAAAGAGCCCCTCCAAGGAGCAATTTTGGCCTACTCTTCCACGCTTGCCAAACGTCTTGCAGGAGGTGAGAGTACCCACACTTTACCCCACCCCGCCAGACGTGCCGGCCGACTCGCTGTGGCTGTCACCCATGGACACTGCCTGGGTGGACAGAGGCGGCGTTGTCTGCCACTGCCGCGCCCGGAGATAGAAACCAACCGGTGGATCTCTGGGTTAGAATCCCACGCGTGGTGACCACGACGCCACCGCAGCACCACGGCGCAACAAAGAATATCGTCGTCATCATCATCCATGTACACTCGTGTACCGCTGCATCGTAATTCAATGAAGCATCTTATTTGTGAAGGTAGCCCAGCGAAGTCCATTAGGGCAATATCTTTGGCAGGAGTAGCTGTGTGTAATCGCGTCTCTGTTGTTGCACTATCTCATCGAGGGTTTCGTCCAATGTAGTTGTTGCCCCATGTCCGCCTCGAATGAGGCTTCGTGTCGTGCTATTATGGGCTGCGGTTACAGCGAGCCAACCCACGACCATAAACTTGCGAGTTCAAATCCCGGGCAAGGGGTAATTGAGCCCACGAGCCTCACTTTGCGGAAAACTAACTACGGTTTCTCTGTACACAAATTGCTCTTGCCATGGGAATGTGGAATTTCCGCAATTAATTCAGGGCTGCAAATGGCGATGAGCCATGCGCAATGGATTTGTCTCCAACGCGGCACAGCACAAATGCTGTGGCATGGGCGCCGATCTTGGCTAGAGTCGCACCATCACGAAGAGGTATAAAGATTCAGCCCCTGCGTGACTCCTGCTCAAGCTACACTCGCAGAAGGGAGCGGGGCATAGAGAGAGAGAGGGATCCGGGAGAGGGGAGAATGAGGAGTGGGAGCGGAGCAGAGAGAGAGAGCGAAGCGGGGAGAGAGGTGAGCATGGAACGGAGAGGGGGAGGGAGCGGGGGGAGCGGCGCTGGGAGCGCAGCGGAGATCGCGTCCCGGGCTGGGCTGCCCGCGCCTCGCCCCCGCGTCACTTGGAGTTGCCTCCCGCCGAGCTCTTCGTATAAATAGCGGCTCACAGCACGGCCAGCGGACAGCCTCTCCGGGCCCTTCCCCGCCACGCACAGCGGCAACACTTCCACAACTTGCACTTGCTCCACCACCGAGCGGCAAGACGACGACAGCCGCTCGCATCACCGCGCCCGGTGCAACTGCCCACCACCCCGTGTCCCCTGGACCACGCCACACCGAGGGCTGCACATCGCCCGCCTCGCCCCCGCCTGCCCACCGAGCACCGCGCCTTTTCATCGCACCGGTGCCGCATCACCTGCGCCGCCTCCTCGCCACCGCTCGGCACCACCACCTGCTGAAGCTCTCGGGTGAGTGAGCCGAGCCGCGCGCGCGGTCCGTCACCTGCGCCACACCGAGCGGCGCGCGCTCCTCGTTGGACTGGGTGGCGATCGGGGCTGGTGCGTGACAGCCCAGCTGGTGTGTGACAGCCCAGCTGGTGTGTGACAGCCCAGCTGGTGTGTGACAGCCCAGCTGGTGCGTGACAGCCCAGCTGGTGTGTGACAGCTTCAGAGATCCGCCCGGGGCTTTTGAGTTGAGGGGTCACGGCAGGGGCGCTGTATCCGACCCCGCAAATTAGTTCCCTTTCCTTCGTGATTCACTCGCTGCCAGCGCGTTACGCGCAGACAGCTTGAATCAACACGATTTGCTCGCCGGCGCTCACAGGGGAGGTAACCCCAGCACCTCCAGCCGATTACTCGCGTCAGCAAAAGTCTCAGGTCAAGTTTATTATCCTTGTATCTCCGTTCCCGAACCACGGCTTGTAAGAAGCGAGCATTGCATCATCAGAGGTGTACTCTACTTTTAAAAGCGAATGCCCTAATCGCTGCTAATATCAAAGCCAGGGCGTCTCTACGCACGACTCTGTGCCAATTCCACATTTCCATAAGAAGGACGAGTCTGTATTGGGGGGGGGGGGGTGACAATGTTGACTTCCCGCCCGTGTGCGCGGTGCCGTCTGACCAGGTGGTGCTCATTGCAACCACCTACACCCCCCAGCAGCAGCAGGAGCAGCAGGAGCGATGGTGATTGATCGAGTTCCACTTGACCGTGGTGTGAACTCAGCCACTTGCGGCTGGCCGGGCTTGGGGCTCTGTCGCTTGAACTTCTGAACGTGCCCTTTGAGCAGCCCTTACCAACGCGGTCCCTACTCATATTTGTACATATCAAAACAATCCTGATGAATTTAGCGAAGTTCAACTGCTATTGCCTTCTTGTTGTTGTTGTTGAGCGTACTTAATCGTGTGAATGCGAAAGGAAGGCGATTGATTGCAGAGGCTCTCAGTGTCAGTAGCGAGGAGGAGGAGGCACCCTCGATCACCATTGCCCCTTGCTGCTGCGTGCGAATTGTGAAGGAGTTGCGAGAATTGTTTCGATGCGCCACAAATGTCGTGCCGCAGTGGGTTAACACGACGCGCGTCCCCGTCGTCGACGTCTGAGTAGTATAATGACAAGACGTGATATTGAAGCACGCGCCTGCTTCTGTTGTGTGTGCCAATATGTGTAATGATGTGTGGGAGCGCGCGTTTGTCGCAGCCGGTCCACCAACTCAGCCGTAGCTGAGTCGTGTTCGATTCCTGGTACAACAACACCAGCGGGATGGGGGGGGGAGAGTGGTTTGCAAACAAATCGTCCCTGCGCATCAGCAGTGAGACAAAGACGGCTGGGCCCGCGTGAAAGCGGCTCCCATGCAACGTCAGTGTCGTGGAGGTCTCAATAGGCGCTCACCAACAGCACGAGTGGTTAGCGCACTGCGCTCATAGTCCCGAGCCGAGTTCGAGTCGCGGCCATGGCTGGCGAACTTCGCGGTGAGTGACACCTGGCCCGGTTCCAGCATGGCGAGGTGTCACCACACGACTCGCACTGTCACCATGGCGAGGTCTCACCACACGACTCGCACTGTCACCATGGCGAGGTGTCACCACACGACTCGCACTGTCACCATGGCGAGGTCTCACCACACGACTCGCACTGTCACCATGGCGAGGTGTCACCACACGACTCGTACTGTCACCATGGCGAGGTCTCACCACACGACTCGCACTGTCACCATGGCGAGGTGTCACCACACGACTCGTACTGTCACCATGGCGAGGTGTCACCACACGACTCGCACTGTCACCATGGCGAGGTGTCACCACACGACTCGCACTGTCACCATGGCGAGGTCTCACCACACGACTCGCACTGTCACCATGGCGAGGTCTCACCACACGACTCGTACTGTCACCATGGCGAGGTGTCACCACACGACTCGTACTGTCACCATGGCGAGGTGTCACCACACGACTCGCACTGTCACCATGGCGAGGTGTCACCACACGACTCGCACTGTCACCATGGCGAGGTCTCACCACACGACTCGCACTGTCACCATGGCGAGGTCTCACCACACGACTCGCACTGTCACCATGGCGAGGTGTCACCACACGACTCGTACTGTCACCATGGCGAGGTGTCACCACACGACTCGCACTGTCACCATGGCGAGGTCTCACCACACGACTCGCACTGTCACCATGGCGAGGTGTCACCACACGACTCGCACTGTCACCATGGCGTGGTGTCACCACACGACTCGTACTGTCACCATGACGAGGTCTCACCACACGACTCGTACTGTCACCATGGCGAGGTGTCACCACACGACTCGTACTGTCACCATGGCGAGGTGTCACCACACGACTCGTACTGTCACCATGGCGAGGTGTCACCACACGACTCGTACTGTCACCATGGCGAGGTGTCACCACACGACTCGTACTGTCACCATGGCAGTGTGGGGAAGCCTTCATGCAGTATTTGGTTGACAGGGGGCTGGTAGCGCAGTACTTGGCAGTACTTGGCAGTACTTGACAGTACTTGGCAGTACTTAACTGGATAGTTTGCGAGTCTAAATTGTGGCATTTTAGTTTCGTCATTCATCCGTGATCATACAACCGCGCTCGTCACTCCCTTAAAAATATAATCGACGACGTTTCGTGCAATGGCCCTTCTTCACGACGAGTGTGTTGAGATGTTTTGTTAATTGTGTTTGTGCACCAACAAGTTGGTCATCCAAGTGGCGCATTGTGGTATATATATGTCTGTCTTACTACACAGACAGAATTCGGAATCATATCAAGGATGCGCATTGAACACAAATACCCATGGCAGCCTCTGCACCGCTGTGAGCTGGGAGGGCTGCGGTGCCAGGGTTCGCGATGACAAACTGAGGAAGAGACGCCGAGTCAGATGTAATCCTTGGTGGGAACTCCACGCACTTTGATATGCGACGCGCTGTCTCCACTCACTCAGCCAGCGTGTCAGCGACGCCTCGTCCTTCCACGCGTGCATCTCGCGACGATGATCGTTGAAAGCTGTCGCTGTTGTCTGAAGACATCAGACTTTCCTGCACGCGCCACAAAGAACACCTCCACTTCGACTGTAATCGTTACGTGTTTGTTTTTTTTTTAACAAAATATCGTCAACTCCGTGACGTGCTTTTATATGCGACCATCCAGGAATACCTGGACATCGACTGGCGCCGATATCACAACCGCCGTTCGGTCACCACGTGGCGGTGACGCACGCTACGGCCGTTGTGCCAGGCTACGTGCACCTTGAGGCCACGTATACCGCTGCATATACAGTCGATCAAAACCAAATAGATCGATAAAAAACAACCGTCAGCCTGTGGTGGGTTTAGTGCTGTTATCGAACGTTCCCAAAAATGCCAAATATGACGTCACGCGAGTAGGTGTGGGGATGTAAACCACACACACACACACGCACACACACACACACGCACACACACACACGCACACACACACACACGCACACACACGCACACACACACACACACGCACACACACACACACGCACACACACACACGCACACACACACACACGCACACACACACACACACGCACACACGCACACACACACACGCACACACACACGCCTGGCCGCCTCTGTCTCTCAATTCCTGTGTTGCGACCACAACACTGCACTGGGACCTCACGCACGCCGAGTGCACCCGAGGGAGACCAATTCCAGCCCCGCGTATGATCGAGATACCGGAATGCAATCACGAGCAGCAACGAGACCGGGTGGCCGGAATCTTAGCGCATGAGACACCTCGTTGCGCGATGGCCACACACACTTACACACAGGTGCGATGTTATCACACAGACACGCACACACAGGTGCGATGTTATCACACAGACACGCACACACAGGTGCGATGTTATCACACACACACACACGCACACGCGCGCACTCCCACAAGTCATCGATGTCTGCCTCTGCGTGAACTTTCTCACATCCGGCGACGTCTAAACCTCGACCCGGGCAGCGATCCCCATGCACGCGGAGATCGCTGCCCGGGTTATGCGGTCATTTCATTCTCATCAGACCCCTTGCTTGGCAAATGCAGAGTCCTCAACCCGTAGTATCCACTCTGCCTGTTTAACTTCTACATTGAAATGCTACGAAGAAGGAGCATTGGCCGAAACGTCGCTCATTATTTATTTAACGCAGTGTTAATCGCGAACGTGTCGAGGGCTGTTTTTGTTTGTTTGTTTGTCGGATCAAAGGCTGTGGAGCCGCTGGTCTCGGCGCGGCTTTGACACCTTCTCGTGATGACTCACGCACACACACATCTACAAGACATTGAGACCACGAGTCTCATGTTCAGGGAGAGATATTCATCATCTCTTGTCCATTGTCTATCTACTTCTGGATGACGACTTCTCCGCTACGGCGCCGTCCCACACAGCCCTGACCATATTTAAGCATACGATGTAATGATTATTGCAGGACCGTGATTCATTATTATTCCATCGCCTTGCTTGATTTGCCATAGCTGCTCATATGGCATGGCTAATTAGGATCCGTGAATGAGCACACACTCATGGAGTGATGTTATGAGTGGCAGCTTGCCCGCGTTCATCCCCCCACTAAAGCGTATTTCCCATCGTACAAGCAGCACCATCGCTTAGCAGGGACAGCCCACGATGCGCTCCCATCGCATACCACATGTGGCTGCTTCCACCAGATTTTTGGCCCGATAATCGACCCCTGTGAAGGTGGCCAACCCCGGCACGCGCTCCCTCACCGACTTCTTGTTCTCTATTGTTGCCACTTCCATTCTGAACTTCAAGGTTGCTGACCGCGGTGCTGCCAGTACACCCCGAGCATTCTCCCGCATGTACCTGCGCTAGGTTATTGTTTACAAAAGCGCTACGACAATGGACTTTAAGTACCGCGCGGCCTTCGATACGAGACGGGTTCAAAGTGCGTCTCGTGTCACGCGTCCTGAATGAAAAGTAAAATAATGTCTGAATAAAATGTAATAACTGAAAAAACTTGGATTTCAAAATGTTACGTGCAAAAGAGGCAAATAATCTCTGTGGGCTCTCACTTGGTTAGCGAGAGGGTTCATTGATGATGAAGCCATACCAGCGCACTACCAGGTAACCGACATATCCCTTCATGAATAACACCCTCTCCAAATAGCCTGCCGCGTATCCTTGCAGACTGCTGGGGCATGCGCTGCGAGCGAGTGAGGCCATCAGGTGAAGTCAGTAATCCACAAGGCCGCGCGTCTTTGTATCCGCGCTGTTGCTGTTGACCACAACCCCACCAGTAACTCAATTTAGGTTGAATCAACCTCTGGGGAGGTCCCAGCCAGATTATGAATCAGTGTTGCCACGTTGCTGAATTCGTTCCATTCGCCCCCGATGGTGTGCGTGGTCAGAAAATCTGACTCATGCCTCAGGTGTTGCAGTGCAGTGCGCCGACTATAACTCCACAAGCCCACACATGCACACACAAACAGACTTACCCTCTACAACATATATGGGAAGAGTCGACCAAATTTGCTCCAGAGTTCGCTCCACCCTTCCACCAGCAGTGGCTTGAGCAACTTGCAGGGCCGCACCATTGCCGCGTTTGCATACAACACGCGCTGACGAGCAGCAGCTTACAGGAGGTGGTGATGCGCTGTTGGCGGTGCTGGCGGGTTCGGAGTGTGACTCCTCGAGGTGGGGAGGGCAACACAGAGACAGACTGAGAGGGGAGACGCGTGTCCCCGCTCCTCCAGGACGCTCGGCGCGACCGTCGCTCGCGGGAGGAGGAGGAGGAGGGCGACGATGGCGACGATGCTGGAGGGAGCTCTGCTGGACGTCGCCTCGCTGCTCGCGTCGCTGGCGGCCGGGCTGGGCTCGGCGCTGCTCCTGCTGCTCGTGTCGCAGCGACTCTGGGCGATGCGGTGGGCGGCCACGCGCGACCCCAGCTGCAAGTTGCCGCTGCCGGGTGGCTCCATGGGGCTGCCGCTCATCGGCGAATCTCTGCACTGGATGGTCCAGGTACACAGAGCCCCCCCCCCCGTGTGCTCGTGGTGCTCGCCACCCACCCCCTCGTGGCGGTCTTCATCGGTGCTGCTGCTCGCGATCAGCACCTGCCGCAGCAGTCGGCGGCAGGCTGCACGGGGGATCTGTGTCCATTGTTGTGAGCACGATGGGGAGCACACGGCTGGCGCGTCTCTCAGTCTGTTCCTCGTGCCAGCAGCGACACTTCACGTGGACTCAGCGTGCACCTAGCCTGGCACCACGCGTTGCGGTCACGGCAACGTGCACCTAGCCTGGCACCACGCGCTGCGGTCACACCAACGTGCACCTAGCCTGGCACCACGCGCTGCGGCTACGGCAACGTGCACCTTGCCGGGCACCACGCGCTGCAGTGACGCCAACGTGCACCTAGCCTGGCACCACGCGCTGCAGTGACGCCAACGTGCACCTAGCCTGGCACCACGCCGCCACGGTGGCGCGACGGTCCGAACCCCGAACTTGCAACTCAGAGTCCCATCCCCCTCACACCCAGCAGTGCGAATGCGCGCAGCAGTCAGTCAGGGCGCGTGTGGTGGGGTGCAGTGTGGTGGGGTGAAGTGTCGAACCCCCGCTGGTAGGTCACGGGCAGACCCAGGAGCCACGGGTCGACTGACTGAGATGACTGGCTGATGCACCACCTGTGCCCCCTACTGTGCCAACTTGCTGTGCTTTAGCCACCCGGCATTCCGCTCGTTGTTGTGAGCGTCGCTCCTCCGCCCTCCGTTGCTGTTGGAGGGCGACTGCCTCCAACTGCCCAGTAGCAGCGTCCTTCACGAGCCTCCTCCTCCACAGAGGCCGATCTTGACACCGCTGGTACCGGTCATCAAAGGCCGTAATTATAATATATATTGGGGGGGACACATCCCCTCCAATAATCAAATATGCTCAATATATTGCTAAACAAATATTTTTAAAAATTATAATTTGCTACGCTATGTAAATAAAAATAACAATTTGCTAAACCTTGGCCACAATATCTGAACTTGTCTTCATATAACTATTCATAGATTTCTGTTTATATGAT
The DNA here is from genome assembly GCF_965212315.1 of Lampetra planeri. Classification (NCBI taxonomy): domain Eukaryota; kingdom Metazoa; phylum Chordata; class Hyperoartia; order Petromyzontiformes; family Petromyzontidae; genus Lampetra; species Lampetra planeri. The sequence goes on along the minus strand of NC_136118.1, from coordinate 14,401,797 downwards.
TGTGGTTATGGTTGTACTTTATGAATCCCTAATCTCTGCCATTACATACAATGAAACAAGAAAATAAAGAACAACAATGTAATTCAATACACTATTAGACATTATTGTAAAAAATAAATAAAAAGTCCATCCCATGTGTTAGTGAATTCTTTAATATTTTAGGCAGGAAATTCGTTTTCAAATTTAGATATTTTTCTGGGGGGGGGGACCCCCAGACCACCTGGAAGATTTGGTCCCCTCCAATGTTGACTCCATGGCTACGGCCTTGCGGTCATCGGCAAGTCCACTCAGCTCCACATCCTCCTGGACCACATAACTCCATCTCTTCTTTAGCCCGTGCAGTGCCCATATACACACACACACACATATACACACACACATATATACACACACACATATATATGATGAAAGTAGTTGTTGAAGTGGGGCAAACTCTTTTGGAACCAGCTTTTCGTTGCCACTGATATTTAGGAGACAATTACGGCAGTAGGCACGAAACGTCGTCATCAATCCGACTCCCAGGCCGCGCGTCCTTAGGACGAGGCTGTGCGTCCGTCCGTGCCTCCCTCCCTCCCTCCAGCCAGCCAGCCAGCCAGCAAAACTTGAACACAAGAGCATCATTGTCGCTAGTTGACGTACACGTACCAACGGGTGCACGGCCACTCTCTAAGTGTCGGTTAATGTTGGTTTCTGTGCACGTGGTCTTGTGTCGTGATGGCGTTGTTTCTACTGCAAGTGGTGAAAACAACAATTGCCTCCGCTATATCGTCTGGCAAGCCAGTTGATATCGTGAGCCTCAACTTTCATCCCCGGTAAAAACTGCACACCCCCCTCCCCCAGCGAGTAGTATCATGAGGCTCGATTCGTCTTAACATTCGCAATTTGCTGAACAAACGCTCGATTAACGTAGACCCAGTCATTCCCTTTCACGAACAAAAAGATGATCATGCTTGTTCCAAGATTAATCTTAGAAAGCGAATGGAATGACGCCAGCTTCTGGCGCACAACGACTTGTCCTGGTTAATGACGACCTGCCCTGGTTAATAACGACCTGTCCTGGTTGATAACGGCGTGACGCGATTCTACTTTCGTGACGCTCACTCGGCAGTTGAGGACAACTTTTAAAGGCGTCGCTTGCAAACTGAAACCCCCGAGTGTTGCGTGCTCGCTAGGCCATGCAGATGCTTTAGGATTTGTAAAGATGGAGTGCTCACTGCTTGCTAATAACAGCCAATCATCCCACGTACTGGGCCGATGTAAATATATACATTTTCTTAAATTGTGGCAAATTAATGTGCTCGTGGCACACGTGTGATACGTGATGAATTGTACTCGACCCACCCCGTACGAGAAACGTCACAGTTCAGGCCCCCTCCGATAAGACTCCACCTGACGTCTCCCACCATGTCCACGTCGGGCCAATCTGACACGTGGTCGTCGTCGTCACAGCAGCAGCAGCAGCGTCGTCGTTCAGCCGCTCCCACGAACTCACCTCCACCGAGCGGTTCCGTGGCAATGATTGTCGACTTCACCACTGCCGTTACCAGAGCGAGTCTGTACACAGCGCACCGTCACCACAACCACTTCCACCACATTATTCACACAATCGCAGGAGACGGAGGAGGCACAGAACAGTCTACTTAGCTGGGCGGTGGCGGGCATGCACGTGGCCTGGAATCCAGCACTGTGGAGGCGAGGGTTGGTGGATCACGTAAACCATTCCTGTGAAACGACTTTCCCGTGGGCGTCAAGGTGCCATAGCCTTGTCTTGCCAAGGGACGGCAGTACAGCAAATGTCTGAACTCCATCTGTTCCATCTGTATGGGATGAGTTTCTCCAGGTGCTACGGTTTCTTCCCGCACGTATAAAGACGCGTTAATTGGCTGAAAACATCTGAACATATAGAGGACTGCAGAGCTTGGGCAACTGTTGGGACCGGCTCCTCACCGCGTGGCTGCCTCCCCGCTTGTGGGTGATTCCTCCTCGCGCCTCTGAGTCGTTCTCTCTCGTTAAGAGGCAGTGAGTGATGTGCGCATTACCAGTTGAGATTATTATATTATCATTACGACAGTACTGATTTTAATGTCACGTGTATATCTGTACTGAATATTTTCTCGGTGTTCTTGAGAGAGAGGAGCGATCGTGTGTTCTCAACGGACTTACAACTTGCTTTCAGTAAAAAACCTTCACGATATATTTAAAACAACAACAGCTTTAATAATCTAACAAATCTGACTACCCGCACCGCTCCCCTTGCCTGAGGGCAGTGGTAATGGCCCGGGACCTTGCCGTTGATGTTTATTCTTGCACTTCACGGCACAGTCCCTTACATTTTATCGTTTTCGAAAATCTGACCATATTTACAGAATGCGCAACACAATCATGAGGATTGTTGTGGAGAATGTAAATCACAAAACAGATAAGCAGACAATGACTACTTTCTATATCTGCTTCTCTGTTGTGTTATTTATAGTCTGATAATTATTACATTAGTCATAATGTTTGCGATCAACCCGGACCCATATCTTAAGGAGAGTTTCCACGCCTGTCACAAGTGTCAGTGCAGGTGAGAGCCCGATGAGACACCACGTGTCATCACCGATGAAGAGTTGATTCAACTGAATCAATGTTGCTGAAAGTATTCACTCCCAGAAAGCTGTGGGGCCGATGGGTCTTATCTATTTTATATTTTATACATGACTCGCTAATTTTTTATTCCTCGAATGGTGCGCGTTTAGTCTCTGGTGATGGTGTAACTATTTCTTTTTTTCAAAATACCGCGACACGAACATTCTGCAAAACGCCCAACAGGGGCTTCCTACCACACGTGACCACGCAGTGTTACTTCTCGTTGTGGCTCATCACAATGCATTTGCCCAACAAGCGGCAACGTCAATCGGTGGCTCCCTTTATTTACAATGACATTAAAAATACCAGAATGCCTGGGGAGGGAATCGAACTGTGATGGCAGAGCTCAGCGGCGTGGTCGATGGCCACTGAGGCTGTTCAATCACCGCGTCGGCTCAGGTCACAACTGCGAGGTGATATGCATTATGGTAGTAAGGGCATGCTTATCAAATAAGCAAAATAAATATACCGTCTGTATATGTACAGGGCTAGTGCGCTTGTTATTACCTTCACAATTTCATGGGCATTTGATGCCTCTGCCATACATGAATTGTGAATTAAAAGAATCGGTGAAATGTTAACCGGTAGATTTTGCACAGAGGTGGACGCGTTGAACTGCGAGCGACACACGCCGTGGACATGATTGTCAACATTTCCTCTTGGTTCTCAACATTCCTCCGGCAAATCAATTGGCACATTATACCAAGCGACAACTTGATTTGATTGGCTCTGTCGGGCAGTGGAGGGTTATCGTTAAATATATGGCGTGAGACCGAAACGATTAAACATAGAATACGAAACGATGATCTAACCCTAAACAACGCGAATTGACCGACAAGCAAAGGAGGCGGTTACCCACCCAGGGACATCACGGGAGAAGGAGCGACCTCCCGTGGACTTGAGTGGCCCATCACGCGAGTCAGTACGGAACTTCTACACGCAGCAGCAGCAGCAGCAGCGAGCTTCGCTTGGCATGTCTAAGAGGGTAATGGATGCGAGAGTGAAGGTAAGACCTCGCAGGCGACTTGGAGCTGGGGGTTGGTGGATCACGGAGAGTTGGGGGGGGGGCGAGTATGTGCGCGAGACAGCAATTTGTAGTGCAACTTAAAATGTTGTCTGTAGGAGGAAACACAGCCAGCAGGTAGCAGGTTTCTTATCAATCTGTACGGAATGTGGTTACATTGATATTGAGCAGGCGCGTTGGCACACACATAACTTGACTGAAAAATAACAATTAAAGTGAGCACCTTTTTCCTGGATAAACAATACAAATCTTTGATATTACTGCTTCTATATCTGATCACGACTGCATGTTTGGTGAGAAGTTAGAAAATCCGAGCTCGATTAGAGTGGGCCCTGCCGACTTTATTTAACAAACATCTTGTATTTAATCAAGTGAGGGCCGATTACAATTAAAGTTTTAAGAAAAAAAATGTTTAAAAAAAATCGGATTACTCATAATAAAGTCGGTGCAGATATACTTACAAAGTAGGTGTTCGTAGCAAAGTGTTTGTTTTGGGGTTAGGCCACACGATAGTTTTAATGCTTAAACTATTGTCGTCAACCCTCCACCACCCGCCAAGATTGCCACGTCTACAAAGGTCTTGTGTTTACGTGCCGCTATGGTGATCACATTCTGACCGAGCCCAGCAGCGGTTTAAAGACTCTTCGTGACTGATTTCAACAACGAATGAGCGGCACGTGTACGCACACGAATAGACGCATCCTTCTCGGACAATGTGTTAGGAATGATCGCTCGCAATGCAGACATCTTCATCTAGGCACGGGCTTCACCTGCGCTTACTTAGTCGAGAAGCTGAGTCAATCAGTGGTGCAATTACGAGTCTAAATCCCGACTTGGCTCATCGTCTCTCATCATACAATCATCACCATCCCCCTCCGTGACTGGTACATTAAGTATCGTGGTCCCATGGAGATGGCCTCGTTCCCGCCACAGAACCGTGGATGTTCCACGACCTGTCTCCAGGAAGCACAAGGGAGATGAGCAATGCCCTTCGAATCGCATTCACGCGGTAACGAAGGAGGTCGCTCATCTCCCGAGCTGGTCCCGTGGGCTGGAGCCGCCTTGCCGCTGGTCTCGGCGCCGTGCACTGGCCCGGCGCTCTCCAAGCTCCGTCCAGCCTCCACACCTCCATTCTTCCCTCTTCTATAAACATCTCGTCAACACAGAATAATGCCAGACGCCCTGTGTTCTACAAAGCGCCTTGAGACTTGAGATACGGTCGCCGACCAAACGTTCCACGATTCAAAAGCGAATGTGTGGCGTGTGTAGTAAATAGTGAGCGTGTGACCGGGTGGGAAGGGTTGTGAATGGAAGCGGGGGGGGGGGCAAGGGGAATAGTTGTGGGTTGTACGGTGGGGGGGGGGGGGGGTCACGCGCGGTCACGCGCGCGAGGTGCTCGTCAGGGGGCGCTGCGCTTGAGAGCGCGCGCGGCGAAAGGGCCGCGTGGGAGCGCCGCGATGGGCACGAGGAGGCGGCGGTTCCGAGTCGACGAAGTTGACCCCCACCCCCCCGACCCGCGGACGCCGGGTTCGGTACCGGACTACGGCAGCAGGCTTCACTCCGCCTTGCTTCGTGGGAGATTGAATGTCATTGTCGAGATTTTTTTTTACCGCGAATCGATTGAGCGGAGTTTTAATTTCCTCTCTTTTGTTAAGCGGGTTGAATTTAGAAGCCTTTCTGTGTCACCTCTCCAATGACGTGTCATCATCTCCCAGCACGTGTCATCTCCAAGCACGTGTCATCTCCACGCTTTGGCGAGCGTTTCAGGATTTACTTTTGCTACTAGGATAATCCGACACTGTCCAATTTGTGCTCCAATTAAAGTAAGTCTTTCACCTGAAAATTATTTTAAATCATAGGGAATGTACCCCCCCCCCCCACCACAATATATATTATCTTTGAATTGTATTATTACATTTTCAGGGTACAGCATTGCGAGAAGAGTTTGGGAATGACAGCCCCATCGTATTCTCCATCGCACGGCAACGTGGTCTCTGCTCGTTACCATCATGATAACACTTCTCATTATTATTATTAAGCTTTAGTTCGCGTGTGTTGAACTTCATTTCGCACCGTACGTAGCCAATCGTACTAATCAGAGGTGCGTGTTGTGTGTGCGTGTTGTGTGTGTTGTGTGTGTGCGTGTTGTGTGTGTTGTTTGTGCGTGCTGTGTGTGTGTGCGTGTTGTGTGTGTGTGTTGTGTGTGTGTGTTGTGTGCGTGCTGTGTGTGTGTTGTGTGTGTGCGTGTGCGTGACTGCGCAGGGTCCCGGTTTCCACGCGTCTCGGCGCGCGCGTCACGGCAACGTCTTCAAGACGCACCTGCTGGGCCGGCCCGTGGTGCGCGTGACGGGCGCGCAGCACGTGCGCCGCATCCTCATGGGCGAGCACGCGCTCGTGAGCGCCTGCTGGCCCGCGAGCACGCGCATGCTGCTGGGCAGCAACACGCTCATCAACTCGGTGGGAGAGGCGCACCGCACGCGTCGCAAGGTGCGTGGGCGCGGTGGGGGGGGGAGGCGCGCACCCACCCACCCACCCACACACCACCACCACCCACACACCCACCACCACCACCGCTCCTCCACGCAACACCCCGTGCTGACACACGCACGCACACACACGCACACACACGCACATGCACACACACGCACGCGCGCACACACGCACGCGCACACACGCACGCACACATGCACACACACACACACACACGCGCGCGCGCACACACGCACACACGCACACACACACGCACACATGCACACACACACTCGCACACACGCACACACACACACACATGTACACACGCACACACACACACGCACACATACACACGCACACATACACACGCACACACACACACACACGCGCACACGCACATACACGCACGCACACACACACGCACGCGCACACACACGCGCGTCGTCGCTTCTCCACCCGTCGTCGCACCGCCGCGCGCTGCTCCTTGCCAATCCCGGCTCTCCCTCTTCCCGCCACGCGAGGCAGGTGCTCACCAAGGTGTTCAGCCGCGCCGCCCTGGAGAGCTACGCGCCGGGGGTGGCGCGCGTGGTGCGCGCCGCGGTGCGCGAGTGGCGCGCGCGCGCCGGCGCCGAGGTGCGGGTCTACCCGGCGTGCCAGGCGCTCATGTTCCGCGTGGCCGTGCGCGTGCTGCTCGGCCTCGAGCCGTCCCCGCCCGACATGGCCACCTTCTCGGCCGACTTCACGCAGTTCGTGGACAACATCTTCTCCCTGCCCGTCGACCTGCCCTTCAGCGGACTCCGCAAGGTGCCCGTCGCTCTGTCTCTGCCACGCACCGTGCCACGCACCGTCGTCGCCAGCAGCCACCGTCCCCCACAGCAGTGCCGGGCGGAGCTAGTGCGGGGCCTGTAGCATACAGTATGTTATAAAGGGGCCCTAAATAAAATAAAAACACGTAAATATTGAAACAAATAAGTGTATTACTTGCATTTTAGAGTAGTTGTATTTTTTCATTTGCTTTACAGCCAGACAAATCGCAAACCTTAAACACCCAGTCGTTCATATAAGTTGAAGGCGGTATAGTACTATAATAATAGAGCAAAGTGCAGAATCACTGAACCGGAAATGATAGCTTGAAAGCATTTAGCGCGGGGCCTTTGAAAGTGAAGGGCCAGTAGCTACTACATATGTAGCTACTGTTGCTCCGAGGATAATCCGGCACTGCCTCACAGCGATGTCTGTGGCCCAGGCCAACTTAAAAACGCGCCTGCTATTTGCCAGTGCCATTCTGAGCACGCATCACTGCACGTTAGAATACTTTTCGCAAGAAAATTGCATGCAATGTTTTGTTTTTATTTTCAGCTAATCAAAGTAAAACGCGATGCAGTATATCAATCGATTGTTCCACATTCCGTAGCTGCAACCCGAGTGGGAAGCCATTGTTGCGTGCAATCGCGGGTCTTGGGAGAGGGCGGAGGAGTAACTCGATGACGATTTCCAGGGACTGCGAGCCAGAGATTCCATGCACAAGTTCCTGGAGAGCACGCTGAGCGAGAAGCTGGCGTCGAGGCACTCCGGCGGACGCACGCACGCGGACGCCATCGACTACATGCTGGAGAGCGCCCGCGAGCAGGGCGTGGAGCTGAGCGCCAAGGAGCTCAAGGTAGGCGACACGAGTGTGGAATACCTGAACCGGTCCTGGGACTCCCGTAGGTCGACTAATCCTCAAATGAGTACAATGAGTACAATGGGTAAACATCGCCTACTCGGGAGACAGAGTCGGCCGGACGTGGTGCTGGCCATCCGGCCTTCGCAGGTGCTCGCTAACAACACTTGCCCCAACGGTCCATTAAGGCTACGTGCGGGATCTTTGTCTTTGCGTGTGCCTGCACGTGACAGGAGGCTGCGGTGGAGCTTATCTTTGCCGCGTACTCGACCACGGCGAGCGCGTGCACATCGCTCGTGCTGCTGCTGCTCACGCACCCCGAGGCGCTGGCCAAGCTGCGGGCCGAGCTGCGCGCGCACGGCCTCCCCGAGCCGCCCTGTTGTGGCTGCGCGCACCGCGACGCAGACGCCGCCACAGACGCCGCCGAAGGGGCCGGGATCTCGTCGCCGCTCGCTCCCGAAGAGGCCGGGGACGCGAGCGCAGTTCGGCTCGAGGGACACCGGCGGGCCGAAGGCGAACCGGAGGGCGAGATGGAGGGGAAGCGAGAGGACGGACGACGCGCGGCGGAGGGCGCCAGGGAGTGGCAGAACCGGAACGAGGAGGAGGGAAACCTCGCGGAGAGGACGAAGGTGGCGGCAGGAGAGGCGGAGGAAGGGGACGCGCGGGAGGACGGCTGCCGCAAGTGCGAGCCGACCCTGGGGCCGGAGCGGCTGTCGCGGCTACGGTACCTCGACTGCGTGGTGAAGGAGGTGCTGCGGATGTTGCCCCCCGTGTCGGGCGGCTACCGCACCGCCCTGCGCACCTTCGAGCTGGACGTGAGTCCGCAGGCGTCGAGGTCACAGTGCTCGCATGCCGTCACTGTATTGTGACTGGCGGCAGCTGTAATTTACCGACATCACGATGGCGATGTCATTGGCTGTGTCGTGACATCACAGTTACATCACTGACGGTATCAGATGGGAAAATTAACTTTAGGGATCACAGACGTCACATGTTGCTGCAGATAACAGGATTCATGAATGAAATTATTATAATCATCTTTTTTCACCATACATGAAATGTAATTTCCAGTTTTGGAATGGCGATATTCTTGGTGCGGTATTCTCCAAATAAAATGCAACGTCTTCCGTTGCCCTCTGGCTCTCATTCATAATTTAAAAACTCTTGCCTTCTTCTTCTCGTTTGCGCCACATATCCACCCAGGGCTTCCAAATCCCCAAAGGCTGGAGCGTGCTGTACAGCATCCGGGACACGCACGACACGGCGCCCGTGTTCCCGGACCCGGAGCACTTCCAGCCAGAGCGCTGGGCCAACGAGGACCCCGACTCGGCCGAAGAGCCGGGCGACTCCATTCCCGCCGCCGGCCGCACCAAGGGCGCCTGCGGGGACGCGGCGCGCGCTGACGCTCGCTTCAGCTACGTGCCGTTCGGCGGCGGCGTGCGGGGCTGCGTGGGCCGCGAGCTCGCGCGCCTCATGCTCAAGCTGCTGGCCGTGGAGGTGGCCGGCTCGAGCCGCTGGGAGCTGGCGAGCGCCGAGGCGCCGCGCATGCAGAACGTGCCCATCGTGCACCCCGTGGACGGCCTCCGCGTTCGCTTCTACGGCCTGGACGCCAACCACAACCAGCTGTAGAGGGCCGGGCTCGCCCGAGGTGCCCGTGGGGTCTCGTGGGTCCGCGTCTAGAGCTGGGGGGGTTGTTAGGTTTGGGGTTTGGAGTCAGGTTTTGGCTTTTAGTTGAGGCAAGGCACATCGGGTTCTGGATTAAGTCAGGTGTGGACCAAATTCGATCTGATATGGACCAAGTCAGATTGGGGCTTGCTTAGTTTCTGGGTCAAATTGGATTTGATATTTTCAGGACCTGGTTAGACCGAGCCTGATCGGCTTCGGATTCGACCAGACTTGCCTCTTGCGATTGAATTGGACCAATTCGATCTCCGTCTGACCAAGGCTGGATTGGAGCTGGGATCAATTCACGATGTCAAATGTGATCTAGTCGTGGCTTGCTGTACCCAGGTCTTAGCTGGGGCAGGCGAGACCAGGATGATTTAAATCGTCTCTGTGCCACTCTAGGTCATGTGATCCGAGTTGAATGAAGTTCCCTGCCTTCAGAACCATGTTGTTCTTCTGGCTCAACCACATCTCGTGTCAACAACAACAACAACAAACGATGGCAGGCAATCTTGACGCCGCTTCTCCAGCAGGATGATCGAGGACCAGAAGTACGAATGAGGATGCATTTGGCGAGATCAGTATTAAGAGCACGTGCAGTGTCACAGTCAAGCAGAGGTTCATTCTGCTACTTTGGGACTGGCAGCGGCTGTATTTGGAGGAACATTGGCTGTGTGGATACACACGCTGTCGCGTAATGCAGGTGCGTGGTTTATGATGAGGTAAAGATATCTCCACAGGTGTGGTGGATCTCTCTGGCAGCCTGCCTACATCACATGCCGTCGGACTTGATGAAGGCAAATCATTTAGCGGGGGTCGTTAAGGAATTGTGATGCGACTTAGATTGTTAGTGATGAACTCACATTTTAGAAGGTGGCGTTTATTCAACGAAACCCCATCTGAGTGATGCCAGGGGCATGAGGGAGGGTGGGTGGGGCTGAGTTGCCTCCATCACCCCCCTGACCGCTGTATGTGGGGCAGCACCACGTGTCAGGATCACGTGACTGTTTAGTGTGCGAGTATAAATCGCGTGATGCATTTCTCGCTGACATCGAGAGCTCTGATGGAGACGCTGCAGCCAAGGGGGTGATGCACCAGAAACTCTCACGGAATAAACAAAGGGTTTGGGTTAGATTCCTGGGCTCAATAACTATGTGCTTATTTCAGCAATTAACTTTTAATATCTTCTTGGTTCTTTCGGTAAAGTTACGTGACTTTACCGAAAGAACCAAGAAGATGAATCCCTGCAGTCACGAAAGCTTTAAATCGAAATTTTACTTTTAATACTCAACGTTTTGATGAGTTAGTAAAACAATTCAGTTGTGCGAACTAACTGTAAAGGTATTCCAAATTGTCGAGAGGACGTGTATCCTGACGACGTGCCGAGCATCGCCCCGTCATGTTGCTGCCCCTCGGTGGCAGCGCCGACGAAGCGAGCGACGCGGTCTGTTGCCCTTGTTGTGTGGACAATGCATTCTAATCTACAATACCATCGGGGGAGGGGGGGGGGTACAGTGAAGAGAATGCATTATTCACTGTGTATGTAATGGTAAAAATAAGCCAATTAGCTCCGACTGCCCCTTTCCAACAACCCTGCCAACATCCTCAATGGATTTTTCGTGTGGCGCTGAAGCCACCTGCTGCCTTCGCCAAGCTTCCAGGTGAGGAGTTAGAGCCCCCTAGTCGCCAGTGACACTGCCAATGAACGAAGCAAGAGTTGTTAGTGAGCACCTATGAAGGTCAGCAGAGCGTGCAAGGCACTGCCAGGCTGTGAGCCGTTGTGCGTGTCATATCCCTTGTCTCCAACTGCTGGGATACCACGACAACTTGCACTCAGTTTATTCTGAGTGAACCTGGGAAGGCCGAAACTTGCGTTACATAAAACAAATATATGTACACTGTTCATGTACACGGTCTCACAATAGAATGATCAATATAGGAAAAGCGAATAATTTATTTCGAGATAGGCCCCTGACGAGCACATTGCTTTGTACACAATCACCATCACCATCATCATTTCCATTGTTATCAGTAGTGGCCATTTCAAATACCCTGCGAGATCAAAGCCCTCCAATGCTGTTGTCAGTTGCCACAGTCCTCATGAAAGCTGCAATCACAAATGGCACTTAATACAAAATATTAGCACTTGACTACAATCACATATATGTATATATTATAGAGTATTGCCGTACTTATATACCTTGCAGACGATACAAACAGTACACTATGTGGATATATGCAATACTTAACTGAGCATTTATGTCCGCCTTCAAATTGTATATGTAATATAATATTTTGGATAAGGCTATATATATGAACGTGTAAAGTGGTATAACTGTGTGTGGGTACAACTGCTGTTACCATTTCTTTTTTGTATTATTAACATAACTGCTGTATGTCCAACCCGCTTTGCCCATTAGGCTGCTGCTGCCACATATATTTTATTTACAAACTCAACTTGGAAAGATGTTTTTTTTCTTCTGGATTACAACAATTTTTATAATTGGTCATGTGATCGTATGCTTGCTCAATTGACTCATGAAAACTGTCAAAGTTTTGACAGGTAATTTTTTTTATATTTACCCAAGAAAGTGTATGTATGTGTCTTGAATTGGGTTCAAAAGTGTACTCTTGCTTGGGGTCTTAGGCCAATTACAATAATATACTCCATAATAGAGGTTTGTTAGGGTCAGATCGCGTAAACATATAAATGTGTCGTTAAAACCCGCCACCACCCGACACAGCCAACTCGTAAGGGTTGTCACGTAAACAGAACATGCCAATTCGTCTCTAGTACAGCACACAGGTGTGTTGGAGAGCCAAGCCACAACATTTACAAACTGAGTACGACGTTTCGCCAGTAATTACAACTATGTATATACTCTATGGATTCCTGCAGTCACGAAAGCTTCAAATCAACTACAGGATTTATATATTTACGCGATCTAACCCAACCTCTATTATGGATGATATTGGTCGCGAAAGCCTACGTGTTAAACGACAATAATATATGTTGTATTTGGATTACAGAAAACCCTTGCATACGAGAGGAAACTGCTGTACATTTCGGTCATAAACCGACCTGCCCGGGGCAGCCATCTTGCCACATTAGCCGACTGCATATAAACAATTTGTGTTCACTTGTGAGGGTCCCTTTCTCAAGAGGCTGTTTAAAGTCGCCGAGTGGTGTGCGTCTCCCTACAAAGAACATTGTTTTGTGCATCAGAGAGACATAATTGCTGCTTCGAATGTGGACGGTTTATATGCAGGTGTTCTGCATCTTGCAACGTCCCATTGGTGAACGATGACGTCACAAGGATTTATGACTTTCGTGCGCCGCTTTAAAGCTCTTGTACAAATGATCGATTTTCGTTCTAATACCGACACACAAATGTACCATCTCTCTCCTATTTAAGTGTCATCAATATATGAACAACATAATATTTCTAATAAAAATTAACATATTTACCATGCTGTGTGTGTGTGAAAATACAATTATTTAAACTCCAATAAGATGACGCGTGTTGCTGTGGTTATCAGCATTGTTAAATGCACCCAATGTTGAGTTTCTGTGTAAGTGACTGACATGAACTCTAAGCATGTTGCCCCACGGTATAGGGTCATGAAACATTCTATTTGTGAGTTTTTGGTTTTGCATGGTAACAAAACAACCCTGTCCAAATTTTAAGATTGGGTCTCACCCTTGAAAACACATATCACAGTCCAGGGCAATGGTTGTCCACCTTCTATTTGGGTTAGATCGCATATATATATAAATATATATAAGTGGTGTCGTTACACCAACACCACCCGACACAGCCATTTAGTCAGGGCTGTCACATAAACAGAATATACCAAATCGTTACTAGTACAGCATACCGCTTGTGTTGGAGAGCAAATCTACAACATTTACAATGGATTTTCTCTCCAAAACACCAGGGTGTCGGGTGGTGGCGGGTTTAACGACACATTTATGTTCAAGCGATCTAACCCAAAAAAAAAAACGAAATTATGGATGATATTGGTCGCGAACGCCTGCGATGTGTTAAACTCACCTGTTTGTGAGGCCCCTTCCAGACCAATCAGCTGTGCGCGTACCCCTACCAGCCCAATAAACTAGTGTTCACCTACCGAGAGTAAAGTCTTTATATATTTAGAGGAATGAAAAATTACTACATTTTAGCAAAGGTGTGTTTTGTTATTTGCTGGCACGAGACTTTATAAATCAGTCGCTCAGATTTGAAGCTATCACATTCCAGGGTTAAAACAATCTGCCTGCAAAAATAAACAATTACAAACAAGGGCGATCGTTAAACACAATGCTGCCAGTTTAAAATACTGTAATATGTAGTTAAAAGTAAAAAAAACCCACAAGCGCGCAGCAGGGAAACACACCTCCAAATGTAAAATGCCGATTGTGAACATCTTAAAGTTCCAAGTCCTTTCGATTTAAAGCTTTCGTGACTGCAGGGATTCATATTCTTGGTTCTTTCGGTAAAGTCACGTAGAAGGGAAGTAATAAAATAATAAAAATAAAACATAATAAAATAATTCTCACGACGTTTCGGCCACAACGCAGGTGAAGAACCTGAGGACGGCTGCTTGCGTTTTGGCCGAAACGTCAGCTGCTTGCGTTGTGGCCGAAACGTCGTGAGAATTATTTTATTATGTTTTATTTTTATTATTTTATTACTTCCCTTCCAAGTCCTTGTTTTAAGAGTCAACAGCAATGCCTACGAGGCTCTGAAACCTCACGCCAGCACGGCAACAAGCAACATGACACAGGGTACGTGATAGATTAGGGTAACAGAAGATATTAATCCACAGCACAATATGGATTACAAGGGTCAGTGCAACCAGACTCTGCTTAGGGGCAGTGGTCTTGGTGGTGAGGGCAGTGACAGGCGTCTGTGGGCTTACGCTGCCGGGTGGTCTGGCGGTCGGCGTGACCTCAGTCACCGCAGTTCGCTGAGACAATTAACGGTTCAATTCCAGCAACCTCGTGTCTGTGCAGTATTAGGCCATGACTAAGATATGGCTTCTGACGGTAAGTGGATGTGCAAGACAATGCGATGCCATTTACAGGAGTGCGCCACGGTATCTTAACTGTTTAGGGCACCAACATTTCCTGTAAAAGTAGTAATGTTTCCTCAGTAGGTAAGGTCGCACAGCATAACATATTCAAAACAGCCATCATCAAACACTGGCTTATTTATTTAAAAATACTGGATAAAAATCAAACTAATATTTTGAGTAATTGCCCTTCTTCAGGGCAGATAGTTGGATCTTAATAGGAAAACGCGTCTTACATCGCAATACCTCAAAGACACTAACTCTGGAGAAAAAAAATATAACTGGGGTACGAAAAACTTTCGACTGCATGATTTCGGGTATCATGTGTTTCTACACCACGGCCAACAAAGACTGTTTTATGTATTTATTCATTCATTCAAGATGCCTATATGCGACCACATCTCAAATGAGGGTGCATTTTTTCCCATTATTCGGAGGGGAAGTGAACAGCGGAGGCGACCACTTGGCAGAGCGATCAAGAAGACAGTGGCGTGAAGACGGTGGCGTGAAGACGGTGGCGTGAAGACGGTGGCGTGAAGACGGTGGCGTGAAGACGGTGGCGTGAAGACGGTGGCGTGAAGACGGTGGCGTGAAGACGGTGGCGTGAAGACGCAGATGGAAGTCGACACAGAGGTCGGGGCGTCGGGTGAGATGAGGAGCAAGCTCTTTGCGAAGACACATTTTACTTTTATGCAGAAATGTGGAACGGAAGTTCTCGCAGGGAAATCTAATATTTGGGCTATGCCAACACACCGTGGCGTAATCTTGATCATGTTGAGAATTTTTTATCTATTTAATCAGGCATTATTTGGTGACGCTACGTTGGCAGTAAATATGTTGAACTTCTTTCTCACCATACGTAGCCAATCATGCTCATCGGAGATGCGGTTAACAACAAACTCAACACGTTGATCAATAACACTGCTTTAAAAGGAAAACAAATACGCGACGTTTTTGGCAATGCCCCTTCATCATGTCATTCTGAAATATATATTTGTTTTGCCCTTCTTCAAGCACCATTAAGAAGGGCTAATTGCCTGAACATCACCTAACACATTCCTGCGGAGAGAGCTGGTTGGAACGTTGGGTTGCTCGGTCAATGGCCAGGGTCAACGGCGGCGTAGTGTA
Source organism: Lampetra planeri (assembly GCF_965212315.1). Classification (NCBI taxonomy): domain Eukaryota; kingdom Metazoa; phylum Chordata; class Hyperoartia; order Petromyzontiformes; family Petromyzontidae; genus Lampetra; species Lampetra planeri. Next base: position 14,386,144 of record NC_136118.1, on the reverse strand, counting down.
TTCTGCAAATATGCCCGACTGTGAGGGCGAGCACAAGCCGACGTGAGTAGGTTCAACGTTGAGTTTTATAAGGGCACCACGGGGTGACCAGCCCCTCCCCTCCCCACTCAGCCTCACCCCTCCCCACTCAGCCTCACCCCTCCCACCCCCCACCCAACCCCACCGTCCCCACCCCCCACCCAGCCCCACCCTCCCCACCCAGCCCCACCCTCCCCACCCTCCCCACCCAGCCCCTCCCTCCCCACCCAGCCCCTCCCTGCACGACGGACGGACACAATGATCCCCTGTGGGCTGGTGGATCCAGTGGGTTCCTACCAGTATTTTATATTATCCTGTTCAGGCAGTGTTTTTGACAAATGTCTTAGTGTTTTTGTTTGTTGTAACAGCAGTGCACTGCGCTATGAAGCCAGCGACCTGGAACTCCCCTAGGTCGCCTCAGTCCCATATGAGTACGTGGAGTGGTGTTTAAACATTTGCACTGGGAAGACAAAGGCGACTGGGTGTGGTGCTGGCCATGCCGACCTTCAGAGGTGTCTTATTAACAGCACTTGACTCAACAGGCTGCATGGCCATGTGATTGATCTTTGTCTTTGTATCCATACACTGCAAGTATGCAGATTGTTTGTGTGCGTTTAGTTTGCTGTCCTTTCCCCGCACCTCCGGTTGGCTACGTACGGTGCGAAAGAAGTTCAACAAGCAGACATTATGAAATCAGGGCTGTGATGAAACCTGTTCGTTCCCTGCTATAAGAAGTTCTAAACAACAAGAACCCAGACACACTTCCTTGAGCTGGTGTATGTGACTGCCTTAGCTTTAGAGACATTTATCAATCCCCTGTTGCATGAGAGCTTCGTCACACCGTGTTGGTTACGGGGGTTGTTTGACCATACTCCACCACGCCGTGAAGGGGTGAGGGTCAGACATCGCTCACCGCCGGTTTCTGTGATGTCCCCGGAATTGAACTCGGGTCGCCGAGTTTGTAGCACAGTGCTGCTCACCACCACCGCTCCACGAGTCGTCCTACACAAGACGACCACGCATGCCCAAGGCCACAAGTAGAAGACTTATGGGGGCGATGAGGATGATGGGGAGGTGAAGGGAAGGGCAGCGGTTTAGTGGTGAGGTCGCGACTCGTGAGTCACTTGCAGATGTGAAATCTCCGCAGGGCCACTCTGCAAGGACAGGACACCGCGTGCCAATGTCATGGCCAACTTAACCACCAGGCCGTAAATAAAACAACCACAAATAAGCATCTGCGTTCTATCATCAATCTTCTCGGCAACTACTGAGCAGCGTCGCTTTAGCCCGTAGAGTGTGCGTGAAGAAATGCACAAAGTTAATCAAGATTGGGAGGAAAACAAAAGTAGTGGCTGACAACAGACTCTATCCTACCATGCATATGATGAACTTGAAATGCATTTCTCTGCAGTATGGCTCTGGTACATTGATGGAGCAGAGCATTCGAATTCATGTTTCATGAAATCTAAAAATGTTCAACTGAATCTGAAAGCTGAACTTCATAATCAACCGATTATTCGATTTTTTCCCTATTCGTTACTACACGTCACGTAATCTATATGTTGTTCATAATAAACGAAAGAATAGTGGCGCAGTGGTTAGTGCACTTCGCAGTGGCAACAATCCAACGAACTGGCGGCCATGAGCCCCCTCGCTGCCAATCTGCACTGAGCCACGGTGTGGTGAAGCATGGTCACTGAATCCCAATCATTGAACGGAAAGTTCAGGCCTTCATCCAGCACTGGATTGTCAAATTGCGATAGTTTTGTGGTTTGTAGTCCTCCTTGCAAAATATTTTCCAAGAGTTGTGTAAATTTAAGTCCCTGAGTGGTTCAGGCGCGAGTGCCAACGTCATTGCACCGGTGCTGCACCTTGGCTCCTGGGTTAGGATCCAGGCAGCAGCCACCGATGGTGTACTTCAGTCACCTTATGAATGAAATTAACAACAAATAAACAAAAAAACACCGCGATATATATATTTTTACGAGTAAATTCAACCCAGCTACAATGAATCCGTGTCCATTTGTGGATAGCTGGAATGTGGCACTCGTCGTCGAGGCTTGAATGATTGCGGTTGAAGAGGCCAATCACAGAAGCTTTGCACGTACAATGGTACCCCGGAGATCGAACTTAATTTGTTCCAGAACGCCGTTCGAACACCGAATTAATTTTCCCCATAAGAATGCATGTAAATGACATTAATTGGTTCCAGACACAAGACAACTCTCATTACAAAGCATTTTTACACGAAGTTTACAGTAATACCATGCATAAAATTATACAAAAACACAATAAACACAGTAAATAAATGGAGACATTGTGTATGGATGAACACCAAAAAACACTAAAATAAAGGAAATTAACGAAAAAGTTAAGGAACGATGATTTTCGGGTCTGCACTGGGTGAGAGCTACGCGTTAACTGAGCCTCTCACACGGTAAAACCTTTGTCTGGGCAAGCGTCACGCACGTTGGCCATGCGCGTCTCAGCCGTGCAGGTCCTTTCAAGTCGCGATTGCCCATTCGACCTCCAAATTTCGTTCGGTTTCGGGGGCAAAATTGTTCGGAAATATCGTTCGAACACCGATTTGTTCGAGTTCTGGTGCGTTCGATTTCCGAGGTTCTACTGTATATCCTTTCGGGGTCGATGCCAACAATAACATGTACGCGTGTCTGTTTGTAGGGGTTGAAACGGAGTAAAGATTCGTGTCTCTGTGCCTTGTCATTGATTACACCATCTGGATATAAATATATAATCGCCAGTAGGGCAATATGTATTAGAGCGAGGAACGCGGGTATATGATGTTGATCGCATTATACTGATAAATACTAATGTGCTTTTGTTCCCCTTCCAATATCAGTAGTTATAAAACTCTAACATGTGTTTGGGCTTTTAGATCCATGCCATTGTCCTGGAATTGGGTTCCCAGATACCACACTTCTTGCCAGGGTCAAGTATATTAAATAAAGTTGGGGCACTTTATGGGTTTGGCTGCCTGTCAGAGTGGCATTGAGCCAATTTCAAATAGCACACATACCCACGCACACAACAAAGGCAACACTCGATTTTAGCTGCAGTAGAAAACAGAGCTCAGGGTTGTTTGTGAGCGCCTATTAGGCTGGCAGAGTCCAGAAATCAGCGGTCTCGCCAACTGCTCGCATGCCCCAGGCTGACAGCCCTTTTATCATGTTGACACGCTCGAAACCAGGACGGTGCTCATTCTGCAGGCTGATGCAACCCAACTGGACTCGTTCTCATAGCCAGTGCGCTACGGTGCAGGGCAAGCGTAGTGTCACGTGTTGCCACTTGCACTCACACACAACGCTTGCGCACAAGCACACACGAGCGGCACCTTTGACGTGGGGTTGGTGGACCATGTAAGTGATGGAGTCATGATGTTCACAATGATACACCCACCTTGTAAGGAAAGCAAGGTGTACGTAGCTAAGTTCACATTTAAGAAGTATGGTAAACAAAACTGTGGATCTGAATGAAACGTTTCCCTCTCTTTGTTCGGGTAAGTTTGTGTCACGTGCCGTTTTTTTTCAAACGCTAAGTCGTTTCTCTTAAACAGGTGCGACTTCCAGACCTGTAATTGGATGCAATCGGTCACGCGTAGCTTATTTAAACTGAACACATTCTCTAAGTTTTCAACAAATATACAAACGATGCGCATTTTATTTAGTTCGTTCACAGCATAGGTTTTTTTGAAGTATATTGTTATGCATCCTATTAATCTTCCAAGCAACTTTTATTCAAAGAAATAGCAGATATTTACATCTGCCATTTAAAAGTACATAGAAACATTTCTTTACTCTTTGGTTCTTTCGGTAAAGTCACATAGGTATAAAATAAAATATATTAAATCACGACGTTTCGGGCGCAACACAAGCGTCCGTCATCAGGTGGGAGAACCAAAGCAAGAACCAATTGCTAAAGTGGGCAAAAGGGCTGCTTGTAACAAGAGGCTATTAGGTGAGAGGGGGGGGAGGAGCCAGGGAGGAGAGATAGAGAGGGTGGGGGGGTGGCAGGGGGAGTGTAGTGCTGCAAGCTCCGACACGAGCACGACAAAATGCCGGGGCTGGGAAGTGAGCTGGGCTGGGGGGTAGGAGGCTGCAGCAACCTGAGATGCGGATATGAAGGCAAACTATAACGCAGTTAAGGGTTTATCTGGTTATTGTGCCTGACACCTTAGCAATAATTGCAGTGTTAGTCCAACATGGACTGAACCCTGATGTTACTGCTCTGGTTAGGCACTGCCTTACCAGCACTGAGACTGACGCCCAGGATATCTCGCACAGCTGGGCAGAGAGTTCACATCCTAGTGACGAGGTCAATAAGTCACTTGGTGATGAGTCAGTCGTGGGTGCCCTACGGAGGGACTCATTCCTGCCATAGAAACATGAAACTTTGATCACGAGCTGAAGACTGCCGGTGGAGGTGGGCACTGCCTAAGACTCACTTGACATTGCTGGTACTGTGACTTTGTGAATTGGAAGGGAACTTTAAAATAATAAAGAATTCGCCAGCTATATCCTTAATATATCCTCAGTGCACTGTCCGGGTGTTGCCATCTTCAAAACAAATCTTCCGACGGCTAGAATGATTCTTATTCTGTCAGAGGAGAATTTGGTTTTGTTTAATCGTTTTACATATTTATGTTCACTTTGTTACATTGCAATGTGCTGTCATTAGATCATCCACCCCGAGATTTGGTTTACATGTGCAGATCAATATCAGAAAAATATGATGACGTATATGTCATCCAGAACAGAACAAGTGTTTTTCTGTTGTGGAACACATTACAGACAATTGAACGTGGTCGCTAATCTTAGCTACCTTTTCTTGACATCCTTCATGGGCTATCATGAACTACTCATGTACAACTTGAGTCAGTAAGTTATGATTTACTATAATTCGCTTAACTCTTCAGCAAAACAACTGTGTGATATTCTCCTTGGTATCCTTAAAACATGTTTTCTTTGGCTTTGTAAAAAAAAACGATTATAATTGTACATTCATAATCATCTCACAAGAAGATGGAGGGACTTTCCACCTCGGCACACAAGACAACATCATTTTACTCCCCAGGAGCTTATGGAATTTTAACCCAGAATCTCAGCGGTCCCATCTCACTCATTGATCAGTCATGGGCCACTTGGCCACCTCTTGGAAAAGCATATTTGATAGTCACGCCTCTCCTGTGTGGCTGCACATTGCACGTGGTTGAATTCGAAGTCATTCGTGATATTTTCAACAAGAACAAGTATTACCTATATTCATAACCAAGACCAAATAACTCCGTTGCATTCGTAGGGCCTCGTTAAGGTCACTTGGGCATGAAGCCAGGTACAAGCATGCGGGTTCACATGGTACAGAGCCAGCATGCTACAGGGGTTTTCAGGCATCTTGGCTGAGTCTTTGGCTCATTATAATGGAGATAAGTGAGGACACCTTGAAGTTGTGCTAGTATGGATCTCCTGGAGAGACGGCCACTCTTGCTATACCCTAATTGATACAATGGATACTCCGGGCTTGCCCTTATTCAAATAAGATCCTGGATGAATGAGCAGCCAACCCGAGCATCATGTCCATCTTCTCATGCATGTCCTCCATCTGGAATAATGCAACCTGCATTCCCCACTCTTATTGGAGGCAAACTGCCAGCATCTGACAAACCACACTTATAACGAACCTACAATTCCCTATATGTACATCCTAGCAGCATTAACATTGGCCCATGTGCCTGCAGACAGCCTACCACTCACACAGCCCCCCACCCCGCACCCCCCCCCCCCCAAACAGGACCTTGAGAGCTGTGCCCAGGTAAACAGAAAGAAAATAAAAATTGGTGCCAAAACACAGCGCATATTTAGCACACGCCATGTGCTCGGTGTGTTACATAGAGTAACTATATCCACCTTCAGACTTATGGGTGGGAACAGGAAAAGGGGCTGGGATAATGGCAGTGCTGAATGGCCCATTGTGTTTCGAGTTATTAAAGTGGTCAAAATGGAAATGTGCCTGCTCCCTAATGGCCTCATATACAGCCTGAATTGGGGTGCAATAAATTGGCAGACTTGGCAGTAATTAAGCTTAGATGCTGTCTGCCACATGATCACATTTGCCTACCGAATCAACCAATAAAGTTGAGCCTGGATGTAGGCCACTGCAGCTCGTAGCTGACCGTTGGCTACACCTTAGCAAGCAATTCAACTTCCACTCAAGCCACTTTAAATATGTGAACGACTTAAACTATCGGCGGTAATAAATAACTGTTTTGTACTGATATGTGAAAACCATCAAGACATAAAGCTGCGAAGGAGAGTGGTACAAAGTCTGTACAAACAGTATGCAAATTAGTACAAACGCCATATATTATAGGTAATGTTATATTTTTCATGCTATATTTTGAATTTAGATTTATAGACTACGAGTACATGACAGATCATACGTAAAACTACACATTCAGTTTAAAAAACCCAAGGTAAACTGAACGCAACATCCATGCAATTGTAATGCATTTGGAAGATTTTTTTTCCATTGCTCATGATGTCAGTTTCATGACTGCATTTTACAACTTCACGTTCAGATGCATTCTTTAATAGGTCAACAGTCATATACACTGGCCAAAACCACAAAGAGTTAGTTTATAACTGTAGTGTAATTGTGCCATTGTGTGACCTGCCCTGGTGGAAGTGTGTTGAAACATTCCGCTACCCCAAGGGACAGGATTGCCTTTCAGAATTCATTGGCTTTTAAAATTCATGACATCCACAGATCCACACATCGTCACGTGATTCAGGCACTCCTCACTCCTATTCAGCGTCCAGGCACGCGTGTGTCAGCCGTGACATCTGCCCTGGTCGAATGACTAACTGGAGAGACCTGTGGCCATTAACGTGACATCTTGGCGAGCCAGTGCTCAGCCTGGGAAGACCACACTGGTGGATGGTTAAATGGAGTGCATAGCTTCAGTCTCGTACACCATTCTCAAGGTGGATGTACTTCATTTCCATTTGCATATTCATACGCTTGATGCCGAGCAGAAGTTGCACGTTCCCATGGGATAAATGGGCAAACTCGGGTTGCTGAAAACGATCTCGGCCCGCTTCGCTGGAGTCACTTTCAAAGCTCGAGCCCCAAAACAGACGGAACCCACTTGAGAATAGCCACCTACAATGGCCTTCCCTCATAGCTAGTTACCATGTGGACACAATGCACCCCGCTTCTTTAGAGGCGACATATAACCTGCTGCACGCGAACTCCCTCGCTAGATAATTATCCTCACGTAAAGTAATGCGCTAATACTGTAAGTTCTTTACTGGGTATGACGAGATTTGAATCCCCTGCCATAGAAATGTGGAGTTCCACCATGGGCTCAGGGCTGCCAAGAGAAATGAGCATTGCCAAATTGTTTGAGTAGGCAGACAAATTTCATCAGTCTATGCAGCTTCAAATAAGTTTATCACGTAAAAAATTCTACACTAAGCCATATCTCGAATCATAATATTCGTTAAATTCAACATCGTTATAATATATTTGAACTCGCAAGGTTTTAAGTGATGAGACAGTTGTTGTTTTCGTTATGATTTTCATTTTCTTCAAACTTGCGGAACATCATCAAAAATACATCAATAAAATACCCAATGTTATAAAATGCATCACGATTCGATCCATCATCCGAGTTATAATCATTATCGTCATCACGAAACACATCACCATCAAAAATTACAAACACCATCGCAGGACCACCGCAAATTTACTTCATCCACCAAACTCGTAATGAGCAACAGATTTCATGAAAAAAGGAAGCACTCTAAATGTAGAATTGACTTTTAAATTCGTGCCATTGTCAACAAAGCGGCCTGCTCCTGTGGGAAAAAGTATTTTATTTATAAACGACAAAGAAATGTGGCGTGCGTGTGTCAATGCAGTTGGTGCGAGGCGGTGAGCCCATCCTTGTTTAGGAGAGAGGCCGCCACGGCTCCGTCGAGGCTCCCCAACATCCACCAGGGCCTCTCACCTGCTCACCTTCGCCATGACGGTGCGCGCTGGCCACTGCACGGGGCGGCACAGGAGGTCACAGGAGGTCATAGGAAGTCACAGGAGGTCACAGGAGGTCACAGGAGGTCCACGGCCGCTGTGGGTGGGAGCGCTCTCCCTGGCTCGCTGTGGATTTTCTCCAGGCGCTTCTCTGTGTGTGGTTTCCTTGGCTTAAAGGAAGAAGATTCAATGAATGAAGTTTAAGAATTACACAACAGAAATCTATGCACTGTTTACATGTAAAAAAAATACAGCATGACCGATTGCATGTAGCAAGGCAAGCATGGTAGACCACACAGTGATTTCTGCAAATAGCCACAATGTGCAATCAGGTCGATGTTAAAGACCCTGCAATGTGCAGACTTGACAGGAGGCTCTTGCCCAGCCACGGTAATGCCCGTGGTGCCTGGTGGGTTTGTGTTTTGGCTCCGGTACTCCAGCACTGTGGAGGCAGCAGCGAGGGTTGCTGGATCACACACGGATGTCGTGACACTCCCTTGCCGTGGGCGTCGAAGAGGAGCCGTATACCCTGGCTCGCCCGGAGGTGAACTAATCGCCGTCTGTTTCCATCTGTACGGGGATGGAGGACTGCTGCCGCCTCCCGCGTGGGGTTTCTCTGGGAGCTCCGGTTCGCTCCCACTTGTGTAAACACTCTGTCGTTAAATGGCTGAAAACATCTTAAACTAAAAACCCAAGATTCCTGCGACGCAGCGTGGCTTTCCTGGATACATGATGAACCGAAAGGTTATCATTTGGATTACTAAAATAAACTTGACAATTAGTAAACAATTATGTTCTATGGTTGTTTCGGTGAAGTCACGTAGATAGAAACAATAATAATAAAATAATAAAAAGAAAGTGAATAAAATAATACAAATATCTCGACGTTTCGATCGCAACACAAGCGGTCGTCATCAGGAACAGTAAACTATTACACAATTCCAATTAATCGCACCTCCGAATAGCATGGTTGGCTACGTACAGTGTGGAAGAAGTTCAACATATAATTAAACATAATGAATAACTAATTTACCTGCACGGGGAAGCTATGACGTTTCCCCGCCAAGCCTCTTTAGGAGCCATCCGCAAACGGCGGCTTGTGATTGGCTACAGGCGGATTACGTCGCCCCGGGTGCAGGGCTTCAATGGACCAATGAGACGCCGCCTCCAGTTGCGCCACGCAATATCAATGCAGACAGACGCGTGGATTCTATCTCGATTCCACGGTCTAGAACAGGGGTCGGCAACCAAAATAACAAGAAGAGCCATTTCTTTCCAATTCGGTACAAAATTCAGTACTTCAAGAGCCGCAATGCATCTATGTACATACTGTACATACGTACATATCGTCAAGAAGCAGCCCGTAAAGAGCCACATGCGGCTCCGGAGCCGTAGGTTGCCGACCCCTGGGATAGAATTTCAAACATAATCGATTTTATATAACACATAATGGAAACCACGGATAATTATTACGTTTAAATTGTATTGTAACTTTTGAAGTGGGGCACCGAGACAAAGCCCATCGATGTACTGCTTTCGTACGCATCCTCACCGTTTAACCCCCTCCCCTGATTAAGGCAGTACAATACGATTGACGGAGTTTTAAGTGTTGTTTTATTCATCGAAAGTTCGGAGACAACACTACAAAGCTACCACATGATGACCCTTTGTGTTGGTGACCTATACCTCGGGAGAATATTCGACATGCCCACCGAGAGGTGGACACTCTCATAGCGCGTTTGCTTCTGTGGTGGTGTAGAGGCCGAGATGACGCTGAGAATTGCTCACACAATTTTTGCGGTCGTGAACTTTTACCAGCCGAGCAAATAATTGAACAGGTTTCGTTTTCGAGCCTGTATTTGATCAAACATCAAAGAGCTATTTCGTGCTGTTGGAAGAATGCCACGAATGGCACAAATGTTACCTTAAACATGATTGTGAACAGAGGGCCCATGCTACCAATACAAGCACATGCAGCTTAAAGGTGGGTTGCATTTCCAGCTGGAGACGATATAGCTTCTCTTGCTACGACCTACCGTATACGGCAGGGCTGCCCAAACTGCGGGTCTGTTTGAATCCTACAACAATGTTCGTTAATCAACGCGATTGTTTACGTTGGATTCTATCAAGCACGGCGAGTACAGTACTGGCAACTCCAGCACACATGTGACAACAGCATTCCAACTTTGGCCTACTTTGTGACTAGTGGAGTAGTTGTTTCGAGTTGTGGAAAGCTTTGGCACGGAAAAGAAAGACAAGCTTCTTCGATGTCTGCCTAGACCTGCGGGTGATGCCTACAGTCTTTAACTTGCACGCGGAAAAATGTAAGCCACGTTATAATATGGCTATATCCTATAACTGAAAAAGCAACACGAGTCTTGATGTGAATATTCTCTTCAAACTGGTGCATCATTCTTTTCAGAGATTGGCAAAAGTGATCACAAGAAGCAAATAATACCGTTCATATCCAAAAACAAAGGGTTGTGCAAAAACCAAACAAAATTAGGAGATAATTGCTTCTGACGGTAACGCACAGCACGGTGGCAACAGTGGACATCGGACCTCGAATAGGAAAACACCTACATCATGGGACCTCCTTTGCCAGTACCAAAATATGAGAATAGGTTTTCCCCTTTTTTCTGGCAACAAAACAGGTGTTAAGATGTTAAAACACCAAACTGAAACCTTACAAGGAATCATGTCTACATTAATCACAATACTTGTGGCCAGAATGCAAACAAAAAACATACTCTGATAATATATGCATTGTCCGTGAAACTGATTGGTCCACACCAGAGACAGCTTTCTTTAGAGTCGGTGTTACAGACTTGACTCGAAAGAAAGCGGTCTCTGGTGTGGACCAATCAGTTTCAAAGAGAATGCATTTCTTATCAGAGTATGTTTTTTGTTTGCATTCTGACTACAAGTATTGTGGTTATTGCAGACATGATTCCTTGTAAAAGGTTTCAGTTTGGTGTTTTAACATCTCAACACCTGTTTTATTGCCAGAAAAAAGGGGAAAACCTCTTCTCAGAAAAACAAGCATCGCACTGCAAACGCATCCCCAAGTTGTGAGGCCTGGAGATCCACTGCAGCTTCTCCAAGGCGTCTAGAGCCCACACAGGTGTCTGCAGCCTGTCGACCAGCAGAGGAGGTAGGGGCTTGATTTTTAAGAATTCCCTTCATCTCCACGAGCCGGTGTGACGAAATGTGAGGTCCAAAAGCAATCCCACGCTCAAAGCGTTGTTGAGTGGCTCCCGTCCACGTCTCAGTCCCTCACCAAACCCCAGGGCCCTCTCATCGTCAGCATGCAGAGTTAAGGCTTGACGATCTTCATTGCCAGGTATTCCTGATGAAACAAAGAACAGGCCAAGTTTTTGTTAACAACAAATATAGTAAAGTACGAATTCGACTCTCTATTGTTTTTCAAAGGAGACAGAAGTTCTTAAATGTGTACAATCAGCAGCTGACGTCAGGATCAATAGCAACGCATGAACACGTGACGGGGCGGCTCTGGAGGTGTGCGTGGGTTGCCACAGCTCGCCAATGACAGTGACCTGGAGGTTTCAGTTCAGTGCAGAATGACTGCACAACAAAACAACAACATCTATTTAACAAAAATGTGAATTTGACATGTATCGGCTTATTTGGCAGACAGCCATAATAAGACATACACGTGGCTAATATATACATATTTAGCATTCATTGGGACACTTTCTTACGCGACACATGCCAGTGAAGGTAAGATAATGATAGCATATGTCAAACAACCGCATACAAATGCTGCTTAAATAAAAAACAAGTGTGCATGATCGAAACGAGCATTAGGAAGAGGTAGACAATCTGGATTGGGCATTTAGTGGGGAGTCAATGACTTGCTCAAGGAGGTGATCGAGAGAAGATTCTTGTGGAAGAGACGAAGAGCAAAGAAAGGGAACGATGCTCGTCAATGTCCCGTGGACAGTTGAAGAGGGCAACGGGACGACTGAGCATGGTGGACGAGAGAATTGAACCCCGTGCGTGTCTACTAAAGATGGGACACTTCACGAAGCAAGCGAACTAACCGGGAAGGCGAAGAGGAAGACGGCGAGGAAGAGCAGGCCGAGCATGAGCAGGAGGGAGCCCAGGAAGAGCCACTTGTACCTCCTCCACACGATGTAGCGCAGCGTCTTGCACGGAGAGCTGAACCACAGGAACGACGTCTCGGGGCGACTGGACAATGGGGTTTGAGGGTGGGGATGAAATCCGCGACAAGAATTGAGGACGCGACACCGTGGATGGCTAGCGGTTAGAGACCACGCCTCGAGTCTATGAGGCGGTGTATTTACGAATGCGTTGAGCTTCTTTAAGGGACGGAATGAAGTTAAGAAGTCAGGATCACGTCAGGCCTCACGAGGTTTGAGATGAGCTTAAAGATTGGTATTTCAGCACTAGTTAAGTCCCGTGGTTTAGGAATACATTTCCTAAGATTTCAGAATTAAGAATTCGTTTTTGGATGCATGTGCCAGTGTAGCTTAAGAGCTCAGGGCTTTGAATATTGGTTGTGGCTCCAGTTTGGTGGGGTAAAAAAATCTCCAACTCAGTTTCAATGAATCATCTTAAAGTAATGGCAAGGGATTCCTCAGTGTGTTGTCCACCAGAAGAGAGCGGGGAATGACTGTGTCTTGACAGGACAACTCCTCCTGACACCCATTGAGGTATGTGTACTGACAGGTTTTTTTTTTAACATTCACTATTCCAGCAAACACGCAGAGCGTTGCTGTTGCTTTGCCTTTGCACAATTGGTTGTCGCGCCGCAGTGCCACGCATGGTCACTCACAGCCACATGGAGGCACTGCAGCGGGCATAAACAATGACTGCAGTATGGTCGTGTTATTTCTTATTTGTGTAGGCATCAGTGTGTGTCTGTTTTTATTGACGTATATAGAATTTCAGTATCTCCGATGGCGTCTTCTCATCCCAGGTTACTAAAAATACCTGCAAGAGAATAACTGGGGACAGAATTCATCACCTCAGTAAATCGGAGCCAGAAGCTGCCAAGGGTTGTAAGGAACCACAGACTGACGGTGTAGGTGAGTGTGTGTCTGGTGTGGGCGTGTGGGTACGTGTGTGTGGTGTGTGTGTGTGTGGTGTGGATGTGGGCGTGCATGTGGTGTGGGTGCATGCGTGCGTGTGTGTGGTGTGTGTAGTGTGCATGCGTGCATGTGTGTGGTGTAGGTGTGTGCGCGTGTGTGTGGTTTGGGTGTGTGCGTGCGGTGTGGGTGTGTGTGTGTGTTTGCGTGTGTGTGTGTGTGTGCGGGTGTGTGTGTGTTTGTGTGTGTGCAGCCAGATTCACTTCGGGTCCTCCAAGCGCGGGTTCATGTTGGGCTCGTCACGTCCGACTCCAGCCGGCTTTTCGTCTGCCTCCTGCTCTGACAAAATCTCCATGGTCAGCTCCACCTTGCCCTGTCCTCACCACACACACACAAAGATCCCCAACGTTACTAGAACTCATTGTGTAACCTGGCTGAATATTCTAATCGTTAAACCGGTACTCATTGTATTGACCCCAGAGGGATGATGGTCTAACGAGGATTTGAACTCGCAACCTTGCGGTTGCGAGGCGTTCAGTCTCCCGCTGAGCCACATGGCCGGATATAATTTTATCGCGCGCAAATAAAAAAAGAATGCCCATGGAAAAACAAAGAAGAATAACAAATATCAAATGTAATCCCTTTTTTGGGTTTGAGAACTGCGCCGCTGTTCAACCCCCATTTCTCACATTGCAGGGGAAACGATAAAAGGTGCAGCCCTGCCACGGCTTGCTCGTTGCCGTGGTGCAGCCCTGCCACGGCTTGCTCGTTGCCGTGGTGCAGCCCTGCCACGGCTTGCTCGTTGCCGTGGTGCAGCCCTGCCACGGCTTGCTCGTGGCCGTGGTGCAGCCCTGCCACGGCTTGCTCGTGGCCGTGGTGCAGCCCTGCCACGGCTTGCTCGTGGCCGTGGTGCAGCCCTGCCACGGCTTGCTCGTGGCCGTGGTGCAGCCCTGCCACGGCTTGCTCGTGGCCGTGGTGCAGCCCTGCCACGGCTTGCTCGTTGCCGTGGCCGTTGGGAGGTGCTCCACTGAAGGGGGCTCTCGAGTGAACCTCTCTAGAGGGCATTTGGTCAACTCTGCCATGCTGGCCAGACGGCGTGGCAGTCCCCACACTTTACCCCACTGCACGTGGCCTGCCGATCGACTGCGGTGCACCCATTTATGCCGCCGGGTGAGCAGAGGCACGGCGGCGCGCCGGGAGATCGAGTCGATCCGGCGACCTCTCGATCGCAGGTCCCGTGCGCTGCCAACCATTACTCTGTGATGGCGCTCCCGTGTTGCACGTAAGCGCGTGCTTAATGAGAACGATGATGATGAAGAAAGATTCGCAGCACCGCACGGGACCGCCCCGTCGCTCGCCACCCACTGCACCAGGGCAAGGCCGATGGGCTCTCACCGCGAGGGCAAACGAGTCTCCCTGCTGCATGACGCACGGCCACCAGCCGCGCACGCTCTTCTGCTGGAACAGGGACACGTGCTTGGTCGCGCCGCTCAGCATGCGCTCGAGCGTGCACTTGTCAGCCGTCTTGGACGGCTTCAGCATGCGGTGCAGGTCCAGCTCCACCGACCCTGAGTTCGCACGGGCACGTCAGGACGGGCACGTCAGGACGGGCACGTCAGGACGGGCACGTCAGGACGGGCACGTCAGGACGGGCATGCAAGGGTGAGCACACGTGGAGGTACAAACAGCCTCCGAGGAATCCTCGACAACGTGCGCAATATCCTGATCACGGATCGACAGAGATATTGTGATCCATCATTTTTTTTGGGTGAGGTAGCCACAGGAGTAAACTGTTAGTCGTACACCCTCCCCCACCCAGCAAAGCCAATTGATCAAGTTGTCACGTGATGAACAAGCGTGCCGATTATCACTGCTTCAGCAGCACCGCCGGTGTGTTGGAGGGCAATCCACGACATTTAACAAGAGATATTGTGATTCAAAAATATTCATACACAAATTTTATTTCAGCATTGCCCAATAGCAGGTTTTGCTTTTTTTTAATGTGAGGCCTTATTCTTAAATCTTTAGGATGAAGTGGACAAAGCACCGTCATTATTCCCAGCAGCAGCAACTCCTGTGGTGAACGTACTCACTGCACTTGGCTGTTGTATATCATAAACACCACACGCAGGAATATAGACGTCAAAGTGTGAGCACAAACCTACTGAAACACAAAAAACGTGCACGTCTGCCATGTGGCACGCACTTGTTGCATGAGTATACTTTGAAAAAAAATGTTTGCGTAAAATTGGGGTATAAAAGAAAATAAAACAGCTCCAATTTGAAGGCAAATTCATACTCGCAAATTACATTTTGGGAAAGCGCCGTGTGTGCCAAGTCGCTGTAACCACGCGCACCGCTGTACGCACAGCAGGTGCAACCCAGATGCAGGGACTCAAACGCGAATGCTCACAACAGTAGCAGCACCGACGGCAACTACCAATACATCCTCACAGGAGGTAAACAAGATGTTCACAGTCAGCCCCCGCTCGGGTGGCTGTGCAGCTCAGACCTAGCGGAGTCAGCGCAGAAGAGAGATGAGCTCGAATCTCGGTGAGCCACAGGAGTGAGAGAGAGAGGGCAGGCTTGTTGTCAGGCTGGGTAGTGCTGTGGACAGGTCGCCTCACTCACGCTCGGAAGGTTGACGAGTTAGACACCAGTCAGGGGTAGTCGACTCATCCGAGTTACCCTCCAAGGTAGATAAAACGAGTACCAGTTGATGGGAAGTTAATATTTGCTTGTTCTTTGGACACAGTGGCCGCTGCTGTAGGAAAGTGGAATTTCCTGCCAGTGGAGTGAGTGCCGCCCCTGCTCATTTGTCCAGTGGGAATCTTGATGATTTGGCTGAATTAACTCTAACCACGCTTTGATGGCTTCAGCCAGGTCAATAATGCACACTATACAGGTCCTGCTGCTTTTACAATATTCTACGCAATACATAGGAACTGGGAAAAAAGTTTACAAAAATGTAAGTTGATTCAAATATAATTGTAATTATTATAGGTTACTGAATGACCGACTTCCCCCTCTACCGCCTTCCGTATTCCCAAAACTCTTCCACGTCACACTGAACGAACGATAATTAAACGGCTTAAATGGGTCCCATTGTGTAGCCGACTCACTCCCATCTCCGCCACAAAGCAGCGGAGAATGTGCGCACATTTCACGAGGAGGGCGAGTCACGCTCAACAGACGGCCACGTTCACCGAGTGGCCGGCTGCGGCCGGTTGGTGTCGGCCTCCAGTCGACACCGTTTACGAGGACACCAACGGAGTGGCTTAGCATTTTTTGCGGTGGAAATGTGTGCTGTTTTTGTGCAAAAACAGAGCTGTTTTCTGTTTTCTATTCCCCGGGGCCCCTGAACGATTTACAGGAACACGTGCGCCACGGTGACGCTGCTTTCTTGCTGCTGCTGCCGCCGCCACCGCTGCTGCTGCTGTTGGTCATCAAATGTCCCATGTTCACTCCACTCATGATTGTTCCCAGCCTGGGCTCTGTGACGCACCTTGAGGTCTGGTCCTGTTGGAAGCATGTGTCGCAGCGGAAGGACTGTCCACACATGAGTTAGTTTTTATTATTATTGAGAAGATGACGATAATAGCAAAACAACTATTAATTTATGGTCCACAGTCAAAACAGGAGATGAATGCCATGCCGTCCTCGTTTGAGCGGAAACGCATTTCGACGTTGGCTTTAGAGGCGAAACATCCGGTACTTGCATTGTGTCCTACAGTCGGGCATCTCGTGCACGTTATGCTTCGATCTCCATGTAACCCATCAACCCCTGGTGCAAGCAACTTCATTAGTGGCAGGTGGCACAAATTTTCAGGATATCTCAATTACGTCATCGGCATCTAGGTGTCTAATTGATGAACTTTAACCCATTCTAGAACTCCACACTACAGATAAACCATGTGTCGCTTAATGACATCCTTCAAGGGCCGACGTTACACGACTCAAGAACGTTTGTGAATTAGTGAATAGTTCACCGTGTGCCAAATTTGTGAAAGAATCCTGACCAAGTTTGATTACGTGATCGACTCAAATGGAGTGTCTCCAGGCTCAAGCGGGTGTTGAGTGGTGCTCCTCTCTCTTGCAGGCCCCGAGGCTGTCCTATAGCCAACGACCGCCCGCAAAGTGGCACTTTTTTTATTGACGTCAGATGCTCGCATCAAAAATATGACTGATGCACAATCAGAAAACTGGTGGAATTTTTATTATTATTTTTCACTTCTCTTTTCCAGAATAATTTCATTCGGTGTTGTGTTATTTGTTTTTTGTAATCTATAGTCACCATTTGATTGGGTTTAATCATTGTCTCATACTGTAAGTCCAGTTATAGTTGATAAAAAAAATAACCAGAATATTCTGCCATCCTTTCCATTGCTAAGAAGACAAATCTTAATATTCCAGCTTCTTTATGAAGATTATGGTTGAGAGTGAGACCCTCAAAAATACCCTCGAGCAATCGGCGGAATGTTGTTCTTGCAACACTGGTCACGATGTCAGAGGTAGTGAGACGTGCTGTTGGCATGGAAAGAAGTCAAGGATGTCCTGTAGTCCCCTCAAGGTGGTGCATCGAGTGGTTAGGACTCTTAAGCATTGCAGAATGTATTGCATCCATGAAGAGTGGACATACTAGCAATTGAAGGTGCTAGTCTGGAACGACAGGCCGGCTCGTGGGGCAAATCCCTGTTATCAGAAGAGCCCCGCTGCGCTGGTTACCACGAAGATCCTTTACTTGACGACCAGGCAGTCACACGTGAAAGTAATCCAAAAGCTCTTTTTGTGATTTCCGTTTCGTAGTCCCAGCCAAGTCACCAGGGACTGGACTATGAGAGCATCACACAAATACTGCTTTTGATTTCATTTGGTCCAGCTCAGCTCTTGAGGGCATTAATCAGAACATGGACATATATGAAAAAAACCTCCGCTTAAAACAACATGAATTATGGCAGCATCTGGTGTCTGGGTTCGAGAAGTCATAATGCGGTGTAGTCATGGCCTTCTGGGATTTTTTTCCCTGGTTAGTTTGTTCCTCGCCTTCCTGGAGAAGTCGTTTCTTAGATTGTTCAGAATCGACGCCTCTACAATTTGAGATGATTCAGAATGCAACAGAGACCACATTGTAACTGTCTCTTGGAATCTTGCACCCTTCTACCTACATAAAACATATCACAAGTCACAGTCATCCATGGGACTGTACCCACAATGGAAAATAAACTATGCTTGGCAATCTCATTAATAGTCATGGTGTAACATAAGTCACAGTTTGAACTTGGAAACTCTGTTTACTCTTAAACTTCAAAAATGGTGCCTTTGTCTGTCAATCTCCCATAATATCCATCGCTTAGAAATTACTACGAAAATCTCAAACAATCGATCTCACCATATCTGTGATGAACAATGCTGCTTAACAGAAACAGCAGACACGGTAACATATGTAGGCTAAAAGCACCGTCTGTTTCTCCCTGAGCAAGTTTAAGTCCCGCATATCCCAGCGTGTCCCTCTGCTGCTGCTGCACACAGCATGTCTCTCTCCTCAAGGTAATCGTCTGTGTCTTGTGGCCACAACTTGACCCAGTGAAATGTCCCTGACTTGACCTGTCTCCCCAGGAGGTGAACGCAGGGTGCCTGCAGAGGTACTGGCAAGCTCATCAGGAGAACATGGGCAGGGAGCCGTGAAATTTGACCCAAGAATTTCAAAATCGTGCGAGGCACACGTTTTTTTTTCCCTGGGACCTGCATGTGGTTAGTTTAGCGATTTTCCTCTTCACGCACTATAAATGCGCATTCCTTCGTGCACCGCATTTTCAGACGTTTATTTCACACAATAAAAACATACAAAGAGGGTGGGGGGGGGGCTCTGGGGAGCTAATGCCTGTCAGGGTGCTGAGCCAGCAGCTCAGGGGTCCTGGGCCTCAGCCACGGGTTACCGCTCAGTCAGGGCCCTCTCATCCTGAGGAACGTCTCGTGGCCTCCCCGCAGAGCCATCGCCGATTTCAACATAAAAGCACGATTCCAATTCTTATAAATTGAGTTTTTTGCTTTGCTTCGCTCAACCGGTGCCAGATTCAAGGGTGCTCACATTTGCAATGGGCATGGAATTAAGTTCGAGTGTCTTTAAGTGGCCCAGCGTGCCTGTCTGGGCAGAGCTGGAGAATCTCGCTGTCGATGGGACTTTGCCGTAGAGCTGCCATCGTTTACAATGTGTTGATTTCCCACCAGCACGTACTTGCAATGTGACTCGAAATCAGCTCTAGAATTGACATCTGTGGCACCGTTAGGTGGTCTGATAGCTTGGCATACAGCCCGCTTGCTTTGTTAGAAAGTTTAACAAATATATTTAAATTCCAGCAGAATTTCGCGATTTAGACGTGACCTTGTGACAATGAGTACCGCTTTGTAGGAAATCAACAGCGTTAATCCAGGGAAGAGAGTTGTCCCTACCAGAGAAATGTGCAATTTCAACTCTTAGGTAAGGGGTTCCTGTATGGAGACATTGATTTTTATAATTACCAAAGCATGCTGAAAAGTGAACTCGTTTGGAAAAATTACCAAGTAAAGATCACTGTGTGTCAGCGCAAAAAAAAAGTCATACCCTATCCATGCAGAAATAAAGCTTGCTCTGACCATGTATTGATCCCGTGTAGTACCCGAGTCAGTGGATATAATTCTATATTGCTATGGCAAGGAACAGTCTCTACAGGGTGACAATCGCACTTGTCATGGCCACCTCCGACAGGTAAAAGCAGCCGGATATTTGTTTAAGTGGAGGAAGCAAGACTAATTTATTTAAGAACCACGTTTTGTGTTTAGTTTCTTGTCCTTCTCACGCACCTCCGATGAGCACGGCTGGCTACACACGTTGCGACAGAGGTTCAACATGCGCACATACAGCACATCATCTCCATGTGATCCCCCAACCCGCCTTTTCAAGTGCCCTGATTGTAGACGTGGATCACAGCACGTGGATCACAGCACGTGGATCACAGCACGTGGATCAAAGCACGTGGATCACAGCACGTGGATCACAGCACGTGGATCAAAGCACGTGGATCAAAGCACGTGGATCACAGCACGTGGATCACAGCACGTGGATCAAAGCACGTGGATCAAAGCACGTGGATCACAGCACGTGGATCACAGCACGTTGATCACAGCACGTGGATCACAGCACGTGGATCAAAGCACGTGGATCAAAGCACGTGGATCACAGCACGTGGATCAAAGCACGTGGATCAAAGCACGTGGATCAAAGCACGTGGATCATAGCACGTGGATCACAGCACGTGGATCACAGCACGTGCGGCAATGAGGAGCTGTGCACGCGCGGCAGAGGCTCGGAACACCCGCACTCACTGCGTCTCATCCGCCCCGCGATCAACCACCACGGACACTGCAGATCACGTGACTTCCCTTTCGGCTTCTTCCTTTCCGTGGCTCAACTCTGGAATTCCCTCCCATCGTTTTATATTATAATCTCTAATAACCTTTATAAGGGTATCGATTATTACCCAGTACAACTTTTTATAGCGACGGTTGTATCTGGCCACGTTCAATGTTGGGTCTTTGTGCCTGTGCTCAGCCACTGCGTAAAACAAAAAATTGCCGCGATATATTTCTGTTTTGTGGCTTAAAGCGGCCCCGCTTAAACACAGCGATCACGACAATCTGTCCAACGCTTCGCACTCGACGTTTTATCACTGATCCCACTCCACGTCTGCTCTTCGTGGTCCCCAAAACCCGTCCGGGGTGGAGCAGACGCTGGGCGATTTCTCAAATGGTGCTCACGTTCACAGCAGCGGCCACTGCTGCGCATTTTTAAGGCAAATTCCATCGGACTTGGGGAGGAGGAGGAGGAGCGGCAGGCAGACACGGTTTGGCAAAAATACGTTTTTTTTGCGCGCACGCTCAAGCGAACAAAAGGCTAGGCAAACAACTCGGTTTGGTTTTAATTTTGTGCAGCCAAAAAAATATATAAAGAGGAAAACAAAAAAAGCCAAAGTCGGCCTGGCCAGACGTGAAGCGGCATGCACCCCATTCGCCTTTCCACCCACGAGCGCGTGGGGGGGGTCCTTTTGGCTCCAAGGTCGAGTGGGAAGAGAATTTTGGAGGCTGGAGGCTGTGGTGGGTGGTATTCAGGTTGATGTGCCCTGGATGGTAGGGAGAGTACTTGCAGTACCAGGGGGGGGGGGGGGGGGGCTCAACGGTCATGACATACAGGAGCAAGCACAAGCTACAAGCACACGAGGTCCTCTGGAAGGTGGCTGGAGTACTCTGAGAATTTCGGTGGCTGGGATTGCCAAATGATCAATCCGCTCACCATTGAGCCAGTTAATATAGTTTGACAGTTTCCTTCCGACTACGACCTACGCACTGTTGGAGTTACTGCTGAGGACAATGCCGGATGGCACTGTGGCACAGCACTCCCTTACAAGCTGGAAGGAGGAGTTGGTTCGGCCCGTTATCCACAGGAAGGGACACATGCAGTACCATTCCATGGAGACTTAACAGCGGCTGTTCTGTGGATGGACTGGCTCTCACCATAGCAATGTATTATTGGATGCTGACAGCCACCAATGGAGATGCGCGTTGTGCCAATTCCCAGTTGATTGTTTAATGCTATGATTGTACACACTTAGAACTTGACACTGTTAAGAGTAATAACTATGGTATTATTAAAAAAAATACCGATATGTATAAATGCATCTTCCTTAATTGTATCCAACATTGATGAAGATTCAGAGTTAAGCAAGTGACTGTGCACGTCAACACAGGAGTGTACACTGGTTTTCATCACAGGCTCATATTAAAGTACTAATTTATATTTAAAGATGTCCATTCGTCTACACGTGCTCTGGGCCAGTTGGTATGTCACGGAGCCTCGCCTCTGATTTTAATGAGTGCACAACAGGGGTCAGGTCTCGTAGGGTTCGCAGCATTGCCAAAGGCAATTTATCAAAGTATCTAAAGTTGTTTTGAATATCTTTATTGAAAATAAGTAGCACGCATGGTTTGATTAATTGAAAACATTTCAAAGTTTCCAATGTGTGCATTTAAAAATGTGTTTCCACTGCATGATAGACTTTATTCTTTGGTTGCATGATCGGCCCTTATTCTTTGCCTAGATCGCATGGCTGGCCTGAGGAAACTTGTGAAGGCTTGGCGAGCGGTGCCGGAGGGGGGTGAGCCGCTGTAGGTTCTCCGAATTATTGTAGATGGATCTGATATTGGCTGAATGTGTAAAATATTATGCTGTTATGCAAGACCACACACGCCTTTGGAACTGAAAGGGAACTCGGGGGCCTAAAGCTTTGGGGAATTATCTCGGGCTCTAGATGACCCAGAGGCGTGTATGCTTGGGGTCTTGGTGTCTCTGAGACTAACATGGATCACAGGGGATTAAGGCCACTGGGTGGGGGGGTCTTGTGGTGGGTTAGCAGTGGTAGGTCAGCTGAAAGGTGGGGCGGAGAGAAAAGGTAGGGAGGCGAGGAAGCCAGGACACACAGGGGTCCCATGTGTGATCGCTTGGCCAACGACCTGTGCTTTTATTTCAAGGCCCGGACCCGGCTCATGGAACCAATTTTCACTTGTTCCAAGCGGGCCACCTCTGGGGTGAGTTGGTGAGAGTGGAGATGGGGCAGGTGGGAGGAGTGAGGCATTGTGGGTGCTGATGGGTTGGGGGTGGGGGTTAGGGGGGTATTGAGATGGAAAGGGCAGCGTTTTGGAAGACTGAGCTGCATGGGTGTGGTAACGGGGGCAGTTCACTATATGAGAATAACATCAAGCAATTTGGATGCACAGGATATTAACTCTGCATTCTGATTCGTACATGGTGTACTTGGCAAAGTTATTTTTGAAAGGTGCTCAGCAAATAAAAGTTTGAATGAACGGCTGAATGAAGAGTGGGAAAAGAGGAGATTATTTTCATCCACACTGGCACGCAAAAAAGCGTGATACCTGTTTGGGACAATAATACCCCTAGGTCTGGTAAAATGATGTATTAAACAGAAACATCGCCCTGGGAAAAGACTGTGAAGAAACACTGCATGTCTGTTGGATTTTCCCAGAGAAGATCTCGTGTTACAGAGGTTATTGCTAAACATGTGAAATTTCGAGGTTGTGCACAGGGCATGCAGACACACAGGCATACACACACACACAGAATTACGCAGCCGTACGCACACACACACACGAACCCGCTGTACCACATGGAAGGAATTACTGCCCAAAACTATAAAATCTGGTCTCTCGCACGCACGCACGCACACACGCACACACGCGCACACGCGCACACGCGCACACATACACGCGCACACGCGCTTGCCCAGGCGTTGAGCTCGCAACGCCCTCGCGGTGTCAGCGCGGGGTCAACCCTGCAGGAGCCGTCACAAAACGGGAAAAAAAAATCTGGGAGAGGTGCGCTTTGGCGGGGGAGCCGCGCGAGCACATCGCGTTAGCGCGCATTCTTCCGTGACCCGCGCACGCTCGCCTCCAACCTGGCGCACGCTTCCATCGCGTTGTGCCGTCACCCCGTGGGGGTACGGAGGGCAACTTTGGTTCAAAAGTTGTGGCACCTTTGGGGCAGCCGGAACGGTCTGGTGTGGTAGTAAAAAAATAAGAAAAACACGCGTGCTGCCCAGTTTGGGATGTTTCTTTAGCTACCCGCGGAATTCTTGAGAGAAATTGCGTGAATTTGGCTCTCCCGAGTCTTTCATTTTTCCATCGAATCTGGAGAATCATAAAAACCAAATTTAGTTTGAATTACGTGGAGTTTGGTGGCTCGTGATTCAAACAAAATTGTCACGGAGTATATTTATGTTATCAATATCAAGTAAACTTTTTGAAACACCAGAGTCAACGGCATTCCCAAATTGACATATTGGAAAATAAAACACTTTAAAGCCCCGCAGATGTAGGCGCATGTGCATCAGGGCGGGTTTCTCTTAATATGCGTAATACATTTTGCTCAATTTCATCTGTTTTTAACGAGCACATCACATGTGCTGTGTGCTCGTGACTGATGGCCAGGATCATGCGTTGCTTCACGTCACGTCGTTCCCTCTGAATTGCTTTGTAGATATTTTTCAGTCGTAGCAGTGTTTTTTTTGAGTGATGGTACTTTGCATTTTTCATCAGTTGCAACGATAAGTTATGAGCTGCCATTTGATCGATGACAAAGGCAGCATTGATGACCAAAAGTCAACGATATGACAAGCGGTGATTTAACAGCAGTAGGCCGAATAGCTAAGGCCAAAATACATGGAACAAAACATTGTCTGAGGACATTGTACTTAACTTCAAATATATAATTGAATGTTCCAGCTAAGATACCTTTTGTAAAGTGCATAAGACGGTCTACGGCATCAGGTAAGGAAGCGTGTTTCTCCATTAGAAGCAAAGGTTCGTCAATGTGATCTCATTCCAAACGACGCATGAGACGATTCACGCTCACGATGACCAACTTAAGATGGAGTGGGTCGCCCGCCAGACTGGAGTTGGGCGACGTCACGGCGGAACCACATCTCCCGGCTGGGGTGAATTCAAACAAAAAAGATGGCTTTCCTTGGACATTCCGGATGTGTTGAGGGCTCGCATGCGGGCAAGGTGGGTAAGCGCTTCTTCAAGAAAGCGGCAGCCGGACTTGAAGAAGTCGCGCCGTTATTAAAGAGCATCAGGGCGATTCACACTCTTTAAAGAGCAGTTCAATGCGAAGGTGTCTCTGTGAAGGGCAGCAAGGATGTTCATTGGATGTGAAGTTCGTGGGCTTTACAGCGTGTGCAAACCGCCGTGATTGGCAAGTTATATTAAAGTGCACTCTCCATTTTTGGGGACGTGGTGTCAGCGCGTCTGCCAACTTATCAATGTGGACATCCTCGTGCTTGTGAGAATGGAAGATTCAGCGGCGAGGTGGAGGGGAGGAGGGAAAGTAAAGAGTCGAGGGCAGTATGGCCTCGGGATGGTTTTATATCAACATTAATTTGTCTTCGTAAACCGGACGTTCTCTAAATGCACTGTTGTCCTTTGTTTTAATATATTTGTACATGATAAATAATTACAATACATGAGTCAGTGTTTTATCAAGAAAACCGAACTGAAAGAACAAACCCCAGGGACCAGTTATAACGAGTTTTGTTTCTACTTCCACAGGAACCACGTTGCCGCACAATCAGATGTTTCGTGCTAAACTCTACCGGCTCCATAACAAGAAGCGTTTCATCATCATCATCATCATCATCATTCCTTGCCGTGCCACCATCATCAGCCACAATCTATCCACTGCTGGATGAAGGCCTCCACAAGCCATCGCCATCTCTCACGCAACGTGATGATTTATTCTGGCTCCTCCACACGAGCTGACTTAATCGCTCCATCTCCAGCTTGCACGCGCACGTCGGCTGCCACGCTTGGGCACTCACTGCACGTCTGTGAGATTCCCTGTGCCTTACACAGCGTACGACACGGCACGACCCCTCACTCGGCAAGACGTCTTGGCGGCGGAGACGCCAAAGCGTCGGTGCCAGAAAGAGGAGGCCGCCCATCCGCTGCCCCTGCGCATCATTACGTTTTCGAGCTGAAAGTTGTTTCTGACAGACAATAAACGGGTGGGGGGAAATCCCACCCGTGTCTGCAGAATCTCTCTCGCGTAGGGACGCGTGCAACTTCGAGCGGGTTCAAGCTGAACGTTTTTTCTTTTTAATTTTATTTGAGTTTTATCAGAAATCATGTCCCAACAGTGCTGTTGGAGTTGTGGGGAATCATGGCTCCAGCACAATCGCCAATACCCCGCACCTTCACAGCGCGCGCACGGCTCGCTTAACGTCTGCACATTCTATGTCGCTAAAGGTGGTAAAGGTGCAAGCCCTGCAATACCTTGCTCGAGTCAATGCTGGGATAATTTTCTCCACTAGAGGGAGCTGCAATTTGGTACAAGGCAAAGACAGCATTCGGTGCCAAGAATCTGTTCGCCTCTTGACGTTCTCTGGTCTAACGCTGGTGCATAAATTAACCTGATGGTGGGACCCCGGGGTCACATAAGCCCCCGGCTCTCGCATAAACATTATATTAGGTCAACAAAAACTTTGCTCTTTTTCACCAATGGGGTTGAAGGATGGTGGCACGTGTTGTCTTGTTAAACTATGCCGCCTTTAAAACTAAAAACTACTAGCCTGCAGTACCTCTATTTAAATACACTAGCAAAAAAATAATTGACACCCCTCTGTCAATTATCGTGTTTTTCAGTGTGTATTTTTTAACACACTTTGTAAACAGTACATGAAATAGTTCGCGTTTTCAATGCGCTGTTAATATTATAAACAGGACCCTGCGGGGTGGGCTGGTAGGAACGAATAACCACAGAATATAAACATAATGTATTATTACACTTGTTAAGCCAGGAAAGCCCCACTGAGTCAAAAGGTTTTTGTAGGGTCCTGCCAAGTGTTTGCAGTAGGGGGCGATGTTGATACACGGACGGACAGACGGACGGACGGACGATATAATCTATTGGTGGTCTGGTCCACTTCGTTCCTACCAGTACAAGCATTTATACCAATGTTACTCTACAGAGCAGTGGGTCGCCGCTTCTCTTATCTCCATTGCTACGAGCGGTATGTGGGGACTACGGCTTAACCGCAAAAAACCTATCTGCACAGATGTGTAGGGGTGTTACGGAGGGGCTGTATACATAGGATCACAGGGAAACAAACACAGTGGGCGGGGCTTCGTGAGTGCACGGGGAGGTGCTCTCAACGACGTCCGCACAGGGCAGCCTGGGGGGTGCTGGCCCCACCCCTCAGCGGGGGGTTTTGGTATAAAAGGGGATGAGCCGGAGAGCTCGGGGTAGAATGTTAAAGCTAAACCAGTGAAGACCGAAGATCGTCTAGCTGGAGCCCTGGACTCCCCTGGGTCGCCGCCCTTGTCAGGGCCGTGCAGGACCGAGCCAGCGGCGTGGTCCCGAGAACCAGAGCTAGTGCTCTGGGACTCCGGGTACCGTAGCCCGACTTACCAGTGTCGGGCCAGACAGCCTCCCCTAGCCCGTTAGTGGAGGACTAGGAGGTAGGTCAGAGATAGCTAGCAGTGTATTCCCAGCTAGCCGGGTGAGGGGGCCGATACCCCCTCCAGTGTTGTATGTCCGCGGTTGTGACAACTGTTGTGGAATAAATACGTGTGCCTCAACCCCGGCGTCCAAGAGTCCTCAACGATATTACAGATGCATACGGACAAGAGAAGAATTATCAAACAGGAGGAATTAACGGTGCAACGCATCTCATCTGTTAAATATCTGCAGGTAATAGGATTGTCATCGATTGAACCTGGCTGCAGACATTGGTAGGTCACAACTAATAATGAAGATAAGAGAGCAGTTTCACTGTAGTATGCAAACCGTTATGACAAATAAAGAACTTAAGTTGTGTAGGCAGTTTGAGCAGCTTTGGATAAGCCTTATGATCCTGCCCATAACCGAGCATGGAGCGCACTCGCTTGCTCAGCTCTTATGCGCATTCGTCCTCACCGCTGCGCTTGGACACAACAACAAAACGATCCGCGCCAGGCGGGTTGCGGCGTTTATGTGCGCGGTGGGACGGAGTCGCCATAAAGACATTGATGAACTACGATTTTGACTTCCGTTTATTCGGGACCCCGGGGTCCCGCCAAAAGGTTCATGTTACCAGGCCATGTACGTGTCCATGTTTTGCCACAAGTGTGTCCGGTTCATGCAGACGTCATGGCTCGCAGTAGGTGTATCTATTTAATATTGCGAGAAGGGCTAAAGCATATTCTTATTTTTTCATCGTATTGACACAGGCAAAAAAAGGCCCCGGAGATAGCGAGAGCTTCTTTGTACACCTTTCAGTTTTTGTTCCATTTTAAGTTATTTAAATGAAACAATTTTATTTTACCAGATGACACCCACGAAGCTATCAGCTTTTAATTTCGCAGGAGACCTGGCCACACATGATAGGTCATCCAAGTGGCTTATATTACCACCACACGTGAGAATTCTTAGTCGCGGCCAAATAATCTAAATGCATGTTGATAAATGTGGAGGGAAAACCGGAAGAAGCGGGAGAAAAATCCACGTGACCACCACAGGAAAATAACTTTGGGAATTCCAAATAGACAAGAGGCATCCCAGGGTGTTGGATCGAACCCACGAGACCTCCTGCATATCAGGCAAAGAAGATGACACCTCACCATTTCTTTGTACTGTGCAAACAATGACCTTTGTCTCTCCAGTGTTTATATCCGCACACCACACCACGTGCTCATTCAAGGCTGCGACAACTTTGGGAAGGCTCAGGACCAGGTGAGACATTCGTCACAGATGTTAGCCGTCAGTGGGAATCGAACTCGCCGCGTTCTTTGCGCAGCCAGCTGACCACTACACTACCGCTCCGCACTGCACCGCATCTCACAGACGCGCATGCGCACTGGACTGCTCTGTCTGCGTGTGTGCTTAGTACCCAAGTAGTCGTCGTAGGAGAACCTGTCGTTGTCCCAGATCTGGATGATGAGCCGTGGAGGAACCTTCCTCTCCGTCTTGTCCAGACTCCAGAAGTGTTCCTGTTGGCACGGGGTAAGCCCATACACACACACAAGTCAATGCTCACTTCACAGAGGCTTGTTTGCTTATATACATTCACTTGGATACTAGGCTTCTAAAAATATCAGTGAAACTTATTCGATATAAACGATCTCTATTTTACCAGGTCAGGCCCATTGAGCTATACTGCTCTTTTTCAGAAGCGACCTGGCCACAAATGATATTTCAACGAAGTGGCTTATCACGTGGACATTTATAGCAGCCAAATACTCTAAATGCGCGTTGAGTCTAAATGTGGACGAAAGAAATTTAAGGACCCCGACAAAAATCCACATGACCATGGGGTGACAGAGACACACGCAAACTACAAATCTACAGGCGTCGTCAGGGTCGGGATTGAACACACGAGCTCCTGTATGCCAGGCGAGGTAGTTAACATCTCGCCACCGTGCCGCCCCGATACGACGTGCCTTGCAGTTCGTGTCTACAAAGAACGGCTTTATCGGTGGTAAACAAAATCCCACAAGGTTAACATTCAAATGTCTTAATGGCCAATGATAATCATTTAAACCCATCCTGCCGTTGCTTCCTTCCTTCTGCTGGGTCCTGCAGCATTTGAAAATTCAGCACTCATTGTTATTTAGAGTTATCTCACCCACTCAATTTAGGGATTTCTGTTCACCACCAAGTTCTGGTGCCTACTCCAAAGTGACAATTGCATATACTTTGCATGTTTGTGAGTTTCTAGTTTGTATACAGCGGTGGCCATGCCAATTGCATCTCACAACGCTGAGGAGCCACACGGACAGCTTGTCAGCCAGTGCCAACTATTTCCCAAGCTCTGCAGTCCTGTATTTATTTCATCACAATGAACCTGACATCAGTTTTCACACATGCACAGTTCGACACGTTAAAAAAGTAAACGTGCAGCCTTGGCAGTGAAGCAACTTGTGAATTGGGTACCGACGTTTACTTTATCCATTTCTCTACTTGGGGTTCGGCAACGTCGTCGTATTTATGCCAAAATTATTGTCATATGTATTTATATGTGCCGACGTGTTGATCAAAGTCTGGCCAATCGAGCTCCTCCCCAGGGGCTCAAGACTTTTCCTGACTGAATGAACACCAACGTACGACGCTCCGATCAAACTGCTTTGAGCTTCACCTGGTAGCGAACTCGGAATTGGGTTGAGGCTGCATCATTTGACAACAACACTTGCCACAGTCCGGGTCATTAGCAGTTCGTTGTCATTTCGCCCTGGCTGCTTGGAAAATGTTTAAATAAAAACAAACAATTTAAATGGCCTTTCGATAGACGTCTGTTTCAATTACAAGCTTTTAACATTTGGATCATTTCAAACAACTTCAATAGAGCCGATGTAGATCAAGTGCTACTTGGCACCATATTATCAACAATAAGTACATATCTTAACCTGACTACAAACTACTCCCAATTACAAATCAAACATATCCAACACGATCGTCGTACATGTAACTTGGCAAGTGAACTGTAAAAACGCGAACATGACTCATATTGATTGGACGATCACACAGAGCAATGTCACGAAGCACACGGCGCAATCATTTCAATGAAGTTCTTAAAAAAAACAGCAATTGGGCAGGCCCTCATCCAGCAGTGGATTGGCCAAGGCTGATAAATGGCCGGGGGGGGGGGGGGGGGGTTGGCGCACCCTCGAGGTGAGCAGACAGAGCTGCTCGGCCGGCAGGTAGCTGAAGGGGAAAGTGAAGCGCCAGTTGAAGTTTCCCTCCCCGCCCAGCGAGCGGTAGTGCACGTCCGTCTTCTGGCGGCAATCCTCCTGCCCTGCCAGCCACCTGGCACAGACGAAGACAAAAACCCACCCCACACACACACACAGCCTTTAACAGACTGTCGGGGCAAGTGCTGAAGGCCGGTACTGTGACACAGAAGACGGGCGGGTGGCCAGCACCACGCCCCCTTTGTCTCCCCGGTGGCGACGTCTGCCTGCCACACACCGCACCAGGTAATCATTTGAGGATGAGTCGACCTAGGGGAGGCTCAGGACCGTTTCGTTGAGCGGGAATCGAACTCGGGTCGCCGGCCACCTGCGCACACACACACACACAGGGCATGTGTTGCAGACCACCGAGGCAAGTGCTGTAAGCGAGCACCCTTCAAGGTTTGTGCAGCACAAGAGAGCGCAGCGAATCAGCGCCACACGTGCCTGGCCTTCCCTGTCTCTCCAGCGCAGACGCTGACACACGTCGCACCGAGCAGTGCCACTTCACAAAGTCTAGGTGATCTCCTGGTCAAATGAGCATTGAGGTAGTGCTGTCTCCCGTTTACAGCCCTGAGCCAGAGGTGGGAATTCCACATTGCCGTGGCAAAAATGAGAATATCCATAGGACAACCGCTGTTGACATTCCTACAAAGTGAAGGGATGATGGGCTGAGTCAACCTCTAACCAGGATTTGAACTTGCAACCTTATGAATGTGAGCTGTTCACTCGACTGCTGATCCAAGGTACAAAAAGCCACGGCACACCATTGGACGAAGAAGACGTATCTTACAATACCAGGGGAGAACGACTTGTAAACGCACTTCCGATTAGCATAGATGGCTACGTACGGTGAAAAAAGAAGTTCAACATACAGACATTGTGTGGTTCAATCGTACGCAACTGAAAAATACCAGAAATTGTAATCTCCTCGGAAGACTTGCAGATTTCCGAGGAAATCTATCTCAAAAACGGGACAATCCTGGCAAAACCAGAACAGGTGGCAACCCGAACTGAAGCACACACAGAGAGGTTCCCTTGTTGGCAGATTATTTTCCAAGCAACTCTAAAGCATCCAACTACCCACCCATCTTCAACATCCGAAATCTACATTTGTTTTAAAACTTTGGACGAGCCAGACTCTTTGGTTAAAATGTGCAATTAAATGATTGCATTCAAGATGAGAAGTGACGTGCTACTAATCTGCTCGACATAAACTAGTGGAGCTGAGTGGCTCCAGTTATTGAGAATTTAGAAGAAACCCCAATCGTTGTGAAGTTACTCATCTGTGATCGTTCTGTAATATGACACAGGACGGACATTTATTTTCATCAGCTCTTGACGCTACAGCACAAGGGGCATAACGCCATGAATAAAACAACACGTATGTTCTAAAAATAAAATATAATTCCAGCCACTCCACTCTCAACAATAATAATAATAACAGCAACATCAAATCAGTATTATCAATACCACCGATTCTTATTGGTTGGTTCCTGCATTTCACAAGAAATTGGATAAATGAACTGGCTAACAATGAACAAAACCGACGCACGCAATTAAAACGAATTGGACTAATTTATAAACGACACCTAAATACGCAACGCAACGGAACTTGCAATATCACGATGCAACTCCACGGTGTTGCCAGGGGGACGGGGGCTAAGCTCGTCAAGACGACGATGACGAGCCGTGTGCCCGGCGACGAGAGACTTGCTCTACTCAGCGAGCTCAACGCTTGGAAGCTATTTGGCCAAACACTATTTACCAGCAATTAAAACGATAGGGTTTCTCGCCAGTAATGACTCATTTCCACCCCCTAATTAAAGCAGCGCGCGCGCGCCCCCTAATTAGTGCAGACAACGGCCGATTGAGAGGGCTCGCTCACTCGCACGTGTTGGGATGTGCCGCAAGGTAAGGCGACCCTGGGCAGGCAAACAAAGAGGCCCCTTTACAGCTGACGGCACAACGGCACCACCACCACCGCGCCACACCACAATGCACCGAGCCAGACCACGTGGACGTTAGAACCGAGTCCACGACGCCACGACGTGTCACCCTCCACGGCATCGCGTCCACGCCACACCACACCACAAGGTCACACCATACCACAAGGCCATGCCACACCACAAGGTCACACCATACCACACCACAAGGCCATACCACACCACACCACAAGGCCACGCCACACCACACCATCACAGACAGTACGACATTGGTGAGCACTGCACAATACTTGCTGCTTCGTGCCAGGCGATGCCACGCACGATGACGTTCCCATGCGTCATAGTTTGTCCTGGCCAAACTCGGACAGACTAAACCGCGTCTCACTTCGTGGGAAATTCCAGCATCATTCCATACGACATCACATGGTTGGTGAAGCCACACTGTGTCACAGCACTGCAGCGGATGCTATTTTCAAGCCACGAATACTCCATGCATTGCTATGCCACCCCGCCGAATGTCACATTAGTTCACATTACAAGCGTGTCAACAACGTGACAACATAGGCTACATAACACCACTCTGTCAGGCAATAATAATAATTTACAGCCATTTGTCAACACACTGCTGAATGAAGGTCTCCCCAACACCACGGTGACATCGCTCCACGCGCCGATCATCGCACCGGGCAATGTCGCGGGAGGCCAAGGCAGCTTCGTGTCACACCACTTAACCCCCTGAACACATCGCACGTCAGGCCGCGCCACGAACCTTTTCAAACACAGACCCCCGGCCACAGGTCGCGGCACGTGCCTGGGAGTCCGCGCTCGCTCAACAGACTCGTATTGTAAATGCCATTTTTGGAAACCCGCGTCACCTTCTCACATTTTTTTTCAAATCGACTCGAGGTCGCCTTACGCCGTTCCGGGAGCCGCCGGGTGGTGTCTCGGGTTCGCCACTAAACCCCCGGGGGTGATGCGGGGGCAGCAGCGGCCGCAACCCACGCACGCGACTCCCGCCGCTCGCGACAAGAGCTGGGAGCCCTGGGGAGGGGGGGGGGCACCTCGATGGAGCGACGGGAGCGAGCAACGCGGTGGGGTTCTCTCGCAATATCTGCCTGCTAAGTGCTCAACAAATAGAATGATGATTCCCAGCCCCCTGTCGATCCACTCACTGCCAAGTGAGGGTGCCTCCCGCACGCCGTGGCGGTCGTGGGGGTTGTTTGACCGAACTTAGTCACGTGACGTGGGGGTCCAGGGACTCGGTCTGAGATCACTCGCCACTGATGCCAGCCGTGGTCGGCAATCGAATTCAGCAAAAATATGTCCCGAGGCTCTGTCCGCGAATAAATCAAATAAAACCATGATTGTATCAAGACAGCAGGGGTGCAATGCACGTTGGAAGAGCCATGCAGACGCAGGAGGGGTGTAAGCATGTGCATTGAACTGATACCAGCCAGGCAGATGTAACCCCATCATTTCACATTGGACAAATCTGTCAACAGAGGCTGAAGGAGCATGTTGTGATACCCTGCCATCTGAGGGCACGTGGTCAGGGGCTTTCAAAAAGCATCACTTCAACAGGGCTGCTGCTCACAGGGCAGAGCAATCAGGCCGCAGTTGAGTTGCGATTCTGATTCCGGAAATCTACCGGCCCAGAGCCGGAGACTCTAGGTATTGGTGCATAAATCCGGGCTAATTGAGGCACAACTTGTTACGAGGCAGATGAGTGGTAGCGCCAGA
This sequence comes from Lampetra planeri, assembly GCF_965212315.1. Lineage (NCBI taxonomy): Eukaryota > Metazoa > Chordata > Hyperoartia > Petromyzontiformes > Petromyzontidae > Lampetra > Lampetra planeri. Next base: position 14,352,015 of record NC_136118.1, on the reverse strand, counting down.
CTACAGAATGTGTCGTCTTTATTTTGGTGTCTCGTAGAGACAGACTAAGCAACCACTTTGGGTTCATATTACATTGAGTCAATGAATGAGTATCACTTGGAGCTGGGGTTGTGGGCCATGACAATTCATGATGTGCTGCCCAACTGTGGAAGCCATGCTGATGTCCCAATGCCAATCCCTCCCAGCCCATGGTCCTTGATTGGTTGGAGGAGAAAATCAGCAACTTCATGACGATGTTTTTATTTTTTAAGATCCGCCAGAGATGAAGATGTAAATCCTCCATTCTACGTCTTCACGTGTAAATACAAATAAATATGTTTGAGTTCATCGGCCTATTGGCTTACCAGACCAATTTTATCAAGCAGTGTTTGTTTAGGCAAGCAGACCCTGGAAAGTTATATTAGTTTAAGCCAAAGACATTGTGAACCTAATCTGAGACTTCTCTAAGTTGACTTGGCCTGCAAAAAAATTACACTGCTTGGTACGCTGAGTCAACATTGGCATCGGAGAGAACACATGGAATGGGCGTACGGGCTTTGCATGTCCCGCATATGCCTCTGCGGGCTGTCCTGTCCTTAATAGGTGCTCACAAACAGTTCTTGCCACAACAATCTATCGAGGCTAAAAGGGGGATATTTACCTTTGTATGTGTTTGTAAGAACATAAATTCCACGTGCACAAACCAAATGCACGCGCACGTGCGCGCGAAAGAGAAGTATGTGTGCATGAAGAGAGAGAGTGAATGTGCGTGCGTGTGTGTATGTATGTGCACGCTTGAGTGAGTGGTGCTGGTCAACCATACCCCTCGTATCCCGTGCCGGCCTTCATAGATGATGCTCGCTAACAGCACTTGCCCCAACAGTCCGTTGAGGCTATACGGGGGCTCTTTGTCTTTGTGTGTGCCCCACAGCTGCCCCCGGCTGTAATTAATCACGTGGTTATTCGAGGGCAAGGAGCCCACGCCGCCTCCTGGCGCGCCCTTTCCTCCCACCCGACGCGCTACTCGAGCGCAAGGGGCTCAGCGCCGTCGTGTCGGCATTTCTCCTCCGCGTTGTAAAGTGTGGGACTTGCCTGTTGCGATTGAACTTCGAGAGCCTGCAGCTCTGGCGCAGGCGGGGACTTATGAAAGGGGCAGGGGGTCGCAGTATAAATCTGCAGTTCCATCCAAGTGGAAAATACTTCCTCTGTATTTCACTGAATGCGTTAAAATTAACTTTTTTTTTGCAATTTAACTGCTACATATATTCAGCAGTTAAAATGTTCATTTTAATCATTTCACTGGTTATGTAGAGATTTTCTTTTTTTACTCTTGGGCACAACTGCAGATTTCTGTGCGGCTAAACTCACACTCGTGTTGAATTGAGAAATCCCACCGGACCAAACTCCCACAGGGCAATAGCTGGTGTATGTTTGTACGTATACTGCACATACAGTACTATTTACGCTGGGCGTGGTGGCACAAGGCTTGTAATCTGACACTTTTGAGTGCGAGGATGGTGAAATGCGCATACATCATCTGCAGAGAAACCCAGGGCATCGAAAAGCCATGAGGAATGCCGTACTACAAGTGGGTACTGCGCGACATACAAGCCACCAGGGGTGTAATGCACGCTGGAAGTGCCATACAGACGTGTTGGAGCGCTCTGCTGCAGCGTAACTAAGCCAAGAAGGGGCGTAAAGACGTGCATTTAACTGAAATCAGCCAGTCATTCCACAACAGAAAACTTCAGAGTTTCAGAGGCTGTCCTGGGATGAAATTTTAAGATAAACCTAAATAACACGACCACAGTTAGAAACGATGAATACGTATGCTGTACGCAATTAGTTACGTGTTTTTTTCAAGGGTTCATAATTTCCCCAAGAGTTAGAGGAAGAGACACCGGAACGAACTGCTTTAAAAACGCTGCGAGCGAGTAACGCGGTGAAAATTTACGGGGGCCCGGTGGGTGGGCGCCGTTGAGAATGCCGTAACATCTGGGAGATGAGACGTGGTGGTGATGTTGTCCATTAGCGAGGCTCCCCGAGACAAATCCCCCTTGGAAAGGAAGATGAGCTGCGTGCAGGGACTGGTATGCAAGGGGCACAAGGACGAGGAGGTGGTGGGGTAGGTGATGGCGCCGGCTGGAGAAACCGATGCTTACATATGATCTTGGGTTCTTTCTTACGTATTTAGAATTCCTATTTTTTTTCAATATATGTATTGATTTTGTTCTTAGTATCTCGGGAACAATCCAAGTTCCAAACTCCTAGAAGAGGAGATCCCACAAGTCAACTCGGGCTACTCTCCAGTACCATCACATTATTTAAGGACTCATCTTGCACAAGCAATAGACTACACTATTTCGCTGTACACATGGGCGAGTAATATACTGTGTGTACATATCTGCTAGCATAATCGAACAAAGTTGGGCTTGATTAAAATGTAACGCAAATTCAACATAAACAAAATAAAAACGGGTGCTCAGTGGTTTTACCAGCCTAAGATAATAAAACTCACTTCAATTGGGAACCTGACTATCTGTCTGTAGCAATGATAGAAAATCATACGCGAATCGAATTATTGATCAGCGAATGTGTCCACCACAAACCGGACAAGGTCGGTTCAGCCTTGTTCCTGAATAGGGTTGAACAACATCCATCACTGGTCAGCATGTGTAGGCAAGTTGACCTGGTCCCGTAGAAGGTTAATACCCATATCGGAGCACTAAGCCAGAGCCGCTAAGATCCTGGGTTCGAATTGTGGACGCACTTGGAATTAATCAAAGCTCTCAAGTCGATGGTCTCAGGCTGTTCACCAGTGTCTTCACACACATATATATAAAGTATATATTCATAATTTGAAGCTTTCGTGACTGCAGGAATCCATATTCGTTGGTTATTTCGGTAAAGTCACGTAGGTAAAAAAGACATACAATGTTTTCATAAAAAAAACAAAAATTCTACCTACGTGACTTTTCCGAAAGAACCAAAGCATATATATTCATAGGCTAAAATCTACAAATAAATGCGGAAATTGAAAGGTGGAAAACTATTATTTACAAAGTATAAAGAAGCCTTACTCTTTGATTCTTTCGATAAAGTCACGTAGGTAGAAATAAAATAAAACAAATCACGACGTTTTGATCGCAACACAAGCAATCTCCACCTGATGAAGATTGCTTGTGTTGCGATCGAAACGTCGAGATTTGTTTTATTGTATTTCTACCTACGTGACTTTACTCAAAGAACCAAAGAGTATGGATTCCTGCAGTCACGAAAGCTTCAAATCAAGATGAAGAAGCCTTGTTTAGTGTTGGGTAGATAAGGTGACTGGAAGTACTGTAGAGTAGCGCTGTTCTGCTGACTTGAATTGTTATCAAATGATGCTTATTGAAATAAAAAAAATTACGTTTGTTTGACTTGACTCCAACAGCACAACTGAGATATAATCGATGATTACATAAACAGAAAATAAACGTGTTGAATATTTCAATTATAAGCCAGAATTTACTGCGACTGGGATTTCCTGGCCAAACGTCTTCGCGGACACAGTTGCGTCCTTTGCTTTTGCGACAGCTTCTCGTCCACGCAGCGTGCGAGTTCACCCCTCGCGACAACATGGAATGCTCCGAAAAAAACGTGCGTGTTGAAAATCAAGTGGAGGATACCATTCAATATGGGGGGGGGGGGGGGTAGGAGAGGGTGGGGGTAAGCCAGGAGGAAACCCAAGCGTAGTAGAGCGAGCGAGTTGCGCGCCAGCAAAGCCGCAGGCATGGAACACACAACAGCAGGCCCACCTGCCACCGGTTACGTTAATTAGGCGTGCTTAATTCCTGACCCCATTACATATATGTGGGGGGGGGGGGGGATGCAGTCACTGATAGCATTCATTGGATTTGTGATACAGAACTTTAGAATGATTGTTGATCTCATTGACTCCAGATTGAACAAGAACTTTCCCTGGAGAGAACTAGATATTCACTTGAGGCTGCCCATACGTTTGACTGTGAAGGGGAAATAACGGAAGGGACCGATTACAATTAAGTTTGGTTTCATACAGAAGTTAAAAAAGGGATTTTCAGATGCTGAAAATAATGACAGATTTAATCAACAGATGAGTGGCATAAAAATACAAGATAATTACCAGTAATTTTATAATCTGGAAATATCGAAATGAGCCTGTTGCGGTCCTTATATTCATTTGTGTGGCTAGAGCCAGGAGTGGAAATTCCATATCTCTCTGGGAGTAGACCGACAATATATACAGGAATACCTACTGCAGTCTAACCGAGTGCTATATCATGTTATGGATTAATGAATAACACGAATAAGGACAATAATGCTGTATTATGACGGTGACGATGATGACAAAGTCAATCATGATCTGGATTTTAAATACTTTCTCATGATTGGTAGCATAATTGCTCTGCCATGCGAGACAAATATATAAATAGATTATACACAAGTGCATTATGTTATGCTATACACGAAGTTCATATATATATGAAAGAGTTATATATTGATTTTTAAAAAATAATTTCGCAGTCCATGATTGAACGAAGGTTGTCGTGGGGAATTATTGACCATACTTCGCTTTGCTGGTCAACGTGGGATGGTTGGGTGCCAAGTGAGAAGCAGTGGATCAGATGTAATTACTGTTGAGAGCCATTGCTGGGACTTGAACTCAGGTGGTCAGGTTCATAGTTAACCATTGTGCCACCGCTCCTCCGTCCATTAAATATTTCTATTTTTACTTCATTTTAGATCACTCTGCATTACATTAAAATGCCATTCCCATCAAGGAGTGATTCGGGCTATTGAGGATAAACTTCTGGCATTAGATCCAGACTCCGAAAGTTCCCGACCCCCTCCCGATGAATTATATTCTTACTTTTGTAATCCACATGAGAAATGTATTATTATACATTGTGTAGCCATAGTTTTGAATTAATATGCAGCACACATTTAAACAAAAGAACACTGATCAGGAAAGGATTATTTTGTTTCGCTTGGCTGTTCATGATGAAAAGGTCGCTCATGACATGAATTAAATGCAATGGTAAATGAGACAGGAAACTACGCTGCAAATAATGACAACAAGAAAGACGCCTTTTCAGAGCACGAGGATAGCAGAGATGAGCAACGTGTCATGCCGCAGAGATGAAGGCGAACCCACGTGAAACTACGCGATGACCTCAGAGTCAAGGGTCTCCACAGTCAGATAGGCGATGCGGCGACACTCATCTCTGCTGCCGGCCCTGAGCCACGGGTGGAAGTTCCACGGGTTCATGGCGGGGCCCAGTCTCTTCACAACACAACCGCTGCCGGCTCCCCACAAAGCGGGTCAAGTGCCTTTGAGCCTGGAGGGATGATATTCCAAGTCGATCCTGACCTGGCTTTGAAAATGCAACCTTCTGGCTGTGAGTCGAACACTCTTAGCACGACACCACTCAGCCGGAGGGTAAACTACCAGATATGCGGATACCCCCTTAAAGTTCGAGCTAAACATAGCCACTGTGACACCACGAACACGATAATAAACCCCAACTGACAAGGACCCCACGTCTAACCAACGTGATAATAAATACAACTCGGTGGAACCCCAACATCAAACCACTTTCCAGCGCTGTCTTTAAACGCAAACAGAGCGTCTTTAGTGAGCGCAAGGTTCGCTTCGGGCGGGTTATCTGGGGCCAGTGTCATGAGGACAGGACCCGAGTGGAGAGCGAGAGTGAGAGAGAGAGCTGGTGCTCAGGAGGGGAGGGTGAGGATGTCAAGGGTGGGGGGGGGGAGCACACAGCGGGGACAGGAGACGAGAACTCGGCGGGTCCCACCGCTCCATGTGCACCACGTGTGCCGTATCAGGCTCCGGCGGATCGCGGGCTGCAACATTGATTAGTGTGGCGTATAAGCGTAGCCACCGTAATGGTTAACAAAGCTCTTTTACCAAAGAACGACCCCTTGGGGCAGGAGGATTGTTTTTGTACCCGGCAGGGAGCGCGCAAAAATTCACGACGCAGAGTGCCCCCCCCCCCCTGCGTTAAGTGGGAACGGGAACGCTCTGCAGGTTATTGCAAACAGGTGTTGCGTGTCGTCATGAAGGCCGGGACAGGACGCACAGGTGTGGGCGAGCGTTGGTTACACGGACATCGATACGCTGCATTGTGATGGTTATTTATATTAAGAATGTTCCTGCTAACAAGCATTAACTGTGTAATTTGTAGTCAAGATGGTTGATTGATATCGTTTATATATTTTTCTTCTTCTGTAGAACTGCGACTAAAACCACAAAAAAATGTTCGATATAGAACAACATTATACAACTTAAATAGAAAAGAGTCACATTTGTTTTTAAATAAGCACCAATTTTTTTTGTATCGTGGTCTGGGCCTATGTTTGGCATAGAGTATAATTTGACCGGGTGGTTCCATGTGCCAGAATGCCCGACTCGCAAGGTCCGCGAGGTTGCCAGTGCAAGGTCACAAAGTCGCGAGTCAAGATCGCCGTGAATGCCTCACCCACCCTGTGGCCGCTACAAGGCCAATGAAATGTCTACCGCTGATGGGGAGTCGATGCCGCTTGTCCTGGGGATAGATCGTTACCGGTATAAATGCCACGAGCTCAGGGCCAAGAATTGGGACGAGAGATTTTTTGACCCTGAAAATAAATGCTCAATACCACCACTTCAAAGCCAGAGAGCGCGGCTCAGTTTTAATTATGATGACCCAAGCCAGATACAGCATTCAAATGTCATTTTTTAGGGCTATTATTCAGAAGAATGCTTTTGCATGTGGGAGGAAACCTACATGAAATGGAAACTTAACTATGCCGCCGTGAGAGATCATCTATGAAGGCCGGCACGGCACACCAAGGGAGTGGGTGGCCAGCACAACGCCCGGTAGCTTTTGTCTCCCCAGTGGCGATGTTTACACAGCACACTAGGTACTCATTTCAGCCTGAGTCGACCTAGGAGAGGCCCAGTACTGGTTCAGATAATCGTCACTGGTGTTGGCCGTGAGCGGGAATTGAACTTGGGTCGCCGGGTTCGTAGTGCAGCGTAGCGCTAACCGCTGCACCACCGCTCCCCACATACTATACGCACTTACTAGCGATCAGTGCAATCCACCAACTCTACCTTCAAATTGTTGCATTCCAGGTGTGCGTGACGACACCTGGCACAATGTCATGCACCGCTTGGTAATCCAACCTCTGGAAAAAGTGTGATTGATAAATAATTTTAATTTTAAAACTCTACTTCTCATACACCTGACAGGGAAGAAGACTGTGTCGATGAAATATGATTTTACATCCCTAAGACAGGACAATTGAGCATTTATCCAAACGTGCAACCAGACCGAGATACCTCTCTCAGCAGAACTCCTGGACCCTCTCTTGCATTTAGTTTTAGTTTAATAGTTTAAAGTTTACATTCAGCAGGTGCAGACACATCGGACAATCGTGTGAGAGCACAGTCAACGGGCCCCAGATAAGCACAAAGGTCCCGTAGCAGAGCATCAGAGGTGACTTACCAGAGCAAAATAATCAAAACCCAGAGCACAATATAAAGAGAGAACAATCAAGAGTGAGATGTCAGTTGGAACTAAATAGTCCACAACTAGAAGCAGAAACATCGATGCTCTGCGAGCGTTCCGAACGGGCACTTTATCTCATGGCAAAATGTCAGAAGCGCAATAAAAAAAAAAGTAATCAAAAAAGAAAAAATAGTGTGGTGGGGTAAAGTGTGGGGACTCCCACCTCCTACAGTGTGTCTGGCTAGCGTGGAAGAGTAGGCCACAACACCCTCTAGGGGGGTTCTCTAAGAGCTATCTCGAGTGCAGGCGCTTCTGCCAGCAGCGGGGTAGGCGAGACATTGCAGGGGCTGCGCCTTCACCCCTCGACTTAATCTTTGACCTCGATTTAAAAAAGAAATGCGCGTTGCATACAATTCAACTGGTCGCGTGACCAAATATACCCGGACGGACAAATTTGTCCACGTGGATGAGAATGGCCACTGCCATGGTTATATTGACACCGTGTGCAGCTCTGTGTCGGCATTCACGTTCACGATTTGGTTCTGCAACTGAGGTTCACTGCGAGCGTCTTTGTGGGGCAGCAGCAGCAGCAGCAGCAGCTGGGAAGTTCTGTGGGAAGGGTGAATGGCAGTGGTGGAGTGGGGCTGGGTGCAGGTGCTCTGCACTATTAACTCCCGGTGCTCAAACCAGGTTTGACGTGAAGGCTGAATAAAATAAAAAGAAGAGAGACGGGAGGGGGGGCGGAAACAAAAGTTATTGCATTGAAAATGAATGTGGTAATTGACATGAGATTGGCCGATACCAAATACCCTGAGAAACCTGCAATGCCTGCCCCTGGGACACACACACATACACACAAAACAACACACACACACATACAATCACATGCATTCAAACCCTGACGGGTATTGAAGGAGATACACGCAGCACAAGCTCTGTTACACAAATACAAAGTCTGAGAGTCACCCTCTGTTGTGCTGTATATATGTTTGTGGCACGTGCTGTTAGCGAGCACCTATTAAGGCTGGAAAGGCACGCCAGAGGATGGTGTGTGTCAGCAGTACGCTCTGCCGAGTGTTGACGTTTGACACACCATGCTATGAATTAATTTTAGGTTAAATCAACCTTAGGAGGCCTGCGCCAGGTCTAAATTGTGGATTTCCCAGCCAAGAATCAAACCGTTCCCGAGGTAGTGTGCCAACGATGACGCATCTAGCGATGCACCGATTTGGCACTTACAATCAATTCCTAAACTCACAATACATGCCTCGCATTGTGCGATGTTATATTCTATGCACATTAAATAAAAAATGATATGATATTACATTTTGACTAATGGAGTGATCTGAACTGAATTTTACAATTGCTCCTTATGGCGGTACCCCCAGGTACTAAATAATACTAAATGGCCGAGGCAATTAAATATTTTATTTATGGGACACTATTTTTGTCCAGGGGTGTACTTCACTCCGCGACTGGGGTACCAATCAATCTGAAATCAGTGCTACTCCGCGATGTAGAAACGCAGCGAGGACGATTGCGCCGAAACCCTGAACGTTCGTACGCACCGTAGTGGTGCATCGTGCACAGCTCGTCGAGATGAGTCGATTGCCGCATCGCCGACCATCAACAGACTAACAGTGACTGCATCACGGACATTGTGCGAGAGCCGGGTACTATGGTAGCCCGGGGTACCGCCATAAGGTTAAATTGAGGCAGTAAACATGAGAAAAAGTACAACAACATGGCAAAAACAATGGTAAAAGTGGATTCTTCAATTTAATCGCAATGCGAATGATGACAATTGATTTAATTGCCTTCCAACTGTTCCGTGATTACTTTGTCCTCTATTACATGTGTAGTGGTGATACGCGCTGGGTGTGTATGTCGTGTGCCAGCGCGTATGTACGGGTGTGTGTGTGGTGACGCGCGCTGACGGGGAGGAGCAGGCGTCAGTGCGCGGGTGGGGGTAGTGCTGCTGATTGGCTGTGTGCCGGTGACGCGCCCAGAGGGAGTGATCGGGTAGCAGCGCGGTGTGATTGGTCGGGGAGTGGAAACACGCGCTGAGCGGAACCGGATCGTAGGGATAGCGCGTGGGGATTGGGTAACTGAGGAGCGGTGCCGACGTTGAGGTCCGCATCCGCTCCGTCTCCCGGGAAGAAGGGGTATATAAGGTGATGCACAGAGGAGCAGGGGGCAGAAGTGGAACCATCTAAGAATGAAGACGAAGGTGCAGAGATAGAGCCCGGAGAGGAGAGTAATGGAGAGTAGAGGAGAGTAAGGTATAAGTGTGTAGCCAGCGAGAGAGAAAGGTCTACACGAGCTGAGTAAGGTATAGTGTGTAGCCAGCGAGAGAGTAAGGTCTACACGAGCTGAGTAATGTATAGTGTGTAGCCAGCGAGAGAGAAAGGTCTACACGAGCTGAGTAATGTATAGTGTGTAGCCAGCGAGAGAGAACGGTCTACACGAGCTGAGTAATGTATAGTGTGTAGCCAGCGAGAGAGAAAGGTCTACACGAGCCGAGTATGCATACGGTGTAGCCAGCGAGAGAGAAAGGTCTACACGAGCCGAGTATGCATATGGTGTAGCCAGAGAGAGATGAAAAGTCTACACGAGGCGAGTGGAGAGTGTAGCAGAGGCGCAGAGTCTACACGAGGCGAGAGAGGAGTGTAGCCGAGGCGCGGAGTCTACACGAGGCACAGAGAGCCGGCAGCACAGAATCCAGAGTCAAGAGAAGCGCATTGTGAAGAAGAGAGGCCACGCGTTGTATTGTTACAAGTCAAGATTTAATAAAAGAAGTGTGTTCCCGTCAAGGAGTTTCCTGCCGTCATTTTCCAATACTTCATCTGGCGTCAGAAGTGAAACGGGCTTCCAAGTATGGAGACGAGGAAGACCCGTAGGACCCACGGGATTGACCGCGAGGAAGACCTGGACGACTCGGGGCCGCTGGTGGCGGGGGGTGAGGAAGAGGACTTGCCCACGCTGCAGAGTCCGTCGACGGCGCCGGCCGAGCGACCGGGGTCAGACGCCGGGCTTCGTGAGGCGCACTCCCGACTGGCGGAGCTGCTGCTCGCCGCCGCGTCCATCTTGGCGGAGATCAGCTCGTCGGGAGGAGCGGGGACGGTGGGGGACATTTTACAAGGTCGCCCCGCAGATTCCCGCCAAAACGAATGGGGGATTCCCGCCATTGCGCCTGGGCCTACTTTTGGCGGGAACGGCGAGCGCCACGTGGTGGTGGGTTCCCAAGCGCGCGCATCGACGTCATCAGCGCGCGAGGGGGTCCGCCATCTTACGTCTGCTGCTGGAGCCGCCATCTTAGACACCGACGGACAGGCGGAGAGGAACCACGAGGCGGATGACTTCATTTTTCAGCAGCGCCTGCCCACGTTGTCAGCCTTCAAGGCGGAAGGCGGAGACTGGGGCCAATTTCAGCGAAGGTTTTTGGCCCATCAAGAGATGTCAGCGTGGTCCGATGCTACGGCGCTGCGGGCATTGCCCGCCATGCTGGACGACGATGCGCTCGCGGCCTTCAGGGCTGCACGGAAGTCGGACCGCTCCACGCTGAAGGATGCGCTGGGGTTGTTGGCCAGGGTCTACGGGCCTCCCTCTACGTGCCGCCATCAGTTCTACGCAAGACGGAAAGCGGCCACGGAGACCGCGCTGGCCTATCGCACGGCGTTGCTGGCTCTTGCTGATGCTGCGTTCCCTCGGATGGACGAGGAGGGCCAAGACGCGATGGTTTTGGAGCAGCTGCTCAAGTTGGCGCAGGACCTGGGGGTCCCTATCAACACAGCTGACGAGATTGATATTTCTTCTTTGAGAGTCGCCACGAGTATTCAAGCGCACGAGGCCCTACAACGGAAGCAAGGCGTTGGTTGCAACGCTGCTGTCGTCGCAGCCCCGGGTTTGGTGGTCGCCGAACCCCAAGTCGTCAGCCCACGAGAGGAGGCGTTCGCCACGGGACGACCAGGGGACTGGAGGCCGGGGGCCCGGTCGCCTCTGCGATCGGGCCGAAAGTCGGAGCAACCAAGATCTACTCCGACCCTCGTCACGTGCTATAACTGCGGCCTCCGGGGCCACGTGGCGTCCGGGTGCCGCGCTCCGCGGCAGCGCGCCATGGGAGCTCGGCTGGACGACGACCGAGAGCCCAAGTCATCTCTACAATCCCCGGCAAGTCGCGGCACCTCACACGCTCGGCCTGTTTATTCGGCACACATGGGACGCCGCGTTGCGGCGGAGGAGGGCCGGTTAAGGTTCGGGGATTCGGTTCGGCGAGGGGGGTTCGGCCGGGACCAGGGAGACATTGAATGGGCGGAATTGGGGCATAGAATTGTGGCTGCTTCGGCGGGTTCGTCCGTTGTTACGGGATCTATTGATGGGGTTGAGATTAGGGTGTTAGTGGACACGGGGGCATCGGCAACTATTATATCGGACCTCATTTATAATATTCTTCCGGTCCAATGTCGTCCGCTGCTTCCAGTGGATGTGCCATTTTACGCCGCTAATGGGGGATCGTTGGGCATTATCGGTCAGGTTAGGGCGTCCATTTGCATTGGAGATATCAAATTGTCGGGACCCGTTTTCGTTTCGTCTTCTTTGGCAGTTCCGTGTCTTTTGGGCACTGACTTTTTGGCTAAAATGCCCATTAAAATTCTTATCGATCAACGATGCATTGAACTGCCATCGGGTCGCCGGATTTCATTTTTGACGGGCCCTACTGACATTCGGACGGCGTGCGCTACGATACAAGCGGTGGCGACGCAGACAGTGCAAGTGCCCCCGGGTTCACAGATGTTGATTCCCCTCCGGTTGCGGAAACCATGGGTGAGGGAGGCTTCGGGACAGAGTATGCTTTTGGGTCCTTCTAACAAGGCTGTCGGGGGTCTTGATTTATCGGTGGCTCACACTTTGGTGCGGGCTGACAGGGATCCGTTTGTGATGGTTTTGAACGCGGGGTCGCGACCAGCTGTCATTCCGCAGGGCACCGTGCTGGCTCACGCGGCGCAGGTCCCTGGGGATGATGGGTTGGTTGCGCAGGTGGGCTCGAGCCCCGCGCGGAACGTTGAGCCAAGGGAAGACCTTGAGTGGGTCCATTCGTTATGTGCCGCCTCGGACGATTTGTCGGCGGCGCAGTTGGGTGCGCTGCGCGAGTTGCTCATTGAATTCTCTGATGTATTCAGTAAACATAAGTATGACATTGGGTGCACGGATTTGTTGCACCATCACATTGAAACGGGCGATGCGGCGCCGGTCAGGCTAAATCCCTTCCGACTGAGTCCCGTGGAGAAGGAACATGTTCAGTCGGCTGTTAACGATATGCTAGAAGCCGATATTATTTCGCCCTCCTCTAGCCCGTGGGGAGCGCCTATTGTGCTGGTTAAGAAGCAGGACGGGTCCCTGCGATTCTGCGTTGATTTCCGTCGCCTGAATAAGATCTCTGTGGCTGACGCGTATCCGCTCCCCAGGATGGATGAGTCCCTCGATGCATTGTCTGGTGCGCGATATTTTTCGACTCTTGATTTGTTATCGGGGTTTTGGCAGTTGCCGCTCGACGAAGAGTCGAAACCTAAGACAGCATTTCGGACTCCAGGGGGGCTGTTCCAGTTTAACCGGTTACCCATGGGACTTCACTCCTCTCCAGCGACGTTTCAGCGACTTATGGAGCTGGTTTTGTCGGGCTTGCAGTGGGATACATGCTTGATTTATATGGACGATGTCATTGTTTTCAGTAAAACGTTTGAGGAACACCTCCGGCGATTGAGAGGGGTGTTCTTGCGAATGCGATCGGCTAAGTTGAAATTTAAACCGGCCAAATGTCACCTCCTTCGTAGGTCCGTTAGATACTTGGGTCACATTGTCGATTCTTCGGGGATCTCCACCGATCCCGCGAAGACGGATTGTGTCGGTTCGTGGCCGACACCTACGTCCGTTTCCGACGTGCGTAGTTTCATCGGGTTTGCTTCTTATTATCGGCGGTTCGTTGAGCACTTCGCCACTATTGCAAAACCCTTGCACGCTCTAACGGCGAAGGGAGTGAAGTTCAAATGGGGACCGGAGGAGGAGGCCGCGTTTCGCTCCCTCCGGGACGCCTTGGTGGGTGCCCCACCCTTGTGTTATCCCGATTTTGCCAGTCCCTTTTTGCTGGACACGGATGCTAGCAACACGGGCATTGGGGGGGTGCTATCCCAAGTCGTTGGGGGTGTCGAAAGAGTTGTCGCCTACGGTAGTAGGGTGTTGTCTCCGGCGGAGCAGCGCTACTGTGTCACCCGTCGCGAGCTGCTTGCCATTGTTTTTTTTGTGCAGCAGTTTAGGCCATATCTTTATGGTCGTCACTTTACAGTCCGAACGGACCACGCGGCGCTACAGTATTCATTGAGGGTCGCCCAGCCCTCGGGCCAGTTGTCGCGTTGGTTGGAAGTCCTCCAGGACTATCAGTTTACGACTACGTACCGTAAGGGGTTGCGACACACGAATGCCGATTGCTTGTCGCGGTTGTTGCCTTGTGATGAATGCGCGTGTTTGTCGGGATCGGCGCGCTGTAAACCGACGCTTGCGGGGGAGATGGGGGCACTGGCTGCGACAGCGGGCGCACCGATCGGGGATGATTCCACTGCCTCTCAGGGTCGGGACTCGCTGCTCTCGCTGTCGCTCAGCGAATGGGGCCGCCTCCAGATGGCGGACAGCTCGCTGCTAGCATTGCGCCGCAAGGTTGGGGGTCCCGAGGGGGACCAGGAGCGTACCGGCTCCTATGTACTTGAGCGGGGCGTGTTATTGAAATGGGACAGTTTGTCCCGGCGGAACGCACTCGTGGTGCCTTCCGCTGTGAGGGGGAGGGTTGTCTTGGCGGCACACGAACGCCTCTTGCACTTGGGAGTTAACAAGACGCTTGCCCTGCTTCAGCGTGACTATTACTGGCCGGGAATGGGAAGTGATGTGGTGCATATTCTGAAGGGGTGCGTTGAGTGCGCCAGGCGTAAACCACCGGCTGTGGCAGCTAATCCACCGCTGCAATCTATTCAGGTCTCGCGTACCAACGAGCTCGTTGCACTCGATATTTTGGGGCCCTTCCCAGTCACGCCGAGAGGGAATAAATATTTGTTAGTGGGGGTCGAATACTTTACCCGATGGCCTATGGCGTGGCCTCTCGCTAACCAGTCGGCAGCGGCTGTGACGGATGCCTTCGTCCAGGGCTATGTCCTGGACAAGGGGGCTCCCGAACGCCTGCTGACCGACCAAGGTAAAAAATTTTCGAGTAAATTGTTGCAAGAGGTGTGCGATCTGTTGGGTACCAAGAAGGTGCGTACCTCCCCGTACCACCCGCAGACTGACGGGATGGTGGAGAGACTCCACAAAACCTTGACTTCCATGCTGTGCCAGCAGGTGTGCGAGGCACATGTAGATTGGGACCTGCAGGTCCCGGGAGTCCTTGCCGCGTATAGAATGGCCCCCCATGCAGCTACGGGGTTTTCCCCATTCTATTTGATGTACGGTCGGGAAGCTGACCCGCCAATAGAAACGCAACTTGGCCTGTCCGCTCCACGAACTAATTCTAATTTGGCAGAACATATTAAGTTTAATATTCACAAGCTGACAGAGGCGAGGGAGGCCGCGCGGCTTAATTCGCGGGCTCGCCAAATTGCTAATGAACGGTTGCGGGCACGGAAGGTGTCCATGCACGAATGGAAACCAGGTGACAGGGCCTGGCTGCATTGCCCTCAGGCACCCTTGGCTACGTCGCCTAAATTGTTGAGACCGTGGAGGGGACCCGTGGAGGTCGTGCGCGTTGCACGGCCCCAGTGCGTTCAGATAAAGTGGGGAAAGCGCCGGTGGTACGTTCACCCCTCCCGACTGAAACCGTTCTCGCCTCCATATGGCCTCCCCTTGTGTCGTGATGGCCGGGCGTGTGACGTGACCGGCGACCCAGAGGGGGAAATGTCTCTGCCTGATCCACACGTATTTTCGCCTGATCTGCTCCCAGGTGTCTCGGAACTGACAGCTGCCGATCACCGGCGGCCGGATCTCCGCGGCGGGGCCGGCCCTTTCAGGCCCGTTCCGCGCCGTCTGGAGCAGCCGGAACCGCCGGACGGTCGTCAGTGTCCCGCCCCATACGATGGACCAGCCAGACGGACTCGCGCCAGGTCGTGCTACTTTGCATGACCTGCCTCGTGAGGAGTCGGGGCAGTTGGAGCGCCTCGTCACTGCGTGTAGTCGCAGGGACGTGGGGCGCGTTCGTTTCGAATTTGCTCGTATCGTGTTATTGTTGACTTTTCGGGTTCATTGTCAATCTGTACATAGTTATTCTTGTTGTTGTTGTTGTTGTGTTAGGTTACGGGGCACACTCGGGGGGTTACGGGGTTTTTTTTTGTTGGTTGTCGTTTTATCGTCGCGGTTGGTTGTTGTTAGCAGCCGGGCCGGCTGCGAGCTATGTGGGAGGGGGTGATGTAGTGGTGATACGCGCTGGGTGTATATGTCGTGTGCCAGCGCGTATGTACGGGTGTGTGTGTGGTGACGCGCGCTGACGGGGAGGAGCAGGCGTCAGTGCGCGGGTGGGGGTAGTGCTGCTGATTGGCTGTGTGCCGGTGACGCGCCCAGAGGGAGTGATCGGGTAGCAGCGCGGTGTGATTGGTCGGGGAGTGGAAACACGCGCTGAGCGGAACCGGATCGTAGGGATAGCGCGTGGGGATTGGGTAACTGAGGAGCGGTGCCGACGTTGAGGTCCGCATCCGCTCCGTCTCCCGGGAAGAAGGGGTATATAAGGTGATGCACAGAGGAGCAGGGGGCAGAAGTGGAACCATCTAAGAATGAAGACGAAGGTGCAGAGATAGAGCCCGGAGAGGAGAGTAATGGAGAGTAGAGGAGAGTAAGGTATAAGTGTGTAGCCAGCGAGAGAGAAAGGTCTACACGAGCTGAGTAAGGTATAGTGTGTAGCCAGCGAGAGAGAAAGGTCTACACGAGCTGAGTAATGTATAGTGTGTAGCCAGCGAGAGAGAAAGGTCTACACGAGCTGAGTAATGTATAGTGTGTAGCCAGCGAGAGAGAACGGTCTACACGAGCTGAGTAATGTATAGTGTGTAGCCAGCGAGAGAGAAAGGTCTACACGAGCCGAGTATGCATACGGTGTAGCCAGCGAGAGATGAAAAGTCTACACGAGGCGAGTGGAGAGTGTAGCAGAGGCGCAGAGTCTACACGAGGCGAGAGAGGAGTGTAGCCGAGGCGCGGAGTCTACACGAGGCACAGAGAGCCGGCAGCACAGAATCCAGAGTCAAGAGAAGCGCATTGTGAAGAAGAGAGGCCACGCGTTGTATTGTTACAAGTCAAGATTTAATAAAAGAAGTGTGTTCCCGTCAAGGAGTTTCCTGCCGTCATTTTCCAATACTTCACATGGACACAGCCACAACATTCACCACGCACGGTGGTGGGAAACCCAAATCGCAAATACAATCACAAGGACAAGACAAAGAACCCCCGTATAGCCTTACCATACTGTTGGGGCAAGTGCTGTTAGCGACCGCCTATAAAGGCCGGCACGGGACACAAGGGGGTGGGTGGCCAGCACCACGCCCGGCCGCATTTGTCTCCCTAGCGGCGATGTTTACACATCGCACCCGGTACTCATTTGAGGCCGAGTCGACTTAAGGGAGGCCCAGAACAGGTTCAGATAATCGTCACCGGTGTTGGCCGTGAGTGGGAATTAAACTCGGGTCTCCGGGTTCGTAGTGCAGCGTAGCGCTAACCGCTACACCACCAAAGTCACTGTGCTTGGACACGCACACATGACCATCACAAGTCTGGGAGCCCATGCAGATGGCATTACGCGAGGCTACGAATGCCCTCACGTGAGCACAATTACTACGCACGTGCGCACGGAGCACGTGATGTTGCAGCGAAATGGCGAGCCGAGCGATCCGGGCTCCACAATCAGCAGTCTGTAGGCAGTCAATAGTTCATTTCCCACAGGAAAATTATCAATGTATGTAGGAAATGACCGTAGCATGCCATCCGGTGGAAATAGAACGTTAAAAACATTGTTACGCCATTTGCAAAAAAAACCGCCAATTTAGAATATGGAAATAAGCCGTTGCCACAATTGTACAGCAGACACAATTGGCTCTCTCCTTTTTGTAGCTGTGAGTACAGACATCCCCCGAACATTCGGGATGATGAATTTCAGTGGCTCTCAACGTTCAAAAGGAATAAAAAATATATTGAGGCTGAAGGGCGTTTGCGCGTAGATTGTTAACTTCGCGTGAGATGACATGACAACACTTCACGTGGAAACTGCCTAGAATGAAGATGAAACATCAACCGTGCGTTCTTGCGCGACACAGAAGATGTCAACAAATGGAGACTTGTTGTGGACACGATTACAGCAGAGAGAATAGACCGCAATCATGACTGGTATGACTGGGCTTGACAGTGAGTGCTCACCACTATGCCACCTCTACACACAAAGAGCACGATCCCTCGTTTCTCTCATAGGTACAACAACAACCAGTGCACCACTAAGGAGCGGTGACATCACCACATTGCTTGTGCCATGCTACGTGCACTTTGATACCACGTGAAGTGTCGAAGGCCTGCTGGCAGGAGGTCACGGAACATACCCAGGTGCCATGGGTTGACTGACTGAGATGACTGACATATGCACCAACTGTGCTCCCCACTTTGACAACTTTCTGTGTTTCCGCTGCCCGGCGCTCCGCTTGTTGCTGTGAGCGTCACTCCTCTGCCTCCATTGTTGCTGGAGGGCGACTGCCTCCAAATGCCAAGGAGCAGCCCTCACAAACCTCCTCCACAGAGGCCGATCTTGACACTGCTGGTACCAGTCATCGGCAAGTCCACTCAGCTCCGCATCCTTCCCAACCACAGCACTCCTGCTCTTGCCTAGCCCGTGCCATGCCTGTTAGCACCATGCGGCCGCTGGGCATAGGTACACGTCACCACAAACACGCGAATATGCTCCCACCCACCCAAACACACGGATATATATTTCCCAGTAAACAACAAAATGTAATAAGACAATGCAAAATGATCCCACGACTGGTCACAGAAGCTGGAAGAGGTTGGAGTCCCCACACTTGACCCAACCACAACCGATCGGGCATCTGACTTTACTGCCATGCGTGCACATCTTGGGTTTTACTGCTCAGCGGAGAGCAGCTGGGATGAATCAAACACAGTCCTACACAACGGAACGCGACACAGAGGTAAAAAACAAACATATACATCGACGCAACTAACGCTTACACAGAGACTAAGACTCCTATTTAACAGCATCAATATGCAGGCAGCAGGCGCTGTTAGCCGGCACCTATTGAGGTCTGCATGGCACACAAGGTCGTGGCAGGGTCGTGGTCATCAGCAGGCTGAGCCACCTCGGAGGTATTGACCACGAGATATTGATCAAATTATGAACTCATTTTCTTCCGACTTGACTTAGAGCAATGGTTCGTTAACCGAGACTGTACTCTTGCACCCCTTTGGCGCTCAATCGTAAAAAGTGTACAATGTTAATAAGCGCATCGAGCCACCATGGGAACCTCATTTGCCAGTAAAAATATGATAATTGTTTTTTTTACCCTTCTATCTGGCAATAAAAAAAGGTGTCAGTTTTGTTGCCAGATAGAAGGGTAAAAAACCAATTATCAAACGCATCGAGGTTTGATGAAACAAAGTAGTTGTACCTATGTGCCCGTGCTTCATTTGTGTTTTCGATGATTTACCTTCTAAAAAATCTGGCCATAGTTCACACCCCCAGAAAGGGCATCTCGCACCCCCTGGGGGTGCAGGGTGCACGCCAGGTTAACAACCACTGACTTAGAGGATGTCCAGGCCAAGCTTGGATAGGAATTTCTATTTGCCACGAGGATTGTAATGCAGTGTTACCAACTTTGAGATCACCGCTTCTCCCCACACACTCTGCAATCTACCGACCTCCTAAGCACACACTCGCACATAATGGAAACACAATTGGTCTGGACATAGCAGCAGCAGCAGCCATGATCTATTGTCCGCTAGACAAGCGCCTCCCATCTCCCCGATAGACGTCTTCCTCCCGGGCTTGCTCCCAGCTCTGGCTGCTGGCACTCCATCATTCCCGTGGTAGTGAACACACACCATGGTCTCCTCTCGCCATGTCTCCTGCCCAAGCGCAATCGCTTGTCTTTAAAGTCACGCCGATGTCTCGAGCTCGCGTTCGCTCCGTGATCGATGGGCACGGCTGGCTACGTACGGTGCCAATGGAGTTCGACATAGACACGTACGTTTCTCGTTCTCTGCCTCGGTATAATTGCGAGCGTGCATCTCTCCGAGCTTCTTTGCGCACCTTTCAGATGTACCGGACATACGGCAGTGCCAACAATGCGGTGCTCAAGTCACTCACGAGACGAGCTATGAGATCGAGGGTAAAGTGATAAAGACACACACAAGTGCACAGAAAGCTAGAGATCACACGGCTGCTCTGGGTGACACACAAATCAACAAATCTACATGAAGTCGCACACAAACACACCGACTGACAAACACACGTGAGTCTGAAGTCCACACAGACGAGCATATATCTGTCGGTGCACGTGCCCCTAACACGTGTACAGTTGTATGCACGAGCGTTCAAGGCATTGGCCACGTGGTTTGCATTAAGAGTCAGCTTTGGGGTACAAACATAACTCGTACGCCTCGCGAAGAATACTTGGGACTTTGACACGTGTCGCTGGCACGGGCAAGGCTACCACTCAAAAGCAATTCATTATAAATGGGCCCCACACAAACACACTCGCATGCAAACATACAAACACACACAACTCATCCAACACGCAAGCACGCACATACTGCACGTACAAGAAGAGACATGCACAGCATAGATGTGTTACGTGCACGACGATGCTCAAAAGAGCAGAGGCACACAGCAGCACTGTGAACCCAGTGGCCGGGGTTCGATTCCCGGCCACAGCGATCATCGGTGGGGAGCGACATCTCGACCGGTCTCGGGCACCCCTTCGCCAAACCCCATGGCGTGGATTGAGAAAGATCCCTAGATGGTGGCCATTGCATGCCATTAAGTTTCAATCCTGTACAGAGCAATGCTTACAAAATGCAATGGTAAAAATGCCGCAAAAAGGCGGTCGGTTTAGGAAGCCTCAAATATGCCTGTGAATGTGAACGTAATAAAAAAAAAAGGCGCACGCAGATTATGACAATGCGCAAAGAAACGGACGCGCGCATTATGCAAATAACCGACACACCCAATATGCGTATCCTAATGCGTACGTGCAAATCACGCAGCTCCCCAGCACCACCACCATCATCATCATCATCCACAGTTGAGACCCCCCCCCCCCACGCTGGGAGAAGGCCTACCGATGTCATCACCCTCACTCAGTGCTATGATTAAGTAATCCGCTGTGAGCTAATGTCATCATCGCTTCATCTCCACAGTGGTCTCTCTGCGCTGGATGGCACTCCTTATGCCCTGCTTGAGGCCACCTACTTGTCTTACCAGTCAAGATGACGTCTATAACGCACGAACGGTCTCTACTAATCCACGCGGCGTTTCTCTTCACGTTTCTCACTTTTCACCTTTTGTTCTGTTGGCTTTGTCAATGTCCATGTTTCTGATCCACGCGCCGAGTGTCCCATGCTTAAGAATCTGATTATTTTTCTATCGCAAGGTGCGAGCCCAACGAGCTGTGCAGTATACACTGTTGGGAGTGGAACGTCCATGGGAATCATTTGGGTTTGTCTTTGAGATATTCCAAGCGGGTATATTTCCCATTATCCTATAACAACATTCAGATTTTGCACCATGTTTATCGTCAACGACTGTATGTCCTATGCACGTATGCCTTATTGCTCAATCACTTCCTTGTGCTATAACTCTGAACACATTTGTGATCTTTGTGAATATATGCAAACTATTAATTCCATACTGCCGTATTGGCCAGAGTACACATTTTTTCCACGCAAAGTTGAACTGAATCTATTGGCTGTCATTATCATTGGCATTTCTTTACATGTTGAAATGTAAATGCAAAACGTCTGCTTTTACATTTGGTTTCTCTTGCTGTCAAGGGACAATTCAAAACTGTTGGCACTCGACGCCAGGTTAGAGCAGGAAAGTGCTTCTCTGTTCACGTCAGCCAAACATTAAAGAGGGACAGCGATTTGTTCTCATATATATCTTCCCACAGCTAGGTTCCTCTACAACGATACCTCTGCCACTGTGGAACTCTGTCCCCTTCATACTCAAGGTGGCTGACAGCAAGGAGCTCATTATATGTCCAGTTTGCATGGAATCATTGATGCGTTTCCCATCGTTGCTCCAGTAGTAGACATACACATGAGAGACCCCATGACACTGTTTTCCTGTGTCACATCCCACATCTGAAATGTTCACTTGTCCTGCAAATAAATCTTCCATTATTCAGGCAGCCGATGTGTTCAGAGCAAGTCGATCACAATTGGAAACACGTGGATTACAAATAATGGCCAGTGTTAAAAATTGGCCTATCATCCCTGCTGAGATCAGTAAAACGAGTACTGGTTTGTATTAAATAAACAGAGGTTATTCTACAGAGAGGACACTCGCCATGGGAATCGTGAAATTCTACCACTTGCTCCTTCACCACAGAGCCCTCAACACTGGAGAGGCTTCTCACGCTGGGCCAGAGCCACGGCAGAGACCTGCACAACACCCCCACTGCTGCTATCGTTTCAATAGGCCTACTCCTTGCGCAGCCACTCTGTCGGCTGTGCTGATGGGTGGTTCGCTCCATGCCCATCTGATAAATTACCAAAGTCCGAAGAGACTAAAAACACTGCATTTAGCACAAAATCAAATGTATCCCGCTGTGTGTTTTTTTCTCTCTTTCTGCTATGAACTCACTGATTGTAGAGTGGAGACCACCACACATGAGCCAGGGGCTTCATCAAGGGTGGTGGTGGGGTGGGGCCCAAGTGGCGACATTTCCGTGGTGTTGGCCCGGGGTTTTAACACGCACCGCCACTTACACGGAGTGTGATTAGCATCAGAGGTGACTGCCTCCCTATGGCTTTATTGTATACATTCAGATGCTTGAGTATCTGTCAACTCATCAGATGAACTTCATGTTTCATAGACTTCTTGAAATCTTGCTCTGTGTGAAGTTCATATTTAAAGAAAGTTTATTATTTTCAATCTGGAATCTGTTTTAATTCAAATGTCAATACGAGTTGTGAATTGCTAATATTGATGGCGAAATAGTGAAACTAACACAAATCAAAATGCAAAGTTCAGAGACACTTTACAACGATAGAACCCAGCGGGTGAAGAGAATGATTTGGATAGCTGCCTCTTTCTCCTCTGTGCCGGTGTTGTCAAACGATACCAGGTAATCGTGTTAGGCTGAGTCTACCTACGGGAGATCTGCCGATGGGAGGGCCTGATATGGGTTGAGTTACAAAGTGCCAAGTACTTTGTGTTCTTGTAATCATAGCCAGCAATCAAAGCAGGGATACTGGGAACAAATCACAGTGACTGAACAGCACATCACAATTTCTACACGCAAGTACCCATAACAGCACGCGCACAAACACACATGCGCATGCATCCCTAAAAGCACAAAGATGCAAACACTGGCACAAACACACATCCGCATGCACGTGTGCACGTAAAAATAGAGACAGATGCTCACAAATGCGTGCACACATAACGATCGTAAATCTACACGCATCTCATGGTTACGGAGATAGATGCTAACATTCACCGGGAGTTGTGCATACACATCACAAGGCAAAGATCCCCCCCCCCCCGTACATCCCGAACGGACTCTTTTTCGGGGCGAGTGCCTTTCGCGAGCGCACCTATGAAGGGCACGTGACACACGCACGACGCGCAAACGAAGCAAACGTTCAAACACGCGACACGTGGGACGTGCATTGTGCACGAGGCGCGCCGTTAAACCGCGATGCTCACAGAGTGCGCGGCCAGGCTGTAAAGCAGGCATGCAACCCTCTCAAGCCCTACGGTCCTGCCACGCCGCACACCCCACGCACCACTGCGACCACAAAGCTCGAGAGAGAGAGAGGACCCCGCCCTGAGTTGAGCGCGCACGCGGAAAGGCGAAGTTCGTCCTGTACGGGCAACACAAGACGCTGCAGCGGGCCCGATTAAGACGAGTTCGGGGTGGTGTGGCCAGCACCACGCTCAGTCATATTTGTCTCCCCAGTGCTGCTATTCACACGGGACACCGCGTCCACATTTTAAGAATGAGTTCACTCAGGCGGAGCCCCCAGCACGAGTTGAGAGACACTCTGTGGAAGTGAAATTTTTCAGGGCCGGAAATTGAGCCCCGTTTGTTGGGCTCGCGGTGAGTGAATCACTGCACCACCACCACCCACAGAGCAAAACCACACAATAGCAACGATTTGCCTTCAGCCCTGCATGTCTATATATATCTAATGCTGCGGTAAGTTAATAATACGTTATAATTCAGAGCCCTTTGTCAGACCACAACTATATGAAGGCCTCCCCATGCCACGCAGCATACTTCACATTTATATCCAAACAAACAGCAGACAATGCATCTCCTTCACACACCCGTCTCTCCACGTAAAACAAAACTAAAAGAAAAGTTATTTCTCTACACAAACAATGGCCTTCTGGGAGTGCATCATTCTGCCAGTATTTATTCAAAAACAAGCAAACCTCTGTACCGGTTTTGACACAGACTGTCCCATCAGCAGGATCGGACCTGCTCGCTTCAATGCTGTTGAACTATTGACCTTAGAGGCAAGGTCTTAGTTCGATGGAAAATTACATAATACGTGACTCTAAATAGAAAAACTAGCGTTGTTGTGGAGAATATCAATAACAAATAAATAAGAAATATCTCCTTTACATATCCTTCTCTCCACAAAAAGGTGGGGGGGGGGGTATCACTTGCCATGGCTGAGGATCTAACCCAGGTGTCGCCAGCTTTATAGTAGAAGGTGAACGGCGGGGCCTCTGTAATGATCTTCTCACGCCATCGTTCACGCAAGGGCGTCGCGTGTGGTCTACTCTTGCACACAGATGACTCGTAGCACGTGGGAGTAGCCACACTACACGGGACCTGCCAATCAACTCACTCGTGCACCTATTCATACTGCTGGGTATGCAGAGGCGGGGAGGGAGGGGATTTAAAAAAAAACTCACACCACGGTGGTTTCGACTGCCGCACAGCGGAGATTCAGTCGGCGACATCTAGTCCGCAAGTCCAGCGTGCGAACCATCGCTCCATTGCAGCATCGGCGGAACAGAGTAGCACGCACTAACCACAGCACGCCGGCTCAGCACTCACTCACACACGGTACACACAACCGTCCACAGAAGACCTTGTTATTACAATGACGGGCGGAATTGTTGTGAGCGAGTAGGTATTAAAAATGACACTGCTCCACACCTGCCAATCATTTATCCCCCTCTGTTGGTGTTGAAACACCGCACCAGCCACAGATTTGAGGTCGATTCAAAAGTGAGGATGTCTGTGGCAGTTGCCGTTACTAATATTCATTGCCATGAATGTGCCAAGCCAAAACTAAACTTGAGTCACTGCTTTCTTTATAGTGCAGTATGTTGAACACCACGCCACGTGGATACATGCATGCAAGCTCAAAGTGTTTGTCAGCAGAGCAAACACGGACACACGTTTAACACGTTGATACACCTGCACTGGTCCCACAGACACATTCCAAGGCAATAGGACAGATACCGTAAGACACTGGAACAAACATTTGAAATGTAGCGCAACAATGAGCAAGCACAACATCAAGCACACAAGCGACAGCATGCGCCGCTTCTGCCAAGTGGTCTCCCGCCGAGTAGGAGTCAATGGGAGTTCAGACCCATGGGTCGGTCCCAAGGCCCTCCTACATCCTCTCCTCGCCTTTCCTCTCCTCTCCATCCCAGCGATGGCTCCTCATATAAACAAAGGCAACGGTGAGGCTCCATCCGGCTGGACACGCACAATTATTCTGCAGCCAAGATTTATTTCTC
The DNA here is from genome assembly GCF_965212315.1 of Lampetra planeri. Classification (NCBI taxonomy): domain Eukaryota; kingdom Metazoa; phylum Chordata; class Hyperoartia; order Petromyzontiformes; family Petromyzontidae; genus Lampetra; species Lampetra planeri. Next base: position 14,326,494 of record NC_136118.1, on the reverse strand, counting down.
GGCGCGGCTGTTTTGGTCCCTCTGTGCGCTAAGTAGATTTGGGTGGCCCTACTCGAAGTCCTGGAGCTGGGATGGTTGTTTCCTTCATCAATAAAATCTGTGGCTGTGGGCTGCCCGGGGATTTCGGGGCGGTTTCAGAGCGACCACATTCGGAGCAGAATTAGCGAATAAACAAACGTTGAAGTGTGTGTGGTCACGAGGTCAAGACAGAGAATGAACCAGCATTTGTTGTCCTTGGTCCCCCTATTCATTCGCTTTAATTCATGACTCAATTCGAATTCATGGCCCTTTTTAAAAAAAAGTGATAATGATGATGAATTTGAAAGTGTTTGAATAGTCCATGGCCTGACCTAGAAAGCAATGAATAGCAGGAACTCATCGATGTTCCAAGGCTTTCTCATCTGGAATAATGTTTTATTTTATTATCCAAACCACTCGACTTCAGGATACATCATTTAATTGTGACTGAAAGTGATGTTTGAACTAGAAACATGTGGAATCACTGGAAACGAGGTGTACTCTGTCTGTGTTTTCTCGATACGTCTATGGATTTAGTTGCGATTTTTTCTCCACATTTATTTGGATTTTGCACTTTTTCACTGAACGCAATTATTTCAAACTTGTCTAAAATATTACAGAGTTGTTCTACTGCGATAACATTGGGTTATCCTTCCTTAATGTTGAGTATTTTAACACCCCCCCCCCCCACCTTTGTTATAGTGCCAAGCCTCCCGTGTCTGGCCTCCTGTGCATTGTAGAGTCCTGCCTGCTTTTGTTGCAATGACCTTTTGGCTCCAACACAACTCCCATACCCAACATCGTGAGGCGGACAATGGGTAAGCTGCATTCTAGCTTTCTAGACAGATGCATGAACTATAAAGTGCAGCGGTTGAGTAATGAAAATATTATTTAAATTCATGTTGGCAGATCAATACCAAAGTTATGACATTTCACAACGGAGCAGCACACATATGACTCGTTGTGCCAACCGAGACAGGATGTACGTGAGGGGGAAGGCCAACAAACTAAAACACTCGACGCCAGGTCGAGTGTGTGACCTGAAATGCGTACGTTGTTATAGTCTAAATAATGTGAATTCATTGCATCTTATTTTGGAGAAAAAATACAAAAAGGACAAAATATGTAATTGTGCATCTCTTCAAACCGCAAGGCAAGGGCCAAGATGTACGCGGGACTTGCCACTGGGATACACAGTGAGCGATCTCACCTGGATCACTGGGGAAGCATAGCAGTGTGCTACCCACCACACCGTCACTCTCGAAGTACGAAGGAAAGTTCCCCCTGTAATGTTCGCGAGAACCTATTGGGGTTGGCACAGTACAAGAGTGGTGGGTCGTGTGGCCAGCACCACACATGGCCACCATTTTATTTCCGAAGCTGGCCTTGACAAATCCCACGAGTTATTTCAGGATGAGCAAACGTCGTGCTTGCCAATACACTAGTGACCGATAGTCGCTGATGACTGTTGTCACACAGAGGGATGAGTGATATGCGTGGCCAGGAATATAACTTGGGCTTCCATAATTGGAGCAAACCTAAACACTACACGTGCACACAAAGGCAAATATCCCCCGTATAGCATCAAAATACTTTTGGGGCAAGTGCTGTTAGCAGCTCGAATGATGGCCGGCGTGGCACATGAGGGGGTGGGTGGCCAGCACCACGCCAGGCTGCCTTTGTCTCCCCAATATTGTTATATACACACCGGAGAAGGTACTTATTTAAGCCTGAGTCGACCTGGGGGAGGCCCAGGACGGGTTCAGATATTCATCACCGATGTTGGCTGGAAGCGGGAATTGAACTTGATTCATAGCACAGTGCACTAACCACTGTGCCACCGCTCCCCGTCACACACATACACACCCACACACCTACAAATACACTCAAGTAATTATGCAACTGGAGTAACATTAATCAGTGTAGAAAGGTTCTTGGAAGGTTGCTCTGTTGAATCCATAAGTCTTTCATAGACCATATATACTAAGAATCTTGTTCACAATTTAAACTACCCTTTTTTATATTACAGGGGTAAAATAAAGGCAGCCTTATGTGTTAGTTCCATGCGCGCTAATTTTGATGGGCAGGCCAGCCTTCCTGATGCTGCGATTTGCTCCTCACGTCTGCCATACCCCACGTACATGCTACTCACACACCACCCATTCACTATGAACACACCACACACACCACCCATTCACTATGAACACACCACACACACACCACCCATTCACTATGAACACACCACACACACACGCCACTCACACACCACCCATTCCCTATGAACACACCACAAACATGCCACTCACACACCACCCATTCACTATGAACACACAACAAACATGCCACTCACATGCAACAGAAGCACTACATGTTTGTAATTCGCATACCACCTACTCATTGAATATACGACAAACCACGCATCGTACAAACACGCCGCCCAGACACCATGCACATGCTTTGAACATCCTACTCGCACATGATGAGAACAACACACGAGCATAACACCACACGCACACGTGTTTTACAATTCTCAGATGCTATGAAGTCAAACATTGAACACACACACACACACAGACACATGGTCTCAGTCTTTGTCTTATTGCATGCATACAAGAATAGTTCCCAACGTGGCCATCGTGAACATCTTGCAACCGATTCAAGCTGCTGTCATTCTAACATTCCGGTAGCCTGTGTTTTTGGAATCCATCTCTCTGTCTCTCGTCCTCTCTGCCTCGTCTTCCTCTCTGTCTCTCTTCCTCTCTGCCTCGTCTTCCTCTCTGTCTGTCGTCCTCTCTGCCTCGTCTTCCTCTTTGTCTCGTCTTCCTCTGCGTTGCCGTTGTCCCAACCACAAACCCCGCCGCGATATTCTTCTCCTGCAACTTCTGTCACTCTTCACAATATGCCCAAAGCGCGTCAAATTTCGTCTCATACATTCTCTCGTCGAGTTTGCTTCTACATCTGACGCTTTTCAATCTCCGGTGCCGAGTACCTCTGCTGCGTCACGGTGGTGCAAGTGAAAACGCTTGCGTCTCACAGCAGGGAGGACCGAAGTTTCATTGCTGACTCTGTGTGGAGTTTGGATGTTCTCCCCCTGTTCTGCATGGGTTTCCTCTCACTTCTCAAGTTTCCCTTCCATAGCTAAAACAAATCACACCATCAGAATGTGTATTGTATAAATGTATAGAACTGGTACTGGCTGAATTTCCCAATGTAAGATCCTCCTGGAGACAGTATCTGCCCTGAGTGAGGCTTTCCTGGTGAAATCAGTCACTAGTATTGCTATTTCTGTCATATTCGGTCGCACAACAACAAAAATGCTTCAAAATATCACACCCCTACCCTACTATGAACACACAGCTCACATTATAAACACAGCACGCACACAGCACGTACATGTTGTGAAGATGCACGTAATGTGATCTACGTTCATTCTAATGGTGCTGACAAATGCCATGTAGGGTATACTCGTAACCAGTTGCTACTAGTTGAGAAAACATTAACAGACAGAAGTGAGGGAAGTGAGATGATTAATCCGATTGATTGAGAGATGAGGCTGAGGAGCGGACAGACATTCACCCAGTTTCTGTTAAGATTTATGATTCAGAATTGAAATTATCATTTTTAGTTTTTATTACATCGATTAACTTAGTTTCCCAAAAGATAATTGATTCTCTTTAACATGCACTATCAACGCCATGTGATGCAATCCATTCATCATGCATACAGCAGTGTCCCGCGTGCAACTATCTGTCATTTTATGCAATCTATCACGTGTGGCTTATATACAATTGAAATGTATTCACTGTGTCCTAAATCCAGTTATTTGACAAAAATAATAAAAGCCGTACCCTATTCGCGAGCAGGATACATTTTGAGAATATAAGTATTCTGAATTCGTATCCATCCTATTGAGTTTACAAATAACTTCCAGCGGATTAAATTGTGCTTATTTTGACGAGTGAACTGGAGGCTTTGTGAAGGTATGGTGTCGCTGTGCTTCTCCGTGTGATTGCATCACGGCAGACATCATCCCACCAACAGTCAACACTGCTCCTTGAAATTCAAAGTCACTGAACGACCGTAAATCATCCAGCCAATCTGCCATTTACTCCATTTGCCTAAGCAAGCAGCCAAAACGTTGTCAGGACACACTTCTTTATGCCTTCCAGATAGCTCTGTTGTTTTCCATGACACAAATGTCGAGCATTTCCAACATAGTGCCCTGTTTAATCATTTATTCAAGCGTCAAATTGCTTTAACCTGTTCTCTGCAATCCTCCAGAGTTGCCGTGGACTGCATTAAACCAGCGTATTCTCCTGCCAAGGTTCTGTACCGCATATTTTTAGGCATGGCATTCTGACAATGGAAAATAGAAAGGCAGCCTTGTGTTTCATTATTTTAGACTCCAACTAGAACATTTTATCTCTTACTTCAATAGCGGCCAGGAAAAAAAGTTCGCTCCAGAGCTTGGAGCCACTTTTCATATTTCCAATTATTTCAAAGAAGGTTTCATGAAAGCAATAATATTCAGGGACAAAAAAGAGTCCTACACACGATGACCGGATTTTAAACTCTAAATATATGTCAATAGCCAATGTGGATCATGCTGCAATGAAATACAGAAATGCAGTCATTAAATAAGGAACTGAAAAAATATATACAGAGGATTGTTATAATGGCTGTGTTGAGGAAAATAAATCTACCAAATTAAAACACAGTTTGTGATATGTCAGAAAGCATGAGAGTCAGGGTGTATTGACTTAAATGTTCACGCAGTTAATAATATTGGAAGAAACATATCTGCTAAGATTACAGATTTTTTTTGCAAATGTTCCAGTGTAATTATACTTTATCTATGAAAATGACAAAGATCCCCCGTGTAGCCTTAACAGACTATTGGGGCAAGTGCTGTTAGCAACAAGCACTATGAAGGCCGGCACAGCACACGAGGGGAAGGTGGCCAGGACCACGTCCCGAGTGGCGATGTTTACTCAACGCACCAGATACTCATTTGAGGCTAAGTCGACCAGGGGGAGGCCCAGGACCGATTTAGATAATCGTCACTGGTGTTGGCCATGAGCGGGAATCGAACTCGGGTCACAAGGTTTGTAGTGCAGCGCGTTAACCACTACACTACCGCTCTCGGCACTACCGCTCTATCTATATCAATCATATTCACAAATACAGAATATGTGCACAGTAAGTATACACACTAATTACCCCTAATACGGCTTGGGTAAGCTGCTAAGGCAAGTGCTGTTAAGGCAAGGGCTGTGAATGAACACTAATTTAAGACAGCCGCAGCATAAGGTACGAGGCCAGCACTCCACGTAGCTGCCTTCGTATCCATAAGCCGATGCTGACACATTGCACAGGGTAGTGTCAACCCCAGGAAAGGTCCAAATCTACATTTGGATACCTATCACAAATGCTAATGGCCTACTCTGCTCACGTGCATGGCCAGGAAATCTCGCCTGGGCCACTAGGATCACTGGCCCAAGTCAAGATCGGCATCTCCACCTCCAAACTCAACTGTGGCAGCGGCCCTTCGTGCCCAGCGGTGTAGATTCCACACCCACACGAGTGTGGTGTTCACACACCACACCGGGCACTCGTTTAAGGCCGAGTGGACCTCAGCGATGGCCTGTATTCGTGACTAACTGCTCCCCACGTGCGCGCACACACACGCGCGCACACGCGCGCACACACGCACACACACGCACACACACACACGTGCATGCACGGGCACTCAACGGGACACAACCGCACAGAGCCTCCCTCGTGCCAAGATGCATGCAGTCACATTCGTGCCCGTAGGACCGAGCACCGCGCAGCACTCACATGCGCACATGTGTACGTGTTTACCGAGGCTGCTCAACAGGGCCCAGATGTGAGAGCCCTCTCTAAGCGAGGAGAGGGGAAGTGGTGGCGCTAAATCCCTGTGCTGGGTTTGCAGAGCTGCAGGAGCTGCTGTCTCTTTGTGTAACCTCTGACCTGTGGTTGTCTCAGATGTGGGGGGGGACTAGTTTACAAAACACATGCTTGCAGAAGAGCCTTCTTTATACCACATCTCATTGTGAGATTGCATCTCCGATTATACATCAGTTGTGCAAGTGGAATCAAGGCAAGGAGCGAAAGAGGGCCCAATTCCATTGACTCATCCAACACAGGCTCATGTTGTTGTGCCAGGGAATGAGATTCATCCAAAAATGTCGAACAATGGGCTCTCCGTATGAAATGTCAGATGGTCCGAAATAAACATAACTTTGATTGATGCAAAAATATGCCATCACATAATTTACATGATGTCACGTCTGCATTTTGCCCACCAAAACGATTGTCAAGTGGCATTGGGTGAGGTCAGTTCTGTTGACATAAATAAATGATAAAACATCAGATAATTACGTAAATGTTGGTGTGCACATCAGATCGAGTTCAAGTGCTATGCTGAATGCCAAATCGTCCTTCAGCTGTGCATGTATCGCGTCTGAACAGTGGTGAACGTTCTACATTGGCATGATACATTGGCCAGTCATTCGAAACACAAAATATCACCCACCACCCCCGCAAAGTTGTTGTTATTTTATGAAAGCACAGAAGTGTTAAGGCAATGGAGTGATCCCCAACCAGAAGTTGAACTTGAGTCAGCCTCGGGGCATCCAGGCCAGATATCAAAGGCTGCCTTCAAATGTTTTGTTCTCAAAGAGCAAAATGTTGTTTACGTAATCCCGCGAACATGTTACATCAATTACAGCAGAAGCAAGGACAGTAGTCGGATCGTTATCCTGTCAAATGATGAATGGATTTAATTTTAACGACAAATATATCTACACAATCATCATTAATGTCACACTACGGTGATTTACCCGCCAGATTGTTAATGTAATATTTATATATTTGACTTTCAAAAATGTTGATATGTTCCACCGCTCACAACTTGTGCCAATCTCACGAGCCTCCCTTCCCAACTGAATTTGTTCTTCACCTTACAACCCATTGCCAATGCGCTGCTGGATGAATGCCTCCCCATGCCCTGTTGGTGATCGGGGGTTGTTTGGATGCTTGAAAGATGCTCCCAGGTACAATTCAGATGTTACTGCTGATGCCAGCCATGGCCGGAAATCGTACTTCGGCCATCATTAAGTCTGCTAACCACTGCACCAGCGCTCGACCCCACTATTTGTATATTATACGAAATAATATTCCCCTGAGCCCCCTATTCTCCAGATCTCCCGCCAACATGTGATAAGGTGAGCACCGGGAAGGTGACAGAGGGAGGTTGTGGCGCTGGCTCCACCTCCTGTTTCAGGCTCAATGCTTACGGAAATAGGTGATCACTTACAACCCTCGCTGGAGTCATCTCTCCAGGAACAATAGGGCACCTCAGTGTATAAAGATGTGTTCCGCGTGAGTGCGCATGTAAGTGTGTAACGTGTTCACACGTTCAGCGTGTGAACGGGACGTGCGCTTAATCGTGGGCGTGTGAGCGTGTGACGGTATGTGTGTTAATGTGTACCAGGGTGTGCATGTGTGCGAGTGTTCAGTAACGCACGAATAGAACGCGATTATTATTTAAGAGCGTGCGTGGGTGCATGTGTCCTCGCGTGTCTTTGAGCGTGTGTTTGAGTGGCTGCCACGCGCATCGTACCCAGGACAATAACTGGGTCGTGGCCGTTCTAATCACACCCCTGGTGCCGCGGCTGGCACCAATCACGCAGCGTCTCACACACGCGCGGGCAATGGTCTAGAACACACAACGATCCCCCATGTAGCCGTGCAGACTGCTGGGGCAACAGTACAATACATCTGCAAATATGTTCCCACCATTTAATGGCAATGCGTCGCTATGGGAAAACTGTATGCCTACAATAAGGAATGTTGAAGTTGGTGGATCATATAGAGATGTAACGATCGTATAAACAGTGTCGAGGTTTCTCAACTGTGGCGCTACTGACATACATGCGGCGTTTACATTGCCCCTCTGTGCAAATGGGTTTTCGGCAGGCATTCCTACATGAAGAAGCACACACATACCAAGAAGAGCTCTGTACGTAGCCAACCTTGCTGCTAATCAGAGGTGCGGGAAAGGAAAACAAATTGAACACAAAACAACACACGAAGCACAAACAATAAACTGAACACAAAAAGTAGCTCTGAGGACTCGTTCAGACTTTCCTAGGGTTTTTATGTGTAAGAATCTGTTTTTTTTTATATATATTCCAATTTGTGGGAAGTTAGTAGCGATTGTCCCTGGCACTGGAATGTGGAAATTCCACCACCAACAGAAACGAGCGCCGCCAAACTCTTGTTTGTGGAGGCGCTGCGACAACTTACCTAGCGGTACATGTCTATACAGTACGTGCACAAACAACAACAACAACAACATCAACAACAAACCCCCAAGGTCGAATAGAAACATTTGCGTCCCAAGCAGGGGGGGAGCAGTGGGAGCAGTGGCTGGGTGAGTGGGGGGGGCAGTAGCTGGGTGGGGGGAGGGGGCAGTAGCTGGGTGGGGGGAGGGGGCAGTGGCTGGGTGGGTGGGGGGGGCAGTGGCTGGGTGGGGGGGGGGCTGTGGCTGGGTGGGGGGAGCAGTGGCTGGGTGGGTGGGGGGGGAGAGCAGTGGCTGGGTGGGTGGGGGGGAGCAGTGGCTGGGTGGGGGGGGGGGAGCAGTGGCTGGGTGGGGGGGGGGGGCAGTGGCTGGGTGGGGGGGTGGGGGCGCAGTGGCTGGGTGGGGGGGTGGGAGAGCAGTGGCTGGGTGGGGGGGGGGCAGTGGCTGGGTGGGGGGGGGCAGTGGCTGGGTGGGTGGGTGGGAGAGCAGTGGCTGGGTGGGGGGGGAGGAACAGTGGCTGGGTGGGGGGGGGGCAGTGGCTGGGTGGGTGGGGGGCAGTGGCTGGGTGGGGGGGAGAGTAGTTGCTGGCTGGGTGGGGGGGGGGCAGTGGCTGGATGGGTGGGGGGCAGCCTCCAGCGGGGGGTTGGTGGGGAGAGGCGCGCGCGTGGCTGATGAGGGGGGCCGCCGCATCGCAACATTTGTGTTGGCAGCGGCACAGTCCTCGCGTGAAAGCTACGAAAACAGAAATAGAGTTAATGAAAAGATCGGGAGTGATTGTGTGATGGTCTGATGGGTACCGAGTATTGGGGTTTGGGGGGGGCTGGTAGCCGGGATTACGGAGTGCGGCTCGCCAGAGCAGCCTGGCCGTCAACTGCACTCACGTCTCAATCGAACGCCGCACTTTGAAGCCACATGCTGTTGTGGGGGGTAGGAGGGGGGGGGGGTTCTGTTTTTTTCTCTCTCTTCCACTCTCTTCCCTGCCCTTACGTTGATTGAAGAAAAACAAGAAATGAAACGAGAAGGCCAAGGCATTCCGGTATAAGGCGCGGGACCTGAATTTAACACTGGGAAAGAAAAATACGAAGCAATCAACCTCTTGGCCGATTGGTAATCACGAGAACTGCCGGGAGGAACCTATCAGCATCAACACAGCCCTGATGAGACGCGCCTGTGTGTGTATATGGAGGGCTCACCGTGGGGAGGTGTGGTGCCGTGTTTGGCACGCTACCCGATGATGATTCCAGCAAAACTTGATTTAATTCCTGGCCATGGCTATTTTGGGTAATTGGTACCTGAACCTATTTTGGGTCTCTTCTCGGCGAAGCCAAAAGTGAGTAAACCAGCGAGATGCATCAACAACAGCACTGCGAAACAAAGACGGCCACGAGTACTGCTTGCCAACAGCAAGAGCCTCAGTATATATTGCTAAATCAGTGGTATTGTATTTGTTTAGGCTCACGCTGGAACGGACAACGAGGACAACAGAAGACAGAAGTCAGTGACGACGGCTTCCCCATGGTGCGGCCAACCCTCGGATCGAGGATGGCTGAAGACAAGACGAGTATTTGTTTACAAAGACACGTGAATTCGTCGTACTATATGATACACGTTTGGCTCGCTGGAAGGGACAGAGGGTCACAACCAAAGGACTTTCGTGTTACTAGAAATGAAAAAAAATCCAGCAGCTGTTTTGTCAAAATACTGCTGATAAAGGCAACATGGCAGTTGTTTGACCATACTTCACCACGCCAGTCAGTGTGGCTCGGTGACAGCGGGAGAGAGTTCCATGTTTAGATCACTCGCCACTGTCGATGTTGGCCCTGGCCAAGCGTCAAACTCAGCTCGCCGGATTCGTAGCGCTGTGCACAGACCACTGTGCCACTGCTCCATCACCGATGCACAGCACGCGTATTTAATAATGAGTAGATGCAACACTTAACCTCGTGCTATTATGAGGTTGGGGCAATGCTCCTCGCTTGGTGGTCTAGAACCGGTGGTGGAAATTCGATGTTCATTTAACGCAGAGAGTAACCTCTCTGAAAAGCGAACTGCCATCGACTTCCCACCTCGTCAAATGTATTCACATTTTACTCGCCCAGGAGAGACGATGATTGTGATGGGCTGAGCTGACTCTGACCAGGAGTTGAACTCTGTGATTGTAACCCACACTGCTCTTCCGGATGAGCAAACACAGCTGCTTATATGTACAGCACACCCACGTTTAAATTATAATTGTTTTACATTCCATTGTTTGTGCAGACTTTGAAAGAATACCAGTTCAGCAAGGAAAACAATATTGGCGAGCCACCAGCAAAAGCCTTCAATTGGATGACTTAAATAAGCACGATAGTTTTACTACGACGATTTGTAAGTTTAAAGCGTCCGACACAAGTACAGAAAATGAGACGTGAGAATTTTGGGAAACCATCAAGAGAGATACTGTATATGCATCCAACATACACTGTTCATGTAAAGTGTCATAGTTTTCTGTGGAGATGCCACTCATATTGTCAACCTGGTAATTATTGGAAATGTCAAAAGCACCAACGCACATTAAAACCATTACTTGAACATTAGATGAAGCTTAAAACAATCGATATGTCAGTAAGAATGGGCATTTTAGCTTAAGTTAGTTATAACCGATTTCAAACTGAGGGACATGCTTCCAAGGTTGCTAGAACGAGTAACACCGTATGTGGACATTTAACAGATTCATATCCCGTGGATTGACTGGCCCTTTCGATAGGAATAACCCACGCTATAATTAGCGCCGAAAGAATAACGTTTTCAATCATTGCATATTACCTGCTTTTACTTATGCATCAAGGAACAAAAGCAGAAACGTATAAGAAATGTCCAACGCCACAATCACGGATGACCCGCAGGTAATTATAACCACGCGAATAGTAAAACCAGCAAAGGAATAACGTGCCACGGCTTTCTTGTTCACGCACAACACTCAACTCCTCCTCCGCCACGCTGGAATGCTACCACGAACCCTCCGCACATCGTCCACCCGGCCCACAATGCCCTTTGAATAATCCACCACTCGTCCTCTCCGCATCCACCCGCAGCCTCTTGATGCCATCGCAGAAAAATGCAGATATGAATCCAATTAGGCAGCTGGAACTAAACTAGACTGGTGGGCTTCAGGCCCTTGTATTTATACTACTATTTATATTACTGGAAAGTTCTAGAATGTTCTAGAAGTTACTCCAAGTTTACTCAGCACTGAGTCTATCTGGAATGTTCTGGAAAATAGGTAAATTTCTAAATATCACTGTCCTGGTCACAAAAACAAAGTTTGTGGGTAATAATAGCCATTTCCTGTACTTTTGAGGCATAAGCAATTAGGAAATAACACTTACTACCTAGGAACAAAAAAAATTGTTACACAGTGTGGCCCTAGGCCAGTGGCGCAGATTCCACATTCTCATCACTCACAGTTATTCTCCGTTGAGCAACGGCTGTGGATTATACTCATTTGGCAGGAACGATGAAGTTCAAGATGTCGCCGTGGGCAAGGCCACGTATCCCACCGCCACACCTCACTGCCAGCGCTTTCTACCTGCCGCTGCCCAGTCGACTTGCAGCGTCCTCCAGGAACTGCTCTTGAGAATATCCCGCTATCTGCCCTTGGGTCTTCCCCCTTGGTCGCTGGACTGAAGGCGACCACTCCAATGCCTGTCTCGGTCACTGGCCCTCTGCCATTCTGCTAACACCTCCTACCCAGCACGCCCTTTATTGTTTTAAGTCACCCATAATGATGCTTTTTTTTACAATCGTTTAAAAGTTGGTACATTTCTTCACACATTTACATGCTCATTTAAATCCTCAAGCTTGCATACTCATTTCCATGCCATCTGGATTAAAAATGTTTTCCCCATTGAGCTGAAATTCCACGAAGGTTTCTGAGCAGTAAACATTCGAGAGTTTTGATCGTTCAAATAACTGCCACCTGAAGTGTGGTTAATGTCCGCGTGGGAGGGGCGCACAAATGGAAAGTCTGGGCCTAAAGTCGGAGTGAGATTTTTGGTCCACAGAAGCTTTTTGTCATGTGGCAAAGAGAGGAGCATTTCCACGCTCACGACCTCTGAAATGTCTCTCTATTCGCTGCCCAGTTTCCACCAATCACTCAAAACTCAAGCCCCAAGAGCCACAGAAATTAACAAGGTGGACTCAGCCAAAACTTTCGAAAAATGATTTTCACTTTCATGACTACTCTGTAGTTTGTTTTGCCATTATTTTTTTTATAAGGGCCTATTGTTGATTTGCTACATTTTCTTGTTTGGATCTAACTTAATGTTTCCTGTATATAAAGTACAATATTTATTCAATAGGACAACAGCCAAAGTGTTGCCATTCTCAATTGAGTGTTGGGTTGTTCTCATCCATCAGCGGCTCTGAACGATTTTTGAAAATGGTATGTTCCTATGACGAGGACTCGTCTATCCATAGGATAGCCACTGTTCACTTCCCACAGAGCAGTACCTATGTCATCAATCCATGGATGGGCAATGAGTCGATTCTCTACCTGGATTTTAAATAATCATCTGATTCATACATATTCTTGACTTTCATTGTGTTTAATGTGAATTTCTACTTGTTAAAAACCTCTCTTTTGATTCTTCAAAGCCACTTGTTATTACGAATACACATTGTGCAGTTGTCATCTCTATCGGTGGTAACAAACTGGCAGGGGAAGTTCCATGTTCATATGGCAGGGGCCAGTCTCTCTATCATCCCCAGTTGATTTACCACTGAGTCTTCTTCATGACAGAATGGAGAAGCGACAGTTTTAAAGCCACTGAGCATGAGTGGGCGATGAAGAGATGACTCAACCCTTGCCGGGAATATGAACCCATGTTCTCACAACGGGGTGCCAAGCTGTTGTGCCAATAGATGCCCAGTATTATACCATTCATGAACATGAGTGTGCCATTCTTCGAGGCAATGTTAGTGTGTTCGACTTATAAAAGCAAAGCTGGCTGACCCTACTGAACCACATGATCAGACACGCCCTGCAACCAGTCGGCTGCACACATAAACCAGCGTGGATCCAACACACGCGGGGCAAACATTCAATAACAAAGGTCCCATTTTAAGACCTTGTAGATCATAGGGCCCAAGTGTCATTCGGAAGCGTTTATCCTGGCCGGTGCAGTCCACGTAGGGGCACACGGAGGGGGCAGCCACAATCAGACAAGGCCCTCAAATGTCCGCACGGTGGAGAGTCAGACGCAACAGTGGGGGATAGAATCGATTCCCACGATGGGTCGGGTCGCAGTAAAGGCCACGAGGTCACAAAGCGTCAGTTCTCGTGAACAACGGACAGCGTCCATTTCTCTTGACAGCTTTGAACGACAGTGATCGCTTTGCGTACATCCTCGAGGGTTTGGACTTGGGGAGGCATTGGAAGCATTCGTACCATAAACACCGCTCGTCTTGCTAGGCTGCCTCTCTATGCACTGTGGCGGCGGGAGGGGGGGGGCACAAAGACACAGGGCACCAATAATGAACATTTAGCGGCGATATTAACGACTCACAGTGCGCCAAGAACGAATACTTGGTGGTGATATGAACACTACCACATGCTGCACCAGCTACTCATTTGAAGCTAGGTTAATGAAGGGAAACTCATAATTGGCTCAAATACCAATGACGCGTGGTTGGTCTTGTGGCAGACTGCTCACGCAGTTGGCACAGTGGGGAGAACCGGCGGCGCATCCGCCAGCCGTCTCAGGCAGTCACCCCACGGCACCTGCTGGGTCTGCCCCGTCACCTCCTGCCAGCGGGCCCTCGACACTTCACGTGGCCTCAAAGTGCACCTAGCCTGGCACAAGTGCCATGGTGACGTCACCGCCACTTAGTGGCGAATGGCGGTTGTTGTTGTGAGGACCAGCACGCACACGCACATCCTCCCACCCGCACGCAGTCCCCACTCACACACCCTGGGCGCGCGCACACACAGGCCCCTTTCTCCCAACGAGAAGAGGGATTTCCCCAAATGAATGGACAGGGTGGGGGGGGAGTCTTGATAGCTGTGACTCACAGCACGTAATTGCGCAGAGCGATGGTCAGCCAAAGGTTCGAGGAGCCCCCTCGCGTCCCTCCCAGGCCAGCCAGGAGGGGAGGTGGGGGGTTCATCTGGACCAGCAACGTGTTGTTGTTGCACCTTGTGTTGGGGCCAGGCCCTAACAACCGCAAGCGAACGGGCGGGTTGTCATGCCGCTCGCTGTGCTTTATGTTGCAGCGTGGCGCTGGCGGCGGCTGGGGCCCTGCGTGCGTTAGCACAAAGTACCTGCTTGTGTGTGTGGGGGGGAGCGGTGGCGCAGTGGTTAGTGCACTGCGCCACGAACCCGACGAGCCGAGTTAGATGCCAGCTCATGACCAGGAACATCCAATAACGGCGGCGGACATTTGAACCGATCCTGGTCCTGGGCCTCCCCTAGGTCGACTCAGCCTTAAATGAGTACCTGGTGCGCTGTGTAAAAACATCGCCACTGGGGAAACAAAGGCGGCCATGCGTGGTGTTGGCCACTCTCCCCCTTGTGTGCCGTGTTAACCTTAATAGGTGGTCACTAACAGCACTTTTCCCAACATTCTGTTAAACTCTTTGCCGTTGTGTGTTCAAGAAAATATCTGAACTGCACAGGGACATTTCCTACGTGGACTCAGCCTTGAATGGGTAACTTGTGACGTGTTTGAACATCATCACTGAGGAGGCATGCATGCATCGCTCCGGCCACACCACCACAACGTGTTGTGTTGTGCAGGCCCTAACATGTGCTTGATAACATTTGCCCAAAGAGTCTCAACATTTCAGCTGTCATTGTCGTGTATGTACATGGAATGAGAATTGCTTAAATGGTGGTTCGGACGCAACATGATGATGCTATGGACCACAGATGAGGCACGCACACAGCACGGTTCGCTACGCAGGGTGCGAAAGAAGTTTGACATTCATACAGTGCCAAGTGATTTGTGGACAGGGCCTCTACCTCGCTGAGAATGCACTCAGCCAAAAATGACCACCTGCTTGCCGTGACATTTCTGGACATTGATGGCTTTTTCATTCGTGTTCTGTGGCCTAAAAATACATATTTCAACTCACCATACACATATAGCAATACGCACTGCACAAAGTTTATTTTGGCCAAAGGACATTAGCAACAAGGCCCGGGAGTCTCCTCGGGTTGAGACACACGCACGCGCGCGCTCCTCCGGTTGCCGTCGATGCGCACGCACGACGCTGGATGCGTGCGCGCGGGACACACATTTTTTTTTCCCCTGTGGCAGATCCTCACTGGGCCGTCGCATTCATCCGAACGGCGGCCAACAAACAGCGGGCAACTTTGCCCAATCGCGCAAATATGGAAAGTGAGCACAATGAGCCCACTTTTGAAAGTGACTTCGCGTTGACAAAAATTACTGTGGTCTCTGTAAAAGTGTATGAGTGAGTGTCAATGTGAGTGAGTGTCAATGTGAGTGTGCGTGTGTGTGTAAAAGTGTATGAGTGAGTGTCAATGTGAGTGTGTGTGTGCATGTATCAGCGATGTGAGAGTTACTCCACTCAATTCCTAAACTAGTATCACATTTGTTATAATTGGGAACTGATTGTAACCGTGATTCTCCTCGTAAACTGAACCTAATATAAGCACTTAATGTAGTAAATGTTAGCACTGAGGGGAGAAAAAAAATCGAGTTAAGGCGATAGTCACACCACCTCCTCATATGCCACACTGGCCTTAATAGGTGCTCACTAACAGAGCTTGCCCCAGCCAGTGTATAAGGCTAAACAAGGGATATCTGTGTTTGAAGCTGAGCAATAGGTGATCGCTAATAGCACTTACTCTCAACAGTCTTCTCGATGTCTAAGCGTGGGTCTTTGTGTTTGTAAGAGTGCTCTTTGTATGTAACCGTGTGTACGTGTTTGTGCATGTCTGTGTGCGAGTGTGTTCGTGTGTGTCTGTGTGCATCTTCGTGCGTGTGTCTGTGTGTATCAGTGTGGATGTGTGCGTGTGTATCTTTTTGCGTTTGTGTGCGTGCGTCTGTGTGCATGTGTGTCTGTATGCGTTCGTGTGTGTCTGTGTTAATGTATGTCTGTGTGCGTGTGTGTCTGTGTGCCAGTGTGTGCGTGTGTCTGTGTGTGCGTGTGTTTTTGTGCGTCTGTGTTCGTGTGTGTCTGTGTTAATGTGTGTCTGTGTGCGTATGTGTACGTGTGTGTCTGTGTGCGTCTGTGTGTCTTCATACAAAAAGAAAAGCATGCAGACTTTGGCACCTCACAGCAGCACCGGTTGGTGGAGCATAAACATTTATTAATATACGTACTTGTGTTTTTATGAAGGTAATATAAAATAAATGATTTGACTCGCTTCCTTGTTTAAAATGTTGCCCGAAATTTCACGGGGCATTAAAGGAAGCTGTGTGCCTCTGTCAAACGTGGAGAAACCCAACGGAACCCTATCCCACGTCACGTCACTTTTTGGCCGACAGTCGTGACATTCAAGTGTGAGCTCGTGGTTCCGCCCGTCATGCCCGTGGCGCAAAGACGCGACTCCTCGAGCTACGGGAACGTGCTAAGGTCGCCAGCTCGGCACATCAATGCTCCGCTTGTGTCGGGAGCTTTGGCCGCAACGCCACTCGGAATTACGCAGACGTGAGAGGTCATCCCTGGCAGCGACACGGACAGAAATACTCACAGAGGCACTTCAAGAAGCTCCACTTCTTATCCATTCCGAGATTAGTGCTCGTTCATGCTCCGCAAAGAGTGGTTTGCCACGTGTTAGTCATTGGATATTATTATTTATTTCATCCCACAGAGATGGAATAGTACAAAAACATAACTTCTGTGATTTCTTTGGCACAATGCACGTGCAGTCAACGTGCAACACCTGAGCGCTCGGTTAATTCACAGGTGGCCACCCAGATTTAACCCCAGGGTCTCAGTGCTCCCAGCCCAGTGCTTGTGACAAGTGCATGTCGCCCCTGAGAACCCAACCACTGTGACTATGTTGACCCCTGACCTTGACCCCGAACAAACTTACGTGTTACATTGATCATCATCCCTTTCCCATCACTTCTTTGTTCACAGATCAAAGTCACAGTGCCTCCATAAGCATTGAGTACTGCCATCTTCATTGGTGGTGGAAACTCCACATTCCTATGATGTATGTATGTTGAACTTCATTTGCACCGTACATAGCCAACCGTGCTCATCGGAGGTGCGGGGGAAGCATGCGTCTCTATATTACAACTATTGCCGACTCAAACAAAGTGGTACTTACGTTTTAAATGTGAAGGGTCAATTGAATGTCAACCTTTCGATTGTGAGTCTTTGGCATTGGTGACACGCGGCCAGATAATGTTGCATCAAGCGTGCAATGATTTGTGCAATTATAAATTAAATTTCTAAATCACGTCGTGAGAAATAGGTGACAAATGTAATGTGGAACCACAGGTCCTGGCGAAAGGAATACGAATGCACTTGAATTTATATGCTTTGTGCATAAGGCAACGAAGAGCTGTTTACCAGAATGGCAATATTAACTCTTCAGGTGCAACCGTGCAAAACTGAGATTGTTATTAATGCCTTCAGGTAGTCGTCAGTGTGATCTCATTCTGACTCATCTCAGCATTTGCGGTGGTTAAACTCTCATGGAATTATCTTCCGTTGTGATCTGCAATATCTCTTCGTCTGTTTTCTCTCCCTAACCAGAGTCCCGTTATGCCGGCACTGTAGCAGCGGTTGTTGCAGTTAATCAAAGACAAACTTGTTGAGTTCATAATGAATGCAAAGTCAACATTTCGGGCTCTAAATTTCATAGCGAAGTCATTGGGGTTCAAGCACCACCCTAAGTTAAGTATCTAACAAACAAGTGCAGTATGTATGTTGAACTTCTTTTGCACTTTATGTAGCCAACCATGCTAATTTGAGGTGCGGGGAAGGACAACAAACTGCACACAAAAAGCCACAGATCTGAGTTGTTAAGCTCGATGATTTAAAGGTGCACAGCTCCAGTGGCTTCCTAATATCGAAAGGAAGAGCGTTCCAGACGGCCGCAGAAGCGCATCTGAAAGGGTGCGATGCAGTGACCGTCTTTGTTCAATGGCCAGCCAGAAGCCATTGCTGCTGCGAGGATGACCGGAGGTCACGTGACGATGGTTGATGCTCCTTAACGAGGTCAGGAAAGTATCGCGGCGTAATGAGCGCGACCTTTGAATGTGTTCGCTCGGCAACTGGAAGCCAATGCAGTTCGGCAGCACAGGTTCGTAATCATTATTATTCGCAATTTGAGATCGACTGAAACGAGATTCGGCGGACAAAGTGAAGCTGAAGGTCCCGACGCGAGCGCCTCACCCCTTCACGTAGATGTCGCTCATCCTCTCGCCGGTGATGCTCGTCTCGTCCAGGATGACGTCGCTCGTGTTCCACACGATGCAGCGCAGCAAGTAGCTGCACGGAGGGAAGTGCGGTCAAGGGTCAGAGGAGGAGTATGAGGGGTCAGGGATATCAGGACAACATTCCTTGAAGGCATCTTTAGAACGTCTCTTCGTGTTTGCTTTCGTGTCCTTCCCTCGCACCTCCGATTAGCACGCTGGGCTCTGCACGGTGCGAATGTAGTTCGACATACAGACATTTGTGTTACCTCTACAGTGTATGGGGCATGAAGAGACTCCAAGTTTAATATTCGGCATCTGTTGATTGAAGTTGAATTTGTGGCCATTTCTCTCTTCCCGCTCTTTTGTAATCCTCCCTGCTTCTCTCTCCCCGTGTCTGTTCCTGTCTCATCATTGCCCCAAACACAGCAATAGAGAGCCATGAGATTTCAGCGATGGAGAGGTTTGGTCAAATCACAACAAGTAAATACATAAGCAAGAAGGTCAACTACACCATTTTATAAAGACAAATTTGAAGCTTTGAAGAGGGATGGGCAGCTATAACAATGAGCAATGCACTTCAGGAATTGATGTGGCCTGCACCATTACTGGCCACTTGCGCCTTTCCAGTGGTGATACTCTCTATAGTCCGCTGTGCCAGTCTAATAGGTGCCCTTTCACCGACAGACTCTATCGTAATAATGCTTGGTGTATGTGCGTGAATGTAGCCCGCATGCCCAGTCACCGCATGCCCAAGCAGCTTCTGCTTGGCCGCGTTGAGGGTGCTAAACGGGCACGACATGGGCTGGAGAAGAGATGAACTGATGCGGTACGGGATGATGTGCTGAGTGGATTTGCCGAAGACTGGTACCAGCGGTGTCAAGATCGGCCTCTGTGAAGGAGGCTCGTGAAAGACGCCCACCAACGATAACTGAGGGCAGAGGAGCGACGCTCACAAGAACGAGCGGAGCGCTGGTCGGCTAAGATGCAGCAAGTTGGCACAGTAGGGGGTAGCGCTGGTCCATTCTACCAGTCATCTCGATCAGCCAACCCACGTCACGCGGGTCTGTCCTGTCAGCGAGCCCTCGACACTTCAAGGTGCCTCAAAGTGCACCAGGCGCCCTGGTGACGTCACCGTCACTTTGTGGCGGATGGCAGGCATTGGTATTGGTGTAGGGAGCGGTGGTGTAGCGGTTAGCGCTAAGCTGCTCTACGAACCTGGTGACCCGAGTTCGATTCCTGCTCACGGCCAACACCGGTGACGATTATCTGAACCGGTCCTGGGCCTCCCCTAGGTTGACTCAGCCTCAAATGAGTACCTGGTGCGGTGTGTAAACACATCGCCACTGAGGAGACAAAGGCGGTCGGGCGTGGTGCTGGCCACTTACCTCATCGTGTGCCGTTTCGGCCTTCATAGGTGTCTTTGTATGTGCCAGCACTTTTAAAGATGCTCGCTAACAGCACTTGCCCAGATAGTCTGTGACATGCTGTATGGGGGATCTTTGTCTTTTGTGTGGGTGCGTCCTTACTCCACATCGGCCGATCTTGCCACCGCTGGTACCAGTCATCAAGTCCGTTCAACTCCAAATCCTCTCATACCACATCAACCCATCTGTTCTCTAGCCAATGCGATGCCAGTTTAGCCCCATATATATAGCTATATCCAGCCAAACAGAAGATACCTTGACATGCAGTGCTGTGGCATGCAGGCTACATGACCCAGGCAGTGGGAGCTAATCACTGTACCACGACAAAGGAGGGCGGATGCGAGATGCTCACAACAACGAGCACAGCAAAGTGGTGCAGTGGGGTATATCCCAACAATCTCAGTGGGTCAACCCATGAAGAAGTGGGTCCGTTTTATGACCGGCCAGTGAGCTTCCCACATTTTCACGTGGCCTCAAAGTGCACCTGTCCTGATATAAGCGCTGTGGTAATGTCGCCGTCACTTAGTGGCAAAGACGACTGTTGTTGTTGTTGTCGTGTAGGTCATGTGTGTTGTGCTTGCAGGCAAGTTTGTGTTTTGTGTGTGTTGGATGTGCGCCAGATCTCACTTCTTGGCCTTGCGGGGTGTGATGTCAAATGGTGGAGGTGGGGGGCCCTGCTCCTTAGGGAAGATGTCCACCCACATCTGAAGCCGGCCCTGTGTGGAGCGGGGGGGTGGGGGTGTAAATTTGTCATAGAAAGCAAGTCCCCTCCATCATCATTAACCATGTTCACTGCTGGACGAAGGCCTAATCAAGGTGTCACCAACTCTCGTGGTTCTGCGATCCAACAATCCACCTATCACGTGCACACGATCCGATCTCATCGTTCCATCTCGTCGGTGGACGTGCTCTTGGACGCATTCCGATCTCTCCGAGGAATAACAGAAAGAAAATCTGCAATGGAGCGAATCGCATTCAGAGAGAAAACGTCGCCATGCTCAAGTGAGCACTTGTCGCTGTTGGTGGCCCTGAAGCTACCAGGGGGAAATTCCACATTCCGATGATCATTGCCACTCTTTTGCCCGGATAACCGCCCTTGAGTTCCACTGACCCAGAGGTGTTACGGGGTGGGGTGGCCCCGACGAGAATGTAAATCTCGCACACTTCTAATTGTGAGCCGAGTGCTGTGAGCACAGTGAGTGGCGGCAGCAGCAGCATCGCCTGGCGGGAGGATGAATTACAAAGGGGGCGCGAGATATCAGCGAGGAGCAGGAAGGAAACAAGGGAGAGGCGACCGACACGACGCAGAAACACGCCGCAGCAATGAACCTTCAAGTCACGCCGACCCAATGGATTTTAGAATTACGTCTGGGTCACTGTTCATTGTGACTTTTGGGTTGTTTCGCTAAATCAATGAGTTATGAATCGTAAAATGCATTTTCTCTGTGCACAAATGCGAACAGCTGAATAATAAAAACTGGTTAAATACACTTGTAAACCCCATATAAAAAAAGATACGACATATCATGGCCTCTAAATAAAGGCGTTCATTCATTCATACGCTTGTGGTGGCTGTGTGCACAGCGAGAGGTGAATGAAAGGGAAACATATTCGTGTTAATGGTGCACATCGTGGAAGAAAAAAAATCGAAGCCAAAAGTGTTTTCACATACGGAAACAATGGACATTTCTTTTAATGAAATATTATTGCTGTAAAAGTGATATTATTAATTAAATACATGGCCAACATCATTACAAAGTGAATGCTGAACATTTCGCCATTATGTTTTCTCAATAAATAAATGAATTTGATTGCATTTTTTTTCATCTCCTCTCTATTCGAATGCTCTTTGATTAATGAGCTTTTACTACAATGCAACACTCTGTGCAGCTGTGGGCTTGTGCCGAAAGGCCTGCCAAGCGGCGGGAATGGGCAGAACCATCACACTCTTTCCTCTCGGGAGCATTTCATTTCATTTCTACAGAAGCCATCCAGAGGCCAGGCCTCCCCCCACAATGTTTGTGTGTGTGTGTGTCTACCTCTTCAGGGGAGTGGTAGCGTACCGCGCTATGATCCTGGTGATCCAAATTATACGACTGTCCATGGCGAGGATTCGCTGGAGGTCAACTCGGTACAAAGTAAGTGGTACAAGTGTCAACAAAAACGAGGATGAGAACATAAGAATCGTTTTTTCCCTTTCTGGCAATAGAAGAGAAAGTGTAAAGAATCACGTCTGCATTAGCCACACGTACCTGTGGTGAACATGCAAACAAACATGCTCTGATGATTATAATATATCCATTGTGTTTATTTTATTGGCCTACACCAGAGACAGCCTTCTTTAGGGCCTAGTCTCACCCGTGTCAGACCAGAGAACGGCAAAAGGCGAGAATGGCCACTGATGAGGTGCAGGAGGAAAGAGCGTCTGCAGGTGTGACACGGGAAGAGTCCTGAGTGATGGCACAATGCCGTGACGAGTGGAGGCACTGGCTTGCCCGACGAGTTCTAAATAATCAATGTCTAAGCGTTGTCATCGTGAGCGCTGGGGTGGCACAGGGTTTGAATTTCGCATTTTTCCAGGATAAATAAAGAGTTTTATTCTGTATGGTGATCGTTGCCGCATGCTATTGTGTGTGGTAAATGCCTTCAGTAGGTGCTGGGTGACTCAAGTCTCTAAGGCCAATTGTGGAGTGTTTTGTTTTTGATTTGGTCAGTTCTCTGGCCGCTGTTCCTCTTGTGGACATGAATTTTGTCCATGGATATATTTATTTAGTCAGTGTTTTGTTTCAGACCCTCTCTGTTTATACGTTTGGCCCACGTTAATTAACCTCATCATTCAACTCTGCCCACTGCTCCACATCAAATTATGGCTCCATAGGCTGCAGTGAACTCGGAAACAATGGCCAATGTGCCCCCTTGAACATGAGGAGGATGAGGCTAATAAATAGGATTAGGTGTAATAGTTAGGATTAAATGTGGAGTTGGGAATTTATGTAAAATGTTACTTTTAGCTAAGGATGTTTATTATTATTTATGTCAATGTTAGGGTACGTCTAAGTTAAATGTTAAGCGTCACAGTTTATTTCACACATGTATAGCGAGAGTGATGCACACGGTGTAGTTATACATGGTGTCAATATAGGCGATGATGCTGCCATGCAATTGCTTCCTCACGCCACTGCTGGTCGAACAGCTACAACAATATTCACGTGTCTGCTCCATGAACCCGTTTTATGTCAGTGTCACTGTGGATGTCGGCGAAGACGGATGTAGCGTGTGGTGCTGTGTGTGCGTGTGTGCGTGGGGGTGACGGAGGGGTTGCGGTTTGCACACTGCACTGCGATTTCAGTAAACTGGATTCATTTCTTGGCCGTGGGATATTAACTTGCCCCGGTGTCTCATGGGTTCCATGGATTGACTCAACCTAAAATTGGTTCCCGGTGGTGTGTACGTAACATCGACGATGGACGGGAAGACAAAGGTGGAGGTGCGTGGTCCAACCACATTTCCCGTATGCGGTTTGATTGTTAGGCAACATGGGGGAACATTGTCTTTGTGCGAGTGTGCAAATGCCCATGTGTGTGTGGTGTCCATGCCTGTGCACACACGTAAGCAAGTGCTTAAGAGATTCCTCAGCGTGTGCGCACATATGCGAATAAGTGCGAGTCTGTGTGTCTAGAGAGGCCAGCAACTTGGCAATGACTTCCCAGAAAGAGCTCCGGCGGTCCCCAACCCGTGCCCTTTCCACAACCCGGCGCCACTTCACGCTTTATCACGGCCGGGTGGGCGGCTGGGTCGGGGCTGGGCGGCTACGAGACGCGTGTGGGTGCCCCTGAGCACATCTGGGCAGCAGATGCCGGTCGTGACGCCTGCACATGGCTCCCACGCGCTCCACGCGTCGACGTTAAAATTAGGACACCCGGTCCAGCCCCGCCTCGTCTCCCACCCCGCCTCGTCTCCCACCCCGCCTCGTCTCCCTCCCCGCCTCGTCTCCCACCCCGCCTCGTCTCCCACCCCGCCTCGTCTCCCACCCCGCCCCACGCGCCGCCCCTCCGTGTCACCACCGCGGCCCAGGCCACCGGCACTTGTCCCCACTTCCATAATACCCCTGCAAATTCATCGCTCACCGGTAGCGCACGGTTATACCCACACCAACAACAATACTCGCTCTACCCCCCCCCACCGTCCTCTGTTTTGATTAGTTTCCATGGCAGCAATTTAATCGCAAAAATCTACGAGGGAAAAGCTTCCGTTTTCACGGCCCAATGGGTCGCAGCGCAGAGTTAAATTACCCAGTATTTGGTAGACTTGGGACCGCTCATAAAATTTGAGTGATTTTCATGTTTCCTTCCATGTTTAGGCACGGGACTTTAAGTTGGCGATGCTGAGACTTAAATCAGTCCTGTGAGGAGCCAAGGGCGAGGACAAGGGTGGGACTGCGACAGACAGAGGCCAAGGTCACTAAGACAAAGGTCAATGATGAATGGTGCGAAAGACGTTGCAAACTCCATTGTAGACTGTGAGTTATAACGCGAGTGCCTCAGTGTCTCTTTAGTCGGCCAAAAGATGCACAGGAGGGCTGGTGTAACATCTTAATACGATCTCACCTGGTTTAACAAATGACACTGATTGAGATGAATTATTAAAGACTTCTAAATTATCTTTCGATTTAAAGCTTTCGTGACTGCAGGGATTCATCTTCTTGGTTCTTTCGGTAAAGTCACGTAGAAGGGAAGTAATAAAATAATAAAAATAAAACATAATAAAATAATTCTCACTACGTGACTTTACCGAAAGAACCAAGAAGATTCTAAATTATCCTCAAAAGTGCTTAACACTCGAGACCTGGGTCTCAGAAAGAGACATCACGTGGCCTGCTAAGAAAAGAAAGTGGGCTTGGACAAAATACACTTCTTCAGATGGAATGACGGCGGATGGAGCTCTGTGTAAGAATGACGGTCAAAGTGTGCAACACACCCGAGGGGATGCCGACTCCCGACGGTGACGGGCTAGGCTCAGTGCGAGGACTGTGGTCATCGTAGTAGAAGTAGTCGTCGTGAGTCGTACTGCGAGGGACGGCGATGGTTCGGGGGGGCCTTTGTGCAGCAGAGCGAAGAGAATATTCACCGCCACGAATGGGTTTCTAGAGACCTTTGACCAACATAGAGGATGGACCAAAGAGAGAAGCGAAGCTTGGAGTTGGAGACACTTTGTTATTTACTAAATGGACAGCGTTTCATCGCATCTGCGATGAATAAGGATTGGGTTATTGCTAGCACATGGACGGCTGCTGCGTGTCTCTTTGGGAGTTTTACAATGTGATTGGCTGAAACAAAGTGCTTGCCTACTTTGTGTGAGTTATAGTCAGTCCGTGTGCTGCTTGCAGATCGCCAAGATTTCTTAATGGTTCTCCACTTCAGATTGAATACTTAATACTATCGTAAGAAAGTATTGGCAATGTAAATCTACTGTCTATCTGATAGCGGGTTCTCCTTAGATGCAAGTTCGTGGTTTCTGTCCGGTCACAAGTAAAGCCACAGAAAAATTACTCTGAGATTTAACAATCTATTTTGACTTTCGTGCAACAAACACAGTATCACAGCAGAGCGTGTGGGAAAATGTGTCCCCTGTTGTGTGAAGATTCAAAGGCAACTTAAAGGTTTTTTCCAGAAGTTATGTGAAAATCCCCTGCATGGACATTCATTGGACAGACACAGTTGCCGCTGCTCTGCGTAGAGAGTTCGGAGTCACGTCGTTGTGAAAACGGCCCAAATACGTAAACACATAAATAACAACAGCGGGTGTGGTCAACTAAAGTACACTTTGAGGCAATGTGTGACGGGGTAGGGTCGGTGAAAGGTGCGCAGGGACAGTCCCAGGTGTCACGGGTTGAGAACTAAGGTATTGCTGTGTGTACATATGTCGGACTTCTTTCACGCCGTACATAGTCCACGTGCTAATCGGAGGTGCAACATGCGCACACAGGGCACTGTGCTTGAGAAGGTGCCATCTATTAAAGGAGGGATCAAGGTCCTGTCTTCCTATGGTAATTAAAAATAAATCATGGAAATGTATGAACAACAAAAAAAGTATCCAAGTTTTTCAGTTCAAATCTCAATCGGTTTCAGTGAAATTCCAAGTCTCACCAAATTGCCCCTAGCTGGTGAATTCCCAAACAAACTGAAATATTCCACCAGAGAGTTGCACATGGACGTAGACCCCAGACGCATGCCTCTCGCTCGGGGGATCTCTCCTTCCGCCGATCTTTAAAATCATCAGAATTAAATGTGATGCATGGACCCCGAGTCTGCATTCACACACGGTGACGCATCCGAGTGCTCGCACATGTGAGCAGACATGCGTGTTCGTTGCACGCGCGTGCACGGAAGCGCAGGCACGCGCAAGTACGTTCAGACGAGCGTGTGGATGCTTGTGCGTGCTCACAGAAATGAACCGAACAGCTCTCCACGTTTAGCGTGAGGTCGTTGAGGCAAGTGCAGAGTGCAAGCGAGTGTCCATTCTAGTCTGGATGATAGACGACAAGGTGCTGGCACCAGCACCCACAAGCTGGTTCATTTTGGTCTCACCAAACACTGATGCCAACTTACAGCACAAGGTGTTCATTTCATGGGCTGAGTCTACAGAGCGATGGCCCAGCCAAAATTCAGATACCAATTACTTTACAATACTTTCCATGGCATTGAAATCAAAGACAAATAACTGGGGCCTTTATCAGAGGATGCTAACCGGTATGCTACATATCTCCACACGTGACTATTCAAATGTGTAAGAAAGAGCACAAAGACTATCCCGACAGACTGTTGAGGTACGTGCTGTTAGTGAGCAGCTATTAAGCATGACACACGCGGGGGTGGTATGGCTAACACCACGCCCACCTTTGCCTCCCTAGCGGCGATGTTTACACATCGAATAAGATACTCATTTGAGGCTGAGTCACCCTATGGGAGGCCCAGAAACATTTCAGATAATTGTCACCAGTGTTTGTGGTCATAGGCGGTAATCAAACTCGGGATGCCGGGTTCGTCATGCTGCACGCTAACCGCCACACTACCGCTACCAACGCACACAAATGCACACAAGTACCCCCACATATGCGCACGTGTGCGTACTCGTTCAAGTACATTTTGTCGATTTACCATGAAGCTGGTGGCAGCAGTGTAAGCTGGTGGCAGCTGTGTGAGCCGCGGAAGGTTTGTGCGAGCATGCCGTTCTGTCGGATACGATCGCTGCGAGACAGCGCCTGCCATCCCATAGGATGCCCCTCTGTAGCAATTGAGCAACTGATTTCATACGGAAGACACACAGTGTTCATCTTCAGTGGAAAATACCTCTCTGCTTACACGCAAAGTGAGCGCAAATGACTCATCCGACACTGACGGGCGCTCACGAGTTCCCGGCTGGGAGCATGAGAACTGTGGCGCGATTCGTTCCAGTTAGAGGGAAATGATGTGGAGACATTTCTGGATCTCACATCTGGATATGAGAGGAAAGGAAGGCGGGGTCCTTGACCACACAAAGCCGTGGAAATATGCAGCCAACTTGAAATAGTGTTCCGGAAAATCACGTTTCAAGCCGGATGTGATCACACAAGGGAAAGATTGTGGCGCCGTGCGTTGAAAATATATATAAAGCCGCTAATTTTTATGGAGCTTACAGATTACAGACAACCATTTGGCACATCTATCGCATGGCATGCCATTTTTCAAGTTGAAATGACAATAACACTAATCTTGAGGTTAGGGATAGGACATTGCAATAAAATCCAGTATTTTCATGGGTAGGTAACTTAAATAGAGCTCAATAACACATTCCTGCGGAGGGAGCTGGTAGGAACGTTGGGTTGCTCGGTAAATGGCCAGGGTCAACGGCGGCGTGGTGTATTCCACAAATATGGCCGACTGTGAGGGCGGGCACAAGCCGGCGTGAGAAAGTTAAACGTTGAGTTTTATAAGGGCACCACGGAGTGACCAGCCCCTCCCCACCCTGCCCCACCCAGCCCCACCCAGCCCCTCCCCACCCTCCCCACCCAGCCCCTCCCCATCCTCCCCTCCCCACCCAGCCCCACCCTCCCCACCCAGCCCCTTCACACGCTCCCCTCCCCACCCAGCCCCTCCTTCCCCACCCAGCCCCTCCCTGCACGACGGACACAATAATCCCCTGTGGGCTGGTGTAACCAGGAGGTTCCTACCAGTAAAATGGTTACTTAAAGACTCTTAATTGAAAAAAGATTGGGGGATCATTTAAAAGACACACACATTTCTACGTTCTAAACTTACAGCACATTCCCAGAAAATTAGAAAATGTGCCAGTATAGCAATCACATGAAACATATCAAGTTTCTGCAGATTGTGTCATCTGTATGCATTTTCGCTGAATATCTGGAATTAAACTTCTCTGTGTACCCCTCGACCTGGCGGCTCGAGCTGCTTCAGTATTGCTGGAGAAAGCCGCTGCTGTGGTCAAAAGCATGCTGAAGTTGCCACTGTGGTGAGATGTTGACTACCTCGCCTGGTATACAGGATGTTGTGGGTTTGATCCCGACCCTGACACCGGTATATTAGGAGTTTACATGAACTCCACGTGGTTGCGTGGATTTTTCTCCAGGTCCTCCGCTTTGTCCCTCTACATTTCGAATCAACATGGTTTCGGAGTATTTGGCTGGCAGTGTAGTATCTTGTACTAAAGATGAATTGTCAAAGTTATGAACAGAAGGTGTGTATCGGATTGTTTATGGTGCAAATGCTATATTGGACAGACGGGACGTAACATTAGTGTAAGACTAAAAGAACACCAAAGAAATATTAAATACTCACAAACATAACTGTTGGCAGTTGCAGAATATGCCTGCCAACAAGGACACTCAATTGATTTTCATAACGTTGAAGTGTTGTGTAAAACAATTATTACTGGCCGAGACTAATTCGAGAATCTATTGAAATTGAGAGAAATACATATAATTTTAACTGCTCTGACAGCTACAGGCTTAGTGCGGCCTGGAAGTGTATTATTAAGTAATACACCTTACAACTGTATTCCTTATAAAGGAAACACATGCTAAATAACTGTGCTTCATAATAATCTATTGTTATATAATTACAATAAACACCCCCCTCCTCGCCCTCTGATCTCTACACCTGATTGGTTCACAGTGATGACGTCATCTTGTTCTATTTAAGACCGGAAGCAGGTGGATTGCTTCACTATTCTGGCAAATCCCCCGATGATGCTGGTTGTTGTAATTACCAGCGAAACGTCACGGTGCTACTCAAATTGTAAATGTTGTGGATTTACTCTCCAACACACCAGTGAGCTGAAATAGTAACTAATTAGTGCGTTGTTTACGTGACAAACCTTACTGGCTGTGTCGCGTGGTGGAGGGTTACGACACATTTATATGAGAATAGGTTTTCCTCTTTTTACTGGCAACAAAACAGGTGTTAAGATGT
The DNA here is from genome assembly GCF_965212315.1 of Lampetra planeri. Classification (NCBI taxonomy): domain Eukaryota; kingdom Metazoa; phylum Chordata; class Hyperoartia; order Petromyzontiformes; family Petromyzontidae; genus Lampetra; species Lampetra planeri. Next base: position 14,296,873 of record NC_136118.1, on the reverse strand, counting down.
TAAAACACCAAACTGAAACCTTTTACAAGGAATCATGTCTGCCTTAACCACAATACTTGTGGTCAGAATGCAAACAAAAAACATACTCTGATAATATATGCATTGTCATTGAAACTGATTGGTCCACACCAGAGACAGCTTTCTTTTGAGCCTAGTCTCAACGGTGTTAGACCAGAGGACGCCAAAACGCACATTTATACTTACGCGATCTAACCCAAAAACCTTTATTATGAGTATTTGGCTGCTATAGATTTCCATATGTTAAGCCACTTCGTTGAGCTGTAATTTGTGATAGCCAGATCGTTTCTGAAATAGAGAAATATAGCTCAGTGGGCCTTACATGGTAAAATAAAAAATATATAGTTTCGTTTTATTTTAGTTTTTCTTTACTCCCTATCTTTACTCGGACAGGACATGGGTACGCTGTTGACGAGCCCTTTGATCACAAGTGAAAGATTCCCAGTATAAATTCCTGGTCAGGGGGATGATTAACATGAGTACCGCTTTGTGGGAAATCAACAGCGGACACACGACGCAGAGACCCGGCCTCTGCGATGGGAAGGTGGAATTTCCGACGCTGGCTCACAGTCGCCGGGAGAGAAGAGTGTCACTTCAGCACTTCACCTCAGCACGGTGACCAACTGAAATGTTGTTGAAATCTTAAAAAATATATATAAATGATGGCAACGCATGGTCGTCATCACGGGGAGGCATGGAGTTGAGTGTCCCCGCTGTGAGAATTCAAACGGTGTGCCCCGTCAGTCTGAGTGTTTAAGAACCGAAGGGCTCAGTGGACCTGGGGGGAAAAATGGGAAATCAAGAAATTATTACATCTGCAATTATCGCTAGAGACATGACGAGCGATTAAGGGGATATTAAAATTACGTTAAGTGGCTAAATAATATCCTCTTAGTGTGTCAGGACAAGTGTTGCTAATGAGCACCAATTAACGCCAATATTCAATAGATGGTGGTGTTGCCAAAACCATTCTTGGTGTCTCTTCATTGCTAACAGTGACACATCATACAAACTACATACTATACACTCACCGCATGAGTATGCTTATAGGAGGCCCAATGTGTGTTGTGTAAATTAAACCCTTGTTTTGTGCAAGGATAGTAATTGCAGTTGAGTGTGAAACCCAGTAGACCGCTGTTTTCCACACATACAGCACACACAAAGTAAAACATATACCATATTTTATACACACACATACACACGCATACACACACACGCACGCATGCGTTCCAGCATACCTCTAATTCCCACCCACCTGCTCGATCCCGGGCTGGACATGGTTGTAGAGCGGCCGGGTCTCCACGTGCTCGGGCACAAGGCACTGCTGCCGGAGAGCGTACAGGGCCAGCCGCTCGTTTTCTGGACCCAGGGCTGGAGGCAGGGTGCGATCGCTCTCTGTGCGTGCAGACACGGACACAAGAGATCCTGCGCTGAGCTCGCGGGCACCGTCAGCCAGCCCAGGGCACACCACGACAAAGGGGCCGCTGGTGGCACGCGAGACGCACGCCCGGGCTGCTCTCATGCCCACAGCTACTCACCGTGATGGATGCTGACACACCGCGTGGTTCTATTCAGGCCTGAGTCCACCGAGGGGAAGTCGGCATCGGTGTGAGGTACTCATTTCAAGTGATGTGCAGTACATAGATGGGAATTCGAACCTGGATTACCAGGAATGTCGTAGTGTGCCAATCACTACACCACCTTTCCTCACATACAATGACCAACAAAGACAAATATCCCCCAAATAGTGTTGTTAGCGAGCAGCTATTAAGGGCAGAACGGTACACGAGGGGGTGGGTGGCCATCACCACACCCGGGCCTGCCTTTACATGCAATGACACACACACACGTACACACAACACACACACACGTACACACAACACACACACACGTACACACAACACACACACGTACACACAACACACACACGTACACACAACACACACACGTACACACAACACACACACGTACACACAACACACACACGTACACACAACACACACACGTACACACAACACACACACACGTACACACAACACACACACGTACACACAACACACACACGTACACACAACACACACACGTACACACAACACACACACACGTACACACAACACACACACGTACACACAACAACACACACACGTACACACAACACACACACGTACACACAACACACACATGTACACACAACAACACACACGTACACACAACACACACACGTACACACAACACACACACACACGTACACACAACACACACACGTACACACAACACACACATGTACACACAACAACACACACGTACACACAACACACACACACACGTACACACAACACACACACGTACACACAACAACACACACGTACACACAACACACACACGTACACACAACAACACACACGTACACACAACACACACACGTACACACAACACACACACACACGTACACACAACACACACACGTACACACAACAACACACACGTACACACAACAACACACACACGTACACACAACACACACACACACGTACACACAACACACACACGTACACACAACACACACACACACGTACACACAACACACACACACATGTACACACAACACACACACGTACACACAACACACACACACACGTACACACAACACACACATGTACACACAACACACACACACACGTACACACAACACACACACGTACACACAACACACACATGTACACACAACACACACACGTACACAACAACACACACACGTACACACAACACACACACGTACACACAACACACACACGTACACACAACACACACACGTACACACAACACACACACGTACACAACAACACACACACGTACACACAACACACACACACGTACACACAACACACACACGTACACACAACACACACACACGTACACAACAACACACACACGTACACACAACACACACACGTACACACAACACACACACACGTACACACAACAACAACACACACGTACACACAACACACACACGTACACACAACACACACACACGTACACACAGCACACACACGTACACACAACACACACAACAAACGCACTGAAGCACGTGATGCATGTCTACATAGACACATACGGAGGAGCATAGGTACCGATCATATTCTTCATGCTCAGTATTCTCCGGCCATTGTCCATGTGACGATAATTACTGCACTCTTCATAGGTGTGACACTTGTTCAATTGATGCTGAGCCAATACCAAGGTGAATTATCTGCAATGTATACCACTACAATCACAGCATCGTTACCAGGTGTATGCTCGGAGCAGCCATGATCAAGCCATAGTCGACCATACACACGCAACAAAACTGTAACAGGCGACTCGAGACTTGCTGCTGCTGCTGCTTTGATTCAAGTTTTCAGTGTTTCACAACGAAAATACCATACTTATACTGGACAGCGAGTGAAGCAAAGCACCATTCTAGCACGCCTATTAAGGCTGGCACGCCACAGGTGTTGGGTTCGGGTAACACCCCAAATGCCATGACCAGATCAGTGCTAATGTTCGAACGCCTTAATAAATAATGCCTTTCATAATGCGTCTATTTTAAGGAAGGGATCATGTCAGTAAATCAATTACCGCAATAAAAAAAGGAGTAGTTTGTGCGATTGGCCAACGCGTCTTGTCAATATATTTGTACAGCCTTTAAAATAAAAGGCCCCTTTCTAAGGATCCATTGGCTTGCAACCTTATTAAAGGTTTTCTTTTGTTGAGGCTGCTTTTGCAGACCAAAATTAGTGTGCTTGCGAGCGACATGACTAACTGACCTGCAGCGTTCAGCCAGGCTCTTTCCAGGCCCAATTCACATGTCTGCCCTGCTGTCTGGTTCATGAAAATAAATGGTGCATTCAGCATAATGTAAGCAATTCAACCCTACACTGAGCTAAATAAATAATTGAGGAGAAATACATCATCCAATTATCTTTGCTTTGCTATGAAGACAAAATGCGTGGAAACAATTAAAACGCGGAGAGCTCTCCGCACGCTTTGATATGATCTGCTTGCATGTAACTTACTAAACTGACAGGTACAGATCAGCCAAAACGAAAGTCCCCGTTTCGTATTGGCGGATGTGGAGACGTTTTGGCTGTCATGTTGAATCGACAATGACTGGCCTGGAGGAGGAAAGAGCCAAGTGGTCGAAGCAAATATCTGCGGTGGCAGCACAGCCAGGGTCTCGTACACCTAGCGATGTTGTCTAACGCGTCCCTTGTTCATGTACACACATCTCACCCACCGCCTTCCCCATTACAAGAGGCTCACAATCGGCATAAATAGACGCGCGGCTTAACACCTTCAGGCAAGGCCCATTCTCCAGAAGAGATAGAGGGCAGACGTTGGCTGGTTATAATTGAAGATTACACTTTGCGATGTGGCGCCTTCAAAACTTTAATATTCGCAAGAAGAAGAAAAAAAATTGACGAAAGCAGTTTTGGATTGACACATGGACAGCTTCGCCTCGTGTGCCTGAAGTCCCATGCCACGAGACTGACGCTTCTGGCCACAAGTGGCTCGGTTCACATGTAGCCTCTGAGAAAAGTCTGTAATTTTGTTCTCCATTTTTAACACAGCTAGCCCCAGGAAAGAAATGGAAAAGGCTTCGATTTCAACTGACAATCGGATTAAGTCTCATTCCGTGCTCCTAATGTTTAAATGCGCTGCTGGAAATGTTCCAACATTATCCGTGATGCTTGCTTGAATATCACTTCTGGGATATGAGCAGAGTTGGTAGAGCAGCTGCACTTACAATCATAAGGTTGTGAGTTCAAACGATGGCCAGGGGTGGACGCAGCCTCCGATGAGCAAAATAAAGAAATGTCACACACATACGTGCAGCCACGCCATTGTTACGAGGTCGATAAAATGACTGCGTCTTGGGGAGATGGCGCCACTCTGCAGGGGACATCAACGGCCCTCTCAGGGCAAACATGAAAAAGATATTCACCGCTGTTCAAAGACATCAATGGAAGTGGCCTCGAACTGATGATGCTTGTTAGGGGCACGTGATACGGGGCTTACAACCTAAGGCTGCAGTCGGTTCGTATAACGTTTATCCAGTCACATGGCTTTTGACAATGTGGCCCGCATTCGTTTAACATTATACACCGAGGAATATAAAGTTGTGTCTGGGCATGCGATGGACACAATTTTGTTCGTCATTGGCAAGGCCCCACAGGTTGCATCGGTGCTTGCCGTCCCTCCTTGCAATACACAAATAGCAAAAACGTCGTCGAACACAATGTGGGCTACGCCGGAAGTGTGCAAGTGGTACGTGTCGCCATGCTAGAGGGCAACATTCGTATAAATCAGTGGCTTGTGCCAACGTGGTGGTCCGTGATGAAATTACAACTTCCCAGTGCGTGAACATCGTGGCGTTGCACGTAATCGCGAGTGTCAACTGGCGCCCCCTGCTGCGTGCTAAGGGCGCGATGTGGGCCAACTTGCTCTACCCTGCAACTTGGGATTTTACGTTGTTTTTGTATCAAAATAGCAGCGTTGTACAAAATCGACAGTCTAAATTGCACATTCCCCATATCTACTCTAAATGGATGATGGGTTGAATCAACCCCCCAACGAAGATCGGAGCCACTCGCTCTTCCCCTGAGTCGCCAGGCCGCGAGCGGTTAGAGCATTACAAATCCACGTTTTCACTTTCAAGATAACCACAGAGAACTTTCCAAGTCTAATGTGAATACATTGCACTGTAGTGTCATTAGTATTGAAAGTGACATGGCAGCCCAGTGCAGTACGAAGAATGGCAATGGGCATGCGTGGGAGTTGTGCCAAGGTACGCTATACCCAGCCATCTTTTTCTTCCCAGTGATTACGCTTAGATATACTTCACCAGGTACATATTTTATTCCTAAGGTGACCTACAGGATGTCCAGGCTGGGTTAAAAAAACTAAACAATTGGCACCATCTCATTGGGATTGTAACGCAGTGACCTCAACAACTGCATCACCCACATTTCCAGCGCACGGACTTGAACACGCGCTCCGGGTACAGCTATCACGTGTGCTGTACGCCATGCACACACGGTCCACAAAGACTACTCACATTGCAATGTATAGACATGCATGGTGGTCCCAATAACACTGGTGGGCATTTATTCAAGAATGCATTGCTCAGAGTGGAATTATGTTAATTTGTTACTTTTTAAAATTCCCCACCTATTTTAATTCAGGGTCAATCCACCTTTCTCAAATGAGTGCTGGTTGGTAGAAATTGTATAACAGGCGACGTTTCAGGCAATGGCCCTCTTTATATCACATTCATCATATTACAGTCCTTGTTTTTCATTGTAAGGCCACGGTCATGTTGACGAGTGTGTTGAGTTTGTGTTGTTCATTGTGCTTGTGCACCACTGGCAATGCATCATCACCAAATAACTTGTTCAATTTGAAATGTACTTTTGTTTATTTTACTTTGATGTATCATCCTTGAAGGTGAACATTCATGAAAAAAAGGTGTAATTTGCATATTCATTTGGAAAAGGCCAGTTTCTGCATAACAAACTTGTGCTCTAGAGTCTACCCAGGTGAGGGTTAGTCACTCCATCTCTCTCGCCTCAATCTATATGCTATCAAAGAAGGTCCAATGACAGAAACGGCAGCTTAACAGTTTCTCTTTGAAAGCAGCGTTGTTGACGAATGTGCCGAGTTTTGTTTGGATACAGTGTGGCGTAATTGGTATTCAAAGCACCGTGTGTCGCCGAGTAGATACAAATATAAATTTCGATTTAAAGCTTTCGTGACTGCAGGGATTCATCTTCTTGGTTCTTTCGGTAAAGTCACGTACTTCTACGTGACTTTACCGAACGAACCAAGAAAAAGATACCGAGATATTCGACCTTGAGATTGTCCGAGGGACGTGTCGGGCAAGTCACAAGTTGTGGAGCAGGAAGGCCTCTGACGCACCTCCCTGTTGCCTGTAAGCGATCTCCTCTCGCATGCACGTCAGTTTTCTGCTTGTTATTTAGCGTATTAAAAAAAAAAACACTTCTCCTTAACTCCCCGAGTAGGATTTTCAAGGAGATTTTCAAAATGTTCTCGTAAATTACAGGGTGCTTAAAAAAATGTCAACACTTATATGGGACTATCGTTTTTAATGGAAAAAGAGCGGATAATACTACAATGTAACATGATAACAAATGTAATGGTAATAGCTTTGAAAAGCCAAAGAGTCTGCGCTTGTTTGCCATCATTGTCAACACGTGCCTGGAATCTTCTCCAGGTGGTCTCCAGCGTCCGCAGGCACATTTCTTGTGGTCTTGTTGCAAATTCTCGGAAGTGTCAACATTTTTTTGAAGCACCTTGTACATTAAAACGATACGTTATTGCAGGTGCGCAGAGAAATGTCTCGGTTCAAAATGCAGAGGATCTGCGAGGAACGAAGGGAACCGACTCGTGACGAGATTGAAGACCCTTTTTGGTGAAGACAAGCTGGGACCTGTTCTTCACCAACAAAGAACCCTTTAGGACATATCCAGCTGTTCAACCCTAAGCAGACAGGGGCCCTCATTTGAATACTCCTATATGCAAACAAGGTGTGCGAAACAACGATAGACATATTGTGAACCACATTCTCCATCCATAGTTTACATATGCAATCGTACTTTTGTGTAAATCAATCATAAATATAACGTGTGTGCCAATTCCTGTATCTTCATAACCTTGCTTAAATATCTAATGGGCTTTGCTGCAATGGAGGCAGTGCCGCATCACTCAACCCCCATGGTCCTTGTGAACTATAAATAGGAGGCAGTTTAACCTTTTGATGAAAAACCAATAAAGAGTAAATTCAAGTTGACGCAAATGTCAAAGTAATGCATTTTAGCATTTTTTTTCTGGCAAGTGGGCTGCATTCAATATCTGGAAAAAATAATGTTATTCGAAGAAACCTGAAAAATCTTCAACCCCAATGTGCATTCCCTACATTTCTCGGAGCATTTCAGTGGACTTTGATGAACGCATATTCTGGAAATTATTACGGCTTGTAAATGTACTGTTAGCTTTTCGCTAGGATAACAAACCTAGATTACTCACAGGACAGGAAGGCCGTATTTTTAGCAAGTCGTTAATGGCAGCACATTAACAGACAAAAGGAGAGATGCCAGTATGTTTGTGTGCGTATGTTCATTTACAAGTCTTTAAATTGGTGCTTTGTGGATATGTTTTTTTTATCCCTCTTTGGTCATATTTCCATTACATTTCAGGGTTTTTTTTCTGACAAAATATGCAGTGTATGGTCGGAACCTCCTGAAGGGAAAATTAAAGGTCCCATGCTGTAACACCTGCTCACCCTGAGCTATAAATGCCCCGACAGTGCATTGTCTTTGCACTATCAGGACATTTATGGTCTGACACTGGTGAGAACAGGCCCTAAAGATGGCTGTCTCTGGTCTATACCAATCAGTTTCAAAGACAATGCATATATTTTCAGAGCATGTTTGTGTTTGCATGTCCACCACAAGTATGTGGAGTTAAATGCAGACTTGATACCTTGCAAAAGGTTTCTATCTGGTGTTTGAACATCTTGACACCTGTTTTATTGCCTGAAAGGGTAAAATCTTTTCTTATCTATTCATAGGGCGAACCTCACAGAGAGACGAGTGGGCGAAGCGTACGGGGCGCGAGCGCTCTTCATCCAGCGGCGTCGGCGCTGCAGTCTTTTCAATTTCAGAGCCCCCCGCTCGCTCTGTGTGGTTGGGCAACTCGGACACAAAAGGCTGCTGGACCCACAACTCAACTCCGCACATGTGCAACTGCAAGCGGGGGGCGCACAGATCGACCCCGCCCCCCTGTGGAATGGTTGCCCACACTGATCCGCTGGTCCATACCCACCTGCCCCAAGATCCGAAGAGACGCCCAGTCCTGCTGGATGTACCAGCGCATCACGGACAACCCCGAGCTCACAACCCCCCCCCCCATCACACCTCAAGTAACAAATTCCCCTTTTGGGGAAGTTTCAAAGCCCTCAGTGGGGCAAGCTTTTCCGCCCAGACAAACAAACCTCTAGGGCCCGACTTGGCTAGCAAACAGCGGTCAGCCATGAATCACTGCAGAACAGCCAACGGCAGATGCGGCCACCTCATTCATCGATGAGAAAGAAGAGCGGCCTTTAAAGTGGCTGTGGTCACCGCAGCCAGACCGTGGACCACATGGTCCTGCACCGCCCGTGCCATCGACTCACTGGCAGTGTCACCGACCTCCGGCAAGCCTCTACGGAGGGTCACTCACAGGCTTGCTAGTCACCTCGTTAGACACAAATAGAGTTGATCGTTTCACCATTTCTCGAACAATAGCATCAGTCATGCTGGCTGGTCAGCACCATGTATAGGTTTGACACACCCTGTTACTATACATTCAGGCTTATAGTTTGGGTCTGATGGAACGATTTCAGATCTGTGTTTTGGATTCAATGTGTCTTCTCAGATCATATCACTGAATGGAACACTGATAAAGAACGTGTGAAAAGGAATTGGCTATTTATTGTTGAGGTATGGCATCTTACACAATGCTGCATTGCATTACTTAAATATTAACAGCAAAGTACACTTTGTTGACTCTTCTACTATTTATATATTGTGCATACTGAGTAAAATACTACAGTTACATTTATAACAGTGTTCCACTGTAGGCGATGGGAAAAAAACTGATGAAAAAGAACCGGTTCTTGAATTGAATCATGGCCCTAAATCGTGACAATTACTGAATCACTGGGGAGTTGAGACATTAGCGACATTTTAATATAGAAAGTACATTGAGCGTTTGCGTTTCAGCTACAACATCAGCTGTGCAAAGTCCTACCAGCACGTCAACATGAGATGTAATCTTGATCATGGTTACATTCTGACTCATGTACAGTCAATCAGATCATCACATTCGAGTTGACCATGCACCTTAATGTATTCAACGTAAAAAAAGTCAACAGTGATTCGGGAATGTCATGGTGTTGGGGTCACCATCCCATGCTTGTTCGAGCAGAGACGCTGCCCACCTTTCACACAACTAAAGCAGACTCACTGCAGTCACGACTTGGGAGGCATGTGCATTTTAATCCAGGCTTGGCTATATGGGGCCATGTCAATGTTATTAACACGAGATGATGCGGTGGTAATTTAAAAAAAATCTAACTTTAGTATACCTGAGAACCATGTAAATTTAGTTTTAACGGGCTAATAATTTCTCATAGTAAATCATTCCTTGTGGTTTTTGGCTGCTGTTTTTATATATTTTCACTTGGCGTAATGGGATATATTTCACGGGCTGTTTGCTCATCGAATACGAGCGTGCAGGCAATCACTAATGAACAGAAAACCAGCCACAACAATGGTTACATTTGAAACATTTCAAAAATTTTCATGTAACTATTATCCCTCTTCTTGACCCCAAAATTCATACCACTTAAACTTTTCACCCCCTTCTTTATTTCAGTAATCCAGGCATTACTTGTAACACGAACGGGCTTATTAATCTCACAACGATTCTCGAATCTCTCCGACGACCTTTCAGTCACCTGCACATGAACATTGATCTCGCTGTAACAGAACTCCTTCTCGACCTCAGTTCTACTCACCTCAACCCTTTCTTCGCAATCAGACTAGAAGTCTACTTTTAAACAGACATCTGGGTTACGAAATCAAATACTAGGTATTCAATTATTGGAACAATCGTAGCAAACACTGCTTACTCTCGAGGGATTCCACTGTTTTGCTTTTTTTAAGGAAGCCTGCAATGGCCAGGTGCGCTACAGAACTCAGCTATGATTTACGCGCCTTGGATATTCATGCTTTCCTCTGAAAATATTTAGTTAACCAGCCAGTCGATGAGCAACTTCTTCAGCTCGTTCAGTCAGCGTCTCCCGACTCAAATGCGCAATGGCCAGTGGTCAATGCTCATCTGCAATGTTGGCCCTAAGCAAGTGGTAGAAGTTCTGTAATTCCCACTGCAGGGGTGGGAGCCCAATGCAAAGGACAACCACTGCCGTACTTTGACCTGCGCCTCTGTGCCTTCGTGTCAACAGCATGAATTGAAATAGTATAATTGGTCGACTTTCGAAAAAAAAGTTGAGGTCAATGAAAACCTTTTATAAAATCGACTTTTATAAAAACTAAAGACAAACACGACAATGTAATTTGAGCATATCTCCATGTTGATTAATTGTTGTAATGCAACTCACAGGAACTGGCAAGTGAATGTTGGAAATGTGATATTTGGGAGTCTGCTCTGCTACCCAGGATGGCCAAAATATTTGATTGTCCATAAATCATAAAACAAGCATTTGGATAAATCCATTCAAACAACAATGCAGTTTCTACTACATTCACTCATCTGCGGGCCAAAGTAAATACAATTTATTTCGAACTCTGCAATACAGCATTTTTGTTTCCTCTATGAAGTCCAGGCCACCAAAGGCCACAATGTTTTATTTTCTCAAAGAACATTGATATTTACTTTTTCTATATTTGTTCTCATTCGTACGTGACAGACACCGTTACATAAAGAACCAAGGGCTTTTAGTGCAATTTATTAGCCGTTCTATAGCCACCCATGGATAGGTGGATTGATAGCCTAGGAATCAGGGCATCTGGTATGCAGCCTATTTTTCATGGCTTGTGATGTTTGGTCCTCCCCTAGATCAACTCAGCCTTAAATGAGCACTAGTGCAGTGTGTAAACATATTTTGGAGACAAAGGTGGTTGGAAACAGTGCTGACCACCCACCCCTGTGTGTGCCATGCTTGCCTTGATAGATGTTCGCTCACAGCACTTGCCCCAACAGTTAAAGGCTATGCAGGGAATATCTGTCTTTGTATTTTAGTGTTATGTTGGATCATGCTTCTATGGGAGCATAGAAGGGAAATCCTAACAAAAGATTTAGCTTCACTACTTTCTACTGCCCACCTTATAGCCCCACCGCCTATAACAACCTGCTGTGACTGGTGGTCATGAATACAAACCACTATCCAGGCTTCGCTTTCCCAGATCTGATAAGAATGGGTGCATTCTGGGTGGTTTGGTCAGAGACACACTCGTTGGTATCCTCACCTAACTTTACTCCACTTACAATGGGAACTTTGCTATCTCATGGGTAGGCAAGGGCCGCGTGCGTGGCACTTGCCTTACCACAATCTCCCATGCGTCTTTCCGGTCTCAATATTTGCTCACAAGCGGCACTTGTTCCACTGGTCTATTCAGACCAAAGGGGGCATCTTGGCACCTAACTGAGTGCAAGTTCATGTGCGTGCGTGCTTGCTTGAACGCACATGTTGGGCAGGGTGAGTGCACATATTGCAAATCCCAAAAACCGTAGAAAGAAAGACTGTCTGTCCTTGGATCTTATTTTCAGTGGTGCAAAATAAAATATGTAACATAACACTTTTCGGACAGAACATATGCAAGGAACATAAAGTGGGTAAATGCAACTAGCAGACAAAATGTGCTTTTCATATCTCACTTGCAAGTGTGCACGTGCATGCCTCGCCCTGACCATGCGAGTCCCTCTGGGGGGCTGGACACAATAGGCGCTGCCCAGCTCAGTCATACCACGAAAGGTCGGCCAATTCAAGTGCACGGCATCAATGCGCTTCGTACAGCAGAAACAATCGTTAAGCCGCCAGAGCAGTGTCTGCGTGGCCCAGGGGCTGGCCTTAATGTCCACGTATTTGTGTTGAGCAAGCTATGTTTGAATCCTCCCAGCACTGAATATTTCAAAAACGAGAAATCCCATATGAATATAGTTGTCCTATAAACACATTAGTCGGTTTATCCAGAGTGGGTGGCCATCTATTCGGTTTAAAAATCTCACCTGGATCCACGCCTGTGCCATTACTCAGCATATGAAGCATCTGGTTCTGATTAGAGGGACCACGACCTTGTCCCTGGATGGTTCATCTGTTCTTTAGATGCTGTGCAAAAATAGATATTTACTAGGAGGAGAAATGTCTTAATCAGTCTCACGTTCATTATTTGGAATGGCAGTCTGCTCGGTATGGATCTTTAAAAATGACCAACTTTCATAGTTGCATGGAATGAGTCAGCAAGCAATAACTTAATTCATATGCTCACTATTCAGCCACTGAATTGCTCATGTAATTATTTTACTATGTATACAACTCATAATATGCTAATGCCATGGAACTATTATTAAGCTAATGGGACAAATGAGACAGAACGTATGAGACCGTCAATACAAGTTAATACGAATGAGACAGAATCTTACTGTGACCGTAATTGTGGCAAATTATCAAATCATGAGCGGGGAGTAGAATTATTCTGCACGCATTCCCACGCCAATTCAGTCAAAGCATTTGCTTGAGCATAATTCACCACACTGGCCAGGCAGCTGCAAATGTCACTCGCCACTGATGATAAGTACCGTGGCCGGGAATTGAACTCGGCTGCTGAGTTCATGGCGCAGTGCATTGCCCACGGAGCAAAGCGCTCACTACCTGGAATCACTCAATGCCTACTTTTCCTGTGTCTTCTACCCCTCTCCAGGAAGAGCTCCTCAATATGTTTTCAGGGAAAGAAGTTTATCGATATTTCAGTGCCCTCAAAACATGTGGATTAGACTTCGCCCTCCCTCGCTCCCCCTAACATGTGTGCTTGTGGCATGTTGACCGATCCCTTCGTTATCCAAATTGCCATCGGGCAGCGCTCATTTCTGTTGGCAGTCAGTCCTGAATCATTGGTGGATATTCCACGTTCTTATGACGAGCGTCCGTTTTTTATATCGGGGAAACCAGTTTTCATTTGCCACTTGAAGTGGTCATTATTTTATTCGCGATGTAGAATGTTGGTCTGAATTGACCCACGACCCTGAACCCATGACCTTCTAAAACCGGCGGCCAGCCACATAGTATCTGCAATAAAGGTATTTTTGTCATCTTAAATTAGGTATATTAAGTAATTAAATACTGTAAATGATTGTTGATCACATTATAAATGACAGTATATTTATTTAACAAAATACGTATTTTTTTCATTTAGCCAAAAACATATAAACTTTTCACAATTTATAAATGTCACTACATCTGTTTTAATCAAGTTTATTATAGATTAAATCGTTATTTTTAATGAGGTACGGATCATCCTAGTTCACTCCGACTATGAATTGGCTAAACGTGTTGTTCTGACGGAGGAGAAAATGCCCTGCTCTGGTGTGCCACTAATTAGAAGCAGGTTTCTAAGAGTAGCTCGTGAGTTAATGGTCTCATCCAAGTCAGCACTGGCTCTGCAATACATCTGAACTTGGAGCAGCCGGGTAACTCAGTGGGAAAATGCCAGCGTTTGAGCAATAAACCACCAACAAATAAGGTTTTGTACCTCGGTAAAACTTGTTTTTCTTGTCCATGCCGCCATCGACTGGTCCCTTAGTTCGTCATCACCGCAGCAATTCCCGTTAGGGAATGCCTGATCACAATTAGGCGTCCACTATTCATTCAGTCTCTGCCTGGTCACCAATGATTGCGAATATATATACATCTCGCGAGGGTGCTTCAATGGGTAAAGAGCGTTGAATAATTGTGTAACTTATATCAGCACGATTGTGTTATAATTGCATAGTTAATGGACATGGTCCTGCTAATCACGTGTCTTTTTCCAGATGTTTACACTAATTGCCAAATATGGATGCTCTTGCCCAATCGCACATTAGAAGAGCGTTGAGCTTTTATTTGTATTTGTCTTCTGAGGATTATGATGCCTCAACCATTCTTATATTCTGCTTTTTGAACCATGCATGACCTCACCACAATTCACCAACCAAACATTCAACCAAGTTTCTGCATCACACGTGCAGGCCACCACACCTGGCCAAACACATGCCACTATTACACCTATCCGTATTGCTTGCACACACTGCAATTTCGTCAGCTTATAAGCTGGTTCCAAACAAGCAATTCGTACATTTGATTATAAAAAAAGACCCAAATTGAATGGATCGCTGTGCCAGCAAGAGGGGTGTCTTCCCTCGTGAGGGTTAAAGAGACGTCGTGACGCATGGCAGCCGGGGTTGGCTCACAGGCCCCTGAACGGCTGCTTTTGGCGTGGGCTCGCGGGACGAGCCGGAATCCGAAGGTGGTTCCATTCTTGAGTCGACACCCGTTTTACATTGGCAAGGTTGAATAACAAAAAAAAATCCACAATAAGACAGAGTAAATAGAACCTTCAAAGGGAATCGATAATTGCAAGACAATAGCGTGCAGATGTGCAAACCAAAATTTCATGTTATTTTCTCAATGAAAATGAATTGTACTTAAAATGCACCGCACTGCATTGAGAGTTACTGTATCATTGGTAAGTCATGACAGCGACGCTGTCGCGTTGCCGGGACGAGTCCTCTGGACTGGCGATGCCGACGTCGCGGGTTCGATCAGATCTCGAGCGGTTGCAGCGATGGGGCAGGTTTTAAAAATCTCCCTCCCCCTGACCCCCCCCCCCCCTTGCTTCTGTCCACTCTCCAGCCACAAAGACCACAGTTAGTCGATCAGCATATCACACGTGGTGGGATTTAAGTGTGGGTATCCCCACCTCTTCCAAGATGTGTGGCCAGCGTGGGAAGAGTAGGCCAAACACTATTTAGATGTGTTTCTCTTGAGCTCTGCCGAGTGGAGGCCCAGCACTGGCATCAGCCAGCAATTGCACAGCTGCACCTTTATTATGTTTCACCATTATCTGAACGCATTCCCAAAGGCTCATACAATATATGTATTCGCTTCAAGCTCTTCCCGTTTGGTAGGAATGGACTCTGTATGTTTTAGATAAAAGCTGAATGTTAAATACCAGAAAATTGAGCTAAGGTTCACCTCTCGACTCCCAGCCCCTGCCTAGGGTCTGCAGGCCCGCCTGAATCAAAGCACGTGTTCTATTTCGTGTAAAGGTGGAGAGAGAGAGAGAGCAGTGGCATCAAAGCGCCCGAACTGTCTGTGTGGTCCCGATGCTACCTCCCCTGCCGAGAGCAAGCCCAGCTTCCTGCACGCCCAGGCCGCCGTTATCATCCCCACCGCGCTCGGCACCTTTACATACTGCACAGTCTAACAACAGTTTAAAGCGTTTGTTTGGAAAAGCTCCATGTATTGCACAGGTTTATTCAAAATAACTCTTAAAACAATGAGTGAAAATCGCGAAAGTTCAGCCAAGTTTTGAGGAGACATTAATGCAGATTACTTTGCATAATGCCATCTTGGGACAGTTTCTGTATGCTAGTAGCAAGAATGTTGATTAGCTGCTCAATCGTTTGATCAAAAGTCCATATTTCCCGGCTAATTTTAACAAGAATTACTAAGAATAACTACGTGAAGATAGGTTCCATAGGTTACCTTCAGCTGATACGTATATTACTTTTGGGAATTTCATTACAACATTGCAGCACTCGAAATGAGTCATTTTATGAGTGTACTCAGGAAGCCTCAATAATTAGGCCCAACTTAGATATTTGGCCATTTTTTGTTTTGCACATTGGAGGATACTCAAGTGCCCAAGGATAAGGGAAAGTTATAAAAGAGCCAACAACTTGAACTCTGCAAGCGTTGCATGGCAGACACAGTGACGTACTCTTGTGAAGTGTGCACGTGGTTCCTTGAAATATTCATCGACTTTATGGTGGGCTTGCATAATGTAGAAAATCAGCGCAGCCTTTCGCAATGTAGAAAACGACGACCACTCTCCTGCTGCGTAATCCACAATGTGTGTTGCGGCACATGTGCACACCAGGCGTAATGAAGGGCCTTGACATCCTGAGACAATCCAGACTCTCTGTTGAATGCTAAACATGAATGTTAAACTCCAGCACTACTTAGACACCCCCTCGTAACATAACCACCTCTTGGCAGTGCTAGTCAATGAGTGTGAGTGATTGGACTATGTGCCTCATAATAATGATAAGAAGGGACTTTCCGTAAGGTGTTGGTAGGCCACGGAGTTAGTTTTATAAGACCAATGCATTTCCCACGGACCCCAACACCTCAGCAGGTTGCCGGCATTATTTCATCCAGATAGAACAATCTATATTTTAATTTCATACTTTTTCAACATCTGTTTTCTAAGTTGTGTATGTGTGTGAGTATGTTTGCTCGCTAACAGTACCTGACCCAACAGTCTGTAAAGGCGATACGGGGGATCTTTGTCTTTGCTGAGTATGTGTGGTGTTCATATAAGAACAAGACAGGCCTAAAATGAGTACCCGGTGCGGTGTGGACAAACTGGGAAGGGCAAGCAAAGGTTGAAGGTGGACATGCTTGCGTATGGATGTTAATATCAGACAGGGAAATGCTGGTCACCGGAACTGTGACGCTCTTCCTCTGACCCTCGCACCACCACCACCACCACCACCATCTCCTGCGTTGCATTTCCCCTGGGCCACACTTTGTTTGCTTCACTGAAAATCACATGGAAGAGCACATGGGATGATGTTGGAATCTATTTATTTGCATCAAGCGAGTGAGCCCATGCCCAAATCAGCACTGGGAGCAGCTCATTGGTCTGAACCGACGGTGGGTTTAATATATACTCCTCTGACAAGGACAATGTTCTCCATAGGGCAACCACAGTTGACTTCCATGGAGGAATGGTCGGCTGTTAATTTATTTGTTCAATGAGTGAGCTAAACATATCACTTTTTCGAATTGAAGTCCCTCACACCCTCGTATCATATTGTATTTTCGCCTCTCGATCTCAAATGACTTCTTTCCCCTATAGCCCCCCCCCCCCCTCACAACCATCTCACATTTTACATTAAAACAAAACATAGCAACGAATAAACGTTTTCCCTTGTCATTTCTGAGTACTACCATGGTATCTTCTTTATAGCTGGAGATGAAAATTACTCTTGATGTGTTACTCTCATGTCAGTGTGGCTGTTTTAAATAAACTTGAGTCAAAGGACCCCCTGATGTTTAACATCTTCGCAAGGGGCAGCTTCGTCAAACTCCCTCTCCACCGTGGACGGACGTGACCTCAGCCACCCGTCAACGCTGCCGCGCCCCCAGAGGGCCTCTACCACTGCTAACGCCACATCCCCCCCTCACCACCAAAGTGTACCCACCTGGGGATGCTGATGCATTGTTGAGCTGAAAAGTTTTGGCATCCAAGGCACGGCACGCTGCAGCAGCAGCGGCATATTCTAAATCTGGTAACTATGACCCTGGTCATTGGGTGAAAGGTTGTCAGAAAGCGAGTTGATCGCTGGATCGCAGGACACTTGACCCAATCACCAAATATTTACCGATTGCACTGTTAGATATATTGCGTGATATAGCTAAAGCATACGTGTGGAGCTATTAATGTGTAGACATCACAATACTACTTCGACAGGCCTCTATTACCCAACACAATATGATAACTCTATCAAGATGAGTTAACATATGTCAGTCTACTGATAATCTTTGACTTCTGTAATAAATTCTAATGATAAGCTAAAATTATTGTGTTTGTAATGTCATTGGTGAGCAGGCATAGAAATCAACTCACTGCAATGAAGAACGCCGTTTATATGCAGGTGGATGAAGCTCGGATTCGAAGTCAGGATCTCAACGGCAATGGCTTAGTGCTCTGAGCCACCCAACCTCACGTGAAACAAGACCTCAACATACACAATTCTATGTATTGCCAATATTAGCTGGCACGAAGAAATACCAAGGTACTGAGGAATACTCAGGGAAACACGGTACCGAGTGATAGGCATCACTTTTCAAGTGCTGCAACAAAATCGCCCAGAAATACCTGCAGCCCAGAAATACCTGCAGCCCAGAAATACCTGCAGCCCAGAGCAAACTTGGCCCAGCAGCCACGAGGTGTGGCAGCGGGTGAAGCAGGCCACTGGCCATGTGAGGCAAGGTCAACCAATGACCCCATCTCACCTCTTGCTTCC
Organism: Lampetra planeri; assembly: GCF_965212315.1. NCBI lineage: Eukaryota > Metazoa > Chordata > Hyperoartia > Petromyzontiformes > Petromyzontidae > Lampetra > Lampetra planeri. Next base: position 14,277,940 of record NC_136118.1, on the reverse strand, counting down.
CTACCACCTCGCACCCCACCACCGCCTCCCCACCTTCCATCTGCCTCCCATGCACGGCTGTGCACTTGCCCTTTAAACACACCCAAGGTGTCTGCCTGGGACTGGGTGGGCCACACATGGCAAGGGCTAAAGAGACAGCGACCTCTTGCCAATGACCTCAACGCCAACACGGGTTACCAGAGGTGTGGACTCGAGTCATGTGACTTGGACTCGAGTCAGACTCGAGTCATGAATTTGATGACTTGCGACTCGACTTGGACTTGCATAACAATGACTTTGTCCCACCTATGAGATGTGGACTCGAGTCATGTGACTTGGACTCGAGTCAGACTCGAGTCATGAATTTGATGACTTGCGACTCGACTTGGACTTGCATAACAATGACTTCGTCCCACCTCTGCGGGTTACACACATGTATGAATTCACAACTCAAAATATTAATGTAATCATTCGTAAGCACAGCCTGCCAATAATATTATTAACACTGCCTAATATTAAAAACAAAACATCGGGTTTCCTGCCCCCCAGCCAGCCCCACATATACACTCCTTCACATGAGGTGCGGCGTCGTCAAAGCCCGAAGTGATTTCCTTCTCAGATGAGCATTGAGGAGGTGCCCATCTCCTACTTACAGCATTGAGCCAATGGTGGGAAATACGACGTTCCTATGGCAGGGATGAACCCCTCCATATGACACCCACTGCTTATTTCCTTGCAAAGTGATAGCTATTTTATCGACTCCAGAAGTATGATGGGTTGAGTCAGCTCCAACTAGGAATGAACTCACAATCTTCTGTTTGTGGGCCGCTTGCTCTACTGCTGAGCTACGTGACCAGGTATAGGTACATGCCAATTATATTTCTTAATAGCAGGCCTAGAGAATTGCCAGACTCGAAACAATAGTTTAATCTGCATTGTTACTCGGCACTAATATCTGTAATATATATGACAGCAACTCTGTGAGTGGACAGTTGACACCTCAAAAAATATATTACGAGGGCAGCAAGGCTTTCCACCCTGCATTCTATGGCTGGAGCACGTTGGCAATGTCTGGTGCCAGTTCGTGATGCGCATGACAATCTGCACAACGCGAAGTTGTGGCCATGCACACAATTCATTATATTTCTACGTCGAAATGACCAGGTCCGTTTAAAGACACAAACAAATATCTCTCATTGTATTGATGCACACCTCGTGTGCAGTGACACACACCTATGGATGTATGACCTGAGTTGTATGTTTTGTAATAAGAAACACAATAAGTGAATGCTACGTTTGTTTTGTAAGTTTGTTTGGTTAAATGAGACGAAAACTCGAGAGACGAGTCAAATTCTTTGCAAGGGAAAGTAATTGTCACGTGACTCTCAGGAGCACCACATAAGTGCCCTTGGTTAGGTTGCTTAAATACCTGTAAATACAACATTATATATATTAAATATGCCAATAATATATTTTATTGGACCAAGTGAGATTTCCAAAACTTTTTTTTACTATTAAATATATTATATTTACTAGAGTGGACTATATATGCACATACTATTAAACTACATAAGCAGCTGTTTGCCATTAGCTGTGCTCTGTATGGTTTATATTGAAATGGGAAGAGGCCACGCTAAGTTGCGCGCACACGTGGCGTGGGTTAGTGTTCGCTGTTCTGGCAGTGCAGCTCAAAGAATCCGTGGGCCTGGATCAAAATGTGTGTAGCCGAGCGATCCATCACGTGAAGAAGCCCAATATATAATCCCAGGATCGTTCCCTCCCGGTTCTCGGTGTGATTAGGTCGCTCGGAGTATGGGTATGGATTCTCAGGGTATGGGGAGGCCAAGAACAACTGGCCACGAGGCTTCACTCACTGTTTTCTTTGTGGCAATATTTCCACATTCACAGAGACAATCATTAACATTTTCGTTTAGATTTATGTTTACGTTCAATTACAAACGACCACGTTGAGTTCATTGCGAGTGCGATAAATGTGGGGCTTTTGGCTTTGAAAAGCAATCAGATGTTTCTAAAATTTCATGAGAAAACACATTCCTGCGGAGGGAGCTGGTAAGAACGTTGGGTTGCTCGGTCAATGGCCAGGGTCAACGGCGACGTGGTGTATTCCGCAAATATGCCCGACTGTGAGGGCGGGCACAAGCCGGCGTGAGTAGGTTAAACGTTGAGTTTTATAAGGGCACCACGGAGTGACCAGCCCCTCCCCTTCCCACCCTGCCCCACCCTCTCCACCCAGCCCCACCCTCCCCACCCAACCCCTCCCTGCACGACGGACACAATAATCCCCTGTGGGCTGGTGTAACCAGGATGTTCCTACCAGTATAAAAAAAAATATTGTAAATATGTTTTAAAGTCACGGAAACATTCAGCTATATATATTTGGTTGTTATAAATTATGAGGGGCAATAAAGGTTTACGCAATTGAATATCACAAGTCTGCAAAGATTTAGACAATGTCTCCTTCATATGGTTTGCTTATTTATTTTGTTCCCTATAATCTTACGCATAATCTTCCACAATGACGCTAATGATTATTTCGTATTAATTATGATTTAGTGTTACGTGTATTTATATAGTTAGAGGTTGACCGGGTCGCTCAGACGTCAGAGGACTGAGTTGGCAGAGCCGAGATCCTGGGTTTGAATCCAGGCAGCTGCCTGCAATTAAACCGGGGTTTCAAGCGCAGGCAGTTGATGGCCTCAGCCCGCTCACCAATGCGTGCACAAAAAGCACAATGTTGTATTTGGCTTTGTAATTAATTTGACTCGATTCCAGTTCTGAGAATGTAAATGCCAGAAGCGTGATATATATGTCTCCTTTCATGGGCAATTCTCTATCACGGGATGATCAACTGCTATTGTGAGAGTTTCAAATGGATTATTCACCTTATGATGTGATACCGACAGCACAAGTGGGACAACATTTGATAAAAAAAAAATACAAAAGGATTAAGGAGTCTATGCTTAGTTACAACTGTTACTTTTTTTTTAACGATCACCGCTAAGAATGTTTTGTCACACGTGTTATGGTTTTTATGCAAGATCTGGGTTGCAGATTAACCGTGCTTCGTGAATAAAGATGAGTAGTTCAAGTTCATTTATTTGGTATAGCCCTGTGAGCGATTCGGCTCTTGAATCGGGTGCAACCGCAACAAACAAAAACATGAACAAGAGAACATCTTAAAGTGAGTAAACATGTGCTCACGTACGCCTGTTTAATTATCAGCTGCTTCTCAGTGCCCATGTGACCGCAATATACGTCGGCGAGGAAAACTATGAATTCGACATCTTTACTCAGATTGTACACAGGTAAACAATAGATATGAGATTGTAGAGCCGAATTTACATTTATTTTGTATTGACCTCTTTTACCCAATACAACACGGCGCTCTTTGTGACGTATCAATAAAGGTTTGCCATAAGTCAAACCGTTTCGTCCATAACAAAAATACATTTTGGTAATCAGATCTGGAAAAGGTTCAATTAAGGAGGGGGGGACAGTTTAATATAATTGGAGAACTTACCATGGTGTTTTGCATGTACCCTTACTTATCTATATAGCAATGCATGTTGGCTTCTCAACTGCCACCAATAAAAAATGACCACCTCAGAATCCAAAATGTGTCTGCTGGCTCCAAATTCCACCCCACATCGACCAAGAGATTGCCGTCACCATGTTCAAGATCATTGATGTCCTTTCACGTGCCCTCCTCTCCAGCAACCAATACCTTTAGTCAACACCCCCAGTCATCCTTTATTTGACGGGAGGTCACTCTGTCTCTACTGCTGGCCTTGAGGCCTGGAATTCCCTTCAGATGAATGTGTGTGCACAGCTGAGACAAGCTGCCTGTTCAGGCTCAAAACTTTCCTCTTCTCTTCTGCCCATGACTGGCTTTAAATATCTCTTCTCTGGCCTGAGAATTCTACCCCTCATGCCTTGCTGTAAACACCATCTTCAACCTGTGTAGATGTACCCAGCGTGGTCTCTGAAAAAGAGCTTTATAGCTCATCGGATTCCTCCAGTATAAAACACACGGCTGCTTGCGTTGTGGCCGAAACGTCGTGACAATTGTATTTTATTATGTTTTATTTTTATTTTTTTATTATTTCCCTTCTACGTGACTTTACCGAAAGAACCAAGAAGACCTGGACTTGAGTTTATGCAACACTTGAGGTGTAATTCTGTCACGTCTGAGAGTCCAGTTGGAGTCAAGGTCGTTGTTGTACCTTACCTACTTACACACACACACACGTGCCCATTATATACTTAAATTACCCAAGCCCCTATTTTCTGCCAGGCCTCATTGCAAGCGGCATCTGTATGTCATTATACTCTGGAGAGGCTGCTGGGTGGGAAAAGCAGAGGTTTCTGCCCTTGATGCATATTAATGGTATGGAATCCATTTAACTCGACCATTGTCATTAAGTCTTTCAGGTAGGAATAAGTAAAGTAAAAAAAATCCGTGTTCATTTAAGGCTCTGCTAAGGCTTGAATGTCATTCTAGGTATATCCCACAATGCCCTGAGATAAAATAAAATAAAATCATCTTCACGTGCTTTGTGGAGTTTTCACTTCTTCATTTTCAGATTTTTATTTTGCGATGTTTATGGTTTGGTTTTTTTCTCACCAAAATTTGAAGAAAAATGGTTATCTTGTAAATATTAATCTGGTTCTTGACTGTTTGTTCGGTGCATCGTGAAACATACGGTAAAAGATGGCTGTGCATCTCAGGGGGGTCAAAATGCATGTTCTAGAGCAGCGAGGCGCACATAATTGAGACCCTAGGTTCAAATCTAGGCAGCTACGATGCTGATGTATCAAACTGATTACTGATGTTTGTGGTAAACTATTAATACATTGGTTATTTAAACTAAATTCCATCTAGCCTTGCAGCGATGGCTCCCAGTTATATGTGCACACAATGGGTAAGTGGCATGCAGTAATGAAGCACTCCTCAGAGAGCTTGAAGGAGGGCGTCTCGTGCTGGTTACGCCAAGGTATATTGAAGGCAACTCCAGCAACGCTTTTGTGACATCATCGTCCAAGGCAATTCCTCAAAACGATGTGAGGCTCTGGCCATAAGGAGTTTCAGAGCGTTGTTTAAATAATGAACACAAGTTGAAAATGATATGGAGTGATGTTTACATTTACAATTTTCTTTTTAGGCTCACATTTCATTCAGAGTTTACAGCGATTATAATCAATGTTATGGTTTACAGTGATGAAAATTAAGATTAGTATTGGACTTTAAGCTAATTATGGATGGAATCAGGTTTGCATTGATTGAGAGTAAGGCTCAGATTAACAGTCAATGTGTTTAGGTCTGTGACCATGTAGACTGAGAATCTAGCAGCTAATGTGCTTTGCACCAAGGCAATTTGAAAAGGACTCGATGGTTTAAATTCCACTGCCACCTATACTCGCTGCAGGGCATCGCAAAAAAAAAAATCCTGGCATGATGAATTGGCTCTTTCGACATGCCGACCCCAGCTTTTAAGCTATAAACCTGCACCAGTGGATCCCGTGCCAGGGTTTAGGGTTCACCCCGTTTGCTTGGCACACCGAGCAGTCTCATAACACCCGTAAACTTGAATCGGTACAAAGATATTCCTGCCAAGTAATCCTCAACAAGCGGGGGACTTTGATTTACGAGAGCCTCCGGAGGCCTCGTGCTCTGCCCATGCTCAGATCTCGCACTCAGAAGCGCTCTGTGTCTCAGACAAACATTCACAGTTGTGTCCATGTTTTGAATTTTGCTCTAAAAACATCCCTTTTGTCTGTGCTCCAGTGCTGAACTCTGGTACAAGTTTCAATCCACCAGACTATCTGCGCAATTCTCCGCTGCCCCTGTGCTCCATCGCCGCTTCAACAAAATATATTTTTTCGGAGCCGAGCTGGAACCCCTCACTTCTGTTTCCCATTCAGACAATGAAAACCCCTCCTTCTGTAAACTGATCTAAGTATTCCTCTCTCTCTCCAACATCATCTACACTCTTCATTTCTCTAATTATACCCAGACAGTGCAGGGCACACCTATGGGCTATCTGCCCATGGATTGTGATGATGATGATGACCCAGACAATCCTATTTATATAATTACGCATTATAAAATAGAATACAACAGACACTATTCTATGTGTAGCCATACATGCCTATTTATGAGTGTCAGTGCTGCCAGCTTGGATCTCCCTTGCAAAAGAGAAATCTAGTCTAATTGAGTTTCTAAATTATTGAAATACAATGAGACTTACTCACCTCAACTCTAGTCTGCCACCAATATATCGAATTGTCTACCACCATCTTGCACCTCATCGGGATCAGACTTGGTGATCGGACAGAGCGTGCACAACGATGCGATGCGATGCGATCAAGGAACGCAAGATCGAATCACATCCTGATTGGCTGATTGGATTAATTCCAATCAATTGAGTGGATGAGAACACAAAAAGAACATTTTAACAGTTACAACATAGTATCAATGTTTTCGTGTTCTACTCTGACATAGGAATTAACACCCTGAGCCACATATTCACCCCCAAGGTTGCTCAGGAAGGGCATCTGCTTCTTTGCCCCACAAAGAGGAACCTACAAAGTTATTCCACCAGACGAGCGACGTTTTACTTTACAGCGCTGCATCAGCAACAACTACAAAAAAACGCAGCCAGCTAAAAATAACCAAAATAATGATATATTTAATTCATTAGGATCATTACGACGTTAAGTATTTTGAGCAGTGATTCTCTTAACGCCATGATTCCCATTAGGGTGATGCATTGCCTTGAAGTCAGGTCAACTGCAGGTCCAACAGAAATCTGCGGAAGGCCTTACTTGTGTATTCACATTTCATTATTTTTTGTTCAGTAATGATGTGAATTACTCACAGAACCCTGTGCACTTGAAACTAAAGTGCAAATGTTGCCATGGATTGTTTGCTTTATTCTCTGAAGATGAAAATAACTTTTGTGGATATTTACTGAGCCCTGCCGGTACAGCCGAATTGACTTGATGATACTATACCACTCCTGCCACAAAATGCTCTGGTTTGGCATATGGATGATGCTATATGGCTGTAACTATTCACCCCCTCTTGTGAGTATATGAATTGTTGCAATGTAGGTTCAGAAGGATCAATGTAAATGTACATGACACACATTGGGGAGCCCGTGTCAAGGCTGGCCATGTTACGGCGCTTTAGAAGTCGTCATTATTATTGGTACTACATTGTGTGAATGTTTGTCTCGAGTGGCTACAGCAGTCAAACGAACTCGCAGAACGAACATGGTTGTGCGACTAATAAAGACAAAGATCGCCCGCGTGCCCTTCAGCAGACTGTTGGAGAAGTCCTGTACGAGAGCACCCGTGAAGGCCGGCACAGCACATGGGGGGGGGGGGGGGGGGGTGGCCAACACTACCTTCGTGTCCCCAATGCTGATGCTTTCACACGGCATCATATACTCATTTGAGGCTGAGTCGAACTAGGGAAGGCCCAAGACCAGCTCACATATTCGCCGCTGTTTTTGGTCGTGAGCGGGAATCGAACTCGAGTCGGCGGGTTCGCAGTGCCGTGCGCTAGCAGCTCATGCTCGCACACCCTGGCGAATACTCGCACACAGGCACTTAGCATGTAGATACACACATGATGGGTACATAACACACCAAATACAAAGATACCCCAGATTGCTGCATAGTGCCATAGATTCTGTTAGCGAGCACCTATCAAGTAGTGCTGTAGGCACTGTAGCCCAGCAACATCTTCTCTCTTCAACCAACAGTGCTACGGTTATTCCTTTACTCTGAGTAAACCTAGGGGACGCCTACGCCAGATGCCAACTGCCACAGTCGCTGTCTATTATCAAGAATCAGAAACACATCACCTGCACCAGAGTGCAGTGGACTTAACGTCTGCTATGCCAATGCTCACATACACATCCATGTTCACACTACAATACTACAATTGTTATTTATACACCGTCTAAATGAGACTAGCATCTCAAATCTGCGCAACACACATGAAGTTCAAATTGAAGTGCACACGGCTATACACTCAATCACATGTAGGAAAGAATGCACAAACACAAGTTCGTATTTAATTCTGCGCACACACACACACAGACGCACTCACACACACACGTGTGCGCAGCATGAGAATCCTCCCAAGCGAGCGGAGGCTCTGGCTGGAAACGGCCTTTATTTACTCACGTTACACTGTTGCGAGCAATCCATTAGGGCAGGGCCTGCCCAATTATGGCATGACATCAAAAACAGTGTCATTTTACAGCGCTGCCGCGGGCGCTGCGGCGAGCCTCCCGGAACGCGCACGCGCATTCCTGCTGCCCTCGTCAATTCCCCAACCCCGATTTCCCGGACGAGACCCAGAGTGGGAACCTCACTCCGAGCGGGAACCTCGTGACCCCCGTTAACCCTCGCCCGGCCCAGCGACGGTTGGGATGCACCGTCCCAATCAACCGTGCCGACAAAATATTACCGGTTTTTATTTTATTTTATTATCCGGCCAGATGCCACTGTGGCAGATTGATTAACCCCGATCGGAGTTCGATTATCGGTCAGAGGTCGACTGGGCTCATCCCTTTGTGGTGGCTTGAATATGTGCCACGTTTGTGGAAAGTTAATGTTCGTTGGATTATGATTGATATACAACCACCTGCCATAATAATGTGGAATTTAATCGATGGTATTGGCCTATTCTTGCAAATAAATGAGAACCAAGCTTGTGAGCTCATTACCTCAAAATTTCAAGTTCTGGTTTGAAATGTTTCACATTTATAATGGCTGGATCATGGAGACATCATGACATCTGTGGGACTCCTACCTGCAGGCCTACCAGGTGGCCCGTAGATTTCAGCGCTGTTCCAGATTTTTTGTTAGTTTCATTGAGCCATCAAATATATTAATAAAACAGAAAGGTATTGTCCAGTACCAGGCAATATGGGAAATTCTAGATTTGAAGCTTTCGTGACTGCAATGATTCATATTCTCAGGTTTTTTCGGTAAAGTCACGTAGGTAAAACATTAAAAGTAATGAAAGTAAAATAAAACAAAACAAAAATAAAAATAAAATTCACGACGTTTCGGAGGCAACACAAGTCTCCGTCATCAGGTGAGACCGTCACAGCCAGATTAGCTGCATCAAGTGAAGCAATGATTCAAAATGTAATCCCTTATAAGCAAGTTGAAGGGGGGGAGGAGAGGGGGGGGGAGTTCATCAGAATGTGGTAGCCAATGAATGGAACGTATCGGGAGGGAGGGGGGTGGGAGGGGGAGGGAGCCAACAAAACATTTGGCGACGGCTTGGACGCGGCTGCTGCGCACGCCAACACAATGGGCAGAAAGGGGGGAGGGGAGGTCTGATACACATGATAGAACAAAGGAACGAAAATGCCCATGTTTATACCAATGCAGGCTGAAAAATGAAGAGAGTACTGTTAAAAATAACTGGGGATGTTAACACTCGGTGAAGTAAATTAAAATAGTGCCTGTCAGATAAGATGGTCCAAAAAGTGTAATTAAGTCTTTTTTGCGTGGTTAATAACATCTTTCCAGTGATTACTGAGTTTGTACCCATCATCACGGTTGAAATTATGTCTGTGTTTGTATATTTGTATGGCTTCGTGTACAAACCTTTGATGGTAGCCAGGAGGCTTGCAGAGAACCTTGGTCTCGGAAAAGACAATATCATGAGAGCCCGCCGAGTTGTAGCAATGATCGGCAACGGCCGAAGAATCAGTTCTGCCGTGTTTCAGATCTGACTTGTGCTCGCGGACACGATCAGCAACATGACGTTTTGTTTCTCCAATGTAGCAATCACCACAAATGCAACTCAATTTGTAGACTCCAGGATACTGTAAGTCAGGAACGACATCCTTCACAGATGGAATCAGATCACGGATTTTATGCACTGTGCTGAATCGGACTTGGATCTTATGTTTGTTTAGAATTTTGGAGATCTTTTTGGTCACGCCTGCTATGTATGGTAACGTGATAGTTTTGGTCGGAGTTTCATGTGGTTGTTTCTAACCCAAAAAACCTCCATCGTGGATAATATTGCTCGCGAAAAGCCTACGTGTGACACCGGCGTACATAATGCAGCTCAAAAATGAAAAAACGAGAGAGAGGAGAGAGAGCGCGTCAGCATTGGACTGACGCACGACGCTCGGTATCAGCGATGGCGCAGAGGAGCCGCTCACCGAACTGCGAGAGGGTGTAGGCATCGTCCCCGAGCGTGAGCGAGCCCTCCTGGTACAGGGGCCCCGTCAGGTTGTGCCGCCGGGCGTGGTCCTCCAGCAGCTGGCTCGGCCGGCGGCAGTCCCGCCAGTGAGTGGGACCCGAGCTGCAGAGGGGCACGTGGCAATGGAGGTTCACATTAACCTCGTCGTTTTATCCGTCGCCTCGCCAGAGTTTCTCGCTTTTTTTTGTTTTCTCTCCCGGTAGGGTCGTGCACTGAGATGGACGTTTCGTTTTACAAGGGAGGTTGTTTTTGTAAGTGTGAGAAAAACGACATTTTCCAGAAATAAGAATGAAACAAATGAGGGGGAAAGCATTCAACGGTCTCCTACAGATGGGTTCAACAGCTCACTTGTTAAGACTCACATCTTGGGGACACCTCGCAGCCCAGCGGGTTTGGGATATTCGGACATTTCCAGCACTTTGCCTCCAAAGTTTTGGATTACAGGCCATGGGTAACAATGTTGAGCATCAAATCGCCACCATTATCATCATCGTCACCATCATCACCATCGTCACCATCGTCACCATCATCACCATCGTCACCATCGTCACCATCGTCACCATCATCACCATCGTCATCATCACCATCGCCACCATCGTCACCATCGTCACCATCGTCACCATCGTCTTCATCGTCACCATCGTCACCATCGTCACCATCGTCAGCCATGATCTTGTCACTGTTGGATGAAGGCCTGGCCCATCTCATGTGCAGGAATTGATCCCATCGTTCCAACTCCGCAGTGGCGTCCTCTCAGGCGTAGTGACGTACGAGCAGAACTAAAGTCAAGTACAACAAGTTTCCTAAACTACGTATTTGAGGAATAAAATGGGAAAACTGTAAAATATACACCTAATGTTGGTCCACATGCGGAAATAAAGAGGTTACCAAGGGCAGGATTAGATTGATTTTGGAAAACTGAATTTGATCATTTCAAGCAAAATACAATGTATAACCTCTAATGGCTCTTTTCGTGATTTACCAACCAGGCTTTGAAACTGCTGAATTGCAGATTGTGCAATGCCACCTTTCACGCCAATGCTCATTGATATAAGTGAAAACATAATTTTTTCAGTACAGTAATCAGTATGAATGCCTTTCAGGGCCCAAGGTTCACACGGTTTAATCCAACCTCAATAACGCCCTCCTGGAGCTCGTGATTATTTTTGGGAAAGTTAAAGATCCCATGGCAATATTCACAACATAAACCTTCCTTCACCTCGACAGTCCGCTGGGATAGCTCAGTTGATGGAGCATCGTGCTCTCAGTTGTGGGTTTGCGAGTTCAAATTCCAGTCAAGATCAACTCTTCCCATATCATCCCTCAGGAGTTGGTCAAATGCATACCACCTGTTGATTACCACTCTGTGAGAAGTCAACAGTGTTGTTCTATTCGTAGAGCATGATATATTTTACATATATACACGCAAGACTGAGTGTGAAGAAGTCAAAGAGAAGATGAGAAAGAGAAAAAGAGGAAACCGGCTGAAATTTCGAGGTGGCAAGGTTGAGGGATGCAAATGGAGAAAAATTGTTGTTTTAAAAATAAAAATAAATATCAAGATAGGCATGCACATAGAAAGACCATTTTATAGAGGGAAGGAGTGGGGCACAGATACACAGAAGGCCAGACCAAGAGAGATACAAAAAGTGATACAGGGGTGATAAAGGGATAGCAGGGATATGAAGTTGATTGTCTCAGCCTGGCCAGCAATAAATGCACACAAAAAAAAACCAAACTTATTCAATTTGGTTTTTCCACATTAATCGATTTATCCCAGCTCTGTGATGTAATCTTCCGGGGGGCCATTTCTCGCACTCGCACAAGGTGGTGCGATGCTCACTGCGAGAGCGTCTTTCATCCCACGTCACGATCGCAGAAGCACAACTGGCATCCGAGCGCAGCGACAGCGCGCGTGCGGCGGACAGACAGAGATGTCGTACTCACACGCAGTAAGTCGCGGGCAGGCCGCAGCACGCTCCGTGCCGCGAGAGGTATCTGTTCTCCAGGTCGATGACCGTCTCGCCGATGTTCTGATCGCGGGAGAGCAGGTCGTAGTCGTACAGCCCCACGTGGAGGTCCTTCTCCAGGGGCAGGACGCACGTCACCTCGAACACCCTGCAGCGGGGCGACACGGGGGGGGGGGGGGGGTTCAGCAGGAGACGAGGCAGGTGGAGGGTGCAGGTGAGGAGGAGGAGGGCGACACCCGGCGTGGAATTCTGCACGACTTGAGGGTAATAAGTTGGGGCCTGGGGGTGGTGGTCAGTGTAAGTGATGACTGTGGGCCGAGAGTTGTGGACCAAGCAGAGATCCACGCCTGAAGGAACGTAAGAGACACTGAGCGTGTGCGTGTAAGGGAGCAAGTGTGAGTTTAGAGTTGGCATTACACTGAGCTGAGCAGCGGCCGCTCTGTAGTCACGGCGTCAAGAGCGTTGGTTCCATCCAGAGACACGCGGACTTCAGTTTCAAAGGGACGCGTTATTTTTGGAGAGAAACGTCTTCATACGTGACTTAAACACGAAAGCCTTAAATACTCACTTTGATGCAAAACCTGTATGTCAGGGAAATACAAAGCATAGGTACGATATGTATCAAATTGTATTGCAAAGTTGCTGCCTCCAAAAAAGCCAGTGGGAAAAATATATATTCACAAAACCAGTCGTGTTTTTTAAAGAAAATCTATCATGTCTAGGCTAGACGGGACTCAGTGAAATTAGTGGTCCTAATCCAGGAGTGGAAATTCTACATTAATATGGCGGGGCCCAGTTCGTGCAAAGGATTTTCACTCTTGACCTCTCACCGAGTGGGTGCAGAGTGGCTCCTACATGGTGACCTATAATTCTAAATTTGAAGTTTTCTTGACTGCTAAATTTATAATAAGAATAAAAATAAAATTTAAAAAAATTTAATTTAGTTATTTTCATTTTTATTTTCATTTACGTGACTTTACCGAAAGAACCAAAGAATATGGTGACATATATTTGACTATATTTACATATTTACCAAGAATAACAGAAGGGCGAAGTTTTAGCTCGCTGATACAAACTCAACAAGGTGGGCTTTGCAGGGAAACTGAGGACATATATCATAGTTCAGCTTCCTGAGTCTTGGGTGGCTCGTTCTTTCCTCGTAGAGCACAGCTCAAATACATCACTTGTGAAGGCGTTCTTCTGTTCAATGTTTCATTATTTCATCATGTATGCAGTCGTGTTGCTGTGTAACTTCCATATTATGTTGGCCCTTTTGGTAAAGCGCTACAGTATATGCACAACGACTTTTAACAGACGTTCCCCGACATCTCTTCTGGACTCCTCACGACTTGACTTTCTAGGAGGCACAGCCGAGCATTAGTCACTGCCGTTTCCTTATCGTTGCGTTTTATAACAGCAGTCCTCGTCGTTTAGTGATTGAAGCAAAGGCCCATGGGACCCGCTTGTTCCTCTTGCACTGCTCGAACCTTTCATTCCCTCACTTTGTCTCTTTTCCGCAAACTTTTATAATAACCTTCTCTATCCAAGAAGCGTGGTTCACTCTTATCTATCGCAACTTTGACGGTGCGGTTTGTTGCTGGACGCTTAATGCTTTTGGCCCATTGGCCCTTTTCTCACCAACTTTGTTCTACCAAAGAGAAAGAAAGAAATGCAGTCGAGACAGATTGAGGTCCAGTGCCACGTCCCTATGGGAGATACTGAGCAGCAAGGGAGAGTGCAAGTGGCAGGGGAACTAATTCCATGGCCAAGAGTGGAGCGGGCTGCCCTCGCGACGATGGGGAAGGGGTGACCACGGGGCGTCAACTCACGCCTCCCCAGGAACGAGCGGCGCCGTTGTGCCCCGTGCGTGAACTGCCTCTGTGCGTTTTCATGAGCAATCCTCAGAAATGATGAATTGCGGTCATGAAATAGACAAATGACTGCTCCATTAAAGCAGCGGCTGCGGCAGCAGCAGCAGCAGGCACAGCGAAGCACGCTAACATCTACCACATTGCTGCTTCTTCTGGGTCCAGCAGACAAAGCAGAAATGGGGCTACGGACCAAGATCAAACATTCCGCCTTTGGCTCCATGGCGTGGGTGAGTGCTTTGTGCGAGCAATTATTTTGGAGAGCAGTAGCACAGCGATTAGTGATCCTGACTAATTGAGTTTGCTTCTTAGCTTAGCTGCCAACTTCAGTGGCAGGTAGTATCTAAACCTGTGCTGGACCTCCATTCGGTTGACTCGGCCTCAAATGACATGCGGTGTGTGAACAAGAGCACGAGGGAGACAACGGTGGTCAGGTAGGCACGGCGCTGGCTGTGCCACTCCCCTTGTGCCATTCTCTAAATGTGGCTCGAGGCCGTTTGTATGAACTTTATAAAGATTACCTGCGTAAGCAATCATCTTACGGGCGCATGAAGTGATGCAACACTCACTGTGAGCATTCCCAACAGAAATGATATTCCAGTGCCGTTGAAAGCGTCACTGAAAGTGCAAAATGGGATATAATTGTGATAAAATATCTCGTGAACGATTTTCATTTTAATTTCTTAAGGACTGATTTTTTTGTGTTGAGTTTATTGTCCTTCCCCCACACCTCCAGTTAGCACGGTTGGCTACGTACGGTGCGAAAGAAGTTCAACGTACGTACATCATCATCATCATCCATGGTCAATCCACTGGCAGATGAAAATCGCAGCTGCCGCCGCCGTTCACAAAATGTACAAACAGAGAAAATAAACAGGCAACATAAATAAAATACATTGAAGAGAACAAGAAGAGGTGCAAAATGACGGTGCAGGAGGCATCATCCACTGGAATTCACCGCGAATGACTAATCACAATGAAAATATTAACCCGTAAAAACAAAGTTTTTCACTATAAATCCTTTATATGCGTGGCATCGGTTTTATTGTATTATTCATTTCTGTTTTTCTTGAGTAAGAGTTTCATTTTTATCACATTGGTATTTTAGATTAAATATGAAAAAAAAATTCCTAAAAAGTGGAAAATTTTGGATTTTTTTTACACGAAAATAAATTGTCACGCACAGCGAGTCTGTGTGCAAAATGTCAGCTCGATTGGATCACGGGAAGTGGGTTAAAAAACGACCGAAAAATTTGCACGGTCGTAATCGCGCAAGCAAGCAAGCAAGCGAACTTAATATAAAGGATTTAAAAAAGGGTGAGCGTCGCTTTTGTGCAACGCGCGGGCACGGCACAGCACGCGCGGCACGGCACAGCACGCGCGGCACGGCACAGCACGCGTGGCACGCGATCACAGGGAGGATCTGGACGAGGTGGCGTGACTCCAGCCAGACGTGCCGCCACCGTGGACTGTCTGGAGATGGCAAGGCTGCCAGGAGGCCTTATCGTCCACACCTCATGTTTGTATTTAGAAATGTTGTAAAGCAGTGTTCTTCACTGCAAGGCCCGTGGGTCACTGGCGGCCCCTGGTGGCCTTTAGCGCGGCCCCTGACGTGCGGCCCCCCGACAGTACACAACACGTGACAACACCGCCCCATCAGCGTCATCAATGTGCTGCTGCAAACCCCCAATGGTTTCAAAAGTGTTGGCGGCCCTCACGCTGACGACGTCTTATCGGCGAGTGCCCCCCCCCCCTCTGAAAACGAGTAAAGAACACTGCTGTAAATGCAGCTTGCGTACAACTATTAATAACCTATCATTTACACGTATTTTTAATGCACTGCACCGTGGCACTCTTGAAGGCACGAGTTAAGCCAAGACCCTTTCAGAAAGATGCATCACACCGCGATTCAATTGTGCAACAAATTAAACCACCTCCACTCTCTACCTGTTTAGTAGGAGGGCCGCGATATAGTATTAGATAATATCCACAAATGCCGTATCGTCTGTTTTGCAAAATGGTCATATCAAAACAGTTGCTACGCATTACAAATTTTTCTGAACTTTCAATGGCCTACTCTCTCTTTAATAACATCACAAGATCTTTAACAATCCACTGTGAGTCAAACGACGGGTATTATTTGGATAATATATCTGCAGTATTAACCAGGGCGGCCGCTCGGTTTTAGCTGTGAACCTCTGCAACGAGCGGTGAACGCACCGGCACCACACGGCCAAGTCACTGCCTCTCTCAACATCTCCACTCAAGGTCGTTTTCAAAAGTGTCAGAACATTTATTTTTGTTTATGACCTTTTGAGCGGACGAATGCTCATTAAAGGTGTTCACGTGTTTTAGCGGCGCGGTAATTTCATACCTCTTGGATGGCAGAACAGCAGGCTACCCAATTGCGAGGTCAGAGATTAGATCGTGATCACGGTGCACTTTGTTCATTATTTCGGCAGAGGTGCTAGAATCAGGGCTACATCGATTTGGAGGGAAGTCAGCCGTGGATGTCCGACAGTTAATCTGACGCTCACCACAGGCTATTCAGAGTTGCCACAGTGGCTGAGGACTATCGCTGGAGATGAACATCACTCCACGTTTTGTTTGAGCGTGATATATCTATACCTTTTCTAAAGTTTAGCAGCTGATTTAAATTAAGTTTTTCAATTTGCAACAATGTGCAAGTCGATTACTAAATGCAGAATGTATGCTATTATGCAGCAGAAATAAGTGAATGTCATATATATTGCTTGGATACAGTGTTTTGTTTGAATATGTAATGAACCCATCGCTACAATGATAGATCTATTCCCAATAACAATAATTATTCAACCAAGAAGGCCTCAATTGAGTCTCAGGAGTTTCATGATACTTCCGAATGGTATGTTTTGCTAATTGCTTTTCGAGTGTACTATCGCTTGTGGGATGAGTAACGTTCTGAAGTCCACATAGATAACTTAGCAGCCGACTTGTTGTGCTGCAATATCACGAGACATCTGCCTTCCGGTCTAGGTGTCTGTGTGATGTAAATAATCATTCTGCAGTCCATCAACTCTGCATCCACGGTGCGACATTATAAACATGCCCCACCGACAGTGAACGCTAGCACGAGGGAAATTGAAACCGACATGTAACCCTTAGAAAACTAAAAGCCGATGCCTGTAAGTTTTTTTTCGAGAATAGAAAGATCCAGATAATTAAGACGAGGTGGCCTTATGAATAAAAACAATTCACCAGTACATACCATGAGCATCTATGCAATGGGGAAAGGCCAAGAATTGATGAACGCCTCCTGATGGAATGTGACGATGTTGGCCGTTCTGCCGCCTCGTGTGTGGCTGCCTTTGGATCATCAAAGGTGAAGAACAGAAGACGTTCCTCGGGTCACGTGCACACGGGTCCAGAATTCGCATGCAAACTACTGGGGCTGGGCTCCCTTTCCCCGGGGATCCGCGACACTTTACCAGAGCCTCCCTTTCAACCGGCCACGGCATCGCGGGCTGCAACAGAGCGGCGTGGTCACTCGCTTCCCTCGCTCTCGTCAACATCAGCACCGTGCTGTTGTTAAACAGAATGCACATCGATAAGCTGGAAAATGGTAAATATTGGCTCGGAATAGTGCAACCTATATCATCCTTCTCTACAATTGCTTCCCTCTGCCGTGTGGGGAAAGGAGGGAGAGAGGACGAGAGGATGGAGCAGGAGGGACTGGCCCCTTTGCACCACATTGCGTTTGAACCGTTGGGCCAAGAATCGGGTAATGCCCAGCACAGTTTAGGCATGCGTGCCCATTAGTAATGGAAACACAGCATCATTGCCATAGGGGCTGTCGTTAGAGGTGGTAGGTATTATTGCTCAACGTAATGTAGCTATTATATAACATAACTGGATGAATACCGTACTGAGCGGTCGTTGGGGGGAGGGGGCGTGGGATTTGTTGACCATTACTTCACCGTGTTGGTCATCGTGGGATGGAGAAGATGGGCAGCATAGACACGGGAGCATAGCAATGTACAACACTGGAGTTTGTGGCACTGCCCTCCGCTAGCCTGGCCGATGTTGTCAACAACGTCTTGTTTGCTTAAACAAGAACGCCTCTCATTATTCATTTTCAGGAGGGTCTTGTATGAGATCATTCGACATTTTGTTTTATAACGGATTCAAGAAACATGACTTCTTACAGAGATCCTCGAACTGGACCAGGGCTTGGCGTAAAACAAATGCCACGCAACAGCCTCGACGCAGAAGACCGACGCGCTTTTATTTGTTCTTTATTTATTCAGGAAAGGAAATGCTACAAAATCTATCAACATATTTCTTATTTTGTTGCCCACAATCTGCCAAGTTTCAGGTTGATTTTGTTTAACCAGATGAGGTGAAACTCAAAGAGGCCAGGACGAAGAGTCTCGTGACCTGGTGTCACCAAAGTGACAAAATAAAAATAAGCAAAATCAAGTCGAGCAGCTGTGTGTTGTTTTGTTCTGTCTCGTGAGAAACAGAAAGTACTGAACACGATTACATCGTTGTTAAATATTACATTCCCTGCAGCGCAATTCGAATTGGGCAAATTATTGTTAGACTGATCATCGTACAGTTACAAATTAAGTTACGGAAACATTAAACAGATATAGGCTATCTTTTGTACTTTCTAAACAGACAAGCATATCTTCCAAGACTGCATGAAGGTTGCAGATAATTTTGACCATCGCAGTACCTCCCATGACGGGCAACTAATCATGAACCTGTGACTATGATTGATGGGACATTAAGGCCTCCAACATTTTTTATTTCTAGACGATCGTTCAAATGTGCTTCAACTGGCCCAACACACGGAGGCTCGGTGCACGATGTTAGAGGCCTTTCCACAGCCCTCGTGGCAAGTACTGCCAACAGAGGTAGCCAAACGACTGCGCTGCATTACCATCTCACATCATTTCCCTCGATTGTTCACACCTGGAAAGAGGGATTGTAGGGAGCGTTATGGAATAATCCGTTGGTAAATGCCGTCTGCAGGCAGAGAAGTGCCGAACAGGTGGGTGGGAAGCCCCACTCACACAGAGTCCGGGGCCAAATCCAGATGTGGAGTTGTCCACACAACCGCCAAAGACAGGGGGCCCGATTCATTGAGCTATTTTGGCAATCAATCCACCATCGTGACAGTAATGTTGATTGTGATGATGGTATTGATGATTATGCGAATTATGATGATGATGAAGGTGATGGTAATGATGATGTTACCATTGTTGCTGCTGCTGCTGCTGCTGGTGATGTTGCTTCTACTGCTGCTGCAGCAGCAGCTGAAGAAAGTGACTGCGAACTGCAGCGAAATATTACAATGGGAGTTCCTTGGGGATGTAGTCAGGTAGCTCGGGAAAATAAGATGACGTTCGAGCACTCGGCAAGTTAGAGAAAGAATCAGGATTAAAATCCAGCCAGGCATCAATATTAAACCAAGCTCTCAAGTTTCACGAGTGAATTAATGGTCTCAACCCCGCCACCAAACAATGCATAATATTACCACATTGTGTAAACTTTGCTTGATGATCGCGTTTCTGTGAAATCAACTTTGAGGACTCCAGTTTGCAGACACAACAAATGACAGTCATACAGTGAACTGCTCTTGATAGAGCAAAATGCATGGCTGCTGAGTGCCGGGTGATGAGGTGGGACGATTGCATTGATTGCCATCGCAGTACCGTCATGACCTCGTCTCTAGAAGTCCTGACGCGAGTTGAAGTTCCTGACGGCCCAGAGTGTTCCGTTGTTGGGGTCGCTGCATGACCCCCCCCCCCCATAACACGATTAAAATCCCAAATAAACAAGCAAAGTGAAAAAATGCATTCCAATTAAAATGTGTATTTTATTGTTTTTGCTTTTATTGCCAACTAATGAGTAACAAAGAAAATCGATTTGTCTCATAGCACGACTGAGAACTCATTTGGGATTTTAATTGCTGTAAATATATACATATGTATTTTAATGAAAGCATTTTTGTGTAAAAAATAGACCAATAAGGGCCTCCGATATAATCAGAAGTCATGAAGGTGCATTCAATTACTGGTATGGTTTCCTATACTGGGTTCACGTCGTTCGTGAGCAGCAGCATTGTGGTTTCTGTATCGGCACGATGGATGTTGACGCTGTAAATAGCTGACCCCTGCTCCAGACTACCCAGTGCAATAATGTGTCGTGCAGGGAATCCGAGATAGTTCAGGGAGAAGGTTTAACATTGATATAGTTGGTTATTCAGACGTCACACCTACGAGAAGTACATTTTGTGGATGAAATGGGACCCAATCACAATGGGAAGTAATTTGATTGCCAACAGATTCCATCCACAATTCCATTCATCCAACGGCGTTATTGAGTATTATGCAATATTTTTAACACGTCAGTTACCCTTAAGCACTGGCAATTACTTAATCTACAGCATAACCATTTATTTACAATTTTGGGAGACATTTTAACTGACAACTGGCATACCATACCATAAAAGGGTGCATTTTTATGATGTCCCTACAAAGCAAAGTCTACCAGCTTGCCGTCAAAAACAAACAATAATGATCCTTAATGGGCTTGCACCTGGCTAAATAAGGAAGACTGAATTTAATTGTAGTGTTCATTGCGTCCGGCCAGCCCATTAGAGCCGAGGTCATGGCCAACCCAAGCCCATTAGATCAAGGCCCGAAGTGCACGCGATAAATTGAAAACACACGCTGCGGGTTGCAAGCCGGCACCTGGACACACTGACGATCAAAGACGAACGGCCGCATAAGCCGTGATTGCTTTAATTATCTGCCTAAGAAAGGCGGGCCCCCAACCGCGCTGAAATGCACTATTATAGCGGCTCGGGTGTGATCAATCAGGGCGCGTTAAGCACCGCGCCGCCACCGCTGCATGGCTCGCATTTCGCGACGGGGAAAAGCGCCCCCCCCCCCACCAGCCCGAGCACCTCCTTCATCCCTTCACCCCCTCCACAGCATTTCCAAGAAGCCACCTCCCATCCGAAAACGAGAACCAGGTTTCTAGAAGTAAAGGGCGGGCGGGCGGGCGGGCACGCGCTCGCGTAAATACCACGTAAATAATCGATGAACGTGGCCTGGCACAACAAGTGACGCGATGGCTGGGGTAAGCTGTCAGGGTTTGAGTATTTTATGGTGGCATTAAAGCAATGCCCAGCAGGAGATACCACGGAGGCCAGCTCCAGATGCCGCAGCAGATCTGTCAGAGTTGCCCCCCCCCCCCCTGGACGTTCTTCCGACGTTTACGATATCGCGTTTGTTTTGTTTGTTATTAATACGTATCGCCTTCAACTGAGCGGTTACAATATTACAAAGTTGCTGCGGATTCAAAATGGCCTTCCCGTTGGTTCACGCGACTGAAGAAGTCACACTTTGACACATTTAGACATTGACAACGCTTCCAGGATTGGGTTGCTCGTGCTGTAGTGCTTCAGTGCATGCTGAACACACTTTACAACTTTACAACCATTGCCATCAACAGACACTGCTGTCCTCGAAAAGGAAGTAGCGAATATTGTTAAGCATCAACCGTTCTTCATGGCAGCAAAAAGGAGAGACACCGTGTTTGTAAAGTGCACTTACAATGTTGTCGTTAGTTACGTCGCAAATGTCACCAATTCCCTCTTTCTCCTGCTCTTTGCTATAAAGAAGACACGTTACTCAAAATATTTCAAATATGTAGATAATTGTTGCAGTTTCTTAATGATGGTGGTAAAACTATATTCACCTGAGCAATGGACAGGTATTAGTATTGATACCACTTGCTCAGACCCTCAGTTGTCATGGAAACAAGAAGGAGAAAAGGAGCTGTCAGGCACCTCTTATCGTGGAGATGATGGAATGGACCGGGACATTTGCCTGAAAGGGAAACTGCGGATAGACGTCAAGAGATTTAATCATCTTGAAGCGTCAAATGTTAAAGTAAAACAATAATACAATTTGCTGCTCAGGCTGATCAGTGCGGGTAATGGGTGCGTCGTCAGGCTCGGAGCACAGCTAAACACTGCGCCACCATTCCACATCATCGCCCGCAATCTGTTCAACTACGCTCAAACAACCCTTGTGGCTGAAATGGCGCGGGCAAGCCAGCAGTTGATTGACAAAGGCCTGTAAATGTCAAGGTAATTGTCGATATATTTTGGCATTTGGAGGGGGTCTTACTTGTGTGACAGCCAAAGGTGATGCTCCTATCTGGGCCGCGAGCTCGTGACTCCCTGCACCCCGTTGCTTGCTCGATGGTTGCAGTGGGGAGCGGTCGTGTAGCGGTTAGCGCACTGCGCTACAAACCCAGACACCCGAGTTCGATTCCTGCTCAAGGCCAACACCCGCGACGATTATCTGACTCGGTTCTGGGCCTCCCCTAGGTCGACTCAACCTCAAATGAGTACCTGATGTGATGTGCAAACATCACCACTGGGGAGCCAAAGGCGGCCCGGTGTGGTGATGGCCACCCAACCCCTCGTGTTGTCGTGCCGGCCTTCATAGGTGCTGCTCGCAAACAGCACTTGCTCCTACAGTCTGTTCGTTTCTCAGTCCCCTTGTCCTGGTGAGGGTCACGGCGGAAGCATATTGAGTAGGGCGGTCCAAACCTCCTTTTCCCTGGCGACAGACTCTAGGTCTTCCTGGGCAATTCCCAGACGTTCCCAGGCCAGTCGAGTGACATGGTCTCGCCAGCGTGTCCTGGGCCGGCCCCGGGGTCTTCGCCCAGTCTGTTAAGGCTTTGTTTTCTTCAACGTGTTACCAAGCGCTTCAATAAGGTGAACACTATTTGTGCGGGTGCCTCACCGGCCAAACACGGGGTTGAGAGTGTTGGGGATGTAATGGTCCGCATCGTCCACCGACTTCTTGCCCAAGGTGATCCGCACGTATGGGTCGCACTGGAGAATACAACATTCCAGAGCGATATCGCGCAGGCAACCATTCTAAACGGGCAACTTACTGCCAGGGCAAGTGCCGTTCGTAAGTTCCAATAAAGGTCAGCACGGCACAAAAGAAGGCCTAACCCATACTGCGCTGTCATCTTATACACCGCCAACTAATTACAGTCGTGCAATGGATTTAATCCATCTGTGCGGAGCTTAAAGTGTTATCCCCTCATATGTATGAGTTTTCTCTCCTGGTATTCAGATTTCCTCCAAAATGCCCAACACTGATTCATGGAATTGTTCAAAGATCTGAATGCAATAAACTTCTAAATACAGTACTAACATTAATTGAAACTTTTCTGGCTGAATAAAAGGCATTAATATTATAGTGATACTGTATGTAGCATCAGATACTAATTTAATGGCTAGGCCATCTCTTGACCCAGGCGAGGTTCAGATAGCAATTGTCCTTGGCCTTTTGTCAATCGCCAGGAATGAAGCCTGGATTCATGGATTTGTAACATATTTAGCTTTTCAACACTTCACGTTGTATACAGGATGCACACAAAACACGTGCACATGCTCGTTCGAGCAAGCGTCGTAAGGAAATGTGGAATTTAAGACGCAGAAAAGTGTGGCATAATACTGAACGAAGTACGTATTGCCCCCCACTACGCATTTATATGAAGAGGTCTGTAGTTGTGAGCAGCAGGGGATCCTGGTCTGAGCAGGGGGTGAGAAGCGAGGCTTCATTATTATTATTACTACTACGAGTGAGCGGGCTGCATGCAGGAGGTGTCGTTAGCTGAAGCTATGAGAGCTATAATGATAACACTGGGGGCTCATTAAGAAAGAAAGCCTCAATGAAATGGCCTGAGATGGTGATGTTGCTTTCACTCCAACATGCAAAACCAGAAAGGCTCCAAAAATATGCAATGTCTTGGGGTTTAGTTTTAAAATATATTTCATTGTTTTTATATCGGAGACATCATTATGAACTCAAGGGCACAGCGATATAGTGTGGAATTAATAGACGTTTGAACCTAAACATAAACATTCACTGAAAAGTTGCGTGCACACACAAAGGGCAACGATCCCCCATCTATCGTCACACACGTGCGCACAAACCTTTCCATTGGAGTCCTTGGGCTGCAGGTCCAGGGCTCTCACCACGTAGACCCGCACCTGGCACTCCTGGGGTCCGCTGGGGGGCAGCTGGGAGAACTGTCGGGGCGGGAAGGGCGCGTCCTGCTCCTCGGGCAGGCGGTAGATCCGGAACGAGCCCTGTCGTGCCACGTGCACGTTCAGTATGACCGCGAACACAAAGATCTCCCGTATGCCCTCGAACAGACTGCTGGGGCAGAACGTTATTAGCGAGCACCTGTGACGGATGTCAATGCACCCGAGGGGGTGGGTGGCCAAACGCCACGCCCATCCGCCTTTGTCTCAACCAGTGCTGATGTTTACAAACTGCACCAGGTACTCGTTTGAGGTTGAGTCGACCTAGGGGAGGCCCAGGATCAGTTCAAATATTCGCCACTGTTCTGGTTCGTGAGCGGGAATCGAACACGTACAACCGGGTTCGTAGCGCAGTGCGATAGAATAACGACAAGCATGTAAACACATGTACATTATCATCACCAGGGTCAACTCTCCCGAACTTGGGAGTGGCAGCGTCGTGGGTGAATATCAGCACAGAGGTGACAAAAGTGCTGGCCATGGGTCTATGTAATGGCTACATGATCTAATCAATTTTTTATTTTACCAGGTAAAGCCCAATGAGCTATGCAGCTCTTTCTCAGAAGTGACCTGGCCACAAATGATTGCTCAGCGAAGTGGCTTATCGTCGTGAAATGTATGGCAAACAAATACTCTAAACGCATGTTTCTAAATGTGGGGGGGGAAACTTGAGGACCCGGAGAAAAATCCACGCGACCACGGGGATAACATGTAGACTCCAGATATAAAGGAGTCAGGATCGGGACCGAACCCACAACCTCCTGCATACCAGGCAAGGGAGTTAACATCTGGCCACTGATCTAGCAAGAAGTCGTAAGAACCGTTGTGTGCGTGCGTGCATGTGTGTATGTGTATGGGGAAAATGCACGCTTGGGGCACTCGTTCAGAGAATAACGTCCTTGCACGATCCATCTGACCTTGAACTCTCCCACGGGGGTCGGGTCGTCCTCCTCCCCGGCCGCCTTGCCCCGGTAGAGCGTGAAGGTTTTGCAGAAGTCAGTGAGGCCCCCGAACTTGTCCACCTTCTCCAGTTCGGTGTCGTACACCTTGCGGCGAGGGGGGAGGGGGGTGGTACAGAGAGAGACAAAGTCGACGGTGTTTCAACGTTCCTACTGACGAGAGCGGTGGTGCTCGAGTGATTTCCCTGAACCCATGGTGGAAATTCAACATTCCTTACGGTGATGACCAATCTATCCATAGGGCAGTCACTATTTCATGGAGGTATGTTGAACTTCGTTCACAACGTACGTAGCCAAACGTGCTCATCGGAGGAGGTGCAGCTCATACTCTTGAGTATACTCTTAAGTATACTCTTAAGTATACTCTTGAGTATACTCTTAAGTATACTCTTAAGTATAAGCTGAGTCAATCTTGGACCAGGATTTAAATTTAGAACCTTCTGATTTTGTCGTGAGCACGAGACTGCAGTATCCTGAATGAACCAAAACGAGAGAAATGAGATGTATTATTCCGATTTAGAATGGTTGTCGTGAAATATAGGTACACGTTACATTGAGACAATACACGGTAGTCGATTGGAGCAAGAGAGGTGACGAAAGCACCATCTATGGCTGTATTTGCTATCTGAGTGATGGTGCTGACACATCACCAAAGGCGCACGATAGGTCCAGCAATGCACTCATTTGGATAAAGTCTAATATTCCGCGAGGACTGTAGATTTAAATAAACATTCAATATAAATGTATAACATCCTTACACAGATGTGCTCAGCAAAGAATTGGACTCAAGTAGCTGGAATTGTAGTCCAGTATGATAACGAACATCACCAACACTGAACACACACACTCTCTCGCAAACGCGCTCACACACACACACACACCAGCACCTTTATCGTGTCGTAACCCTTCTGCAGGTAGGAGCCAGACTTCTCACTTTCCCCAATCGACGCGTAAAACTTGCACCACCAGTCCACGGAGTCTTCCTCCTGGAGCACAAGCATGGTTGGACATGAGCGTGTGTTCAACTCGAGGAGTATTTAACTCTGTTTCAGCAAGACTCACGACATTACCGGTGCCCTTTTCAAGAGAATCTTACACGGGGATGATGGTTTGTCAATTACGCAGTGAGTTATGTTGGGCATGGGAAAAATCGGGCTACGCAGAGAAATCGTGCACACACAAGGGGATAACGTGAACAAGTCCGTGCACACACAAGGGGATAGCATGAACACGTCCGTGCACACGTGTCCGGGACCCACTTGCTGTATAATTATGTCCCCTGGTCACTCTGCAGCTCGGCAAGTTTGGAGTTTCACACCACATTATGAAATCAAAGTGTCGTTGGTGTACCACCACACTCGGCAAAGTAGGTAAACATACTTTGTGTATCATGAGCATGTGCCCTTGAGTTTTTTTACGAGTGTACATTCGTTCATCTGTCCGTGCAGGGGCGGAGTCAAAGGAATTGAAAGGATGGGCTTCTCATGTTTATGGCAAGCAAGAGGAGACAATGGCAAGGAGAATTGGCAAGAGAGGGAGACAATAGCAACAAAAATTTGTTTTTGGCATGGCAAGGAAAACAGGGTTACATCCTTGGCTCCCACCTGAGATGAATTCATTTTCTCCTGTGTACTGAGATTCAAGGGAGGCCTGGGTGTCTAGTTGCATAAGAACCATTATTTATTTATAGCCCCCCAAAAAACGTAGAGTTTTGGGCTATGACAACGACACGCAATTACTCACTCTTGTGAACAGTCTTGACGACTAAAATTACAGCAGCAGTGGGAACAGAGCCTCTGACTCCTTGTAAAAGTCTTCAGTGGTGAATGTTCTGACCATTGAGACGACACCTCGCTAACTGCGCTTGGGCAGTCAAGGGTTCACACAGCTTGACGGCACTGCATTTGAGACACTGCCATGAACGGAATTTATAAACGATAGCAACAGGCGGGTTGTGCGTGGGACATTGATATGGGTTTGTGTGATTGCGTGTAAAGTAAACATGAATGCACTCACAGAGTACGAAGTTGTGCCCCCATAGACTGAGCCCAGGCCTGCGGATGAATTATCTGCACCCTGCACACACGTGCATGCGCACGCAACACACAGACACACCAGCTCCAGCGTGAACGTGATGAGCATGCGTGCCTCGAGCTCTGTGTGGATCGCTTAGCAAGGCAGACAAGCGGCGGTTGCTTTCGCGCTTCTAATATTCGGGCTTGTGTAAGCGCTAGACCTGTTCGCGTTAAGACCCAGGATAGATCAGCTCAGCCTAGCGTGCCTTGGATTGCAATCAAGTGAGCATCACTCTCTGGAGAGATGGCCCGACATGTGTACGATGCGTGGACTTTCCACCACTGGCTCTGACTGCCAATACAGATGAGTCCTGATCTACAATTTATTATAATCAATAATCAATATTCTGATTCTGTCCTACAATTGATTAATTATAGAATTTTTATTGATTCATATATTTATTGATTTATACTAGAGGAATATGATCAGCTATAAAGCTCTTTCCCACACATGTCCACTAGTTGTTATTGTAAAATGTGAACGTTGGGCTCTGCCACCGATGTTTGTTTATGTGTGTTTATGTTGTACTCTGGATCACAGCGGTCACTTTACATCACACGGCGTGCTCGTTGCCCGAGCAACAGCAGGAATCACTTACAATAATATTGCTCAGTGACTAGAGTCTCTGGAGCTCCCCTCTGCTGGAGGTTACTCGTTCTCAATTTAAAGCGTTCTGCTACTTCCGAAAGTAATATAGTGTGACATATACGCCAAAGAGAACATTACTTAGTCTTTGACAATTACAATTGTGTTGGAAATTTGAATTAGTTTTTAAAAATTGTAATTCGTCTAAAAAAATTACGGTGCTGTATATTTGGAGTTTGTTTGTGTCTCTCTCTCCCCATGGTCGCGTGGATTTTTTCTCCGGGTCCTCCGGTTTTTCCCTCCACATTTAGAAACATGCATTTAGAGTATTTCACTGCGAAATGTGTCCACATGATAAGCCACTTCGTTGAATTATAGTTCAACGATAGCTGTCATTTGTGGCCAGGTCACTGCTGAAAAAAAGCTATATAACTGAGCGGGCCTTCCCTGGTAAAATAAAAAAAATTGTTTAGTTTGGTAGTTTATATGTTAATGTGAATATTCAGCCATGCGATTGCGTGCTCGCGCCACTGTGGGTACCAGGGCCTCCACGAGAGGGAGCCCCGCACAGCGTCTCCAAGAGGCGACTTGGGGGCCGCTCTTCCACACTGCTCAGACCAATGGCGATTACATCGGTGAAACGTGCAAGGGAAGCAGCCTCATCCTCCCAGCAAAGATGTCTGCGCCATGTTAAACATGCAAGACCCAAGAAGCAAACCTGGGTTCGGGAATCCATTCACACACTGCGTATTATGTCATCACGTGTGCCTTCTTTACTACCATAACCTGACCCAGTTTTCGGAACCAATTTTCAAACAATTGCGAAAGCTGGGTAGCCTAATGCGCAGAGCCAGTTTGCATGAAGTTGACTTTTTGATTTCCGCTGCTGCTTATTATTCTCTATGGAGAACATCTCTGGTCAAGTGTACATTAAAGACCCTGTGACGTCATTCACAAGAATAAGCAATAGCGTGTCTTCAGGCGTGATGAGGTAGGAGGAAAGAGAGTAACACCTGTACTGGGATCCATCGCTATATCGCAATAAAGCCTCTGTCTCTAATCATCTTTTTCAAAAGCATACACTGAGTAACATATTGATGACATTGGGTACATCTAGGCCCAGGATAAGTTGTTCCCTCTGACCACGGCGACAGCGATGGTCAGGGATCAGGCCCGCAATCAGCATTACTGTGTGCCTGTGTTGTATTCCAAATATCCAAAATGGGATACAATTAAACTTGAAAAATATTTCTAAAACAACCTTAAACCAAAAATCCAGGTCTCCCTTGCAAAACAGATAATCAATAAAATTTACGACATTACATTCTCAATGTAACCGATGTTACTACCCATGTTTCACAACGGCTTTAAGTGTGTTGCTTTTGTGCACTCACAGGGCCCCACTGTGAACCTGGGGTGCTCTTGCCAATGATACCTGACGATACTGAGGATCATTAGTTCCATGAGCATGACCCTGCTGATGAAACCCAGAAGGTCAAAACGTGTCCCAAGTGTGATTTGCTAAAATAAACACTGCAGGGTAATTCGTCTGGACGGCTCAGGCTAAAATATGCTTCATTTTGATGTGGTGAGACAACGTGAAGTCTCTTTATCGATTAAATGCCGATGCTATTCTAGTGGTTTACAACCAACGATGTTGCTGGACACGTTGACCCATTCATCCCAGGCAGGGCAGTCAGCTTGCACTAATTTCAGGCCACAGGAACCTCGATTTGTCAAGATACCAAACCGAGCTACCTGGGCTGAACCAAGCCAGGCAAGAGGGGAGTGCAGGGGCCAGGCCTCAGACATTTACAGCCTCCACTGGACTAATGAAAAATTGGTCCCGACATTAATTGGCTTCAATTAGTGACTGTAGTACAAACGTGTTGCAAAACAGAAGTCGTGCTGCATTGCTTGACGTGGGCGATTGTGCAATGTCTGAATCGTGCCAGTGTCACCGTGATGCTTCTGCTGCAGCTCATGCTGGCTCCTCGTGCTCACTCTCGGCTGCTGCTGTTGCCGCTGTACCTTGATCAGAGGCTTGCAGTCGTCCACCTCGATAACGGTGTCCATTGGGCTCGAGTGGGCCGAGTCGGCTGTGCGCACAGCCACAAGACAAACGTAAAGGCAGGCGGACAGCTGATTCCCTTTTACGTTTTTTAACGGACCCCATCAAGGCAAGTAGTGTAAGCAAGCGCCTATTTAGGCATTCCAGGTACACGCACAAGCACATGTGGGCCACGGCACGAAACAGGATATTTTGTACTCGTTGATACCGCCTTCATTTTCAGCGTCTAATTGTGTTTTAACGCAATTAAAAATGGCCTACCCATGTTTGCGATAAGTTCACAGGATCTTTAGCGTCCAATGTAATGCAGACAGCTGGGGAACAAGCTAACCCCGTAACAACGCAGCAAGCGGCAGACACGCGAACGCTGGGCCATGTCACCTCCTAGAGGCAACATTGACAAATAAATATAAAGATGCATGTTATGGGTGTAACGATGCATCACCAATTGATCGATTAATATATTATTATTTAGGCTCACGATGCATGCATTGAGTGGCGTGTTTATCAATATATGCAATGTGTGTACAAGTGTAATTTTTTATGTTCATTGCAGGAGAAAAAAAACGTAAACACGCCAGAAATTTTCTTGAAAAAATAAACATGTTTTAGTAATAATCAAACAATAAATTGCGTATTAGATTGAGTCTCAGCCTTGAATTATCACAATTTCATGACATTTACACCGCTCATATATATCGATACAGTTTAAATAGGTTTAGAGCTTCATGAAAAATATCAATATTCCTGGGTCTTTCGGTACATTCACGTAGATATATTCCAAAAAATAATCAAAAATAACAGAAAACTACGACGTTTCGATCGCAACGCAAGAAGACGACCGCGTGCATTGCGATCAAAGCGTCGTAGTTTTCTGTTATTTTTGATGATTTTCTTTGAAACTATCTACGTGACTTTACCGAAAGACCCAATAATATGAATTGCTGCAGTCAAGAAAGCGTTAAGTCGAAAAAGATCCAGTTGGAATTTGGTGCTTAAAAAATGCAGATCCTTCTATTATAAAATAAAACTACTGGAATAATTATAGACAGTAAGAGCAGTACAAGTGATAAAGCAGCCCCTCAATTCTAGACAAAATAAATGTGCTGAAATAACCGTTGTGAATGTTTATACTGTGGTTCTTTTTGTCTTAATGTCATGTCATGTGCTGTATATATACTACATGAGGCAAGCTATGTCATCACTCCGCAATCTGCCAGGTATTGCCATGTAGCAGATTTGCCCCAAGAATATACATTTCAGTTCCACACATGGGCACCGAGCCTTGACATGTGCTATGGAAAGGACAACCCGGTCATTCGGTAATTGCTGGTAATTCCACAAATCTGGTTTCAACACTCGCATACAATGACCCGCCTTTGTAAGGCAGTAGTATCGAGGGATATTGTTACGTCTACATAAATTAGCAAATAGTGCGCTTGTTTGAAAATCTTTCCACAATGTATTGTCAAGGGGGGGCTGGGGTTGGATTTGAACGCAGTGACCCCTGGAGCCAGAGGTGGACAAGCTGCCCACACGGCCACGCAGCTGGCTGCCCCAGTAAATCAGCAACTGGGCCAACGCAATCGTGAACGCACGACTGTAAATAGAAGCAAACATTGGAACGGTGTAATTCGGTTTACATTTCAGTTGTATTTTTACACGCGCTCTTTCATTGCATTGACAGGGTTATTAGAAGCACTTTTTTCGCGTGTAGAAATATATCTCAATAGGTTTAATGGTAATCATTTTAAGTGTTGTAACTTAAGAAACGGCTTCGTTTGGGGGGGAAAATGTGCAAGGATATTGAAATATGTGGCCTATAACTGCACAATAAATATTTATATGTGTAACTATTTAGCAAAAGACCCCAAATAATTTTAACAATTTTCCAACCAAGATGGAAGCATTCCCTCTACGGCTGTCACCAAAGTAAACATACTAAAAGCATGTAATCACATCATCGGAAATTAAAAACTCCTTTAAACTATGAATGTCTTTCGCAAGTTTAATTACTTTTCTGCACCCATTAACCCACTCATAAGATACAGTAAATTTAGCTGTGACGGTCCCACCTGAAGACGGAGACTTGTGTTGCCTCCAAAACGTTGTGATCTAATTGATTTATTTTCATTTATTATTATTTTATTTCTATTATTATTTTTATTTTATTTTTTACCTACGTGACTTTACCGAAATAACCTAAGAGTATGAATTCTTGCAGTCACGAAAGCTTCAAATCTAGAATCATATTTAAACCCAGTTTTAATATGCCTCAAAGGCATGGAACTGCAAATGTCGTTTGTATTTATAATGTGCATGCAGATGAAGAGTTGTCCCAACGTGCCTTCGTTTGGGTTTCACATCTGAGCATTCAATTGTGCATTTAGGAAACTGCCATGCATAAACATTATAGTAATATAATTATAGGGCTGCAAGCGCTGCCTAGAAACATTCAGGATGGCCTGCCGATGATCCATCCTCGACTGAACCAGGCTGGACTGTGTGAAGAGCTCACAGATTCTTTAAAGATCTGGACAGGTGATATTGTGTTGGCTGGATCATGTAGCCCGCATGCCCAGGCACTGCATGTCCAACCAACTTCTGTTTGACTGGACAGAGGGGGACAAACGGTGCAGCACACGCCAGAGATGCAATGGCCTGATGTGGTGCAGGAGGGTAAGTAGCTGATTGGTCTTGCAGATGACCGGTACTAGCAGTGCCAAGATCAGCCTCTCTGGAAGAGGCTCACGAAGGACGCAACTAGGCATTGAAAGCAATTTCCCTTCGAAATGCAATCGAGGGTGGAGGAGTGACGCTCAGAATAACGAGTGAAGTGCAGCCATTCGACACGTAGCAATTTGGCGCCGTGGAGAGCAAATGTGGTGCATCTGCCAGTCATCTCAGTCAGTTATCTAAAACACCTGGGTCTGTCCCATGATCTCTTGGCAGCGAGCCGTCAACGCTTCAAATGGCCCAAAAGTGCACCTAGCCTGGCACAAGCACCGTGGTGACGTCACCATCACTTCGTGTCGAACCGCGGTTATTGTTGTCATTGTTGTTGGTTCCCTCGTTCCCACATTGGGAAGCCGTAGTGAAGTGCTTTGTGCATTTTACAATAATCCTGGTGGCCAGGAATTGATGGCCATGGAAAACATCAGCAGTAAATTATACCTGAATCTGATATGGATCACTTCTAGGTCATCTCAGGCTAAAATTAGTGACATTAAAAAGACACAGCGAAGTCAAAACCATCTCTGTGGATACAAGGTCGATCAACGTGCTGCAGGTGAAACCGTCCATCCTGTGCCACGCCAGCCTTAATGAGTAAGCTCTCTAAAAGCCTCTGCCCCACAAGGCTATACTGTGCAGGTAAATGTGGAATCTCTGGATATACAATGCGGCAACATGTGTGATAGCACTGGACAGCACTACAATCCCACTGACCCAGCAGATTCCATTCCCGGTAATGTCCCCCACCGGTGGTAGTTGGTCATTGAATGGAGCCTTGAATACACCTTGGCGAGCTCAGCCTAAAGTGAGTACCTACTGCCTAGCGAGTACATGGCGTGCGGCTATTGTGTTCAACAGACTTCCAGGGTATCTGGGCTGA
The DNA here is from genome assembly GCF_965212315.1 of Lampetra planeri. Taxonomy (NCBI): domain Eukaryota; kingdom Metazoa; phylum Chordata; class Hyperoartia; order Petromyzontiformes; family Petromyzontidae; genus Lampetra; species Lampetra planeri. The sequence continues at coordinate 14,244,426 of NC_136118.1, read as the reverse complement.
GCCCATGGAGCTCGCCAGACGTGTATCCCCCACCGTCTGCCACCGGAGACAAAAACGAGCTGATGCATTTTTCTTGCTGTGCCAGAATCCGAGTCTCAGAGATGCCTTTTAAGTGTCCCGATGTGGGAGTTTAGCCCAATGCACTGCACAACCGACATGTGGGACAAATTTCATACATACAGCTCGGCCTCTTTCTAAGCTTGTGCAAAAATGCAGGCCATCTAGCGGAAGGTCAGGATTAGAGATACATGCTTATATTGAGCCTGCCTCTGTGCCTGTTTCATATAACAGGCGCTCTGGGTGGCTGCCGAGGCAAGTGGCCAGCAGTGCAAACCACGAGGACAATTTGCACACGATTGATGTGCACCCACCAGCAGCTTGATAGCAGCCAGCTGGTGAGACCATCGTACAAAACCCAGTCCAGAAAACCACACTGCGTTAGAACCCTTCAACCCAGGGTCCTTTAGGTCAATTACTGCAACTAGAATTTAAACAGCATGCTTAAAATCCACGTCATTCTTCCGTCTCATCAGCCCCCCAAACTATCGCTGTCCATGCCCTTGTGATGACGGATAGTTCTAGCACAATTCCTTCCCATCCTGCCAGTTATTCCCTTGGCAACCCAGAGCTCTGGACCTCCGTTCACCGCTGTCGTTGAGACGCCGTGCTGAAATAATAAATTCCAAACAGACCTCACGACTGCTCAAATGACAACAGGGGAACTAGTGGTGTATACAACGGACGCAGGGGTGTGCATGGGTGTGCGTGGGTGTGCGTGGGTGTGCGTGGGTGTGCGTGGGTGTGCGTGGCTGTGCGTGGGTGTGCATGGGTGTGCATGGGTGTGCGTGGGTGTGCGTGGGTGTGCGTGGGGGTGCGTGTGTGTGTGCGTCTCACCAGCGACGGGGGATCTGGGTACTCGGTCTGGAGCCCGGTAGGGGTCACAGAAGAACTCCTGCAGGGAGCGGATCGTGAGCTGACCTACCACCGGCCGTCGCCCAAACGGACGGTTGTCCAGCAACTTGACGGTGACGGGAGGTGCGTAGCAGCCTTCAACTGCCATCCTCTGCACACGTGCGCACACGCACACGCGCGCAAACACAGGGACCCCCCCAATTAGCTCTGGAGGGCAAGTGCTGTTGGTGAGCACCTGTTCAGATGAGCACCTGTTCAGGTGAGCACGGCACACGAGGGCTTTGCGTGGCCAGCGCCAAAGAATGGGACAATTGGCACCCCCAGTGCTCACGATTGCATGCTGCACCGGCCGCTGGTTGAAGGCACAACACAAGAGCACGTTGTCAAATTTGAGACTCATCGACATCTAATATCAATGTCTCTCTATTGTAGCTTGTACCAGGAAAAAGTGCTGAAGTTCAATTCTGCACCATCAGATTCTTAAAAAAAGGCAGATCTTCCAATCAGGATATTACCAAATGCTGATCGAGTCACCGTTTGATGGAGTCACCGTTTGATGGAGTCACCGTTCACATCTCGTGCGGGGCAGTTCAATTCTGAACCCAACCGGAGGCACACTCTTGCCAAGCACAGTGCCATCCAGGCAGATGATTTCAAAGATAATTTAAAGAATATACAAAACCCCAGTGTATTTGGTAAATATGACCATGGCAGGTAAAGGACACGTATGTTATAGTGATTGTGAATGGTATTTGGCTCAGGTGGGCAGCTATCATGTATGGAACTATGGTTTTTGAATTTTGCTAGCCACCCGTGATTGAACCCGGTTCTCAATAATAAATGCCTTTTGAAGCATATGAAATTTGATTGACACTTCATTTAACTAAAGCCATTTCGACAGCTGAAATTCTGTGCACGTGTGTTTGATAATTGACACATGGCAAACATGTATTTACGGAGATGGAAGAGGCTCCTTCAGAAACTATTCTGAGATGTCACCTTTCGAGAGCATCATTTAACAGGGCGTACATGATACTCTGATGACTGAAAAGGTAATGAAAGCACATTAATTAGCATTTTACAGAATGACAAGTAGAACTATACAATAATAATAATAATACAAACCTCATTCGAACATATGTACAACCTGCAGCTGTTGCTCATCGGCTGGGGTGTAATTATTTCCAGTAGCCATAGCTTGAAATAAAAGACAGAGAAGTCACCTCTCAACAGAATGACTCTGGCTCCTCTCACCTGCTGCACCTAGCCACAATGCGGGTGCTCGTGACAGCGGTGCACATGTTTGCAACAAAATGACGTCATGCGCTCACTTTCCAAACCATTGCACAAGCACCATGTGTCACATGACCTTAATAACAACAACAACAACAAAACGGATAGTTTAAAATACATTTGAAGTCTTAAATAACTACAATTAAACAAAAACTCGCAACCCGCATTTGTGAAAACAGCGCCCTTAGTTACCGCGCTGTTTAATTGTTTATTAACAGAAGTAAAAAAAGGGTATTTAAAAAGGACAATTATAACCAAAGGACATTTGAACCTCATGCCGGGACCCCGGGGTCCCGAATAAACGGAAGTCAAAATCGTAGTGAATCAATGTCTTTATGGCGACTCCGTCCCACCGCGCACATAAACGCCGCGACCCACCTGAAGCGGATCATTCTGTCGTCGTGTCGTGTCCAAGCGCAGCGGCGAGGACGAATGTGCACAAGAGCTGAGCAAGCGAGTGCGCTCCATGCTCGGGTATGGGCAGGATCATAAGTCTAATCCAAAGCTGCTCAAACTGCCTACACGACTTCATAACGGTTTGCATACTACAGTGAAACTGCTCTCTTATCTTCATTATTATTTGTGACCTACCAATGTCTGCAGCCAGGATCAATCGATGACAATCCTATTACCTACAGATGAGATGCGTTGCACCGTTAATTCCTCATGTTTGATAATACTTCTCTTGTCCGTATGCATCTGTGCAGATTAGTTTTTTGCGGTTAAGCCATAGTCCCCACATACCGCTCGTATCGATGCGGATAAGAGGAGCGGCGACCCACTACTCTGTAGAGTGACATTGGTATAAACGCTTGTTACAATATGAACAGCGCATTGAAAACGCCTACTATTTCATGTACTGTTTACAAAGTGTGTTCACAAATCCACACTGAGAAACACGATGATCGACAGAGGGGTGTAAATAATTGTTTCAATAGTGTATTTAAATAGAGGTACTGCAGGTAAGTAGTTTTCATTTTTAAAGGCATAGTTTTTGTTGACATTATAATATAATGTTTACGCGAGAGCGGGGGGCTTATGGGACCCCGGGGTCCCGCCATAAGGCTCATTTGTTGATTTTGGAACAGGCCAAGGTTTTGCTCGCAGCCCCCTGAGTCGAGGGGGGCTTTGCGTGTGTCATGAATCCTGAGTGTTTTGGAGTAGGAATGACTCGGCTGGTTTATGATTTAACGCTTCCCGCACTGCGGAGTAGCAAGGCTGCTGCTGCTGCTGTCAGTATGGGAGCTAAGATCAGCAGAGGGGGGGGGGGTAGGGAGGGCGTTGTTGGGGGGCAGTGCAGGAGCGCGCTAAGACGATGTGAATGCAGGTGTATGCTGCCCCCGCTTGGCCGAGACGGGATCATTGCCGATCGATGAATGGAGTTCGAGCGATAACACTACTCCGCTACTGCTCCTGACGCGGTTATCTGGGCTTGCATCTACATCAGCAGCCGTACGAAAGAAGAAGAGGAAGTGAGTGATTTCAGGATGAATACCATAGATCGAATTCAGACGATAGTGGTGGGATCAGCATAGTTGGGTTAAACGATATGAGTAATGTGGTATTTCATATAATAATAATACGTGACCAAGTAGCAGCCAGAGGAGAAAACACGTCTGGGGTTACATTCGCTACGGAGGCGGAGTGATGAAATCGTTCAATTTGCAGGTGCAGAGGTGGATTGTTGCTTTTGCTGGATCATGGAGAGGCGGCAATGGCTTTGGGAAACTTTCATTCCAGGCGTTCGGGAGAACAGTGATTAACGAAACCCCACGCATCCACTGGGATAACACACAAACGTTGCTCAAAGAGGAATTCAAGAAAAAAAAACATTCCTTCTCAGGCGCTCTCATGGCCGCTTCACAGCCCCGTGAGTCTGAGAGAGTTTAACAAAGTCGTGTGACCCACTGCCCTTTGCCTCCGAAGTGTTGTCCAGTAACTACAGTGGGCACTAGTGGGCTAAGCTCAATGCCCCAAGTGGACATACGTGTTGCCCCGTGCTCAGTTGAGTAGGTGGACAATTTGCAATTAGAATATGAACATTGAATTGCCGAGTGTACGAGGTGACATGTCCACGTCTAAACCGGCAACGGTCAATTGCCCTTCAACTCAAGTCGTCTAACACAAACCACGAACTGCCTTGGCTCGTGCCGCCCCGACCCAGTTAGATTCTGGATTCGTTTTTAAATTATAAGAAAACGATTTGTTTGACCGGCTTAATGAGCTCACTTACATGTAAGTACTCACTTAAATCAGAATTATTCAAACATCTTTTTTTGTGTAACCAGCGATAATATTTAAACGTGTTTAATTGAAACTCCGCGGGGGAAAGCGAGCTGCTCGCTCCGAGCCGCGGCAAAGACACGAAGCAGCGCATGAAGCGCAGCCCGGGAACAGGAGACGATTAGGGGCTGCTGAGGTTACACATTAGCGCTGCCTATGGGACGTTTATCCTTCATAATTCCGCCAAACGGCGGGCTCCCACACGTGGACACAGCATTGTTGATTCAGCTGCAGCTATGAGGATGACGGGGGTGTGGGGGGAATACAATCCCCTCTCAACGTTCCACCTTCTAACTTTATCCCTGCCGTGTTCTCTGGTAATTCCTAGAAAGATCAGTCCTCCGAAACGAAGCAATACATATGCACGAGCGGCTTTTCGATTGTGGGATTTCCTTCGACGGGAATGTCGGGTTACCAATCGAGTAGAAGTCTCGTGGCTGTTAAAATTAGTGTAGGGTGGTGGTCGTATCCGTGGTGGACTTGAGCCAATCGAGAGGGCTGGGAGAAGGTTACAGAAGGTCACGGGAGATCGAGGAACGGTTTTCCCTCTCAATGTTTCACCGTCAAATGTTATCATCCCACCCCCCATGTCTCTGGAAATTCCTAGAAAGATCAGTCCTAAGAAACGAGAAGAGTACTGTGTTTGAAAAGTGTTTATTCCATTATCGGAATGTGATTGGGCAGTTGTGTCACTCGTTACATAGAAACAAACTGGGTCTGCTCTGAATTGGCCATGTCTATTATCTTGCTCAGATTTGATTTCACAGATTGCTGCATTAATTGACAGTCGTTAAATGTCGACGTTGCGTGTCGAACTTTCCAGATGGAGCAACTGAACTGGTATCGTTGAGACCCTGGTTTTGAACCTGAGTATTAGCCACTTGTGATTAAACTGGGCCCTCAAATGTAGTGAATTAATGGTCCCAGCCTGGCCATCAGTATCCGAGTCTGATCACCATGATATTGAGCTTTGTTTTTTTCACCTAATTTGGCAAACTTCACCTCAGAAGACGAACATTTTAGTTGCATTGTCATGAGACTAATAATTGTGCTCCGTTGCAACTCGTGTCATAGGCTGTTTTACATTCCTCTCAACACCGCTCTGTCGGAGGGAAACTTGAAGGTATCAAATGTTATTTTAAACTTCTCATTTGTGTCTCTGGCAAGTTATCGACACTTCTTGTATATTCATGCCGTCATACTATTCTCCTTAATCTTTCAAGTTGCTGCTTCGGTGAACTTGGTGACCCAAATGAAACCTTTTAAAAAATACATTTTCATAAACCTATTATTTCATACAATCACCTTTTGTTGCCTGTGTTGATGAAAATGTCTCAATGCGAGTAAAAGTTGGGAAGGTAACGGGGCCTTGTCCATCAGACTGATTACGAAGAAACCAAAGCACTATTCTCTAAATTTAATAAAATAACTTAGGCTCGTGTGTCAGTTAATAGGCCACGTCCAGAGCTAAGAAAAGCCCAAATATCCTGAGTGACTTACAGGTGGCCACTGCTCTTTACCATATGGTGTCTTGAAACCTCAAGGAATAATGAAGACAACTGACATATATGAAGGTTTCCAATAGTAGATACTGCAATGTACAACACAAATATAACACGAAGGGAAAACATCCTTGATGTTCAACCACCGCGACAGTGGAGCACATCGTGAGCCTACGGGATTCTGTGTGAGTCTCTGGGTCTTTGTGTGAGTCTGAGACTGTATTTGAGTCTCTGGGTCTCTGTGTGAGTCTCTGGGTCTTTGTGTGAGTCTGAGACTTTATTTGAGTCTCTGGGTCTCTGTGTGAGTCTCTGGGTCTTTGTGTGAGTCTGAGACTTGATTTGAGTCTCTGGGTCTCTGTGTGAGTCTGAGACTTTAATTGAGTCTCTGGGTCTCTGTGTGAGTCTGAGACTTTATTTGAGTCTCTGGGTCTCTGTGTGAGTCTCTGGATCTTTGTGTGAGTCTGAGACTTTATTTGAGTCTCTGGGTCTTTGTGTGAGTCTCTGGGTCTCTGTGTGAGTCTGAGACTTTATTTGAGTCTCTGGGTCTCTGTGTGAGTCTCTGGATCTTTGTGTGAGTCTGAGACTTTATTTGAGTCTCTGGGTCTCTGTGTGAGTCTCTGGGTCTTTGTGTGAGTCTGAGACTTTATTTGAGTCTCTGGGTCTCTGTGTGAGTCTCTGGATCTTTGTGTGAGTCTGAGACTTTATTTGAGTCTCTGGGTCTCTGTGTGAGTCTCTGGGTCTTTGTGTGAGTCTGAGACTTTATTTATTTGAGTCTCTGGGTCTCTGTGTGAGTCTCTGGGTCTTTGTGTGAGTCTGAGACTTTATTTGAGTCTCTGGGTCTCTGTGTGAGTCTCTGGGTCTTTGTGTGAGTCTGAGACTTTATTTGAGTCTCTGGGTCTCTGTGTGAGTCTCTGGATCTTTGTGTGAGTCTGAGACTTTATTTGAGTCTCTGGGTCTCTGTGTGAGTCTCTGGATCTTTGTGTGAGTCTGAGACTTTATTTGAGTCTCTGGGTCTCTGTGTGAGTCTCTGGGTCTTTGTGTGAGTCTGAGACTTTATTTGAGTCTCTGGGTCTCTGTGTGAGTCTCTGGGTCTTTGTGTGAGTCTGAGACTTTATTTGAGTCTCTGGGTCTCTGTGTGAGTCTCTGGATCTTTGTGTGAGTCTGAGACTTTATTTGAGTCTCTGGGTCTCTGTGTGAGTCTCTGGATCTTTGTGTGAGTCTGGTTATTAGTGTGAACTAATGGCTTGGCGCAAACGCACGTGCTAAATAAACAAACTAACATGAAAAGTCATGTCAATTTGGAGCGATCTCCGAGGGCACGAGGGGTACACACTCGTCATCCTCTGAAACCACCAGCTGGACTCACAACCCAGACATCGATTTATCGTTGCTACTCAGACTCATATCAAACACGAAAGGGAGAGCTACTCTGCCAGGTCTCAGCACGCACCACATCCATGAAGAGCACGGGCTGGTCGAAGTTGGGGTTCTTCTTGGCGTTGCGGATGGCGGTCGACTGCACCACCTGGTCCCCGCACTCCACCAGGAGGCTGGGGCACGACACCGACGACAGCTGGTAGCTCTTCACGCTACGCACCCCCCACGCCAGGATCTGGCCACGACGCGTGGAAGGAAGAGGCAGCACAAAGCCTATGAGACTCAGACAATCGAAACTGACCCACAGGTTTGTCTCCTTAAATAAATGCTGCTGGAAACATTGCGGCAGAAGGCCGTTTGGCTTATTGACAGATCTGCTATTAGTACATTTTTGAGTGGTGAAACGGATGTTTGCTTAATAACGTATTATTTTATGATCTACAAACCAACGAGAGAGAAAACACGTCTACAATTTCGCTGCGCTGTGCGCAATGTCCCCATGGTATTTGTCGATGGATCCTGTCTATGCCAGGCACTGCAGCAGCATTCATTTAAAGAGGCCACGCGTAGCTTTTGATGAGACTCGGGGAGTTTGAGACCAGTCCAGTCTCAGCACGTTTAAGAGCTGCGTGGAGACCGGTCTCAGGTCTGTGCCGTGGCGGTGTCACCTCGATGGCCGTGCGCTGCAGGGCTGGCTTGATGCCGGGTGGCACCATGTAGAGGTTGGTCCCCGGCTGTGGCGGAGGGTACTCCAGCTCCGACTCCTCCGGCTTGGGGGGGAGAAGGAGGGCATATGGGAAGGGATCGCACAGATTGCACAGATCGCACAGATTGCATACATTGCACAGACTGCACAAATTGTGCGCATTGTCCAGATTATACTCAGTGGAGAATTACCCAACATTGATTTTCTATGAGCTTTCATATAAACCCCTCCAGGGTTCTGTTTCATTACAACTACCAGATAGTGCTCTAAACTTAAGCTAATGAGAATGTTTTACAAATTACACCACAAATTACTTAATTGCGATTACGCTTATCAATATCATCGAGTGCCGCACAGGGTCAGCTGCCATTGGGAGTGCCCTTTCAAAAAACGTGTTGAGATGCAATTTGCTCGTCACGTGTAAAGCGCTCCGAGATGCCCCGGCGTGAAGGGCGCTCTCTCAAAAACAAATCATCATTATCATTATTGCTACTACGGCAAACATCTCTCTCAAAATCCCCCAGACAGACGGCTTGACGTCGAGTTACACGCAGATTACCGCTTCTTGGTTGATGCGCAGTGTGCACAATGCGTCCGCTTCATAGCCCGACGGGTCGGACAGCACCGAGAACATGGCACCGGTCCGCTGCAACGCACACACGCAGGCCGTGAGAAGGGGGCACAGAAGGCCGATGCCAAGTGATGAGATGGCACGTGAAGAGATTCATCTATATATATATCAAGCCCTTGACCACTGGGCATGCTATTGTGCTTTGTTTTTTTCCTGCACCTCCGATTAGCACGGTTGGCTACGTACGGCGCGAACGAAGATCAACGTACATACCAGAATTTATCGTGAAGCTTAAGCGAAGACACTTTACGTTGTACCTTCTATTCACCAAACCTAATCTTTTAATATCATATGCTGAGACAGTTTTGCAGGGACTGGCTATCCTTATGTCATGTCCCCCCTCAGCTGACCTGCTGTGTTGTCTGATCTTGAGTGAAACACAAACCTCAAGGCCTTGAAATCCACAGGAGAAGGCCTGAGTCGGAATACAGCATCACACCAGGCAGCGCCACCAGGGAAAGTGCAAAGTGGACAATATTAATACATCACCATAAACGATGTTTATCACTACTTGTTTATATATTTGTGTACACTACTGCTGAGCATTCATGGCAAAGATGATGCCTCAAACCATGTGGACAATCAAACCAAACCACCAGCAGAAAATGAAGATCACAGCTAAAGTACAAAAGTGGCTGGATACAAAGTTAAAAACTCCAGACATCGCTCAAACGCCTGTGTTTCGAAGCTGCTGCTGCTGCCGCTGTATCTTTTCATCCATCGATTTTGCGCTTTTGATCCACATTGACAGCAATTAAATTACGTCTCAGGTTCTGTGTGATTGGCCACCCAGTCACCTGACTGGAATCGGGTTGCAGCCAATCCAGCGATGCAGGTGTAATGACAGGGTGACACCTGCCGGCCTGTAGGGGTAATTACGGTTATGGCTGCATTACATAACGCCTTATTATATGGGGGGCGTATCTGGGGTAAAGGTGAAGAGCGGAGTCAGTCGAGAAGCTCCGGGAACCAGTCCGAAGGTTCTGGAAAGGGGGCGTGGCCAGAGGTGGAGCTTGGCCGCGACGGGCAGATATAAGGGGGACCGAGACAGAGGTTCTGCGGGTCCTGGGTCCTGGCTGTGTCGCTGCTCGTCATCATCTCTTCGTCATCGACCACGTGGCTGTTCTTCTGCAAGACCATCTCCGTCGCCGCCGCTACGCTAGTCGGGCAGCCAGTATCTCTGGGCTGCCAACTGAGACCAGTGCCACCCCATTGCTTGTTTAAACATTGAAGACATGATGCTTTGGGGTAAAAAAGCCCCATTCACAATTGGATAAGAATGAGTTAACATCCCAGGCAGGGGTCTAACTAAGCCCAACGTCAAGTTAGCAACTTGACTATCACTTTTTGGAAGTCACCAGAGAGTAATAAAGCAAGCAAAGTGTTACGCAAGGCACATCACGTGACATGAGCACACTGCTTGTATAACGCACACAACCTAGTTACACACCGCCATTTCAAAAAGAGTTAAAATGGTGGACGTATTATTTGTACCTTCTGTATGTGTCATTACTCTTGTTTCGAGCCTGCGTGCACTTTTACATTTAATGAGTTTCCCATCATTGATGGAAAATGCCAGAATTGGTTTGAAGTAAATAGAGGTTGTATCTTCAAGAAAAAACTGGTCCCTGCAGTAAGAATGTGGAATGTCCACCCATTGCTCAGAGCAGCCAACAGAGGTGAGTACTGCCTCATGCTCATGTGGGCAGGGACAGACTTTTGATTACAGCATTAACGCTCTTCCTTCCGCTATTAGGAAACCACTGGAGCGATGCACTTTTGCGTCCGCACCTCGAACGCCGTCACAAGAGGTCACGCGTCTGGCGCAACGGTCCTTCGCTGACTACGCGCGATGAATGGAATTAATTTATTACGTGGCACATTGTCCAGATTCCAGCCAAGCATCGCAGCAGTGCCGGCTCAGCGACTCGACCGCAGCGCCACCACTCCGAGAGCCACCTGCGGGAGACGCCCGTTGCGAGGCTCTACTCGCCTTTACACCATTGGAACCTCATTTGCCAGAATAAAAATTATGATAATTGTTTTTTACCCTTTTATCTGGTAACAAAACTGACACCTTTTTTTTTTACAAGGAGTCATGTTTGCATAGACCCCAATACCTGCGGTCATAATTCTTGCCAGATAAAAGGGTAAAAACCAATTATCATATTTTTTTATTCTGACAAATGAGGTTCCAATGGTGTAAATGCTTGCCCCGAGCTCTCATACTCTGATGGTGCATTGTCTTTGAGTTGTGCGCCTTTTGGCGTCATCTGGTCCAACACTATGTGAGACTAGGCTCTAAGGAAAGCTGTCTCGGGTGTGGACCAATCAACTTCAAGGACAGTGCATACATTATCCGAGCTATGTTTTTTGTTTGCATTATGACTGCAGGTATTGTGGTCTATGCAAACATGACTCCATGTAAAAAAAAAAAGTGTCAGTTTTGTTGCCAGATAGAAGGGTAAAAAACCAATGATCTACTCGCCTTGTCGTAGCGAACGAGCTCACAGGCCACCAGCAGCTCTCCGCTCTCGCGGCCGCTCCGCATGACGGGGACCCAGGCGAGATGCGGAGCCACGCGGTCGCTGGGAGAGGGCGCCACGGCGGGAGCGACCGTACAGCGGCCCATGAACTCGTCAGCTCCCTGCAACGATGACGCACAAAGAGGACGAAGAATGCCCCCTCGTAGCCACAACGGACTTTTGGGGCAAAAGCTGTTAGCGAGCACCTACGATGATGCACGTGCACACACGCGCACAGTCGTTCCCATTGAGCCTCTAGACCAGGGGTTGGCAACCCGCGGCTCCGGAGCAGCATGCGGCTCGTTAAGGACTGCTGCTTCGTGACGTTATTCACGTGTAAGCGAGCACCTATTTAATCCAGAAGGCCACATGCAGAGGTTTGTGGCCAGCGCCACCCACTGACCCCCTTTGTCTCTCGCATTGCTGATGTTTACACTCCTCATCAGGTTGATGCTTAAGGCTCAGTCAACTCAGAGCAGGCAGAGGGCAAGTTCAGACGCCACCTGCCACTGATGTGGATGTGAGTGTTTGTGTGCGCCTTTGTCTCTGTGCGCGAGAGAGCCTCACGTAGGAGTCCTGATCGAATATCTCGATGATGATGTGGGGAGGGTTGATGGCCGTGACATTGGGGTCCCCGTAGATCTCCACCTCCTGGAAGACCAGCGTCTGGTCCCACGTCGGGTTGAGGGAGCCACGCACCGTGGCCGACTTCTGAGACTGATGCAGAAACGACGCCACGGCGTATGGGTCTGCGCTCACGCAAAGACACGGAGATCTCTCACCCTTCGGACTTTTGCAAACATGTGCCGCGAAATGACTTCTCACTCCTCGATACGATGTCATTTTCACGATATCACAATTATCACAATATCATTTTTCCATAGCTTTGTAATCATATTTCACATTTTCTCTCGTATTCTTTCTGGCGGCCTTCTGAATTTGAGCACAAACACAGATTCCTTAACCGTGCTTAAACTGTAGTGCGCTCAACATGAGCATTTGAAAGAGTTACATAACTGGCTTTTGCAAAAAGAAATGTCAGGATCTTTTAATTATAATATTAATCAAGTAGCAGCTGACATTGCACTTTGTTAATGCCGTGCAGAAAATAATTTGTGGGTTGTGGTAATTGGGCCATTGATTATGGGCAAAGGGGGCTCAGACTGATTTATAAAACGGGTTCCTCCCCCCACACAACACCAGCCACCCTCCCCATGCACCGTCGCTGGCATTCCTGTGCCACCGTCCTCCGATTGAGTGTGCATCCGACCGCCAAATGTGCGGCATGCACGCACATCCTCGTATATCTGAAGAGCGCCACAAATCTGCTCGTGGAGAAGGGTGAGCGCCGGGGAGGGGCAATTTGGCTTCGGAGGCGCCGCGAGTTTGTTTCAGATCTGCGCGGGTTTTCCGAGGGAGCATGTGGCTGCTAAAGCCCCTGCGTTCAAAGGATGTACATTTATCAGATGCCCGCGTAATTTCATCTCGCAGGGGAATCAACGCTTTGCCTTTGTTGAGCCACAACAGTGCAATTCTCTTTGGGGATGTGTTCTGTTGCACTGACTGTCCACCGTTTCCAAGGATAATTTTAAACCGTGTCGGTATGCCAAATATTTTTTGTGTGAATGCTATTTGAAGGTTGTTGCAAAGTAATATGTCTTGTTTTTCTACCAAGTATTTTTCTATGTTAATTTTGTAACTCTCATATAAACCTCCATCAATAATGGGATAGTTTATGTGCCCATGTAAACGAGCTAAGAAGATGAATTTAAATATGGGCGGTAATCTGTGAGTAAACCATGACCGCAAGGGGAGTGGGCTAAGTAATGACCTCCAGCCTGGCCACTTATGACTGCTCAAACCCCATGAAATAAATGCACTTTTCATACAATCCAGGCTGACCCAGGTCAGAGTACAGAAGTTTACAAACATTGGATTAACGGAATGTGGCAAACAATTCTGCAGATGATGGAGTGCCAAATGTGGTTTCTTGCACATTGGGATCCTATGATGGAATGCACATTATAAATTTGCATTATTATATTAAGATGAGGCGTTTTAAAAGTGACACGAGATGTCGTTTCTTTTGGGTTCATTCCATGACTGAGGATATTCTAAAGGACATTTTTTCACCTCACGACGTAATTTTTGAGAGCAACGTGAATAAGCAAGGTAGCCACAACATTCAAGACTGTGTTTAGAAAAATAAACATCCGTTCCAAATAAAAATTTGTTTGCTAGTTCCCTGTCAATATACAATGTGTGCAGGATGTGCCTTCTGCCAGACCTCCACCTGCCTGGGGCCCTGAACCATGAATGGCATCCACTGTGCGTTTTACAGGAGGCAAGGCTGGGATCGGCCCTAAATCTGTCTGGGAGGGGTTGCAGTTAGTGGGGGTGGAGGTGAGCCCAGGAGGGAAGGGGGGGGGGGCATGGGGAGGGGGGTGGTCGGTGGGAGGGAGTCTCAAAGGGTGTTGAAGGAGAAATGGGTGGGGGCCACAGTAGAAATGCGTCCACTGGCTCCGTAAAGCTGTCCGCTAGCCGGGGATTTGTGGCGCTAAATGGCAGCAAGTGTCGCAAATCTGACTGGCGACGGAGGGGAGTCCGCGCGTAAGTACGCGAGCACGCTGTCGCCTAGGCTGGTGCGCACAAAGAGAGGGACACACAGAGAGAGGGACACACAGAGAGAGGGAGACAGAGGAGGGCGAGAAGGGAGGATCGTAGGTGGGGGTACAGGGGGGGGGGGGTCAAGGAGAGGGTAAGAGAGAAAGGTGAAGTAGAGGACATTTATAAATGTAGTGAAAACACAAGTTTGAAAAGTTATCTCATTCCTACTCTTTTTAGCTACGTGAACAATTTGCATGGGCAATATCCCTTCTAAATGGTCATAATTGTGTTAAAACAACCCTACGTTCCTTAGAACAAAGTTGTGTTGTTGATGTTTTCTTATTATAAACAAAAAAACTGTTTTAGAAAATCTACATATAGATAATGAACATATGCTAAGTTTGTGTGCAGAGTGCACATTATCATTCTGAAATCAATTCCTTCAAGCGTTTATTCTGAGGACCCATGGAAATTCACGACGACCTCGTCAGCGAATTAGACTTGAAAGAGCACAGCTTTGTGAGGACGGACGTTATTGTAGAAACCGAATTGCATCTGATCTCACGTACGGAATATAAGCCACGAGGCAATGACGAAACACACAATAGCCGACTCTTGCAAATGACGAAACACACAATAGCCGACTCTTGCAAATGACGAAACACACAATAGCCGACTCTTGCAAATGACGAAACACACAATAGCCGACTCTTGCAAATGACCGCACCGTGCCTTTAATGTCCATTGTAAAATAATTCATACTTTGATATTCTGCAGAATAATCATCATCTGGTGACTGTCTTTCCCAAAGTGCGAACTGAGCTGGCAGTACGCTCACTGAGATCCAGCTGCCAAAATGTTTCTTAAAACAGCATTCGTAAAGTAAAGAAATGTACATATACATATATACTCACATATACCGAGTGATTACAGCAGAGTCCTATGATCCTGGTAGGCCAGGAGAGGGTACTGTGCTAGACTAGGAGATTGCCAATAGCCTTTGGTATTAGAACCAAACCTGATTCTCACTTAGGCCAACCCAGCCTAAAATCAGTAACTGATTGTGTGTGAACATCGATAGTGGGAAAAGCTAGTAAGCAAGAAAAGTGTGCCATTGGCCAAACCAACCCTTCACCACTTGAGCTGCATTGGTCATCGCTTACAGACATGTCTGCGAATGTCTCCAAGGTGAAAGCGAATCTCTGTAGTTGCGCAGATGCAGACACAGGCAAATAATAGCTGCACTCCACTCCCACTTCGATATTTACGCCCGTCTCCAAATTCTGAAAACCACGTGAGAACCTTGGATCTAAAACTCCCCAGTGCCCTTTTAAGTTGTTTTGTTGTTTTGTGAAACACACAGACGCGCACGCACACGGCTCAGCACCGCGTAGCCTCTGCACCCGGTATTGGGGTCGTATAAATAATAGTCTGGCCTATGATGTCTCATCCCGCTGCCAGGCGGGCCGCTTACACCGCGAGAGTCAATTGACCTCGAAACCTTTCTCACTGTAAACCACGGGCCGACGTCCCCCGCTCCCCAGCGCCACCTCCCTGGACGGCGCCACACACACTCACACACTCACTCACACTCCCACACACACTCACCATCCCACACACACTCACACACACACTCACCATCCCACACACCCTCACACACACACTCACACACACTCACACACACTCACCATCCCACACACACTCCTACACACACTCCCACACTCACCATCCCACACACACTCACACACACTCACACACTCACCATCCCACACACCCTCCCACACACACTCACACACACACTCTCCCACACTCACACACTCACCATCCCACACACTCTCCCACACACACTCACACACACACACTCACACACACTCCCACACACACTCACACACACTCCCACACACACTCACACACACTCCCACACACACTCCCACACACACTCACACACACTCCCACACACACACACTCACACACACTCACCATCCCACACACACTCACACACACACTCACACACACTCCCACACACACACACTCACACACACTCACCATCCCACACACACTCCCACACACACTCACACACACTCACTCACACACACACTCACACACACTCCCACACTCACACACACACTCACCATCCCACACACACTCCCACATACACTCACACACTCACCATCCCACACACCCTCCCACACACACTCACACACACACTCACACACACTCCCACACACACTCACACACACTCACCATCCCACACACCCTCCCACACACACTCACACACACACTCACACACACACTCACACACACTCTCACACACACTCACCATCCCACACACACTCACACACACACACTCACCATCCCATACACACTCCCACACACACTCACTATCCCACACACACGCACACACCCCCACACACACTCCCACACACACTCCCACACACTCACACACACACTCCCACACATATTACGTAGAGCGGGGGAGGTGGGACATTAACTGTCTACCTCTGCCTATTCAGGTCCGCGTTCGTACGCGCGGACGAGCCAAGGAATCCGGCGTAGAGTTTGTGCCGCGCACCACCTCGCACCAGCAGCTCGCACCAGCAGCTCGCACCAGCTCGGGGCCTGACGGTGCTCGCACGACAAGCGCGGGTGCACAGACGGGGGGGGGGGGGGTGCGAGCTCTCACACGCGCACACACACAAAGAGCCCCCCCCCCCCATTTCGCCTTGCAGACTAGTTAGCGCTGTTAACGTGCATAGTTGGGTTTTTTTGTTTAAGTGCTCCAGCAATTGGGATATCACGAAAATCCACCCAAATATGGAAAATGCAAACTCCACGAATAACAGCTTAGCGACCAACTTTCCATACTGCCCTGAACTCGCACCTCACTACCCCTTGCACGTGAGCGTCTCACGTACAGCACCTCTGTGGTATACACCACATCGCCAAAGCACGAGATTCAACGTGTGCACCATCACAGCTATTCAAGTGCCTATCTCTATGCCGAGCTATGCACACCTCCCTTTGCCCGGTGCGCTGGCCATACTGCATCTCAAGTTCTCTCTGATTCTGTCTCTGCGGGTTTTTATTTGCAGTTACTTGTATTACCTTTCTTCTTTGTGTCTGTGACTTTCGCAATATCTATACATTCTGTCTGTCTCTCATACTGCTGTACATCAAATCTAATAACGAGTAGCTGTTTCTTGCCCTTTGAGTTAAACTAGTCAACCTTCCGGTCATCAAATCTGATGGCCTACATTTTTAAAAAAAATATTACAAATGTTCATCTGTTAAGTTCTTCCAGAAGATCGTTAGAATTAACGTCAGGCACCTGATCAGTAACAGTCATCAATACGCATCAGATGAGTAATTGTTATCCGGAATTCGAAATCGCAATTGCTTCATACTTAATGACCTCATAAATTATAAACTGGTAAATTAATTAGTGCATCCATTCCGTGTGCATCGCTTGGGGATGCCGGCAACAGTGGGTCTGTGATGGTATCCACCAGTCGCCTCCAGACGGTGCAAGCAAGGCCACAGTTAGCACACGCTCGGGTTCCAGCCCCAATCAGCGCGACACAGAACACTCGCCCAGTCACCGAGAACCTGTGGAACACTCGGGCCAGCCCGCTCATTAACGACTTGCGTTGAGCTCTTCCTCTGGGCAAAACACTGTTTTCAATCACGTCGGCGCGAGCCTGTAGACTTGGTGCGTTTGGGCCGGTCACGAACCGATGTGGCGTTTTATTAAAAACATTACCGTTCTAAAAAGCCACTGATGGAGGGTCACTGCCACGAGTGTCAGCACACTCTATATTTTCTGTTAATAAGGCAGTGCTAATGACAACGGCAGTGAGGCGTTATCGACCGAAACCCGTACACCACCTCCCAGCTTGGATTGGGCCATCAGGCAACCGGGCATTTGGCCGGTAAGCTGGTCTTGGAGTTGGGCCATGTTAAACTTGGCCCAAACTTAAATCTCAACCTCAATCAGCCAGCAAAGGAGTTACGCTGGGACGAGTGCGTGGAGGCCCAACCCCGAGAATGCCTCACAGGAAAAATATCTGATGGCCTGGTGGGCCCAGGCCAACCGCGACCACTGCCAATGTAGTTACTTCACTTCGACCGACATTTAAACACGCAGACACGCACGCGAGCTTGAACTTTAATTTTACCGTTTTGCCTTTGTCAAATTCGGGATTTTCCGCAAGTTATTTCACAGGGTTTACAAGGTACGTTCATTTAGAGCACGTACAAATGAGTGTCTATGTTTGAATCTAGCCAGCTGCCCAGGATTAAGCCAGATTCTCATGTGTAACAAGTCAATGGTCTAGGCCTCTTCACCAATGACAGCACCAAATAACGACGTCTACATTTTGGCTTGCAAACTTTATTTGATTTTCCCCAGTCCTGTGGACACAGATAACCACTGACTTTTCTCCGCAAAAAAATATCATGATCTTTAAGTTTTTTTTTTTCATCACGGTTTCTGAGCACTGGCCCAAAGGCCTATAACGCCAAGCGGCGATGTGGGATGATAAGACCAAGTCAGGGCTAATGAAACCTATCTCGGTTGTGATATAACATGGTCTTATTTGTACCTGGATATTAAGAGCACAAACTGAATGTAACCGGATAAAAAAAAAACTCCTTTTCCTACATAGTCAACACATTTAGAGCTGCACACGTGGGTGCGAGTGTAACCTCCCGACAGCCACCGGCACGAAGGTCAGCCGAGATGGCCTCGCTTGGAAGGAGTTCCCCGGTGGAGTGGTGGTGTGGAGCGCCTGCCATCTAGTGACCCTACAGGAGGCTACTCGAGCCCGCAGCTGCGTTGTCCCCCACCGTGAAATGCTCGGACGCGTAGTTCGGACATTGTTCTGGGAGACCTTGTCGTGTCGGCAGTGGGATTTTTTCGTACGAGTCAAAAGTCGACATTTAATCAGTGCCAGGTCAAGGAAGGCTCCACAAGCAGGGTGGATTTCTATTGTAAAATCATAGAACGTCATCCTAAACTGAGCTGATGAAGGAGTATTGCTTGAAAACAGCTCATGCAGTGAGTTTTGTATAAACAAGTGACTGTTCATTGACACGCAATATTTCTGTTTCTTTTTTTAAGAAGAGCTGAAATGTGTAAAGGCATCATTATCATCCAGTCTATTGGATAGACAGGCCCCTGTCATAGTAATGTAGAGTTTCCTCCACTGGCCTAGGGCCATCAATGGAGGTGAGCATCCACCCATGCCTCTTTAAGAATTCAGACACATTCACTCAATCAGTACCATTATACTGAATATACTACATTGCAGTTCTCAGACACTGACAAATCGCACGATTGTGTATTCTTGTGAGATTTCACAGGGTCTTTGATCAGTTTAACACGTAGGCTTTCGCGACCAAACGTTAAACGGCATTTATATTTACGTGATCCAACCTAAACACCTCTATTAGGGTCTTTGATATCCTCTTTGCAGCAGAGGCACATCTCATTGAACACTAGGGGGCCTGTTGGGGGTTCAGGCTATGGTTTTGTTCAGGCTATGCTCTTGTTCAGGCTATGGTCTTGTTCAGGCTATGGTCTTGTTCAGGCTATAGTTTTGTTCAGGTTATGGTTTTGTTCAGGCTATAGTTTTGTTCAGGCTATGGTCTTGTTCAGGCTATAGTTTTGTTCAGGTTATGGTTTTGTTCAGGCTATAGTTTTGTTCAGGCTATGGTCTTGTTCAGGCTATAGTTTTGTTCAGGCTATGGTTTTGTTCAGGCTATGGTTTTGTTCAGGCTATGCTCTTGTTCAGGCTATGGTCTTGTTCAGGCTATGCTCTTGTTCAGGCTATGGTCTTGTTCAGGCTATGGTCTTGTTCAGGCTATGCTCTTGTTCAGGCTATGCTCTTGTTCAGGCTATGGTCTTGTTCAGGCTATGGTTTTGTTCAGGCTATGGTCTTGTTCAGGCTATGGTTTTGTTCAAGCTATGGTCTTGTTCAGGCTATGGTCTTGTTCAAGCTATGGTCTTGTTCAGGCTATGGTCTTGTTCAAGCTATGGTCTTGTTCAAGCTATGGTCTTGTTCAGGCTTTGGTCTTGTTCAAGCTATGGTTTTGTTCAGGCTATGGTCTTGTTCAAGCTATGGTCTTGTTCAGGCTATGGTCTTGTTCAAGCTATGGTTTTGTTCAGGCTTTGGTCTTGTTCAGGCTATGGTTTTGTTCAGGCTATGGTCTTGTTCAGGCTATGCTCTTGTTCAGGCTCAATCTGATGGCAAACCTCACACACGATTTTTTTCGAGGCCAATGCCACAAACCTGAGAAGCTGTCCTTGTCCAGAGCAATGAGCTCACGCGCCTGGTAGAGGTAGCATCGCAGGTGGTACCGGTAGCCCTCTGTGATTGGAGCAAGAGAAACGCGCCGTGCATTAATGACGACCACACGTGATGCACAGGGGCAGTTCATCAGCCTTGACCGTCATACTCACCCCTGCGCTCTCGCTGAATGAATTAGACATGTACGTGTATACCGCAATGCATGCACACATGCATCTGTGTTCTTTTGTGTAGGTGGTGTGAACGATGCACAGGTGCACAATGGGTGCATGGTGACTGTGTAATATACAACGCGATGCTCACGCTCAAAGATGCAAGAAATGGTGGGGGAGCTGACTCCGAGCACAGGCTTGGAGACCTTCTTTCCTTCGTCATCATCCCACGTGCTGTCCACCTGCATATACCAACACAAAGATCCCCCTTACAGCCTCACATTGCTGTTGGGGAAAGTGCTGTTAGCGTGCAACTATGAAGGATGACACGGCACACGAGGGGGTGGGTGGATAGCACTGTTTCCCCAGCGCGATGTTTACGCATCACACCAGGTACTCAATTGATGCCGAGTCGACCTAGGGGAGGCCCAGGACCAGTTCAGACAATCGTCGCTGGTGGTGGCCGTGAGCGGAATCGAACTCGGGTCTCCAGGTTCGTAGCGCAGGGCGATAACCACTTCACTTCCGCTCCGCACACCCCTAGGCACACACCCCTAGGCACACACCCCGAGGCACACACCCCTAGGCACACACCCCGAGGCACACACCCCTAGGCACACACCCCGAGGCACACACCCCGAGGCACACACCCCTAGGCATACACCCCTAGGCACACACCCCTAGGCACACACCCCGAGGCACACACCTCGAGGCACACACCCCTAGGCACACACCCCTAGGCACACACCCCTAGGCACACACCCCGAGGCACACACCCCTAGGCACACACCCCGAGGCACACACCCCGAGGCACATACCCCTAGGCACACACCCCTAGGCACACACCCCGAGGCACACACCCCTAGGCACACACCCCGAGGCACACACCCCTAGGCACACACCCCTAGGCACACACCCCTAGGCACACACCCCGAGGCACACACCCCTAGGCACACACCCCTAGGCACACACCCCTAGGCACACACCCCTAGGCACACACCCCTAGGCACACACCAATGCCCCCTCCAGCTGGAAGACAGCGCTAGGCCCGAGCCTCTCGCTCGGCTCCATCTGCCTCCTCCAGCGGCGGCGCCGCGACGTGTCCGTCTTGCGTATCTCCAGGTGGTAGCGCCAGCCGAAGAGCGACGCATACTCCCAGCCCTCGCCCTGCTCCTCGGGCTTGAGCTGCTCGCACACACACGGGCACAAGTCTGTGTCAATTCAGAACAGGAACTGCGTTGAAGGCGGCAGTTGGTTTCACACGACGCAAAAGTTGTTCTCTGTGACACAGTGGACTCGGCGTTCAGAGTGACCGCAGTGATTTCCAACCACACCCACGAAGACCATCAAAGCAGGCCTTTTTAGGCGTGTGAACATTAAAAAGTTTGTGACACAATGGCGACCGTTTGCAATGCTCTCCCCACACGTGCCGCACCTCCGATTAGCACGGTTGGCGACTTACGGTGCGAAAGAAGTTCAACATACTTACATACGTGTCAAATTGTCAGTTCTGGCCTTCATGGCTACCCACTTAAAGCACCGTCATTGGTATTGTGTCCAGGTTTAAAGGATACTCTTTGTGTATTTGTGTTTGCATTTCTGCATCCGCACGTTTGCAATTATAGTCAATTTACTTGTCCAAAGCCTACGTTGTTATCTCTATATTGAGGCCAACGCTTTGGATGGCACTTTATGCTTATGCGGTCACTAACCCTCTGCTCAAGATCATTAAGGACCTTTTACGAAGGTAGACAGGCCTGGGTAAAGTGGCCAGGAGTCACAGCCAATCTATGCCTACCTGTGGGTCTGTACCTGTGTGTGTATATTTTGGGGCAAGTGCTGTTAGCGAGTAGCACCTATGAAGGCCGGCACGGCACACGAGGGGGTGGGTGGCCAACACCACGCCCGGCCGCCTTTGTCTCCCCAGTCGTAATGTTTACACACCGCACCAGGTACTCATTTAAGGCTGAGTCGACCTAGGGGAGTCCCATGACCGGTTCAGATAATCGTCGCTGGTGTTGGCCGCGAGCGGGAATCAAACTCGGGTCGCCGGGTTCGTACCACGACGCCACCACTCCCTCCAACAGTCTGTTAATAGGCTATTATGCCGGGGTGGGGGGGGGTCTTTGTCTTTGTGTGTAGTTCATAAGCAGCGGGTACCCTGGGCAGCTTGGCGGCCTTGCGGGTGTCCCTCCTGCGCGCCCTGGCCCAGCGCCGTCTCCGGTTGGTGTGGTACATCTTCTCCGCCGGCACCCAGGCCCGGGGCCGTGAGTCCGGGGGGATGGTCACCCCATACTCCCAGCCTGCACGCGTCACCGACGCTCATCTTGAAGCCGTCGCATCTGCCAACCGGTCCCTGCGTTGAGCAACCACTGGCGAAATCCCACAAAATGTTCCCAAGTGCATCAATCCTGCAAAGATGTTAGGCTGAGCTGATCACCGACTTGTGATTTGAACGTATACATACCCATTGTTTGCATGTGAGTGTGTATGAGGGCATGTCTGTGTGCAGGGAACAAAGAAAGGCAGTGAGCAGGCAGTGGTGGCATAGCGGTTAGCCAACTGTGCTACGAACCCGATGACCCGAGTCCCGTTCATGGCCTACGCGAGCCGTGAATTAGCCCTAACCAAGCACCTGGTGCAATGCGTTAAACACCAACGAGAGGGAGATAAAGGCGGCCTGGCCCGGTGCTTGCGGCACCGCACCCTCGTGCGCCTTCACGGGTCCCCGCTAACGACGCTTGCCCCAACGGCCTGAAAACCCTACACGGGGAATGTCTGTCTTTGTACGGGGAAATTACCACTCTCGTCAACGGCACGTTTGGTATCCACCGTCCAAGCCTCCTCCCAGAACCAGCCGGCGGGACACTCGATGTCTGCGAGCGGTGGCAGCTTCTCTCCATTCTGTTGCGCAATGAGCAGACCGACACACTTTGCTGCATGCAGGGGTTGATCACTGACGATGGAAGGCTTTCTCGCATTCATTATCCCCGCGGTAATCAAGACGGTTGATAACGACGGGGGTGCGCTCACCACGTCCGTGTAGTTGTCAGAAAGCGCTCGCCACTGTCCCCCGGGGAGGCGGAGGTTGTTCTCAAACACTTCATCCGTGAACTCCATGTGGCCCGCATCGGCCTCGTGCAGGAGGCTGACGTAGTTGTGAAACACAGATAACACATGAATTCCTGCTACCGAGCAACTGCTCCACATACACGAACGTGGAAGGGACGTCAACACATTGCCTGGGAAGTTGACTCCCCAGGCCGAGCTGACTTTGTGGAGGTTCACGTCAGGCAGGGGCACAAATCGTGAGCAATTTGTGGCACCCTTCGGGACCACGTGCTGGGCACTTCTTCAGCAACTGAAACTCAGTTACTGATGATGTGGAAAACGTCAGACATCGTGCAGAACAACACGCAGCACGACCCGAAAACGCATCGGAGAGCCGTACAGCGCGACTATGAAACACCTTCGCAGTAGTGCACCACTGCACCCAGCACACACTCATACATACATACAAAGTTAAAGATCCCCCGTATAGCCTGTAACAGACTGTTGGGTCAAGTGCTGTTAACGAGCACCTATGAAGGCCGCAACGGCACACGCGGAGGTGGGTGGCCAGCACCGCGCCTGGCTGCCTTTGTCTCCCCAGTGGCTCATTCGAGGCTGAGTCGACCTACTCACACACACACACACAGACTGACCTGCGCTCCGGGCTGACAAACCAGTCTCCATCCCACTGCCAGCCGAGCGGCGGCAGGAAGCTGTGCATGGGCAGCTTGATGTGCCCTGTGACGTCAGAGAACTTGTGCCGCGTGAGCCCCGTGGTGCCCCAGCCACCCACGAGCGCCAGCCGCGTCTGGTTCTCATACTGCAGAAGCACGTGCAAGGGCAAACACAACGGTACTCCGTCCGTATAGACTTCAGAGACTGCTGTTGGGACAACCGTATTGGCACTTGACGAGATGGGTGGCCAGCACCACGCCAGGCCACCTTTGTCGATCTAGGGGGAGTCACAAGACCGGTTCAAATATTCACTGTTATTGATCGTGAGCAGGAATCATCAAGTTCGTAGGATAGTGCGCTAACCACTACTGCTGCCCACCAACAACAATAACAACAACCCCTGTTGTTTTTCTTTGGCCATATCGCTCTCTCCTGAAAATCACTATCGATAGTGTCAATAAACTGAACACCAACTTGGTGTACAGGGTCTCTTGCAGTTATCGATGGCTGGGCTGATGCCGACTAACCAGACGTGAGAGACGCGAAGAGGGTCACCTATGCTGCCTGGTTCCCCGTGGCGCGGTGTACGTATGTTGAACTTATTTCACACCGTACGTAGTCAACCGTGCTAATTGGAAGTGCGGGAGAAGGACAAGAAACTAAACAATCTGGATTTAAAAGTGGATAGCTCCAGTGGCTTCCTATTATCGGAAGTAACAAATGTTCCAGATGACCGCAGAAGCGCATCTAAAAGCGCGCGATGCGGTGACGACCGTCTTCTTTGCTGCCGTGTGCCACGCTCACGGTCTCGGCGAACACCGCCAGCTTGCCCTCGCTCGTCTCGTTGAAGCTCTTAGAGTCGACGGCGAGGCTGAGCCAGATGCGCATTCGCACTTGGCCCGGTATCTTGAACCCTTGCGTGTCCTGGGGGTACTGCACACACCACACACACCGCACACGTGGCATACCTCCATTCACCAACGCGCCGTGCCGACATCACCGCAATAGGGCCACATGCCGCGCATGCCGTGCGTTCCTTCGCCTCGAGTAGGATTGTCTGCGTGCACGTACGTGTGTGTGTGTTTAGGTGCGCATGTACGTGTGTGTTTAGGTGTGCACAGGAGTTGATGCTGCGAGTTCACCTTGAGAACGATGGTCTGCGTGATGCCACAGTTCTTGCCGCAGGCATGGGGCCCCAGTGAGGAGTGCATCACCTCGTGGGCCGGGATGCGTGCGAACGCCACCCGCCGGTCTCCACGCAGCATCCAAACCACCACATCCGGAATGCTGTTCTGGGGCTGCACGACATAAAGGAACACACACACAAACAAAGACAAATATCCCCCGTATAGCCTTAACAGACTGTTGGGGCAAGTGCTGTTAGTGAGCACCTATGAAGGCCGGGTTGGGTGCCCACAATGAGCACTACACACACGCACGCACCTCCTGCGTCAGCTCTGTGATCCGCTCGAGCCAATCGTCGAGCTCGGACAGCGTCTCCTCGACGCGCGTCGCCTCCTCCCGCAGGCGCTGAGCCGAGCGCAGGATGAGCGCGAGCATGGCGGAACGTGCGCGCCACACCTCACGGTCCAGCGGAGTGACGTTGGGCCGCTCCGTGATCTCCGGCAGGGCCTGGCTGTGGCACAACACGCGCGCGCACAACGCGTACGTTATGCGCAGGTCCGGTTTGACGCGAGAGCCTTAGGGGCTGCAGTTCTGCGCTTACGAATTTGACGATTCAACAACAAAAAATATCCTGCTTTGAAATGGTTACAAAGATCAACTGTTGCATTTATGATCAATCCTATAGATAATGTGGTAAGTAAAGCCATAGTATCATTATCTGCATTATGAGCAGTTATGTGCCAAAATTATAATACTTTTAAGTGAAGTAATTGAACATACAAAGTGGAGTTATTTCAAGTTTTTATTTGCATCATACCAGAGGAGTGTTAAGTGGAGAAAATACCACATTAGCGCTCTGTGGGGAACCTATAAATAAATGCAATGAATTATAGCTCTTAAAATAACATACTCGTAACCCGTGAGAAACAGCCTAGCAGCCGCACACAACAAGGCTCGCTGGAAAAGTAGGAGTTGAAATGTTATTTTAATTTCCAGCCCACCTTCTTTGCTCCAGCTGGTGGGCTGAATCTGCCAAGGTTGCCTATAGAACACTCGGTAAGGGTGCACCTGTTTCACTTCAGCACATTTATCAAGTCGTTTATTTCAATTGGCAACCACATACCATTTATATGACATATATGTATTAATGTACTGGATTTTTATTGCAATAAAAATGCACTGCCTTCCAACTGAATGCCGTTCCTAATCACGTTGCCCTTCAGTTGACCTCCTGCTCAAATAAGTGTGGATGGGTGATCCTCGGACCATAATGATCAACTCTGTGTCATTGTGTGTCTCTCTGCCAATATCTCTTTCTCTCTGCCATTGTCTCACTTCATTGTGTCTGTATCATTGCATTTTTTTACATTTTACATTGATCACTCGAATGCATTTTAAAACGAATCTCAATGTGCATTTAATTTACTCACATAACCAAAATAAATGTATCAAAACAACGAATCTCATCTAAGGATAAGGATTTGCAATTGCATGTATATGCTGCCTAAATGTCTCAGCGACTGTAAGCACCTTACATTGCATCTCATTTCAACCAACTAATACCCACTGCTGCAGCCTAGCCAAGGGCACCTCAGCGGCAGCTGTCCCTGTGCGGCACAAGGGGTACACAGCACCGACCTGTATATCGGCAATAGCCTGCCAGTAGGCCGCAATATATCAATGTGGCTTTGCCGAGCTGTGCACGCCAATTCTAATCGCCCATCCGCTCGACCCACGCAGCAGCAGACCCTTTCTGGGACCCTGGGAGCCCCTGAGCACCTGCGCTGGCGCCGCCCACTGGACCTACCTGCAGTCCTCGATGAGCGTGTCGATGGCGTGCAGCCAGCTGACCGCCACCGCCTCCACGGGCTCCCGCGCCTGCAGAGTCGCCCGCACCCGGCCGATGTTGACCTCCTGCTCAGCGGTCAGGGGCACAGGGGCCAGAGGGCCAGGTGTCAATGGACAAAACGCCCACTTAAGGGTCAATGTTGCTACAGGAATTAATGCAAGGTCAAGGCGCAGCCCTGCAATTGGTCACTCACGTCACTGCTGGTGGAAGGGCCTCGGCTAGAGGGCGTTCTAGAAAGCCCCTCTCGAGTGTATTTTGGTCTACTCTTCCACGCTGGTCAGACGTCTTGGAAGACGGTGACATACCCACACTTCAGCTCACCACATGCGACCTCTCCATTTATACTGCTGGGTGGGCAGAGGTAGGGCGGTTTGAACGATCTTTTCCATTGTTTCAAAGTCAACAATACATTACCACAGGGCATAAATACGGCAAAAAGGCAGTACAGCAAAAGGGTTCATGAACTCTTCTGTTTAGCCTGCAACCCCCACCCCCCATTAAAAAAAGATCTGGCCAAACAACCAATGCAAGTCTGTCGTGAAGACTAGTTTTTAGACCCATTGAGCCATTCCTGGATGAATAAATATATAATTATGAAGATGAAACCCACAGTTTAAACCCACTCACCAAAAAAACAGCTTTAGTTGGTGTTTAGGTCATTAGTTGGCTTCAGCCAAATTAAGTGTAAAGATTTTTTATATATATATAAATAACAAAAAGGACGTAATAAAACGTCCACATTAAAAAACAAACTTAAGCTCTTTGCGGTTGGAAACCTAAGGCCTTGTTTCCATGACCACCTTTTAAGTGTGGGGGGATTGCTCGGCCTCAACTTGGCATTGGCAGTGACACAGCACGAGATGGCCGACCCGCGAGCTCACAAGCACCCACCAGGCGGCGCTGGGTGTGCAGGAGGATGTTGAGGGCCTCCAACCGATGGCCAACGTCCTCCCAGTAGGACGTGAGCGTCACCACCGGCTTTATGTTTCCCCAAGGCAGGTAGTAGCTGCTGCAGCCTGTGCAACACAAATGCAAAAAAGACAAATATTCCCCATGTAACCGTTCAGCCTGTTGGGGCAAATGCGATAAGTGGGCAGCTATTAAGGCTGGCTTGGCGCATGAGGGAGTGCTCTTCCACTGATCCATGACCCTGTTGTTGTATCGCTTGGGATAATCTCTTTTGATCATTGCAATATATATTTTGTTTAACCAGGAGAGAGCAGCATGCGGGCTACGTCATCGCTTGCTTTGCAGCGCGGCACCCAGCCAGACATAAATCCAGCCAGATGATGGAGCCAGAACCCTTTTTTAGAATATCGTGTGATATTACACGATATGCGAAGGTTGAATCGGTGGTGTAAGGCAGTACGGAATGTGTGTGTGGCGGGCAGGCAGGGAGTGGGCTCACCGTCAAACACCGCGCGGCTGTACTGCGTGGTGGAGGCGAGCGGCGGGCAGGTCACGTCGTACTTGTTGCCGTAGTTGCCGATGCTGACCTCGAACTGGATGGGCTCGTTGACCTCGCGCAGCATGGTCGCCGAGTAGAAGGTGGCGCACAGGTTGTAGCGTCGGCGGCGCAGGTACTTCTGCAAACCACAGTTCGCACGTCGGGCTCGTCCGTTCAGATGAAAATGAGAATCAAATCACGAGCACATTTAGTTTGGTGTCCGCGCTCTTCTTGTAGGTGCAAGGCTGTCAGGGGGCGCCCTATGTTTCACAGCCATAGACCGCGATAATACAATTGGGACAAAATGTGGGATAGAAATCAAACATATTTGTTCAATAACATTTTTTGTGGCAATGTGGTTAACATGTAAGACTAATGGTCTGTAACCTGTGCTCCTTCGGACATGCAAAAGAGACTCAAACGCTGTGTCTAACTCGAGATGTTGTGTAGTGAACGTGTCATTGAAATCTGGTTGAATCGGCGTCACCTCCACACGCAGGAGATCGTCGCTTGGGATGGGCTCCACCTTGTTATTGATGTGGTCCTCCAGCTTCGTTGTCAACTCGACCAAGATGCGGCCTCTGTAGGCCACACCCTCCCCCTGCCAATCAAACAGGGCACGTCCTCAATTCGCCACACTCTCACCACCCCAATTAAACATGACACACCGTCCATTAGGCACACACTCACCACTCTAATTAAACAGGAAATGTCCTTATTTAGTCACACACTCATCATCCTGAATAGAGCATGCCTTCAATTAACCTCACCCTGCCCTTTACAATCAAACCAAACATGCTCCTCAATCAGTGTGTATGGTATGGCATGTATGTGCACATGTGACATTTTCACCTTGCCAAAGTTGAGCTCCTCATATGGGTCAGGGAAGCCGGTGAATTCTCGGGGGCTGCCGTACAGGTTGATGAAGCAAGGTCCATATGTGGGCAGGAAACCAGTACCCTCGTCTTCGATCAGAAGGACAAGGTTTAAACATAAGCAACAAATTGTGATAAAGGATGTGAGAGTAAGGTGAACTTATTCTTTCGCACTGTACGTAGCCAACCGTGCAAATCAGAGGATTGGGGTCAATACATGAGGACATCACCATCATTATCATCATCATTGGAGTCTATTTAAATTAACTTATCAGCAGACAGAATACTCGTATTTTGCTCTGTAGCAGTTACCTGTAAATAATAGCATTAAACCACAAACATTGCGACAAACCAGCACATTGACAAGACACATGCCTTTCTCTTGCTAGCTTATCCAGCTACCATGTCACCGTCTCACCACTCACCCTCTGGCTCATTGCCGCCGGGACAAGAGATCTGAGACATGGACAGGAAGGCCGTCCCCACCGCATCATTGTGAGTCAGCCGGTCCCTGCGGGGACACGGGCAAAAACAATTTGATATGCAGCAAATGATAGGTCAAGTAAACGTGAGCGAGCTTGCGTGCATTAAGGCGGTGCCCATCACTACGGGCTGCCCTGAGCCATGGTCATGGATTCCAC
Source organism: Lampetra planeri (assembly GCF_965212315.1). Taxonomy (NCBI): domain Eukaryota; kingdom Metazoa; phylum Chordata; class Hyperoartia; order Petromyzontiformes; family Petromyzontidae; genus Lampetra; species Lampetra planeri. The sequence continues at coordinate 14,214,467 of NC_136118.1, read as the reverse complement.
AATCCCATGGCAGGTGCCAGTCTCTCCATAGCGTGACCAGTATTGATTTCTCACAAAGTATAGCGCTGGTTTTGTTGACGCTTTTGGAACAATGAGCCGAATAAATGGCATACCAGGGATGTTTTTTTTTTACCCGCAATCCTTGCAAAAGTTCGCCCAGCCAGATGCAAATGCAATCTCTGCAATGAGTGGAGCCCCGACTCACCAGTCGTACAGCGTGATGCGGAGCCGCTCACACATCGAGGGGAACTGTAGGAGGAGACAGGACACGCGCAGCATGAACCATGAGCACGCACTCATGAACCCTCCAATACACACGATACCAAATCAATACACACGATACCAATGGGTCTTTCAGGTGAACGTATCTCAATGGCTCTTGGTGAAATGATGCAAACCCTTGGCTGGTGTTTGCCTCACAGTTTCCCGATAAGGCAAATGTCACTGGTTCACCCGATGCTAGAAGCAAGCACCATCCCACAGATTGTGAGGGACCCAAACTTTTTGCAGCTGTGCAGCAAATATTACGCGTCGCCTGGGCAAAATGTTGGTGATAGATGAGGTGGGTTGTTTAGTTGATAAAGTAAAATAACGTTTTGTCCACGGACATGTGTATTCTGGATCAACATTTATTCAGAAGCATCTGTTTAATAAGGCAAACCCTTATACTGGGATATACTTACATGTCAACATAATTCGCTACTCGTTTATATTTTATTGCAGTTTTGCCATTACATTCTATTGATTATACATTCCGGTATATGTCACATGCTCTATACTTTACAGTTAATCGCAGGTATAACAAATCAGCAGCACACATATTATCATTCTTTGAGTCGTTCAGCTGCCTCTTTGTCTCGCTTCATTTTCCCCACGTGTTGGACCAAAATGAACTCGTCACGAGCTCCATCCACGTGACGTAAATTCCCCTCCTTGCAACCCTCCGTGGTGAGATATGACCATCCCGACAAACGCGAGGCACGAATCTATATACACACAACAAAGTGCGTTCGTGCAACGGGGACCGCATTGTCACCAACTTACCCGGATGGGAAAGCTAATGGCCTGATTCCACTCGGGGTTGGCATTCTTCTCAATAATCTTTGTGCAGAGCTGAGGAGGTCATGGGGAAGAGACAACAAATATGATTGTAATCATACAAACTTCCTTGAGCGGCAAGAGCAGTGAATTTGGATGTTTCTACATACAGTATTATATGTAGTTATATACGGTGTGTGTGTGACGTACTAGATATAGCTTTTGCAAATTTAAGACTCTCTTTAATGTAATATTATTTGGAAACCTGGTATGTTTGTTATTGTCTTGCTTCTCCCCCGATTAGCAGGCTTATCTACGTATGCTGCGGAAGAAGTTCAACATGCACAGTACATGCTGTAGGGGGCAAAATCGTTGTTTGTACACATCACTGCAATCCCAGCACTTGCGTTTACTTCTCGGTCACGCCCACTCGTGGCGATTAGTATCCAAAGCTGACCTGGGCCTCTCATAGCTATCATTCAGCATGGGGCGAGACACCACGGCCTGGTGGGATCCAGGTCTACCGACTCTGCAGCCCCCATTTGCTGCACACCAACGTCCTTGCTCGAAAGGTCAATGTGGATGACCAGCCGTGCGATCTGATGATTAGCCACGTGTGTGTCTGTTGCGTGTGGCGGGCACTGCTGCTCGCACCGTTTTCCCAGCAAAGCTGACTTCCAGGTAAGGGTCCACGAGGTTCTTCTTGTTGCTGTCGAACCCAAAGATCTGCTTCACGGTGTCCAGCACAGCGTCGTCCACTGGGGCGCATCAGGGGGCAAAGGATGCGCGGTGCATGGCGCACGACCGCGTCGTCCAGAGTCACGCTCAAGCCACGCGATGTTTGCGGCGATGAACAGCTCACTTCCCCCCGTAGTGACAACCTACTCCAGGGGGTCGACAACCCGCGGCTCCGGAGCAGCATGCGGCTCTTGAACGACTGCTGCTGAGTGACGTTATTCACGTGCATTGCGGCCATTGATATATTCAGGGTTATTTTTTTTTACCGAAATCTTGTCATTTTGGTTGCCCAACCCCTGACATAATCAATGGACTATCCCGTGCACCAATTTGTTTTGTCAATATTTGCATGATACCTGCTCTGTCTTAGTCATTGGTGGTCAATAATGCAACAGTTATTGTGCATATTGTAAATGTAATTACCTACAAACTGACAATCTCATACAACCTTCACATTTGTTCCACCATCCCTTCCATACTGCATGGCCCTTTGTTGATGCAGTGAAGCCCATTCCAGCATATCCCCTTGTTGCTCAGAAGCCCGTCTGAGTGACAGACTTCACCACTCTATATTGCAGGCGCAACTCAACAATGATATTTCTAATTAAAACTGCCTTATGACAGAAAAAATACACATGCTCTTAAAGAAGTTAAATTTCGTGAGATGTAAGCTTGCCATAAATGTTTCTGTTCTAAGTCAGTGTTAATGACACACGTGGTGGGCGTTCATAGAGTTGAGGCTGCGCAACACAACAATGCAGCCCCTTAAATTGTTACTGGATGGGTGGTTGTGGCTGGCATGGGTGTGGTGTGGGTGTGGTGTGGGTTTGTGTGGGTGTTACTCTGGGGCACATCCTCAGCCCGGTAGGCACGCAGAGTGAGGAAAGCCCCTCTCAGTGAGACGCCGGCCGGTCTCAGAAGGTTGTTCTCAATGTCCTCCCTCTCCTCCACCGCTTCGCTGCGGTCCTCCTGAGCACAGAAATATCTCCAGCTCGGTCAACGAATCATCATCACCACCACCATCATCCTCAGCACCACCGCTCCATATTTATACCGTAACCTTGTGTGGAACAAGGTGAACGCTGCACTGGCCAGTAGAGGGCGACACAGCACGGTGGCTTTCCCATTAAGTAATTTTGGAGAAATGTATCAAATGTTGCGAATGTGGACCATGATGCTGGCACACGCGGTCTAATCGTATTTTTAATAACGTCAAGAGATCTTTAACGTCGCCTCGTCACACTGATGAGTGTATCGCTGCAAAACCTTAGCAACAAAAAGGACATTAGAATGACTTACTTGCATGCCCACTCAGGCACACAATTGACAAGCACAGGATCAGATCATACTGCCACATTGCATTATGACTACTTTGACGTTCAATGTTGGAATTGTGGAAAAAAAACAATACACTGGCCCTAGTCACTAAGTTTGAAATGAATAAGTGAATGAATGAGTGAACGAATGAGTGTGATGCTAATAAATGAATAAGTGAATGAATGAGTGAGAGAATGAATGCGACTGCTAATAAATGAATAAGTGATTGAATGAATGAGTGAGCGAATGAATGTGCTGCTAAAAAACGAATAAGTGAATGAATGAATGAGTGAACGAATGAATGTGCTGCTAAATGCACCCACCGGAGGTTCATCCCCAGCTCCCAGCACCAGGAGGGTCACCTTCAAATAGCCCTTGGCCCCGGAGCTCAGATCCTCTGGGTCACAGAGCAGCAGCCACTTTCGCAGGAACGTGTGTCCTGGGAGGACACGTGGGAGGGGACCGGCGACCGTGTTGCAGAACGAACGGGTCAATGGCCTAGACCAGGGGGACGTAATGTGCAGTAGAACCCCTCTTAACGACCACCCCTGTTAAAGACTAATCGCTTAACGGCGGCGCCTCCATTGAGCCCAACGTGTTCACTTACCGACCATTCCCCTGCTAACGACGGGCTGTTGTAGGTACAGTAAATATCAATTACTGCATTGATAAGCCATGTTTCTTTTAATATTGTGTTTATAATGTTGTTAGTATCTGTAGGTATTAATATACATTGTTTAAATAGTATAAAGTACGTTTTTGCGTGAATTTTTTTAAACTTTTGATGCTATAGGAACGAATTAAGCCTTTAACATGTATTTCCCATACTCGCTAAACAAACCAAATCACTTAATAACCGGATTCGTGGAACTAATTACCGTGGTTAAAAGATGTTCTACTGTATGTACGTATGCATTCACATGCATTGCGGTTCTTGAGAATTTGAGTTTTGTACTGAATTGTAAAAAAATGCCTCTTCCTGTTATTTTCGTTGCCCGCGCCTGGTTTAGAAGATGCCAGGCTGGGTGCAATTACAGCCTGTGGCACTGTCTCTAAGACGCAAAATAGGTATCAGAATACCTCAAGACCTTGTTCCTAATTATCATTGTGGAATGTCACACCCTGTGTGCCATTATTTTGGAAAATAGCGAGCCCAACTTAGAGCACAAATTTGTGGGAAGTTAATGGCGGTTGTCCTATCCATGGTTTGGCGAGGGCTTCCATTGAAGATGAGGTGTCAGAAGTGCCCCCTCAGTGCTCTGGCATTGGCTTTAGCTCCCGAAGCCACAAAGGCACATCAAGTTTAACATGAGGCATTCATATTACACTGGGACTTACTTGGTTCATCGTAGACAGTACCAACATCAAGCTGAGAAAAATTGCAGAGACACATGACATTGAGAGGAGGATAAGATACCAACGTTACCCTGACAACAGCAGCAGCATATACGTCACATTCCAACCAGACGCAAAAGGCAGAGGCCTACAAGGGATTGTAGAATATAAAACTATTCGTGTATAGTATCACTAATATTTTTTTTAATCCACAGCGACCATGTGGAAAGTTGCGTTTTTACAAAATCTACCCAATTGATCCACTTGCTTTATAGATCACAGAGCAATATTTGCATTGATAACTCAGAAGCGCCATTGCCAATACTTGCACTCAAATGCCAGAAATGAAAAGTAAACGTTATCACAGAATCAACAAGTTTAACTCTGAATATGAACACTACCTTGTATGTACAGTATGTTAAACTTCTTTCGCAACGCACGTAGCCAACCGTGCCAATCAGCATGTTACAGATGCAAGTGATATATTGTTAGCCAGCCACGTGTTTAACACAGCCACGTGTTTAACACAGCCACGTGTTTAACACAGCCACGTGTTTAACACAGCCACGTGTTTAACACAGCCACGTGTTTAACACAGCCACGTGTTTAACACAGCCACGTGTTTAACACAGCCACGTGTTTAACACAGCCACGTGTTTAACACAGCCACGTGTTTAACACAGCCACGTGTTTAACACAGCCACGTGTTTAACACAGCCACGTGTTTAACACAGGAAAGAAACTAAAAGTGCAAGTCTCAGGAGAATGAGCACATGGACACGGTCGGCACCGTTGCATCTCGTAGAGACTCCGAGATGGCCGGGTGAGTGGGCTACGTGGTCGCGCGTGGCTGCTGAGCCGGAGCATCGCTACGCACCTTGAACGTGCCGATCTCAGAATCTGCCCGCAGGGAGTGGGAGTGCAGCACCTGCGTGGTGAAACGTCTCACGTTAGTTACCAGGGACCTCATCGTCACCAAAGTCATTCATCTCAGGACGGTTTAAGACAGCATATTCATTATGGTGGGTGCACTTGAGAGAGCCTATTCATTGGAACGAATTCTAGCCAGATATTCTATTCAATGGAGCCTGGCTGATAGACTTTCCAGGGGTGAGTAACTGGGTAGGTAGTTCAGTGGGTTACCTACCATGGCAGAGCCCTGATCCAGAACTGCTGAGTTCTTGCGTTCCAACCGAATCAGCCACGGCTGATTAAATAGAGTTCTCAAAGTAGCGAGTTGATGGTCTTACCCAAGTCACCGATGAGTGCGCTATTAAACACAGCCACCATTAAAGTCTGGTTAGTCACGACGTGTCATATTCCAACTGTGAACCATTCATAGTAGAGGGTGTAATGATGCATTCATTCATTTATTATTATCAATTTCTAAGCTCAAAATACATGGATCTAATCATGTGCATATCCATCAATGTTTCTTAAACAACATATGTTGTTTGTAATGGGTTCACAAGACCCCTGCAGCCACTGGCGGCTGCTGCCTTCACCACAAAGTTAAAATAATGATTGATTCCTGATTTGAGTCAGAACTCTGAATCACTGTAAACCATTGCATCCCCATGCAGGTGAAGCACTTTCATTCATATAGTACAGTCTCATACGTATAGGTTATTGAATGCAATACTACCAGGTCAGATTTCCTATTCAATACAGTGATTTCAGATTTAAAGTGTATTCGATTATAATTGCATTTTCAATTTTAGTGTAGCAACAGCAACAATGCTGATGGGGAGCACTTGCTAGCCAATAGCGTGCGTTTGATAGGCCACAGCCTGCTGGTGAAACTCCACAAGTTGAAGCTGGTCCAAGGTTTTCCATTAAATGCTTGCTGGGTGACATTTGGTTCACAAATGTCAGATTAATTGTGACGTTATTGTATTTCAGCGCTCAACGTTATGCCTTACCTGTCAGTTATTTATTTTATTAATTATTTGTGATGCTAAGAAGTGGTGTTATATGGCGAGATGTTAATTACCTCGCCTGGTATACAGGAGGTTGTGGGTGTGATCCCAACCCTGACGCCTGTATATTTGGAGTTTGGCGTCTCTTATGTTGATTTTTCTCCGGATCCTCTGGTTTTCCCCTCCACATTTAGAATGAACATGCTTTTAGAGCATATGGCGGCTGTGAATGTCCACATGATAAGCCACACCGTTGAGCTATCATTTGTGGCCAGGTCGCTTCTTAAACATAACTATATAGCTCGGTGGGCCTTGCATAGTAAAATAAAAAAACATGTTTATCGTAGTTGATGTTTGATCATCAAAAGCTGCAAGGACGCTAGAACGTGTGATGCACAAGTTCGAAGCTGCCAAAGGGATTGAGGGCACGCGGCCACTGACCTTGAAGTAAATCAACTCGTCAAACAGTTCCGCCGAAGACTGGTGGAAGTTGAAGAAGAAAGTCTGAGGAGAGAAAGGCGTTGCAGAGACAGCCAATGAGGGGGGGGGCCGATATGCGGTTGACAGCGATTACTTTAGCCGGTGGCAACGAACATTGCGGTAACAAGTCTCTGTTGCAAGTGAGGCCTCGATTGAAAGCAATGCATGCGTATGTACAAGAACAAGATACAGATTGTGTCACAGTTTAACATGAAGGCTTTCGCGACCAATATTACTCACAATAACGGTTTTTTTTTGGGTTAGATCGCGTAAATATAAATGTGTCGTTAACACATCACTACCCGACAGACAATGTGTAAGGTTTGTCACGTAACGATTGTGCAGCAAGCGAAAAAGAAAAACCCTCAATAATCTGAAAATATCAAAACGTACCGTTATCGTTTTTTAATTGCAATTACCATGCACGCCTCTTTAACCACCTGTGGTAAGGGCCATACATTGACTACGTACCCATGGAGGGGGGTTAACCCAAATGCGCACGCTTGCGTATGGGGGGTCTACTGACAATGTGCGCATAGGAAACGGGGGGGGGGGTGAAGCCTCGCTATTAATTTGTCTACATTGTCCTTCAAATGAGCCACAGTTCAGTGTCTCCAGCTGTGAGACAACAAGTCCTGCCAGGAGAGGTGGGACTGTGGGAGAGGTGTCACTCGTGTGCCACCGTGACCCTGACTGCTCAGCAAAATAAGTGGCCAAGGCACGCGACTTAATTATTTAATGCAGCCGGGGGTGGACTGTCTGTTTGCTTAGACACGTTAATGTTATTAGTCCTGGATCGTTTCTGCGTGGATTAAATATCGGCCGTTCTATAGGATTCGGGGGGGGGGGGGGGGGTGCGTCAGCGTGCCCACAGGGAGGGGGGGGGGTCAAGTTGCGACAGATTATTTTGTGCACCGACTCAATGTGCGGGTCCCCATTGCGGGAGTGTGTTTGGTGGCGCGTGTGGGAAGCCGGCGCTGGTCGGGCCGTACCTCGTCAAAGAAAGGGTTGTTCCCCTTCCTGATTCGGGTGCGTTTCGACTGCCCTGCCACCGTCACCTTGACGACCGGCTTGATGTTGTTGCCAGGCAGCTGGCGAGCCTCGATCACCCGAATTCGTACCTTGGTGTGTGGGGTTGTGAGAGAGGGGGGCACGCGCGGCACAAGTTGGGGGGCTCTCTCTCTCTCTCCAGGAGTATAAAGCCAGGGCGCGTTCCGTTGTCACCTCTTCAACGGGCAAGTTGCGTTGGCTTTTCTCGGCTGAGAATCTGCACGAGAAGCTTGCCTGTCAAGTTGCGGCTTTCCAGCTTGACGGAAGCGATCTTCCTTCTCGTGCTCTTTACAAACACCACGCCACCTGCCACACCTGCCGATCTATATATGCGTATATTCGGAGACTGACGACTTCATAGACATCAGAATTAAGGACCTACATCAAGAGGTCATGAGAGACCCATGCCACCATAGATTGCCAAAGTTTGCTTTCGCATGATCCTGCCTTTGTTTCACAGCGGACATTCAACTTTTGAAATATTTGCAACTTCCTTATGGTTCCTGCCCGACTTGAGTTTCTGTTGACTGCTCTCTCTCTCTCTGGCGTCCTGCAAGTGGCCCACTTACTGGACGTCTGTCCTCCAGTATAAATACATATTCTGATTCTGACTTGTTGCTACCTCCTCCCTCTCTCTGTTTTTCATTACGTCTACGATGATGACTTGCCCTCGTCTTATATTACGACCTTCCAAGGTTCTTAGCGCGCCCAGCCATGAAATCCCGAGCATCCACCGCAGATATTTTATAGAACACAAATCGGTGTCGACTGTACGGCACCGAGACGGCTTAGTTCCGCAGCGCGGTCACAGAGACGAACACAGGCGTCTTTGGTAGAGGTGGGGGTACCCACACTTTACCCCACCACCACCACTTTACCCCACCACCTCTTTACCCCACCACCACCACTTTACCCCACCACCACCACTTTACCCCATCACCTCTTTACCCCACCACCACCACTTTACCCCACCACCACCACTTTACCCCACCACCACCACTTTACCCCACCACCACCACTTTACCCCACCACCACCACTTTACCCCACCACCACCACTTTACCCCACCACCACCACTTTACCCCACCACCACCACTTTACCCCACCACCACCACTTTACCCCACCACCACCACTTTACCCCACCACCACCTCTTTACCCCACCACCACCACTTTACCCCACCACCACCACTTTACCCCACCACCACCACTTTACCCCACCACCACCTCTTTACCCCATCACCACTTTACCCCACCACCACCACTTTACCCCACCACCACCACTTTACCCCATCACCTCTTTACCCCACCACCACCACTTTACCCCACCACCACCACTTTACCCCACCACCACCACTTTACCCCACCACCACCACTTTACCCCACCACCACCACTTTACCCCACCACCACCTCTTTACCCCACCACCACCACTTTACCCCACCACCACCACTTTACCCCACCACCTCTTTACCCCACCACCACCACTTTACCCCACCACCACCACTTTACCCCATCACCTCTTTACCCCACCACCACCACTTTACCCCACCACCACCACTTTACCCCACCACCACCACTTTACCCCACCACCACCACTTTACCCCACCACCACCACTTTACCCCACCACCACCTCTTTACCCCACCACCACCACTTTACCCCACCACCACCACTTTACCCCACCACCACCACTTTACCCCACCACCACCACTTTACCCCACCACCTCTTTACCCCACCACCACCACTTTACCCCACCACCACCACTTTACCCCATCACCTCTTTACCCCACCACCACCACTTTACCCCACCACCACCACTTTACCCCATCACCTCTTTACCCCACCACCACCACGCGACCTGCCAATCGTGCGCATGGGGCGGCGTTGAGCAGCAGCAGCAGCGGGGCGTGGGGGGGTCATCCAAGTCGCCTCTGTCAGCGGCCAACAACCCCGCGGCCGACAACCCTGCGGCCGACAACCCCGCGGCCAACAACGCCACGGCCGACAACGCCGCGGCCGTCGCGAGTCGCGGCCGTCGATCACCTGGAAGTCCCGCGGCTTCCTGGAGACGGCGCGAGTGGAAGACGGCTTCGTGGAGCGGCGTCGCGGGGCGCGAGCGGGCGGCCGCTCCGCTCCACGGGCTCGCGCAGCCCCCGCCGCCTGCCCTGCAGGGACTCCCGCAGCAGGGCCCTGCTGATGATGCTCCTCATCAGCCGCTCCCTCCTCATCCTCCTCGTCCTCGTCGTCCACGTCGTTCCCTATTTGCACTCCCCCGTCTGCGGCGCACATGCATGGCGGGGCGTCGCATGTCCGACCGGCACAAGTCCTCCACCGGGCAATTAAGCGCCCACGACCGAGGCGCGGTATTTGCGTGTGGTGTGTCATTTACTGCAGATGTGCACGGTTGGCTACGTACGGCGCGAAAGAAGTTCAACATCCATCAGCACACTATAGATCTGCACGTATCCGACTCTGTCACGGATCCGCTGATGCCTCATTTCCCAGCGCAGTCAACTTCGACTCGCCTTTCTTTTTAATTCAAAGCTCCAACATTATCATGATCATCTGCTACACGGCTTGACAGCTTGAACGCACGCACACACACGGAGTTGTAATTCAATAAGAGGCGAGTCTCACAAGAAACATTCTGCCAATAGTTTTTTGGCTATTGAGCAACATGCCGAGAGAGGGGTGAGGTGGTTCAATGGGCAGTGGTCCATGCCTGACCACTAATTCGAGACTGCTGTGAGATTGGTCAGTCACCTAAAATTAACGAAGTTCTCACGTTTAGCACACCGACGATCTCATTTACTAAATAGTGTGCAACATATTTCGTTTCACTGCTAGTTCGATCTAGTCTCGCTCCGATGCCGCTTTTATAGGATGGTTGAACATTGGATGTTATGGGAGCGGTAGCGTAGAGGTTAAGCGCCACGCTGCGCAACGAACCTGGCGATTTGAGTAAAATTCCTGCTCACGGCCAACACCAGTGACGATTATCTAAACCGGTTCTGGGCCTCCCCTAGGTCGACTCAGCCTCAACTGAATACCTGGTGCGGTGTGTAAACATCGCCACTGGGGAGACAAAGGCGGTCGGGCGTGGTGCTGGCCACCCACCCACTCGCGTACCGTTCTGGTCTTCACAGGTGCTCGCTAACAGCACTTGCCCCAAAAGTCTGTTTAGGCTATACGGGGGGGGGGGGGTCTTTGTCTTGTTGTGGAGTGCCATCTATTGGCAAAAAAAAAAGAGATTTGGGACATTTCACAAGGAGGTTCTTTTGAGATGTGTGACCAATTCCGTTGTTGCGTGTTCCTTGTGTGGGCGCAAACGGGAGCGCTCAGTGACAAAATCCAAACTCAACGTTTTTATAAGTCGTTTATGATTACTGATTTAGAATGTTAAAGTCATTTAACTGAATAATTTAATTACTTATTACGTTCTTAAAATTAAAATACGCTAGGTTTATTTTCAATTTGAAACCACATCCATACTTGGATTTTTGTGCATCCACACAAACTACGGCAGCAGATGCGGATACTTGTTGATGATGCACGATTGTAAAATTAGAAACTGTGGTCACCCAGAACAGAGCCATGGGGCATCTAGCAACGACTCAATGCCGATTCACAACATACGAAGGAGGTTGCATCATCCCAGCGATGCACCGATCCTGCCCCAGTCATCTGGCTCACTAACCGCCTCAATGTGAAATCACAGTTCTTGCTCTTCATCAACATCAGCCATGGGGAGAGGAAGAAGAAGCCAGATCTGTATGCATTGGCTCCTGTTTTCAAACATTGACCCAGTTTTATGATACAATCAGTGAATATTCTTACTCGATTTTTTCTTACAATTAAGTAATTACTGTAATTAAGTGGTACATCCCTAATTATAGTGAAATTTTATTAGAAGCTAATAGCAGAGTAATTGTAAGAAATTAATGGTACCAGTCGTTGGTAATTTATCAAAATAATGGCATTTATTTATCAACAGAAGCCTCATTAAGTATCCACATTTTTTTCTTTCATAAGCTTCTTTTCTTGAGAAAATTGGTCAGATATACTTTTGCATGTGGAAGAAACGTAAAGTGCTGATTGAAAAGCCATCCGAGGGAATGACACTGACAACATGCACATGACTCAGGCTGCCTTTGTCATAACTCTACTTGCTGTACTGCCCATTACAGTTACACTGCAGATAGGCGTTTTCATAGAACGATTCCATCTACTGCACGAGCATCCAACCTCATACTCGAGGCTCCGGATGACAAACATATCCACACCACAACGTACGTTGATGTCGAAGTCGGTCACGAAAGGCCTTAAGCCATCGGCGAGGAGCTCTACTGCTCAGAAATTGATCCACACATTGACACATGTGAATAATGTCCTCGTAAACGGGACAATCTTGTTGGGTGGTGGAGGGTCAGTGAAAATGATTTTGGCGTAAAACCACGATGTGGCCTAACTCAAACACAAATACAGATCATCGGCACCACACTCTGCAATTATTGTGATAGGTGCGTATTATTCTCGTATTTATGTTTTTCCCCCAAATTCTAGCAGTATGCGACAAAATGTTCATTAGGAAATGTCACATCGTAGGGAGCTATCCCGTGTGTTGGAGAATGGACCATGGGAGTAGATATCACAGAACTACTTCCGATATCCCATCAAGTGACCGTGTTTATCCTGACACGAGAGGGTCCACTTTCCAACACGCTCTGCTCCAGAGACTCTTCATCACGCAGCAGTGGCGCTGATACATTTTAAATCAGCCGAATTAGAATTTCATCAAATTTAACGGACACAACAATAACAATTCAGTTAGATTTTTTGTCATGTGTGTACGGTCAGAGGTAACTGAGCTGATACAGTCAACTGACTGCACTTGAGACATCGGTTTAAATGAAAGTGTTCATAATCAACGTTTTTGGGTTAGATCACGTTATTTATAAATGTGTCGTAACCCTCCACCACCCGACACGGCCAATCAGCAAAAAAGTGTCACGTTGACAAATGAAAAATAGTTCACTGCTTCAGCCCACCGGTGTGTTGAAGCGTGAAACCACAACATTTACAATTTTTGAGTACTCAAACGTAAATGTTGTGGTTCACGCTTCCACACAACGTGACACTTTTTTGCTGATTGGCCGTGTCGGGTGGTGGAGGGTTACGACACATTTATAAATAACGCGATCTAACCCAAAAACGTTGATTATGAATAATATTGATCGCAAAAGCCTACGTGTTAAACTTAAATGAAAGTGGCTGCTCGGATTTGATCTCTGTCTGTGCAAGCTCAGCACCCTACACCGCCTCCACACCTCCTCATGTATAATTATTCCTTGTAATATAAAATTGTAATAATTATTGCTGTGACTGTCACTGTTATTGTAGATATAGACGTACTTCAAGCATTTTTGTCAATCCACTGCTGGATGAGAGCCTCGTCGCTCCGGGCGCTTGCTGTGATGATGATGCTTTACCCGCTAGCTCGGTTAAATTGTGCACATTTGCCTTTTCGGCGGTTTTGAGGTGGAGGCGACATTGCCAGCTTTGTGATAGCTCAGCAAAAAACGGAGTCTCTAATTCAATGGAATTTTTGCTGACTGAAAGGAGATCGTGACACTTGGTGTATCGAATGGCAATGTACCTGCCTGCACAAGGAAAACACTCAGAAATATGCCCTTTGTGAGGTCTCGATCCTGAAAGATGCTATATGAATGTAATATAGTTGTAGCATCCAACTATAGTACCTGTCCATCTCATTTAGATAAGAGCTGCTAGGGAACGCATGTTACGGCTGACAAGGCACAGCTGCATTCTTGGCTGTTATCCTCTCCCCAGTGCTGACTTTGCACAGTGCAATGGGTACTCATTTTAGGCTGAGTCAGTCTAGAAGAGGCCCAGTTCAGCTTCAGAGATAAACACAGTTCACGGGGTGGTTGGCGCAGTGCGGTAGCCACTACATCACCTCACTACACGGAATGAAAATCAGTCTCCTTGGTGTGTACGTGATTATGCAGCCTCGTTTAACTCTTCACCTGCCGACAAGATACTATCATAGGACATTTTAATGGAGACAATGACGAAATAATTTTTTATAGCTTATTATACAATTACGAGGAAATGAGAATGTGTTTCTGGGGCATTTGTTATCGAGTCACATCAGTAGCTCTCATTGATTGTTTGTTTCATCAAACCAGTTACGAGGAAGAGGCAATGACGCTGCAGGTCCTGCTTGGTGTCGCTGTTACAGTGCGTTACCCACACGCTGATGGACACAATTTTGTGATGGGTCGCCTCAGCCCTTCGTTTCGTTGGGGTTGACACTATTATGGACACTTTGTGTCAGGTCAACAATGATTTCTTACGAAGAGACTGGCCTAAACGTTGCAAAGTGCCATTTCTACCCTTGCCCCGTGCTCGTTTTAGTCGGTAGACAGATTTATTTTTATGAATTAAAATGTTTTTGCAAATGGAGGTAATTTTCAAATGTGGTAGTTGGGACATGCATCAGGCACCCAGTGTCCTATATTTGTGAATGACTCCAGGGGACATCATTATCCACTCTGGGTCACGTTCCTCTGGTGAAGCCACCCCCTGGAATGACTGGACAGTACCACGACGTAAATCACTAACCCCGAACAGTTGCAAGCACCCAACTACGAGGCTACCCAGCCACTGTGTGTCTGCAATCGTCTCACGTTACACACATACTTCATATACTTTGTATATGCTGTAAGCAAAACAATATATGTGTTGTTTGTGTGTGCGTGTGCGCACGCTGTGTAAGTGAACAGGGAATGCTTTGTGTTGCAGGCAACTTGAGCAAACAGTTTTGTTTCTGTGCAGTTGTCGACACAAACATGGCTCTATAGCGACAGCTATAGATCAAGTTTATTGCCCTTGCCGAGACGGGAGGGAAGGATTGAGATTGTCACCCGGGGCAATTGCCTGGTGTGTTCACCCCCTTAAGCCAACCCTGTGTGCACAGCACGCTGACCAGGTAGGTGACTGCGTGAGCTGCTACTCACCTGGCCCAGAGCTTCTCATGGCTGAAGGTCGAACGGTGGGCGCCGGAGTGGAGCCGGGCGGGGGTAAATAGCAAACCTGCAGATTCACTGTGGCCTGTTGATGTGCAAAGACAAAAGATCCTCCGTGTAGCCATAACAGACTGTTGAGGCAAGTGCTGTTAGCGAGTAGCATCTATGAAGGCCAGAATGGCACACGAGGGGGTGGGTGGCCAGCACCACGCCCGGCCGCCTTTGTCTCCCGAGTGGTGATGTTTAGACACAACACCAGGTACTCAGTTGAGGCTGAGTTTACCTGGGGGAGACCCATGACCCATTCAGATGATTGTTACTGGCGTTGGCCGTGAGCGGGGAATCGAACTCGGGTAGCCGGGTTCGTGGTGCAGGACGCTAACCGCTACACTCCCGCTCCCACATTGTTGATGTGCCCAAACATAAACACACACAAGACTCAGCAGTGTGTACAAAGGCTCCCCATTTAGGAAGGACACACTGTCGGTGCAGATGCAGTGAACAGGCACCTATTCAGGCCTCACTGCACAACATTAACGAGTTGTGTGGCACCGTGACCTGCCCGCCTCTGCCTCTTCGGTGTTTACTCTTTTTTTTACCGCAAAAACCAGTTATTTTATTTTGGAATAATCAGCATAAAGGAGGTCTCTTTACCACAGTGTTCATTGAAGCAGCAAGGAACTGAGTACACGGAATTTACTATCAGCAAGTAGCAAGGCAATTGTTCCTTCTAAAAAAACACATGTTTGGTTACATATTGTTCATGGATAGCTTTTGCCTCATATTAAGGTACTGTGTTAGAGTTTCTTTAACAGACCATCTCCAGCCAATTGGAGTCAAAATATATGAAAATTTGTCTTGAACACATTTTTATACGAAATATGTATCAAGAAGGACAATTCATTTTTAACATCCCCTTTTAGACGTCAAGCAAGTACTTTTACTACCTTGGGTATATTTAGCTGAATAATTCGATGTTTTATCGACAGGCCAGCCCTTAGGAGTGGGTGATCAGGGCGGCTGCTCAGGACAGAAGGCTGTAAGAGGTGGTGCTGCTGGTAATTCCAAGGGTAATGAAATGTTTATTTACCCAGAATGCTATGCATGCCGGGCCTGCTTATATGTTGCCGATATTGAGTGGAAATCTGGATAGGGGAGATGGTGAATAACTGAAGCAATGCGTTGCTAGGTGGGTGATTACCCCATTGTTTTGCTTCTTCATGTCCAGCAAGGGCAGTTCATGAGTTGCACAAAAGTTGGGTGCAAACAGGAGGTCCTTTAGGGGCAGCGTGGCATCGCCGAGAAACCTAATCACGCAGGAATACACGCAACAATCACATCCATTTCAATTGCCATGCGCATATCACTCAAACATGTATAACACACGGACACACACGTATCTGTCCATAACTAAATGGCCAACCGTGCATGACCACATACACGTATCTACATTTGCACACCAACCACTACGGACTCGATTGTGAGCCATTGAGGGGCCTGGGGTATTGCGTTGAGGTGGTGTGGTCACATTTATGGATGCGGGTGAGGAGTCTAGCGGCACAATTTTTGCATCATCTGGACTTTGGACATGACGGATTTCGGGAGATCGAAGTGGAGATGAGATGTGATGAAGGCATGGGTGAGGGTCTCATAGCAAGACCTTTCAGCCGGACCAGAAGTGATGTGGGTGAGCACCTGTTTGAACCAATCTTCTCATGGTCCTTGATGACAATATGAATCTCAGATGCAGGGTCCAAGGTCGCGCCCTTGAGGTCCCATTCGAAGGTCTGTTGAGAAAGCGAAGTAATGGAAGGGGAATAGCTCTTAAGTTGTGAGTCCCCCGGAATGATATTATTCACAAGAAGGTTACGAGCAGTGTCGGATATTTTTTCCTTCAGTGTTTCAAAGTTGAAAGTGAATGTAAAATTCAGCAGATCAAACTTTGTAAACAAAGCTGAAGTTACTGCGTATTTGGTTTTCATGTATTTGCATTACGTGCGTATGAATATGCTGCACAGCGTTCCACACTTAATGACGTTTTGGCAATTTTGCATTTGATTTTGTTGCATCTGTTTTGTAAGATACTCGCTTGTGCGTGATTCTGTAACGTCATCCCATCACGGTGCTGCGTGTCAATGAACCACGCTCACTCAACCGTCGTGATGCACTCAGCCCCAAAACAAACACAAACCTGGTGATTCATCCAAAATACCAAAAAACGTAGCCTATTGAAGCGAAAAAAAAATTAAGGAATTGCAGAAAAGAAAAGTGAACATAACGTAATGTACAGAAAGTGTGAAACGACTAAAGCACAGATGTCTTTATTATTGCATCTCTGCAAACGTTGCACGCGAGACTCGACCGATTGCGAGGTAGTTGGCCGTGATACTTCTACACCACAGCACCACGAGTCGACAGAGTGGGTGCATCTGCATTTCTAATCTTGACGCTGGTTTGAACAATTGTGCGTGTTTAAATAGCCACATTTCACTTGCTGTCTATGTTTTTGTTAAGCCGAGACACATTTTAACAGCGTTGCAAGTGCCAAAAACTACCGTTCAAAAAAGTTTCACCGCTTAACTTGACCTTTTGAGAACAATTTTGCCCAAAGTTTACTCACCTCATTCCACACTGGGTTGAGGTCATTGGAGATGACTCGAGTCTTGCGCTTTACACCTGAAATGCAGACGGAGCAACAACCATGACAACAACAACAGGCGTCGTTCACTCCTGCGCTGCAGAGATGTCACCAACACGGGTTACGTGTGTGCAGGGCTTGCTGCAATGTGAGGTGATGTGAAGTTGTAAAGGCTCATTGCTGGCAGGAGGTCACGGCACAGACCCTGGCGTTGTGGGTCAACTGATTGAGATGATTGGAGGATGGACTGCCACGGGGAGAGAACACGCGAACTCCAAACATACAACAGGGCATCGGGGTGGAACCCACGACTCCCTGAATGCCAGGCGAGGGAGATAACATCCCCACCTCGCAGCCGGATGGGTGAGGAGGCTTGGTGAATTGCTGAACGCGAATAACGTTGAATCATTCAGCTCCATACCTACTCATGTCTCGGTATAACGGTGCCACAAATAACCACAGATCGGTCGTGTTTGCACCAAACGTGTTACTTCACCCTGGTGGTGAAAGCAATTCAGCTGGATAGGCAGGCATGGCAGGTGTCCACGAGTGTGTGGACAAAGCCATCCAGTGGCGAACAGCAAACGCATTCCTTCACTCGTGAGTCAGGGGCAAGCTGTCTCGTCACCTGTCCTGGCACCTGTTCCAAAATGTCGATTCAAAACAGGCAATGGATAATGGAGCTTCAAGAAATGTCACATTTCGCATTTTTCAAGCGGTCAAAATCCTTGCTTTGTAACTTAGCACTCAGTATCCTCGTTGATGGGCAAGTGTGAAGTGCATGTTTTAATTTCTGCAGCTGCCCAACATTTCCCACGGGCAATTACCAAAGCAAAACTACTGCGCCTGCTGTAAAATACGTGGATGCGTGTTGAACTTATTTCGCACCGTGCACAGACAACCGTGCCAATCGGAGGTGCGGAAGTCAACCACTTGCGAGTCGCTTTCTCCAGAGTGAGTTAATTGGTATCAATATCCGGGCTGGAATTGGGAAGAAGTGGCTAAGTGGATGGGCGGACTAATGCCCCCCCCCCCCCCCACTAGATCTGGACCGTACCAACTGAGGAGAAATGCAAGGGGGGGTGGTGGCAGGCACGGCAATTACCTACGATAATCACCCAGAAATGTCTGTCCGTCCCGCGCGTGACGTCACTCCACATGAGGCCCACCCCCCCCCGCGTGACGTCACTCCACATGAGGCCCACCCCCCTCATTAATATTCTTGAGTGAGTGGATTTTTACGCTAACGCAGAGAAAGGTCGTGCTGAATTAAATAATTTATTACGCAAAGTCGCTTCAAATACGACGTTTCTTTACGGAAAGTGACGGTAAAAAATGTATCTACGCAGCACAGTGCTACATCCGTGCGTGACGTCACTGCAAAATAGCCCCCCCCCCTCATTAATATTCATGCCCGTGTGTAAATTTACACTAACGCACAAGAATGTCGCGCACTCCACATGCCGCACCCCTCCCCTCATTAATAATCATGAGCGGGTGACGTCACTCCACATGCCGCACCCCTCCCCAATAACCATGAGGGGGTGACGTCACTCCACATGCCGCACCCCTCCCCAATAACCATTAGCGGGTGACGTCACTCCACATGGGGCACCCCCCCCCGCCCTCATGAGCTGAACAATTTTTCTATTGAATATTTCAGATTTACTGCAATATCTAGTTGACTTATAAATGAACACTTATAAGAATAGGTTTTACCCTTTCTGGCAATAAAACAGGTGTTAAGATGTTCCTTTTGCAAGGAAGGAATCGCGTCTGCATGTGGCGAATGCAGACGTTGATTCCATGCAAAAAGGTTTCTGTTTGGTGTTTGAACATCTCAACACCTGTTTTATTGCCAGAAAGGGTAAACCCTATTCGTATACTGTGATACTGGCAAGAAAGTCCCAATTTAACACCTGTTTCACTGTTTCAGCACATTATTTAAAAAAGACACAAATCAACGTTTCGTGTATTTGTTGTTGCTTGCTGTGTTTAGTTTATTGTCATTCCCACCGCACCTCCGATTGGCTACGTGAGGTGCGAAAGAAGTTCAACAGACTCACATGTGTGTGTATATTCACAGACCCTTTTACACAATCGCCTGTATGTTTCCTCCCACGTACTATTTGGGAGATCCAGAGCATGACAGAAAGAGGCTCAGGAATGGTATCTATAGACTCCCCGCCTCTACAATGTGTCCCTGGTACAGAACTTACGGAACGACCCAGTGGGTTAAATTGTCACTCCCACCACGGCGTTCTGGGTCCTCTGGCCCATCATATCCACCCCCTTCAATCACATTTCCACTGCAATAGCAATCCTGAATCTCAGTGGATCTCCGTCTGCTTAAAAAAAGGTCGGACAAAAATGTATCCAATGATCTGATTTGATTGATGAGCAAAAATGTGTAAGGGATCAAACACTCTGGGGGGGAGGGGTCCCTTTGGAGCCCTATAATTTACCTTAGCTCAGCAGGGAAACGCCGTGTATTTTGGTGACGGACAGTCCTGCGACATTGGCGTCTAAAAACAGCACCGTAGCCCAGCTCCAGATAGGACCAGAATAGCCCCCCGGGCTCAGCTGCAGTCACCCACTGAACGTGTGAGCAATGCGTGACACCAGAGCCCCACCACCATGTTTATATTTTAAAAGCAAACGATCAGCAAACTTGGGACATTGCATGCAAATAATTATCGGATGGTCTTGTTCCCTTTAGCGACTAATTTTCTAAGTCATGTTGAGTTTGGATTTGGATTGTGGTGGTTTGCCACGCGCATAAAAGATGAATGTTTGTTGTACACTGATGAGTCAGAGAGCTGGCCCTTAACACAGCAACTGGAAATATATATTCTGGCCCTTCAGTATTGGCACGTGGCAAAATGCTGAGAACTTTCACAATTCTTCACGGGCTGGCCCCTGCCTATCTTTCCCCTCTGATTTCAGCCTACTCCTCTCCCCGGGTTCCCCGCTCATCGTCTCTAGGTTTGCTCTCCACCCCAAAAGTAAAACTCAAAACCACCGTTGGACGAGCTTTCTCATGCTCAGCCTCCTACAGCATGGATTACCCTCCCGCTCCACATCCGATACATCGACTCCATCACATTATTCAAATTCGAACTAAAGGTCTTTTTATCTTGACTTAAAGCTTTCGTGACTGCAGGAATTCATATTCATTGGGTTTTTCGGTAAAGCCACGTAGATAGAAAAAAATATCAAAATATCGCGATCGAAACATCGTGGCTTTACCGAAAAAACCCAATGAATATAAATGTATTTTTATTCATCCAGAGATGTTGTTATAAATAGGAAATCACATTTTGGACATTTGACCGATTGGTCTTTTTGGCACTCGATCGCCCTTCCTGTGAAGGTTTCCTGGCTTGGTTGAGAAGTTGGGATTGTGGTCTGGGATGTTGAAACTTCATGGACTAATTTCTCTGATGTTAATTTCTCTGCTTTGATCACTTTTTTGTTGTTGCGTGTGCCTTTCTTTTGGTGCAATTTCTTGTTTGTTCATTGTTAATTTTGAGGGCTTTCATTCGCTTTGTATTTGCTATATATAGGATTTGGCCCTTATATATAATAATGTACAACATTGTGGGATGCAATTAGCAATAATTACGCGATATAAAATCATTATTGGTACTAGAGGCTAAGCAAATAAGCTATAGAACGTCGCTGAAGGGAATTATTATAGGCATTATTAAAAATAGGTTGTGATGGGTAGGGCACATGTGCAAGGGCAGGTTACCAAAACAGACATTGGAGTTGCACCCAGAGTTTGGCAACTAATGAGAAGATCCAAAGCCAGATGATGCTAGACCAGAGCTTAGAGGATGGGTGTCGACTGAGATAAGCAGAAGATATGAACCCATAGTGCAAAACAAGACCATCAAGGATACAGTGTGGGATATAGCAGAAGGAAGGAAGCGAAGGTGAGGCATAGTCACTTCAACAGCGTTGGCCATAATAATTCATTGAGGGCTCTTTTCAATACTGTAGAACAAAAATGCATGTCATAGGTAATTGGCACACCTTCCCATCATCCTTCTGCTACACTCCTCTTACTTCATCAAACGTTGTGCAGATAAAAGAAAACCACCTGGAATTACTGGCAAATTGTTTCCAAATTCTGGTAGCGGAACATTGGTCATATTGTCTGAACCCTCGTGGATAAGAGCAGAGACCTCGATCATTTCAGCTTTTACACAATATTGTAGGCAATATACGACTTACATTTTAAGCCTAAGACAGTGTTAGTATTAACTTTGCTAAATACTTCACGAATCTATGTTTACTTATTACTCAAAGTTTCAGAAGCATTGTAACATACTGCTCCAACTGAAATGTCAAAGTCAAGTAATACGAGTACTTGATGATGTGTATGGTCGGTTCCCCGCAGATGGCATGTTTGGGGTGGTTTGAACCTCAGGAATAACCGATAGCACTGTCTTTGAAGCATAATCTGCGTGCGTTGGCTGATGGCGTCCTTCATTAACCCCCCATTGCTGAGAAATGCAATTCTCTCTTTCGTTAGATTTATTTTAAAATACGGGGGGTCGGACCAATGTCGCGGATCCTGTTATCTAAAGGGGTTATTCGCAAGGGTTACCTGCAATTTTAGTCCTCTTACCCGGTACATAAAAACAAATCGTGGATAGTGTATGAGGAAGCAGTTTCACTTTGCATTATGGGTAATGACACTGGACTACTGACACCTGCCTCTTGGGAATGTGATTAAAGAACAGAGCTGTGATAGCTGGAATGATGTATTCCACAACACATGATATGGATAAAGATAACGTTTGTCAAAGATCTTCGATGCAAACTCTTCAATTCACATAGTTCTGATATTTAACGCATTGTGTAAATGATATGCAAAGCCACTGATTGAAAACAGAGCACGCAAACAACCAATCATTTGAGGGCAAGTCCTTGCACAGTCTACCTGCAAAACACAATGTAGTACATCTCACATGCAGACACTGTACAATTACAAGCTGCACTACGTTGTGACACTCAATGTAATGAAATGTATGTGTGCATTATTGTTGTTTGTTTGACGCTGAGCTGGCCGAGAAGAGGAGTTACTGGAATATAATTTTCTGCGAATATGGATAGTCAGGAATCAAACCCATGTTACATCACTTGCAGTGCAGGACTGTAACCATAATCCCCACTTAGACGAATGTCTCTTGCAGTTAATGATCTCCCGCTAAGGTCAGCATAACACTTGAGAAATATGACGTGAACAGCTCCCAGTTATTTCTGCAGAAATTACCAAACAGCTGATTCTTCTGATTCTAGTTGTTAAATACCCCATCACAGGAGAACTTTACTTGTTACAGTACGCTATTGTGGGCCTGCACCATAGTCCACATTCTAAATTATCAAAATTACCAACATATTTTGTTTTCTAAATTACATTACTGCTCAGACTTAGCCACAAATTGCCAAGTGCTGATACACCGCACCCCTGATTCGTTTAAACTGGGCTAACATAAGGAAGCTCTAGGCCAGCTTCAGATACCAATCTCTGCTGGCCAGGAGTTGAACTCAGGCGACCAGGATCACAGTGCAGTCCGCTCACCAATGCGACATCGGGCACACGAACACCCAGTTCACCTCGCTGGGGCGACTCTTCTCCAACCACTCAATGTCGCTCCTCCACTCCACCCGAGCGAAATGACACGAACAAATCGTAACCCTTACCTTGGAAGACCACACTGGCTACGGGGTCGCTCTGCCGGCCAGACCATTCCACGTTGGGCAGGTTGGCGGCCGAGCGGATCGCAAGTCGGAGCATGGCAGCTGGAAGCAGGGCAGGTCGGCCGTCTCTCACCGGCCGGCTGGGCCTCCCCAAAGAGGCGAGATAACAATCCACTCTCTGCCCGCGTTTGTGCTTGCCCACGTCTCCCTGTGCATGCTTGTGTGTAGCACTGACTGCACACTTGCGTGTAGCACTGACTACACACTTGCAGCTGACTGCGGGCAGGAGATGCGGCCGCGTGGGAGTGCTGCGTGTTGGTGGCGGGGGGGGGAAGGGATGCGCCGATAGCTGTCTGGCTGGTCTCCAAACTGGGTTCGGACGGGGACGGTGGGCTGGGCTAGGATGGAGTTTGCGAGGTTCAGGAGGTTTATCGATAAGACGCTTCATTGAGACGAAACCAAGAATATAGCAGGCAGAAATAAAATATCCATTTTTGTATCCACTGCTGGATGATTGTCACCATTCGGGATGGTCTTGGGATGCCACAATCTACGCGGCTTTTGCAAGGAGCTAATCTCATCGCTCCATCTCGGTAATGATCGTGCTCATCCTCTTGGGTTTATTGAAATACTTCGCTGCGCTGGTCGTTGCGGATTGGCGAACGACGGCAACAGAGAAATTGGAGCATTCGAAGTAGAGTACAACAATAGATTTTTCTGCACGGCCCGCTGTACATTATTAAATAGAATAATGTCCGACTACAGCCATGTAAATGTTGCGTGACGAATGCTGCACGGCACTGGGTTGTATTTTAGGTGCGCTTTGTAATTGCGCTAATGCGTGCGTAAACCTGCCATCGACCCGGACGCGCTGCATGCTGTCACAAAGATACAGATAAATATCACCCCGTATAGCCTTCGCGGACTGTTGGGGCAAGTGCTGTTCGCTGTCACGCACGCACGGGCACGCGCACGGACACGGGCACGCTGCCCAGGACGTATCTGGAGCTGCTCGTCGTGGCTCTGAACGGAGGGGAGAGCTACCGAGCAAAGGCGACGTTTCTCTGCAACGTGGATTTGGTACAAGGGGCCGTCCATAAATGACGTCACGCGATTTTGGACAATTTTTGACCCCCCCCCCCCTCGTCACAGGGCGTCACAAAAAGTCAGACCCCTCACTCAAATATGACGTCACAAAGCTCTGCCCCCCCCCCCATATTTCCATTTTGAAAATAAAACATGCTTCAAATCGCTTTAAGCTTTTGTCATTGTAGTGCGTATTTAATGTGGCGCTGCACTCTGATGTTGCAGGAGAAAACATGTATTAAAAAGTATATTTAATTAAGTAGCACGTGTTGTCTATATTTATTTAAAGTTGCGCATTTTGATGTGACGTCACATTTCTCCCCCCCCCCCTCGTTACACATCGTCACAAATGTCTGACCCCCCCCCCCCTAGGTGTGTGACGTCATTTATGGACGGCCCCCAAGACACACACACATTTTAAATGTCTCTTTCAAGCTTCAATATCTGCATAGGTTTTGTGTTGTCTTCTTGTGTTTGTGATAGCCATCCATCCTGAACTACGTTTGACAAAACGTTTGCCCTGTAATCACAGTGCTAGTAGATCAGGCTATCAACATCATCATCATCCATCGTTTTTCCCAGGGGTCGGCAAAGCAAAATAACAAAAAGATAATTTGTTTCGAATTGGCGTAAAAATAAAGAGGCAATATTTCACGAGCCGCAATGCATTGTGGTGAATCCGAGACGGTGCTTCTTGAAGACGTCACGAAGCAGGCACTTGAAGAGCCGCCGCATGCAGCTCTTGAGCAGCAGATTGCCGAGCCCTGCTCTATTCACTGCTGCATTAGCCTCCACGCACCGTCGCCATTCCCATGCTCTGTGATACGCACTTCATCTGCACTTGAGCGAATGAAGCCGGTCACCATAAATAATATATTAGGAGATTAGAAAAAATGGACATGACGTTCCTTAAGTGAATTGAAACTACAGTAACATCATCACTCGTGTAACTAAACGAGTGCAATGGTCTTGCCGTACTTCATGGCGTAAGTAATACTATACAGTACTTGAATGCAATGCTCACCGTTAAATTAAAGTGTAAAAAGACTGCACAGTGGACCGGAGACCATTTCTGAAGCTTTGCGAGAGTAGGCATTGGCCAACCATTGCATTAGTTCACATCCAAATATTTGAAACTACATTTCATAAAATATTTACAGCATAACTGTGAAAGTTGTTGTTGGTCTAACTTGCTGATTGTGTGGTTGTAAATCGCTGACCCGCTCCTCCTGGACATCTGTGAAAAAGAGCTTCATAGCTCATCGGATTCCTCCTCCAGTCGAAATATTTTAATAACTGTACAACGATAATTGTAATGATCCAAGTGTTCGTTGCAAATTTTTTTGTATCTCAAACAGTGATTTCTATAACTCATCTTCTCCACGATCCTATTACTCACAACTCCCATTGTCCGTGGCCACATTCTTACATTCATCTATCATCCACAAAATTTCCCAGAGTTCATTGCAGAACGGCTTCCAATTGCACGGAATTTGTTCACAGTTCAGAGGAGTGTTTGTCAATACAGTATTTGAAATAGGGAAAAAATGTTTGCTTTGCAAGTGAGACCTGCACTGCCTATGAAAGGTCATGAACACTGTGAAATGCCTCTATATCCTACACAGGATTTCAGCCACTGTCTGTCTGCACCCCAGCAATTCATAGCTTCAGCTGAAATTTCAAACTAAACAAACAAGCATGTCTAGCTGTGCCCTCGAGCAAAATAAATAACCAAACACTGCGCCCTTTCATTGTGTACATGCAGATTGTGTTGAGTGCAAGATTTTGTTCAGTTATGCAAAGGAAAAACCTCTGATCTGGACAGCACAAGGGAGGCACAAGTTAAGCAATACCACTTATAGACCATCAGCCTGCTAGTGGCTCATAACTGGGACTGTCCAGAGGCGAGTGTCACGTTACTGGGGTATTAATAGCAGAATGAGTGTCCGGCAGATGAATACCATGCAGGCTGAAGCAATGGTTTACAGTGCACTGTGTGTATGTGTGGAGAGGTGGTTGGGACAGCCTCACCAGTGAGTTCCTACAGCAGGCAAGCCTCCATTGACTGGGTCATGTAGCCCGCATGACCAGCCACTGAATGCCCAAGCAGCTTCTGTTTTGACCAGGTAGAGTAGGCTAAATGGTTGTGGCATATGCTAGAGTAGAGATTGACTGATGTGGTACGGGTGGATGTGGAGCGGTGGATTTGCAGATGACTGGTACCAGCGGTGCCAAGATCGGCTTCTATGAAGGAGGCTCATGAAGGGTGCTACTGGGCAGTTATGAGGTGGTCCCCACCCAACAACAGCAGAGAGCAGAGGTGCGACGCTCACAACAAGTGGGGCGATGGGCAGCTATAACACAGCAAGTTGGCACAGTGGGGAGCAGAGGTGGTGCATCTGTCAGTCATCTCAGGCAGTTAACCCATAAAATATGGTTCTGTCCTGTGGCCTCTTGTTAATGAGCCTCCAACACTTCGCGTGGCCTTAAAGTGCACATAGCCTGGCACAAGCATTGTTTTGATGTTACAGGCATTTCGTGGAAAACAGTGGTTGTTGTTTTGTGAGAGGTGGTTTGGTGGTTAGCACACCATACATGGACGCGAGTGAGTAAGCTAGCGAGGTTCCAATTCCTGGCCATAACCACTTGTGGGAATTGATATCTGATCATAGACTTGGCCCACACTAGGTCAACTCAGCCTAAAAAATGTTGCACACGGGGATGTCAGTGTCAACAATAGGTTGACAAGGCAGCATCATACCTGGCGCTTGCCGCATGATCCTGGTGAGCGCCTTCATAGGTGCTCACTAACATTACTTGTCCTGACAGATTTTCCAGAATAAAGTTGGGATCTTTGTGTAGTCTAGGCTTCATTTGCAACTCGGGTATTAGCTCAGCAGTGACATCATCTTGAATAGTCACAACAATGAGCACATGAGCGTAGCACTTCAGCAAACAACAGTGCAGCATTGCAGCCCTGAAACGTTACGATCGCCCCACTGCTGACAGAAGAGACCTTCACTCAAGGGAGCACTAGAGGGTATTTGGCCTACTCTTCCATACCGTCCAGGCATCTTAGTAACGGGAGTACCCACACTTGACCCCACCACGTGCGGTGACAATCGACTCGCTGTGGTGTACATATGTCTACTTCTGGGTGGACATAGTCGTGGGGGGGGGTTCAGAAACGTGGCCATTGTCTCACCTGCCGCACCGAGACATTGAACTTACGACCTCTGCGTTGCGAGTCCGGCGTGGTGACCGTTGCACCACGACAGGCATCCCGCCGTTTTGTTGTCTGGCTTTTCTACATCAGATCTGCACTCCGATGACTGCTGCCTACGTTGGCCTTCTCGCTGTGCAGCAGAGAAACACGCTTCTGGATGCAAATGCGGAAGGTGTTGCGTCCAAGTGTTCGGAAAGGCTTGAACTCGTCGGCAAGAATCAAAGATGCGTGGAAGAGCAGTGAGTACAATGAACGGAAAGTGGTGGCAGTATATACCGCTGTAAGTGACAAATTGACAACGCGCTTTATCTGTTAAGACGTTGAGGAAAGGCGTTGTGGAAAGATATCAAATGAGAGCGTAAGTCTCATATCACCAAAAAACTACAAAGGTACAGTGCTGTATAGATATTTTAAAATATATCATTGTGGGTAATGTTAAAATGTTCAATATTATCAATAACATAACAGCCAGTTCTTTTAAATATAGTTACAGGGTCTTTACTCGTGTCAACCTCGTAGCGTGTGCAGAGCTTTTGAGACGTGATCGCGACATCGCGCAGATTTCATGATGTGCTGCACAACTTCTATCAGCCTAGTTGGAAGGAGGCCAAATAAATTGCAGTCCACAAGATACGTCCCTGATCCACCTGTGCGTTTTTTGAGTGTTGTTTCATTTTTTTATTCTCGTTTTGTGGAGTTGTTGATGGATTGCGTCCCAACAAGGTGTGGAAGAATATCATTGGTCTAAGCTCTCCGACAAATACGAACTCTTATCACCAACTGGGTGCCAGCAGACAGAACGTTGTCAAACGTGGACTCAAGAGAGGGAGGTTTACAGAGATGTGAGGGAGGGAGAGGCACGGAAGGGAAAGGGAGGAAACTGAGGAGGGAGGGATCACAGCAAAAAAGATCAGTGGGTGAAGGGGGGGAGTCCCTCACCTTGGAAGCGCAGGCTGCAGTAGGGGTCGCTCAAGTCCCCCTCTTCCACGGGGAGGTTGGCACCGCGAGACACAGCCACCCTCAACATGCTGCTCTGCCCGACTGTCTCGCTACAAGGGCGACACCCGGCCACGGACGCCACGGGCACCAACCAGAATTCCAAAACGGACGTCTAAAAAAAAGATATCCCTTCTTGTGTGCGTGGCTACTAGACACGCACACACACAGTTGCATACATGGACGAGCGTACGCCCGGGCTGCGGGGTGGGGGGGTGTGTCGCACCCACCCACCACATTTAAGGGACGCGATTCCCAAGAGGTGCGCGTGGGAGCGTGCGCGTGCGTGCGATGCTGGAACTGCATGCGATCCAAGCAGCGGGCACGTGGAATGCTGTGTTGCCCGATGCCCTCCCACGCCCCCCCCCCCTCCCTGCGCTAATGCGTCAAATCGTGCGTACGCAATACAAGCGCGACATTCCCAGGCCGTGCAGACAGCTTGCGAGCAAGCCTCCCCCGGCAGGTTCGCAGGGAATATCTGAACGCAAGCGGCCGGCAAGCAGCGTCTCATAGCAGGTGGCCTGATGCGGAGTGAATAAGCCACAGAGTCAGCCAGCGCACTAATACGCAATCACGTCGCGTGTGGGTCATTCCGCTCTGTCCGCGTTGTCTGGCCAGCGTGGACGAGTGGCCAAAACAAGCTCTGGAGGGACTCTAAGGGGCCGTCCATAAATGACGTCACACGGAGGGGGGGTCAGACATTTGTGACGATGTGTGACGAGGGAGGGGGTGTGAGAAATGTGACGTCACATCAAAATGCACGACTTAAAATAAATATAGACAACACGTTCTACTTAATTAAATATACTTTTTAATGAATGTTTTCTCCTACAACACCAGAGTGCAGCGCCACATTAAATACGCACTACAATGACAATAGTTTAAAGCGATTTGAAGCGTGTTTTATTTTTTTTGGGGGGGCAGAGCTTTGTAACGGCATATTTGAGGGGGGGTCTGACTTTTTGTGACGCCGTGTGACGAGGGGGGGGGGGGTCAAAAATCGTCAAAAATCGCGTGACGTCATTTATGGACGGCCCCTAGGGCTCCCTCACAGCATTCATCTCGCACGTGAGAATCATCATCTTTATTGGCCTGCAGGAGGAATCCCATGAGCTGTGAAGATCTTTTTCACGGATGTCCAGTAGGGGCGTAGGAGTGCAATGTATAGGAAACATAAACAAACCACTGAGAAACAGACACATCAAACTCAACCCTTTGTATCTTCCCAGGTGAAGCCCACTGAGGTATTAACTTTTGTTTCAGAAGCGACCTGGCCACGAATGATAGCTCAGCAAAGTGGCTTATCATGTGCAAATGTATCGCAGCGTAATCATCTAAATGAGATCTCACACAATTCCCATCGCTATATCAGTGTCAATCCATGGACTGAGAGAGCACTCTGTGAAGCGATGCTAGGGATAATTAATTGATGACAAATCCACGCCCCAGTAGTCGCCCATTGGTTAGGATGATGATGGTGATGATGACTCTAACAAGCGAGGCGGTCAGGCCCTCTCAACACCAAGCAGCAACACGGCTGCACTTTGCAGCTGGAAGTGTAAATTTAAATTTAAAGTTTCGTGACTGCAGGGATTCATCTTCTTGGTTCTTTCGGTAAAGTCACGTAGAAGGGAAATAATAAAATAATAAAAATAAAACATAATACAATAATATAATAGAGTAAATTAAAATTATTTTATAATGTTGTATTTTTATTATTTTATTATTTCCCTTCTACGTGACTTTACCGAAAGAACCAAGAAGCTGGAAGGGTGCTGCTCTGTTTTTTCACAACCCAGCCACATTTCCACCAATACATTTGCTCAGTAAACTTACCGACGTTGGGCCAACGTTGTTGGTATGTGGTTGTAACCATTGGACGAACGTTGGCCCAAGGGGACCGTCCATAAATGACGTCACGCGATTTTGGACGATTTTTGACCCCCCCCCCCTCGTCACACGGCGTCACAAAAAGACAGACCCCCCCCCCTCAAATATGACGTCACAAAGCTCTGCCCCCCCCCCCCAAATAAAACATTCTTCAAATCGCTTTAAACTATTGTCATTGTAGTGCGTATTTAATGTGGCGCTGCACTCTGATGTTGTAGGAGAAAACATGTATCAAAAAGTATATTTAATTAAGTAGAACGTGTTGTCTATATTTATTTAAAATTGCGCATTTTGATGTGACGTCATATTTCTCCCCCCCCCCCCTCGTCACAAATGTCTGACCCCCCCCCCCCTAGGTGCGTGACGTCATTTATGGACGGCCCCCAACGTTGCCTGTTTACTGGGGGAGCTTCAAAGCATGATTAGTGGAGTTCCAAATAAAGCTTCCTGTCTGAGTTTGAAGCAGTGATTGTGTTTTCTTATCTCGTGCGGGTTTTGTCGCTTTGAAGCCCATCTCACGATGCCAGATCGACCGTTTGTAATCCTTGGCTGCTGACGGGGCGAATGATACAATTATTCACATTTCTTTTCCTCTCTGTCCGGTATCCACGATTCAATGTCCCCTCATTGTTCTATCCCGCCTCTAGAAAGTATTCTATGAAGAAAAAGACAACAGTATATCTATATTGAACACACGACTGTACTTAAAACTCCTGTAGCCAGTCGCATAACATTTCCTTTCGTGAAATATCCCCTTGGTTCACGTCGATTTGCATTGCACGCTGTCATACCCTGGCTCGCCAGGAGAAGGCGGTACAGCAAAAATGTGGACTCCACCTTTTCCGTCTGTATGGGATTGTTCACCCCTCGCACGCTTGAATGTTCTCCGCGTATATAAACGCTCATTAATTCGCCGATGACACATTCATATATAGAGGGCCGCAGAGCTTGGACAACTCTTGGCGCTGGCTCATCGCGCGGCTGTCTTCCTGCTGGTCTGTGGCGAGCGAGCGAGCGAGTGCCGTGCGCATTACGCGTCGAATGATTCACTGCGAGCTCAGTTGAAACGAAAGCCTGAAGACTCTGCAGCAGAGGTCGCAACCGGGTACCCAATACCCGTACCCTACCCGATACCCGGCTACCCGTACCCGGCCGGGTACGGGTACCCGTTTGCGACCCTGGTGCGGCCAGGTACGGGTACGGGTAGACCGTGAGTCACTGGTGAGTAACTGTTTGTCACTCATTTCCCAACGTCTTGTCTCTTCTCACAATTCAAGTTCCTAGAATCAACCCACCCGCGCCTGCAACATGGCTTCATCCCAGAGGTCGCAATCGTGTACCCGATACCCGTACCCTACCCGTACCCGGCTGGGTACGGGTAGGGTACGGGAACGGGTAAGGAATCAAAACCCGTTTGCGACCGCTGCAGAGTCTGCAGCCCCCGAGGAAGGGAGTTCAGTGCTGCCTGGTGTGACCTGCACGCGGCAAACCACGTGCCCCTGCACGTGAGACATTTCGACGGCAAGCGGCGCTTTCTCTCCGTAGTCCAATGATAAATCATATTATCAGAGTATGTTTCTTGTTTGCATTCTGACCACAAGTATTGGGGTTAATGCAGACATGATTCCTTGTAAAAGGTTTCAGTTTGGTGTTTAACAACTTAACACAACTATTTTGTTGCCAGAAAAAAGGGGAAAACCTATTTCCAAATCAAGGGATGTTGAACGATTCATGGTAAACCGGTAACCGTCTTCAGACTCGATTCTGAAATCGAAAAACCGGTAACCGATTCCAATGTAATTTTAGTAATGATTGCGTTGATTGGCAGGCGGTGCACGAGGTACGAGGGCCCATGCCACTCTAGAGCCCCCTCGAGAGTGGCAGTCACCGTGTGCTGCATTTGTCTCGTTTCTCAGTTGCAGGATAAAGGTGCAGTCCTGCAATTTCTCGCCGACACTACTGCTGACTACTCACGAGGGAGCTCTAGAGTGATGTTCTGTCCACACCTCCCACGCTGAGCAGACTTCTCGGAATCGTCAACTCTTGGATTGGAAGTCCAGCGTGCTGACAACCATTACACCACGGTCGCTCCCTTCACTTCTCAGTAAAAAAAAAATTCCAAGTTAACTTCTCAGTAAAAAATGCAAACCGATTTTTTTTTGTACGCGCTTTACCAGCAATGCGAAACACCGATTTGACGACCTTAAAAGAGAACCCCTTTCCGCCACCAATTCCCCAAACTCCATGCACTGCCAGCAACTGGCCACAGGATGTCAGAGCGGGCCTCCTGCGTCTTTGCCTCCGTGGCGCGTGCGACGTCGATGTCGTTGTTGTTGTTGGCGTGTGTCCCGAGTTTGGTTCGCTGTGATGATGATGATGGCTGTGGTGGTGGGGGGCGAGTGTTTGGAGTCCAGCTCAGGGCGCGGGGAGGAGCTAGGGAAGCGGGTGGGAGGGTGCAAGAAGTTGGCAGTTGTGGGGGGTGACGAGGGCTGCAACACACCCCATCACATCCCCTCTCGTTTCTCCATCCTCTCCCACTCAACCCGAGACCACCGTGCATCGCCAGCCACTGCACTCACGGCGCAGCAACTGACTTCAAGTCTGCACCCTGGAACATCATCATCATCATCGTAGTCGTCGTCATCAGTGCTGAGGTTCACTGCTCCTCATCCTGTCGCGCTACCGAGAGGGCAGGAGCGAGGAGCGAGGAGAAGCAGCAGCAGGAGGAGGAGGAGGAGACGGGGGTCTCGGGACGGGGTCCAGAGGGGTCGGGGGGTCAGGGGGTTCATGGAGCCCCTGGGCCCCCTGCTGCTCGCAGCTGCGTGCAGCCTCTGGCACGTGGGGCAGGGGGCAGGTGAGGATCAGTGTGTGTACCTGTGTGTCAAGGTGTGTGTGTACCTGTGTGTGTGTGTACCTGTGTGTCAGTGTGTGTACCTGTGTGTTAAAGTGTGTGTACCTGTGTGTTTGTGTGTGTACCTGTGTGTCAACATGTGTGTGTACCTGTGTGTCAAAGTGTGTGTGTACCTGTGTGTCAAAGTGTGTCAGTGTGTGTACCTGTGTGTTAAAGTGTGTGTACCTGTGTGTTTGTGTGTGTACCTGTGTGTCAACATGTGTGTGTACCTGTGTGTTAAAGTGTGTGTGTACCTGTGTGTTCCATTGTGTACCTGTGTATTAAAGTGTCTCTACCTGCGTGTGTGTGTATGTACCTGTGTGTCAGTGTAAGTGCCTGTGTGTTGTGTTGCCTCTGTGTTTCAGTGCACAAGCCAACACTCTAGACCAGTGGATACACGTGCGTGAAAAGTTCAGCGTTCAATATATTTGTCGAGTTTGAGAATTCACACTTGTTTTGGCATTGTGTCGCCATGTGTTTCAAGGTGTTCATTCCCAGTGTGTGTATCTGTGTGTGTCAGGGCATGTTCCCCTGTAGTTTAGTCAGTCTCTGTTGTGTTGTAGCACGCGGACCTGGTGCTTCAGAGCTTTCACTGAACACACCTGTGGAGTTCTCTGTGTATAGTGTCGCCGTTTTAGTCTGCGACCATGTTACATGTTATGAGTGTACTTATTAACACGTCTGTGTAGTTGGAACTTGTTATTTACACCGTATGCTTTCATTCTGTTCATGTACCTCGTGAGGTTTAGGGACACAGACCTCGAATTAGGGCTGTGCAACTGTGGAGCGATTTTCACGTCCCTGAATATTTCGGTGGGAGGGGGGGGGTCATGAGTATCCTTCATCACCAAAAATAAAATTATTTACTTGACGTTCATCTTCTTGGTTCTTTCGGTAAAGTCACGTAGAAGGGAAGTAATAAAATGATAAAAACTAAACGTAATAAAATAATATAATATAATTTTTTATCATTGTATTACTTCCCTTCTACGTGACTTTACCGAAAGAACCAAGAAGATGAATCCCTGCAGTCACGAAAGCTTAAAATCGAAATTTACTTGACGTTTTGGGTAATTACCCTTTTTCAGCCAGTTACGGTGGCTATGAGATGTTAACTACCTCGCTTGGCATACAAGGAGGTCGTGGAATCGATCAAGACCCTGACGCCTGCTGCTGTATATTTCGACTTTGAACGTCTCTCTCCCCGTGGTCGCGTGGATTTTTCTCCGGTCCCCCCCCCCCCCCACATTTAGAATCACGCGTTTAGAGTAGGTGGCAGCTGCTACAAATGTGCACGTGATAAGTCACTTCTTTGAGGTATCATTTGTGGTCAGGTCGGACCTTACCTGGTAAAATAAAAGCTAAAATAGTTGAGTTTCCACTGTATATATGTTTGATTTTACAGAATGAGGCAATGCTCAAGTGCTGTGTTTTGTGATTGGGGCTTCTTCACAAACTGCCAACACAGCAGTGCCTTCATTATGTCCGTGTAGATGTTGGGGCTGCACACAGCTCTTATGTTCGAAGTACTTCACGGAGGATGTGCAAACCCAAGTTGTGCTCGCTGCTGACACCTGTGGGATTTCACTGCGACTCAACTTTCATTGTAAAGTGTTGGCACCAGCAGCAGGCCGTTCATGGTTCATGGAGCGTTCCCCACGCGGGGACTCTCAATGGCGATCAACACGACCCCACGGCACTGACTCACGGGTGTCGTCAGCGTGGCACTCTGTAGCAAGTTTTTAGATCATCGGTCCACAACTTCACCCGACTCCTTCACGTACTGCCGCAGTTAAAATCATTACCGGACCTGCTGTCTCCAACCTCAAAGATATGTATTTAAAATCAACAAAAAGATTTTAACATATATATTTCCAGTCAACCGCCACCCTTGAAATGCATGCACGTGACTGACAAAAATATCTTTAACACGTAGGCTTTCGCGACCAATATTATTCATAATCAACGTGTTTGGGTTTAGATCGGGTGGTGGAGGGTTACGACACATTTATAAATAACGCGATCTAAACCCAAAAACGTTGATTATGAAAAATATCTTTGTTTCGAAACAGTTTCCGTAATTTTCATCGGGGCAAGCTTGTGCATGT
Source organism: Lampetra planeri (assembly GCF_965212315.1). Classification (NCBI taxonomy): domain Eukaryota; kingdom Metazoa; phylum Chordata; class Hyperoartia; order Petromyzontiformes; family Petromyzontidae; genus Lampetra; species Lampetra planeri. Next base: position 14,178,995 of record NC_136118.1, on the reverse strand, counting down.
GACTCATACACGCGGTCCAACAGCGCACAGTGCACACGTCGTTGTTGTAGTGAGGAATAGACCAAGGCCGTAGCCATGGAGTCAACATTGGGGGGGACCAAATCTTCCAGGGGGTCTGGGGGTCCCCCCTTCCCAGAAAAAAAAATCTAAATTTTAAAACGAATTTCCTGCCTAAAATATTTTTAAAAAATCACTAACACATGGGATGGACGTTTTAGTAAATTTATTTACAATAATGTTTAATGGTGTATTGTATTACATTGCTCTGTTTTTTCTTTTCTTGTTTCATTGTATGTAATGGCAGCGATTATGGACTAATAAAGTACAACCATAACCACAATCATATGAACAGAAATCTATTTTATAGCCACACTCGTTTGCAGTAGGAAGTATTGTACATTGATGTAATTTGTGTCTTGCCCTTAATCAAGATTTAGTGGAATGGTATTTCTGTGTGAACTTAAAAACGGTCAGCTACACTTGCGACAACAAAAAAGATGGCTAAGAGAAAAAAAACACATTTCTCCTTGTGGCTCTCAGATGGAGTGTTTTCAACTAGAAAGCGCGATCGTGAATACTGATCAGGGCAGAGAAAATAAACGTGCACGGTGGCTCATTAATGCTTCCTTTCGCGGTCACATGAGGGTCAGTGAATATCACAAACTCAGCAGAGATGATGTGCAGTGAATTGTTTTAAAACGAGAACACGTGCAATTTTTTTGACCTATTAGTGGTGACCAAAGGGCCTTGGGTGATAACGCCGTGGCCCTGTCAGAGCACCTCCGACGAGCACGGTGAGCCATGTACGGTGCCAAAGAAGTCCAAAACACTGTGCATGAGGCAAGGATTGGCAACCAAAAAAACAAGAAGAGACATTTTTTTTCGAATTCTGTTTAAAAAACGAACTCAATAATTCAAGAGCCGCAATGATTGTGCTGACTCCGAGATGGTGGTGGTCCTTCATAAATAACGTCCACAAAGCAGCAGCAGCAGCAGTCCGTTAAAGAGAGCCGCAGTTTGCCGACCCCCGCTCATGAGCAACACGGCTCCGATCCTGGGATTGAATTGCGCGCTTGTGGGCAAGACAGACCTGTTGTAGAGAAACTAGAAATTGTGTGAATCGTTGTAGATGGCGTTGTCTTCCCGAGTGTTTGGCCAACGTGTGCGAGGATGCTATGCGACACAGTGGGCACGAGTTCACCCTGAACCCTCATTGGTTCTGAAACCCAGGGATGGGTCATGACACCAACAATTAAAAAAAAATCACGAATATATCCAAGTTAGTTTTGTTATAGAGTCTTTTCAAGGTTCACATATCAAAGTCGAAGATCGTGAGATCAAAGGGAATGCAGTACTTTGATTCTCATGCCCACATTGCCTGGAGAACCCCCACACGATGTGGACATACTCACAAGTTCAGTCAGCGACGAATCCCTGTTTTTACATCGCAGAACTAGAGAATAATTTTAATAAGACATACCTTCAGAAAACTTAAACTGTGTATAGTTTGCAATACTTGCACTCTTTGCATTAACATTTAAACAGGGCGAAGGTTTCCTCAGATTTCTTACAGCTGTACATTGATTCCGGCCGAGGAAACGTAAAAGGGTAACAGGAAGTGGCTTTCTCGTCTCATTTCAAAGCCCGCTGTAATTTGTGCAAAGATTTTGCAGAATGCAACCAGCCATTTAGTTCGTCTTGACATAAATAGGTAAATTAATGGAGCTATTTTAAGCTTGCCGGAATAACACCGCAAAGTTATGCATATTACTCTTAGAACAAACACGGGTGAAGGCAAATCAGAAAATAAATACATTGTAATGATAATAATGATTGGTAGCTTTGCTCATTTGTAGGTAATTGGACTAGCTGATTTGCGAGACTGGTTATGACCCAACGCACACTGCCCATAATGCAATGGATAGACACTGCACGACTGGAATTTGCAATGCATCTCTGCTTTATATAGAACAAACAAAAATGGCTTGGAACTTCAAACCAGGGAATAGGCGTGCAAGAATGGCAATCACGTGACAGTACTATAAAATGTCTCTGACTGGAATCGTGTCCGAAATCATCATAGCATTCGAAATGCATGACTCTTCCTACATGCAGTACAACACCACTTGAGTTGCTTCTCTTGTTTAAAAGGAATGTATAAAGTGCCTTGCACGATGCACTTTGCACAGAATTCACAACGGTACAGGTGTGTGTGTGTGATGGTGGCGATGAGGTGAATGAAATAGATGAAAGGAAGCAATTGGGACAAATCTGTGACGCGTGAATTCGGTGAGAGTGAAATTGACGGCAGTAATGACGATGAATGGATTGAATGAATTGGGGAATGAGTGAAAGCCGCATAATAAGAGTATGAAGAGGGAAAAGTAACGGTGGCGGTTATGAGGGGGAAATCAAGGGGTGGTGGGGTGAGCTCGAGAAAAAAAAGTGCTGAAAGAGGTCGTCCTTCCCACAGTGAACATTTCCCAAACACAAATGGCCAAAGAATGTCCCATGACTGCAGAGAGGACAGTGTTACCAAGAGGCACGGCGATACTTACATAACGTAATTGGGCAATGATTTAGGTTTTTGGATATGACATTGCAGACTCCGGATGCGTCAGATTGTGTAAACGAGATTGAGCATCTTTGATGTGTATCCTGCTGACGCGTTTGCGATAACATTATAATTCCAGGGGACTACTGCACTAAATAAAATAGCATTCATTCCTATATGAGCTTCTTATCGGGTAATTGTTAATGTTGCTGCCTGTACTTACATGGACCTCGTGAAATTTATGACACAAGAGGTCTTCTCTTAGGGGTGAATGTTTAGCTTCGAATTGCAGCAATTTTGTAGTGGACTTAGTAGATGGCATAGAGATTGAACAATCATGTTCATGAGATACCCACCCACACAGCGATAAGCTGCTGCTAGGAGGCAGTGTATCAAGCAGATGTTTCATTCTGGATGTGCGTGCTCTGGGTTTGGGACATTCTCAAAACCACCCGTGGAATTAGCCGACTGTCCTCAATTGTGACCTTCCTCTGTATGTATGAACGTACGTGTGTAAAAGTAACTTCTTTCGCACCGTTCGTTGCCAACCGTGCTATGGTTTGGGTAAACAAAGAATAACGATCATTGTATTCATCTGTAGCAACAGCTGTAGCGGCTGGGAGACCCACGGTTCCCTCCCTTCATCCGGAGAAGTCGTTGTGCAGGGGAAACTTCACGTCTGAGTGCCGAGCGCGTGTTTATATTTGGAAAGTGGCCCCTCCCGGCTCAGCGTGCGTGAGCGAGTGGCTGTCGGCAGGAAGACGGGGTCGGGGTGACGACGACGACGAGGAGAAGGCGTAGGGAGCGCGAGAGGAAGTCGAACAGACCTGTCTGTTGGCACCGCTCTGCCGCCGTCTTTAAGAAACAATGCCACAATCTATTTTTTTTGGTTTCCCACCTGCATGCATAGCCTCCCCACGCCTCCGTTCCTCATCTGCCTCGCTCGTTATTCTTCATCAGCCCTCTGCACCCACCCACAGGAGACGTCTCTCACCTTGCAGCAAAATCTGGGGCCTCGAGGAGCCCCGCAAATATTTTAAGAATCGACGCTGGAAATGCGATCTGACTCCTGAGCGTTTGATCTTAGAACGCGCCTTCTAATTCTAATTCCATTTTGCTTCCTTTACCTCCGAAGACTCGTTCTGCTGCCTGCGCCAGACCTGCCGAGCAAAAGATCTGAGTTTAAGCAACGGCGTTCCCACGCACACCAGGCTTGCTGCTGGCGGTGGCTGCCTTCTTGTCCTAACATTAAATTTGTACTCGGCTCTGGTTTGTGACTGCCCCCCCGGCCCCCACCAGGCTTTGAAGCTGAGAGTGTGCACAGCGGGCCGCTCGGGCGGAGGAGCGGGCGAGACGTGTTCGTCCCACGGCGCATCGGCGAGACCACCGCGCCACCACGGCTTCCCCACGTCACACAGGTAGAAGCACCGCGCCCACGTGGTATGGAGCTCCTCCCAGAGGTAGCCCCCTGGAGGTCGCAGCCGCGAGTGGCGTTTGGGAACTCGTGTGGAAGCTGGCGTGGGACGCGACGTGGTATGGTACCCGGCAGCGCGCTTGGCTATCTTTGTCTCCCCAGTGCCAGTGCTGACACATTATACCTGATGCTCATGTAAGTTCGACTCGGCAAAGGGGAGGTGCTGAACACCTTCAGATGGCTATTGCCACCGATGTACATGGCTGCAGCCTTTTTGAAATTTCAACAAATGAGCGCCATGCCCTCTTTTCTCTCCATCTGAACAAGACCGCTTGTGTTGCGATCGAAACGTCGTGGGTTTTTTGCTTAAAATTTTTAGTTTTGTTTTCTACCTACGTGACTTTACCGAAAGAACCAAGAACATGAGCGCCATGCTACTGCATCTTAAAATTAATAATGCCCTTTATTCAGCTCAAAAGCCTCATGAGGTGTCAACACATTTTCAGAAGGGTCCTACATTGGGATGTTTGGACAATTCCATGAATGAACGTTGAGCATGTTGGAGGAAACTTGAGTATCAGGCAAACATCAACACGTTCGAGGGTAGCAGTTAAAGCTCCGCACAGATATATTCAACAATTCATCGTCGCCCGGCCATCACCCGGCTAGCTCACAGCCCAAGCGTACAACACCAGGGGTATTCTCAGGCAGCATCCAATCCTCTATTCGATTGTTCGAATTTTTACTTCACCATGTTAAGCCCACTGAGCTATCAAGCTCTTTTTCAGAAGCGACCTGACCACAAGTGATAGCTCAACCAAGTGGATTATCATATGGATATTTCTAGGAGCCAAATACTCTAAACGTATGTTTCTAAATGTGGAGGGAAAAAAACGGAGGACCCGTAGAGAAGTCTGCGCAACCACGGGGAGAACATGGAAACTCCAAATATACAGCAGGCGTCAGGGTCGGGATCGAACCCACGACGTTCTGTATACCAGGCGAGGTAGTTAACATCTCGCCACTGTGGCGCCCTTATCTAACCAGGCTTAACCCTCTTTAGCTTCCGAGAGCCATCGGAGGTCGGCGTGTCTCAGGTAAATCAGGGATAGCCAACAGAAACAAAGTAAAAACACTGAAAGCAAATGGCAAGGATTACAAGGGTCTCTCCTGCCCCACTACAGCTCACAGCCAACGGGCTATTGGATCGCTCGCTGCGATCGTTACGCTCCAGTGACATCCTCACCCTAGAAGCGGCGTGCCTCTGGGAGCCGAGGAGGTTCCAACGCGCGTGCATGGAACGTGCAGCAGGGCGCGTCGCACGTGTTCCCCCAGCTGTGGGCTGATGTCACTCTTTGTTCCACGATCGCAGCGAGCAGCGCTTCGAGCGAGCACGTGGCGGCCGCGCCGTCGGCTCGGGCAGGGCGTGTGTCTCGTTTGTGGTGGGGACGGTATCCACGGAGGGGGGGGGGCACGGAGCACGCGTGCGGTGCGAGAGTGGCAGCCGTGGCTCGAGGGGGTTCCTGCAGCCGGTACTTGGTTCTCAGCCGGGCTACTCACCACTGCATTGGTACTTGGTTCTCAGCCGGGCTACTCACCACTGCATTGGTACTTGGTTTTCAGCCGGGCTACTCACCACTGCATTGGTACTTGGTTCTCAGCCGGGCTACTCACCACTGCATTGGTACTTGGTTCTCAGCCGGGCTACTCACCACTGCGTTGGCAACACAATTATACCCACGTTTGGGTTTTTTTTAATCAAGCTCCACCGTCTTTGAGGGATACAATGTGCACCTAAATTGATGGATTTTTGGAAACATCACTGTGATTGTATCATGGCGCATCACATTCTAATCTTGTATAAAGGGCCTTTCTAGCACCCTCAGGTAAACTCCCAAACAGAGTTCATTGTGCACTTCTTATAACTCACAGGCTCTGAACAGCATCATCACCATCATACCTAGCACTATAATTGTTATCACCAGCATCATCATCATCAGCAGCAGCATGGAATGACCCCAGTAGCACAGTAGCCCAGAGGTCGCAAACGGGTTTTGATTCCTTACCCGTACCCGTACCCGGCCGCACCAGGGTCGCAAACGGGTACCCGTACCCGTACCCGGCCGGGTACGGGTAGCCGGGTATCGGGTAGGGTATGGGTATCGGGTACCCGGTTGCGACCTCTGCAGTAGCCACAGCTCCAACCTCCGTCATCATCCTCCTCTGGCTTGCGCAGCCCCTTGAGCCAGATAGCGAGGCATCGACTGGCGAAGGAATGCCCTCTCACACCAATGAGGTGAAGGTTGTTATGGTTCCATGATAGTGATTTGACTGGCAGCACATATGGGAAAACTGTGATGATAAAAGCCAGAAAATTGTACTTTTAAAAACGTGGCTGTTTAGTCACAAGACAATTTCATGATTTAATGACCATTACATGGCAAGAGGAAATGGCTTAATTTGTCATCGAACGCAGCTGTGTGGCATAAATAATGATGGTATTCAGTAATCATTTTAAGTTTATATACCATCTTGATTTGAACCATGAATGAGAAAAAATACGGTTCACATTCATATAAACTTAGGCGGGCGAGCGAGCTGCCACATTGGGGTGCCTGAAGAGACGAGCGCTGAGCACGCGGCACTGAGAGCATTGAGCCCCTTGGCAGCCACCCAGCAGCAAGCCCTCGCTGCCCGGCCCTAGCAAGGTGACGGCCTCAGCCTGGCCGCTAATGGCCGCGTTAAACAACCGCCAACACAATTAACGCGAAATTAGTTCTCGTTTCCCGCGAATCAGACTGACTTGGATGATAAGAGGAAGCTTCAGCCGCAACCTCAGTCATACAGATGACGCGCGTGCACGTGTTGTGAGTTCGTGTTATGCGTCGAACTCTGAAGGGTGCCAAGGGAAGAGCTGTGGTGTCATTTCCAGGTTATTCCACGCGGTGATGTTTGGTTTTGATGTTGTCGCAGATTTCGCAACTGTGAGCGTGCTTTGCACGGGAGCATAGACGCTCACAGACGCAGTTTAGCAGTCGTTTGTGAACCGTAAGCACGCATACTCTGAAGGCTGAACGCGCTGCTGCCTGCCTTTAAGGGAAGTTGCTGGGTCGTGCTGCTCACGGAAACAATTACAGTCAAGCACTGGGCACAGGATCGCATTGGCTGTCCAAGACAAACTTGACAAATTCCGCTTGGTGAAATTGGTATCCGCAACCATTTTGATGTAAAAATAAAGAAACAATTACCGTATATATTTCTTAATTTTATATATCCAATTTTTTGCATCAAAAAAAAGGAGAGAAATGGCATGACGTGTATTTTATATTTCCTGAACCAAAGAATGCACGAAAGCAAGAGGAGACGTGCATCCAGGGATATGGGTCAAAGTTTGCGCGTGGAATCCAGCAGTGGAGGCCTGCGGTGTGAGCGTGCTTCCCAGCGGGACGCTGTCCGTGTTTCATCCTTCATTCAAGTGGACAGAGTGTTCGTGTCTTTTCAGTTTTGTGTGTTTGCCTGTGGCTCTGCGTTTCACAACCACAGCTGGGCAGACAATTTACGGCCGCTCATTCAAGATGAGGACCCGCATTGCGTTTTGATGCTCTATGAATAGAGACAGCGTTCTGAGAATCAGGGTTTGAATCTTTGGCTTTCACTCAAGAAGAAACCAGGTTCTCCAGTGTGTGAGCTTGAAGACCTCAGTTTTCTGGTTGACGAGAATTCGAGATAGAGTTCAATGTGACCTATATATGAGGGTTAAAATTATCGTGTCCAAATAACGTATGATGAACATATGGTGAAGCACTCCACACATCACAAAGGAATGCTTCCTGACGAGTATGGCGACGGAGGCTCATTGAGTCTGACAGGCCTTCGGGAAGGGCATTAGACAGTCCACAGCATTAGCAATGTTTGTGAGAGAGTAACGCAATTACATTTTGAATGGATTTTATTTGTAGATGTTGCTGAAGCAGCATTAACACGTTGTTTTATTTGTGTGATTTATTATAATAATAATGTTCGGTGCGTTGCTCAAACTTTTAGGTGGCTGGGGTCTCGTGCCTCCAACATTCATGGGAGTTGATGGCAGTAGCTGGCTGTGATGCATCTTCGACGACCCCTAATTATGAGGGTTAGAGGCAGTGATTCTCAAACGGGGGACTGCATCATGATTTCCTTAAAGTCCTTTAAGACAAAAGATTGTGCAGTATTTGTAAGCAAGTTGAACCTAAAAAGGTCAAAAGAAGTCACCGCTGTCAATGTTGTCAACGGCGCTTCAAATTTCCATCGCTCTTTCCGTTAAATCCCACAGTTAATTCCCACAGCTGCTGTGGGATTTAACCATCTGGGTTTTCTGCTTTTCCGTTGGTCACTAACCTCTCCATGCGATTAGCGCGCTCGCATCGCCAGTCTGCCCGCCTCTAACGGGCGTCCATGCCCCTCCTGTCCCAGCCACGTCTTCCTGCCATGCTTCAAGATAAACTTCAATGTTGCCCGCTCTTGCCTGACGTACAACTCTTAGTCTCTAGTCTCTACCGCATGCAACTACATTGAACATGCGAGAGGTTCATATTCCTGTTACGTTGTTAATGACATGCAATCAGGGCTTTGATTCATATTTTAAACTTTCACTGAATATACCTCATGCACGAGACCGATATTATGCCGAATCTGAACTTGTTAATTCTGATTCAGTCTCGTGCAAGAAGCGGAGTATATTGCAGGCCAGCAATCGCTCGCTCACAGCACTGCCGACAAGCCCCCCCCCCCCGGCACCTCTAGTTTGTATTTGCCGACTCTTCTCTGTTGACGTCTTGTGAGGCGTGTGAGCACCCACACTTTACCCCACTGCGCGTGCCCTCTGCCCATCGACTATAACCGCGGTCTACCCATTGACACTGCTGCGTGGGCAGAGGCGGGCGTGGGGATTTAGGGAAATCCCTCCGTTTTTTCAGCTGCCTCGGGGTCGTGAGTTCAGTGTGCTGACCAGTGCCGCCACGGCAGCATCCAGAGGAGTGCACTTGCTTTGAATACCAAAGTGAGGAGAAGAAAGGATTAAAACTTGCCCGGTTGAGTTTTGCGCGGGCAACTTTTCACCCAATGCCACATGGCGGCGGTGCGTGTGAACAGGCGGAGTTTCCAGCGGCAGCTCGGTACAGCGTGCGGGTCGCGGGACAGCCGCGCGTCCTCAACCTGCAGAGGAACAGGTGAGCAGCCGTGACATTTCAAACTCCACGATCATCTCACCGCGTGTGTTGTGCGTACGTGCGCATGTTGAACTCCGTTTGGACCGGATGTAGCCAACCGTGCTCAAGGTCAACACAAGTCGCCTGTTAAAAATTGACCAGGTTGTTGCTTGTAAGTCACCTGATCATGCATATTTATTTAACGGGATTGATATTTCTCTCCGCATCTCCAGATGGTCACGACTGGACGTCGGAACTTAACACGACACTGTAAAATTGTTGCAAAGCCTGCAGATGACGCACCATCGCATCACTATTTTATTTCTTCTGTCCAAATTTCATTAACTTATTGTCTTCAGCTTTGCTCAGGCAAGAAAACACACGGCCCCAATTTATAAGTTAAAGAGTGTTTCTATATTTCCATCTTGTGGAGGAATCATGCCCACGTCTCCACTACCAATAACAGGCAAATCTCCATGGCACAATGTCTTACCCTCCTGTTATCAAGATGTGAATCTGGCCCATACAACACAGCAAGTGCTGAAGTGATTACTCTTTGAAAAGTTGCCTTTGCCTCATGCTAATAATGATGGTGGTGATATTAATATATAGCATACGATTTTAAAACAATTGCTGTTTAATGAAAAAGCTAATAGAATGAGCAATTACCCATGTTACTGCGAGCCTTGTAACAGATTTCATTACAGATTACCTAAGCTCCAATGTAATCAGTATATTGTTTACTTTAGAAGTTTCCCTTCCAACACTGGGTTCCGTTGGCAGTGGGAACTCCTGTCCTGACTGTGTGCCTTGTTTTATTAAGTACCGATCTAATTACATGTTCAAAATGAGCATTAGCGGCGCTGTGGAGAGCACTCTGCAGCCGAGGGTTTGTGGATCGCAACAATGTTGCAAAACTCCCTCGCTGTGGGCGCTAAGGTGCCATACCTTTGCACCTCCGAATAGCATGGTTGGCTATGTGCGGTGCGAAAGAAGGCCAACGTACATGCATACATACCTTGGCTTGCAAGGAGAAGGCGGTACAGCATAGCGCGGACTAATATCAGCCGTCCCTTCTGCATGGAATAGCGCGTTTCCCCCTCGCGCGAGTGAGTTCTCTCTGGGTGCTCCGATTTCCTCCCACGTGTTTCGACCCTCATTAATTGGCTGGATGCATCTTCACATGTAGAGGACTGCAGAGCTTGGGCCATTGTTGGCACTGGCTCACCCGCCTGGCTGCCTTCCAGCTTGTCTGTGGCTCCTCGCTGATTGGGAGATGGCTATTTGCATGAACGCCGACGCTCCATACAACAAAACTTGGAGTGTTTGAGTGAGAGAAATTGATTGCACTTAAAAGTGATGGCCTTGGTTAGGAACCGTTACAGTTGGCTTTGGATATCTTTACGTTCCTATAACTCGGGTCAGAGTTGGGCATGGGAGTTATTACTAGTAGGAACCTCCTGGTTACACCAGCCCACAGGGGATTATTGTGTCCGTCCGTCGTGCAGGGAGGGGCTGGGTGGGGAGGGAGGGGCTGGGTGGGGAGGGGAGGGTGGGGAGGGGCTGGGTGGGGAGGGGCTGGTCACCCCGTGGTGCCCTTATAAAACTCAACGTTTAACCTACTCACGCCGGCTTGTGCCCACCCTCACAGTCGGGCATATTTGCGGAATACACCACGCCGCCATTGACCCTGGCCATTGACCGAGCAACCCAACGTTCCTACCAGCTCCCTCCGCAGGAATATGTTTTAGTGGCTGGTGTGCACGAGAATTAGAGCTGAGGAACAGCGGTTACGATTGCGATGTGGGGCTCGATTCGTGGAGAAGGGCTTTCGTTGAGGTGGGTTCATTGCGTGAATTATGATTGTGAAGCGGTGCCGCTGTGTGTGAGTGGCGGGCAACAGCGGCGAGGGATGGGGTCCTTGCCGTTTCGTGTGTCGTGACATTGGTCAGCAAGGAGGAGCGGTAGCGCAGTCGGGCACCATTGCACGCTGCACTCACACGGCTCCGCTCGCTGCACACCGCACCGCACGTTGCTCCGCTCGCCGCACTACCCCGCCGGCATTGATAAAAGGGGTGAAGTCACGGGCAGATTTAAAATTCAAATTTGGCACCGGGGTGAAGCGGTCACTGAACGCTAACCGTAGTGGCACTGACAAACGACGTTTTAGTGGCGCTGGGGGGGGGGGCGAGCCGCGTCGACTCGCTGGAGCACGCGGCGGTTGCTACGATGCGGCGCGGCGCAGGGTCCGGCTCCTCCTCCGCGGGGCCGTCGGCTCGGGTTTCCTTGCCAGATGTGCCGAGATTCCTGGCGCCGCCAGTCCACCAGCGAAACGAGAGCGTCATCCGGTGAGGGGCTCGCAAAAGTTTGGAGCGTCCGGTGGGGGTCTTTTGCCTGTTCGCTGACGACAGCCGCCTGTGATGTCGAGCGCAGCTGCAGCAGCAGCAGCAGAGCTCCGCTGCAAGCCACGGCATCTTCACAATAAAGCGTCGAGATGTTATGCTAGCCAGCACGCAACTTTTGTGCGTAAAAGTTGAATGGTGACATTGTTTCAATGCGAACTCCTTTCCTCTAAGAATCGATATCATCAGGTCCTATTTTTTAGGAGTATTCTTCATAATCGAACATCAGATGTGCTGTGTGATTGGTTTAAGTGCCACGTGGCCTCATTCATGCCTAGAACGTCACTGTGCTCAGACAAGAACCGTTTATCAAACAAAGCAATCGCCTCCATGCTCATGCTGAGAAGCACAAGTGATTGGAATCCACACCCAACCAGAATGCGATGCTGGTGATCTGAGAAAGACTACTGTTGCCTAGCATACATCATAAATGTAGCGTCACGACTTGTGTTATTGTCGGTGACCTGTGTGTGACACTTGCCCTGCAATGTGCAGCACTCTCCGGGTTCACAGCCAAGGAGGCCGCAATAAACAAGCAAAAATGGCTTATTTTTAATTCGACATTATCCAATGTTTGATAAGTAATACATTGAATTTGAATGACGACACTCTTACTCCCAAATTCAAACGTGACCTTGTTGCAACAAGCCACCGTGACACTTAAAAAAATAGATCCCATAACGCATTGCGTCTTGTGACATCAACAGCTGTGGCGTTATTGTTTCGGAGGTTGTGTGGGTGTCGCGTGTTCAACATTTGCCAGAAAAACGTCGCGGTTTTCCGATCAGCGCGTGAATGTCAACATTGACGCCTGCTCGCGTGCATCAGTTGCTCCCAAACGGTGCCTGGACTCGAGATCCAGACGGTGGCACACTCTCTGCTTGGTATTCAATGGGGCAAGTGCACTTTCCTCACAAAAGCTCTTACAAACTTGTTCCGCACGGCGATACGAGTTTCGGCTGGCAACGTCCAACGCTGCACAAAGTAACGAGCACTCGTTTCTCGAGGATATCCCTTCCCCCGAATCGCTCGCTCCTGCGCCAAAGGCATTGCCCTTGAACACTGTGAATCGTTCAGCTTAGAGGACAAGAAAAACAGAAGGAAGGCTTTTGGTTCAGCAGCCCCTCGTAATAAACCGCCTCGCCGCTTTGCGAGCAACAGCTGCGATGGAGCATGTGCGGATTCACTGCCACGTGGGCTGTCGTCAAGGGCAGACACCGGGAGAGTGTGGATGTTGCCATGGGTTCAGAGGTCAGGCCTCTCTGTCTGTGCTACACCTGGCCGACAGCTGTGCTCAGAGTTGAGGGTGATGATGATGATGATGAAAAGCCACCACATGGCATTCATTTCTTCCCGAAAGGAGACGGACAAAGCAATTGTGTTCGTATCTTAGCCCGGTCCAATCACAACACTCAGTGTCCCTTAATCGGCTGATAGCCTGATTAAAACAGGGCGGCGGTGTTTTAAATTCATCTAATTAATTACATTCACTGGTTGACTTACCCGTGGGCACACGGATATTCAACGAATGGTTGTGATTCGAGGTCATTATTTAATTGGATTTGTCCGTTTTTTATTCTCATTTACATTGCTTCTAGTTTTTGTTGTTATTGTTATCGTTGCCATATTTGTGCAAATAATTCAGTTGATTCATAAATGCATCATATTATTCGATGCGTAGAGTTGAGAGGGCCCAGGGTGGCAACTGCCTGCTGCTGCTGCGTACGCGACCCACAGAGAGTGGAGGAGGAGTGGGGATGGTGGCGCGCCCCGTGCCACTTTGCCACAGCGCACCGGGAGGGGAAGCACGCGTCTAGACTGCTCATCACGAGTTATAACGGGAGTCGCCGGAGGCGTTTTGTTTAGCTGGCCGACACGACTGCTTTGTTACATTCATTAATTCTCTATTCATTCTCCGCTGTCACCGCGATATTCTGCCCTGCTTCGAAACGTTCTCCTTTTCTCGGTTCTCACCCTAATTACCTCCCACGGGAACACATTATTTCAAAGAAATCTTAACTTTGGTTAAATATAACACTGTGAATGTGCGCTGTGTATTCACTTTTCTCGAGTCTCCTGCAAAGTGCAGACGCGCGACGGTCGTTGCGTGTGGAAATGTTTCAGGGCATCTGTGTGCAGCCACTCGCGATTCGCGTTCGATCCAGACCGGGTTTGAAGAAATGTAAACACCCAATGGGGTTAAACAACAAAAGTGATTTGGTGCTGCTGCATTGGCAGTGGTGCACGAGCACAATGAACAATGCAACTCAAAACATTCGTCAACAGCACTGCCTTAAAAGCACAGGGCAGCACCCACGTGATAGACCAGGAAATCACGCACGCCCATAATATTCATTAAAACATTCTGCGTGTGAATGTAATCTAATAATAACGTGTCGTATTTGGCATGCCTGCAGGACACCCATGTCTGCCATGAATACTGTCGTGTATAACGACTCCCTGCATTTCTCGTCATGGAAAAATAACATTCTGAACGCTGAAAGTGCCACACAATTTGACATCAATTCTGCAATTTCCACAGTCGGTGTTTGTGCTCTAAAATGTGTATGAGGCATCCATCATTTGCTCGGCTGGTAGTGTGCAAGTTTGCTTCGAAGTGGCCCTTTAAAATGTCCACTGGCATCATCGTCATCGTGATGCAGGTGCCACAGCATGGAACTGCATTCATGAGCTCTCGCAAAAGAGACGGTCAATATCCACGGACTCTCACCTGGAGAAACAAAGGACTTCACAAACTTGTTCCAAATGCAATCGAGGTGTTAAATCTTGAACTAGTTTCCTGTGCTGCTAATGAAAGTCTACAGATGAGCATGGTAACATGTTTTATGTTCTCCAAACCTTGCTCATATCTTAGCAATGTCGTGATTCTTACATCTGTGATATTCTTTCGAACAATGTGCATCTGTGCGTGACAGCGCACGTGGTCGAATGTGTGCGCTTACGGGTTGCTCCTCCGTGTGAGGCTGTCTGCGCGTGCGGCTTACGCTGCGTCTCCAATTGTGCGTCGCAGGGAGCTCGTGTCCCCTGGGTATGTGGAGTCCCACTACGGGCAAGACGGAATCCTCCGAAGCAGCCGACCCAACCTCACAGTAAGAATTCATCGTCTTCGAAGATCCCCCCCCCCCCCTCCATTAAGTCACGCGACTGTTGGGCCAATTTCTGTGAGTGAGGGCCCATAAGAGGACTCACACGAGCACGTGGTGTGTAACCTGTAGCACACACACGCACACTTGCCTATCTATTTCAATATATTTATACAAAAACTGATATTTAATCTAAATTGATCTCGTGGAAGCCCAGATCAGATGCAGAACCGGGCATTGAATCCAGGGATGGTCACTTTGCCAACACTCACTGCACTCGCGTGGCCCCGCACATAACGCCCTCTGTAAAAGCGGAGCGACTGTTGGGGAACTGTGGGTGGGGAGCGCTACTCATGGCCAGCCTAGAAATTAATGGGAATGTCGGGATAGGCGCAACGGCTGGCGGCCTTGATCGACGCCCCTTTCGAGTTAGACGCGATATAAATCCGTATAAGATGACATCTCTCCAGCGATGATGTTGGTCGTGCTACTCCAGTTACGTTTTATGACGAGTCGAGCTCGGTTAACCCAATTACGATCACTCGCCTCGGCCTACAGATCATTCTCACCTTACCCTAATCCTTTCCACGTGGCATCTACTCGGGAAACAAAATCCTTCTGTTAAACTACCAATAAACCTTCTTTAAATGGGAGGTCACCCCTTCTCTGCTACCCCCTACTTACGTGTGAAACACTATGTACATATATATACACAAAATATGATTAATGTGTTATAGCGTCGTTCACAATCACCAAGGAACTGTATGTATGCATTCAAGTTGAACTTTTCGCACCGTACGTAGCCAACCGTTCTAATCGGAGGCGCGCATACACGCGGGAACAATCACCAAAGCTCTGTCTTCCTTTGTAAGTTCGGGTGTTATCGGCCACCAACTGCATGTTTACATGTTTGTATGTTTGTATGTTATCGGCCGGCGACTGTGTGTTTACATGTTTACATGTTTGTATGTTATCGGCCGGCAACTGCATGTTTACATGTTTGTATGTTATTAGCCGGCAACTGCATGTTTACATGTTTGTATGTTTGTATGTTATCGGCCGGCGACTGCGTGTTTGCATGTTGGAGCTGGGCTCCAGTGGCTTTCCCTCTCTCTCCGTCACCAGCGGCACTGTTTCTACCACGGCGCCGTGGCGGGCGCTCCCGGCTCGTCCGTCTCTGCCAGCACGTGCGGCGGACGCCTTCGGTGAGCGGCGCCCGTGGAGTGGCCGCTCCTCGGCTTTTTCATCGCTCGCACGCGAAGGGAGAGAGCGAAAGTCAAAGTGAACTAAAACTAAAAGCTATTTCTGTACTTTGTCAGGTGAGGCCCCACTGAGCCATGCAGCGCTCTTTCAGAAGCACCCTGGCCGTCACAGACGATAGCTCGACGGAGTGGCTCGTCACGTCCAAATTTATCGCAGGCAAATACTCTTGAGCGCACATCGGTTCTAAATGTGGAGGGAAAAACCGGAGGACCCGGAGAAAAATCCGCGCGACCACGGGGAGAGAAACACCGCAAACTCCAAACATATACAGCAGCAGGCGTCAGCGTCGGGATCGAACCCACGACCTCTTGCACGTCCCGCCACCGGACATACATGTGGTAGCCGCTTCCCGCAGTTGCGCACACAGACGGGCACGCGCGGAAGAATGCATTCAAGTGTGCACGTGTCCACACTGGCGCTATAGATGATGGCACGAAGATGTCTCCTGTTTAGCCAAAGTAGACTGTGGGGACGAGTGCGGTTAGCGAGTTCCGATTACGACCGATAGGCAGTCGAGCGGGTGGCGTGGCCACACCGAACCAATTACTCGTTCAAGGCTGTGCCAGTCGGAGGGAAATCCACGCCACAGATGTCTTACACGGTCAGAAATTGAAAAGTTGCATTAGCCCCACTTATTCTTAGTTTCTTCAGGCAAGGGTTGTGAGCACTTGTTATTAAAATCTTACGGCTACATGTACATCGTGCATACGTCCTAACGTACTGCTATGTAATCCGCACGCATGTGCACGCTCATTCAAATACAGTACGGTATGTACGTAATGCACAAGCATATCAGCACACTCCCACTCTAACACACTGTACATGGCACGCACACATGCTCACCAGATGCAGGCATACAAAACACACACAAAGTGAGTGCAAATATTCATCTATTGCAGTCACACACACCTCCGTTATATAGATGCTAGTAGACCAGAGTTTGACCTTCCCCTGAGATTTAAACCCTTGACGCTTGCACTGCGAGTGAGTCCTCTACTACAACAACACCCTCCAGCTGAACCACTTGGACATTATTAATAATGAAAGTCTCCCCATGCCGTCTGGGTCATGGGTTCGTCTGACCATACTTCACCACAGTGGCACATCACGTGTCACTGATGTGAGCCATTGCTAGGGATCAAACTTCGGTCGCCGGACAGAAATTATTATTCGTAACGTGCAATCCCATTAAATAGACACATTTGTCCGGCCCAGATGTAATAGGGGTGGAGCGGTGGCGCAGGAGTTAGCGCACTGCGCTATCAAGCTGAATGTGGTTACCAGCCGCAGCTTGTGTCGGTGGAAAATTATATCTGAGCTGGTCAGTGTCCCCCCTTTAAACTCCCAATGACCAGCATGGTGAAGTATGGTCAAGCAACCCTCCAAGCCAAAATTTCATCTGGGTGGAAACAATCTGAGTCGGCACTGACGACAATATGGGTCTAATTCCAGGGCTCTTGCCCAAGATAAAACTGGGTTCTCAAGTCGAGAATATACCTCAATAAACCGCGAATACCAGATGTGGGTATGGTAGGTTCATGCTTACTATTTCATACCGCACTTAGTTTGGTCAAGCCCTGCTCTTACGGTTTGTTCGGCAAATAGACTCAAAGTTAAGAGCATCTTTGGTGTGCACAGATGTATGATGCAATTCAATTTTAATCCTTTAAAATGTCTACAGAAGTAACGTGACATTCAGGTCACTGTGTAGCCCAACATGTGGCGTAATCAAGAGTTTTATTTTGGAGAAGAAAACAATCATCCCGCTCTATACCAAGATGCCAAAAGCACCATTCACATAATTTGAGGTTATTAGCCAGAAAACTG
The DNA here is from genome assembly GCF_965212315.1 of Lampetra planeri. NCBI lineage: Eukaryota > Metazoa > Chordata > Hyperoartia > Petromyzontiformes > Petromyzontidae > Lampetra > Lampetra planeri. Next base: position 14,161,245 of record NC_136118.1, on the reverse strand, counting down.
AGGCACGAGGAAGTTTTTTTTTTTAAGGAATGCACGGATTTGAGATGTTTGCCCAATTTCTATTTTTGGGGACTTTTCGTTGACGAATAAAGTGGAGTTTCCACAGGAAAACTCAAAAATGTGAAGGGAAAATACTGAAGACAGTGGCCAACTGCTTGCTCACGCCACTGCTGGCAGGAGGGCCTCCACGACAGGAAGCTCCTAAGGAGCCGCTACGAGGGGGTATTTTGCCTACTCTTCCACACTTAGCCAGACATCTCGGAAGAGGTGGGAGTATCCACGCCTCACCTTGCCATGCCCAATCGTTGGGAGGGGGGGCGGCGGGCTCGCCGCTAACACCGCAGCAGCACCCTCGCACGCGGTTGACCGAAGCGTTGTCCACCTGCTGCCCCGTGTGTGTGCCCCGTGCTGCCCGCAGCGGACTGGTGGTGCTGGGCGGGCTCCCGTTTGCCCTCGAGCCCCTGGGAGTGTCAGGCACGGGGGTGATGCACGCGAGCTACCCCGCGGAACGCGCGCTCGCTCGCGACTCCCGCCGGCAGAAGAGGGGGGGGCGGCGGTGGCGGCGGGGCGCCGGGAGATCGTGCACCGTCGCCGCGGAGGTGGAGAAGTCGGGCCACAGGTGGGGCTCCTTGGCCAGGCAGGAGGGGGGCGGCAGCGCCGCCAGGGAGCAGAGCGGGGCGGGAGCGGCGGGCACGCACTACCAGCATATGGAGAAGGTAACGCGTGCACCAAGTCGACTGCTATCCCTTTCCCGTTACGATGACGCACCTGTACGTCATCGGAACGGAATCAGAAAAAAAAAATAACTTTGTCGGTATCTAGGCTCCCACAAGGCCATGCGGGAGGGTGTGTGGCACAGTTTGTCACCAGCTATCGTAGAGTGCGGTCGTGTCGCTACGGTTCTATGCGGTGGGTACAATGTCTTTAAAAACAAGGGTGCTATGCCTCTCTAAATAAAATTCACGTGGACCGCTCACACGTTTCTGAGATTCAGCGGCGAAGAAAACACCCACCCTGCAACTTGCAGCGATATCGAAAACGGTGACGACATCACAAAAGAGTGTTTCAAACAGCCTACACGACGGCCTTATGCTGCATAGTTTCAGCAGCATAGGTACAACACAAGCAAACGCAGGACCGGTTTTGCCGTTCACGTTCTCATCAGCACACCGGTGTGGAGGGATGGACGTGTATATATGTGAGGAGGCGTATTTATTTTGCTCGCTATATCCTCCGCAAGGACGCTGACGATTATTTTGTACAATAAAATATGTCACTGCATAAACATAAACACACGAAGAATGTGTAGTTAGGTTGTTATTGTTAATTATCCGCTTCTGTGTTGGCCCTTGAGACAAATGAACACTGCACGGCATACACACTTTGGCCTTGAAGCGTTGCCATCGAGGCTGCGTTTTGGTTTAGCCCGGCGTGATCAGCTGGAGCAGTGATGCACGCCAGGAACCGGAGACACTGGCCTCCTCCACAATGACAAGCCCCGGGTACACAGGAACGTAACAGACATACAACGACCTCCGTGTAGCCTCAGCAGTCTCGAGGGGGCAAGTGCTGTTAGCGAGCACCTATTAAGGCCGGCACGGCACACGAGGGGTCGCCTTTGTCTCCCCGGTACGAACGATGTTTACGCAGTGCCGGATTAAGCTAGTGCGGGGCCTGTAGCATATGTTATAAAGGGGCCATGAATTAAAAATGCATAAATATAGAAAATGGCCTTTCATGGTGAAGTAATTGTATTTTTTCATTTGATATACAGCCAGATAATACGACAAATCGCTAACCTTAAACACCCAGTCGTTCAGAAAAGTTGAAGGCAGTATAGTAATAGAGCAAAGTGCAGAATCACTGAACCAGAATTGATAGTTTGAAAGAATTTAGCGCGGGGCCCTTGAAAGTGAAGGGCCAGTAGCATATGTAGCTACTTTTGCTACTAGGATAATCCGGCACTGTGTTGACACACCGCACCAGGTGCTCGTCTATGGCTGGCTCGACCGAGGGGAGGCCCATCAACGGTTCAGACGTTCGTCACCGATGGTGACGTTGAGCAGGAATCGAACTCTGGCCGCCGTCTCCGTAGGGAATGCACAATCACGTACAGGGACACACACACACGCTGACATATACAGGAACACACACACAAGTTAACATATACAGGAACACATACAGGAACATATAAAAAGAACATTAGTAGGAAATGCGCACGTGGCATTGTATATGTGCCTGCCCCAAGCACCTGGGTTTAGCAGCCTGAGTTGCATGCAACAGTGCCCTTGACACATGTCTTGGCCTTTCGTGCAACAAACGTGGTGTAAGTCTGGTGACACCTACAACATTTTGTAAATCGATGATAGTAATAATCCTCATCGTTTACAGCCTGTTGTCAATCCGTGCTGAACGAAAGTTTCCTTACATCACGTGGGGGCGGGGGGTGTTGGTGGACTCTACCTCACCATGTTGGTCAGTGGAGATTGGCGAAGTGGTTGGTTCATAACCGTTTCAGATATTTTACCGGTTTGTCAATCTGTGGCCGGGAATCGAACGCAGGTTCCTGCGTTTATAGCTTTACGTGATCCACTGCACCATTGAATCGAGTCATGACTTAGGAGTGAATTACAATGTTGGTCCATAACCGCAATGTGCGAGTTTGTTTAAAGTTGATGTATTTTTCAAGGAAGGACGCCTGGATGTACATATACAAAGAGAAAATAACATTGTTTTAGAATTAATTTTTGAACGGCCTGTTTCTGCAGGCCTTAGAACCTGGTGGAAAAAACAACTAACCGTGAACGTGTTTTAGTAGGCCTCATTAACAACACTTCACAACATGAAGAAATCCAAAGCATGAATTGAAAAAAAAAATTTGAAAGTGCAATATTGCAGCCTGTGATTCAAATAATGTCTGTATTAGTATCCTTGGTAATAGTCTGTGAACGAATGTGAGATTTTTACAATCGGTTCCATGTTCGAGTGGCCATCTTGGACTTATTTTTCTAAAGTCTGACCCCATGACCATGAGCAGATAACCACCGATTTTCCTGATACGGTAGAATTGCATGCAGTATTGTTTTAATTTTACAAATTACGTTTGTAAGTTAAATAAAGAAACACAATTCCTGGTATAATCCATCTAAAGCGTCCCTCAGTGTGTACTGTATATTTATTAGATTTCAATAAAACCAGATCATAATTTGTAAACAGGCTGTGTGTGGGAAATTTTAACAAAATATACATGCTTAACAAAATAAACTAAGAAAAAAAACAAATTTGAGATTGCTTTAATATAACCAAGTTGGCCAACCAAACTTATGGCATAATGAAATGTCTGATTGATTGCCAAGTTGAAGTAATTGTTATTACTGCTGGAAAAATAAACTATTCATGCGTGCGTGTGATTAGCGAGGGGTCCGATCCTTAAAGTGCAATGTGTGCACTTGATATTGCACATATGTGTTACGTTCCTTGCTTATAAATCTTGTGAATGCATCATTAACATCATCCATGGGTTGACTCGCCCCACAGATGTAAGTAAGAAATATAAATTTAGACATCCCACTTGTCAGACTTGTGGACCGACAGGACCAAGTGCTTATGATAAAGATCTTGGGTTCGATCGCGTAAATGTAAACTTTATGATTAATAATATTGGTCGTAAAAGTCTACGTGTTAGAAGCAAGTTGCTATAAGTCAGTACCTATTAAGCCGTGAGATGACATGCATCATGCCTGCCCATCTTTGTCTCGCCAGGGCTGATGTGTTTTCTCTCTACTGTAACCGGGTGTTCATTTTAGATCAAGTCGACCTGAGGTGGCATGGGTCAAGGCTGATATTTTATGTTCCAGTGTTGCTTTGCATCGACAGCGATGGGCCCAGGTTTCACTGAGAATGTGGTGCGGTGATCCTCGCACCGCTCCTCACACAAGTACACACGTGCGCATACCGCGCCGCTCTCGCGCTCACTCACTGATCGAAGCCTGGAACGCTGTTGCACTGAGGAGACACAACATTAAACAGCAGGAAGCCTGCTTCGCTGTCCAAACCGTAGGTGGACTGAGACTAAACTCCAACACACATATGGCGGTTGTTGTTCAGGGCCAATTGAACTGGCGAACTGAATTGATAATGATTTCGCCTCCAGAGTATGCATATTGCAATAACTTAGATATCAATTGGCCTCGAGCCCATACCATGCTGTTGAGCAATTTCGACAGAGATACTCAATACTAGTCAAACCGTTGCCAACACTTTTAATAATATTGTGCAAGAGCTGCAATATTTTTGTTCAAGTGAACCGTTGCTGTGTGCACTTTTTGACCACAGAGCGAGGCAGACACACTGATTGGTCTCAGCCATCCATGCCCCATCCCAGTGTTTTGAATACCCCCATCATTTCGATGGCACCTGTTGGGAATAGCAGCGGCAGATGTGTGTTTGCTTGCTTGTGTTTTGACTGGCACAGCATGACTGCATATATCGAAGTGCTTTTGCAATACTTTCAGTCAGTGGCGGCTCCTGCAAAATCTCTCAGGGAGGGCAAATGTCTGGATGATTGATAAGGATAAGGACCACCCATGCAATGGATAAATTAACAGCTTAAGCATGTAAAGGCAACTTCACTTCTTTAATATTAATGAAAAATAAAGTGACTCTTACAATACATCTTGTTTGTTTCTATACTCACTATTAAAACAAACCACTCAAGTTTCTTTTATTAAAGATTCCACTAGGTGGCGACAAATTATATTGTTGGATGAAACGTGCTTACGTATGATGACGTAAGCACGTATGATGACGTAAGCACGTTAGGGCGAGCCCTCCCGGAAGCCATAGAGAATGCATTGCAGCGCCCCCGTTCGAAAAAAAACATCTTTGAATGTAAGTCTATGGGACCACTCGGGGCGATTCTCAGCCGGAGTGAAATCGCCCAAAAAGAGGCGGTACTCCACAGAACGTGACATGACGCTGATTGGACTATATCCAGAGGCACAGTGACGGCTAGCGTGACTCTGTGGTTGAATGACATTGGTGGTGCGTCGCCCAATCGCCCTAATGAAGAAACCGCCCCTGCTTTCAGTGTTGTCTGCAAACCTCTGGCATGCAGAGATGCGTGCATGTTCACTACCAACATCCTGAAGTCCTTTGGCATTGGTGAAGGGGGTGGGGGGGGGTAGAGGCAGGATGCGGAGTTCGGGGAGTTGCCTAGGGGGACGGACGAGGCTGTTGCGATCCAGGGAGCACTGCTCCGTGTACGCAGGGGGCACTCAATATCGACCCTTGTTATTATGCCCTCTGGCCACTCTAAGCCTGGGCAGGGGGTTTAATGCAAACCAGACCTTTTTTTCTGTAAAATGACCGATTCTCTGAAGAACGAGCGCACTTCCTTTGACGTTAATTCAGGCGGCACGATGCGGGCCCGCGCCGTTGGCTCACGCAGCGGCCGCAAGGAAATTCACGGAAATCCTTTAACCACCTCACGGAAATTTGCCGTGACTCTACAGAACATCTTTTTAGGGTTTTTTTGTCAGCAGGCACAAGACATCCCCCACCCCATTCTCTTGCTGGCATCTTGAGAGAAAAAAAAACAAAGTAAAACATTGGTTACATTGCAGATGGTGAGAGCTGGAGACCTTCATCCACCAGTGGGTTAACCCTGGCTACTGAACCAATTTTTTTTTGCAAAAAACACATTGTAGCCGTTGATACATTATTCATGGCTCACAATCTTCCGTAGGAATTCCAGCCCCCCCCGCCCAACCATGACAGTTTGAGAAAATCTAAACACTCATGTGTTTTTCATTCACCATGGTTTGGTGGTTCTGTGTTTATTTTCTCCCACAAGGATATATTACGACTGCCAGTAATATTTATCTGCATATTCACATTCTCCCATAAATACATGCCCTTTGGCAATAAACAACAGGTCATAACAGACAACGGTGATTGCAGAGTTCATGGCCCACAATCTATTGGAGTTGAGCTCCAACTCCATTGTTATGGGGTCAGACTTTTCGATCCCTAGCATTGGGGAATAGTTATTTCGCAGTGATGAGTTAAGGTCAAGGCTCCATATCAGCTGGGCCTGTGCAGGCCCGGCACGCCACGCACAGTGTACCTCTGTGCTTGAACTGTGGCTACGAGTCACGGACCTACTCCTATGCACCAGCGTCCAACAACCTGCAAAAATATTCGGTGAGATATTGAGCCCCGTTTACTGTAATCAGATTAGCGAAGGCAGGTGCCATAATATCACGTGATTACATGTTGGCAGCGTGTAATCAGATTATCTTGACTTAGTGTGGCCCAATTCATGGAGTTTTAGGGTTGCCGTTCTCTAAACAAAGAGCAGCTTCAGTTAATGGGCACACAATGGACCTACTTGTTTTCAATGACGTCGGAGGATCTTCAACGTTCACTTTGAAACAGATTGGGCGTATTTCATCGTTGATACATGCGCAGTGTTAACCAGGGTGAGCTGCTTGGCTTGAACCGTGAACCGCCAAAAAAAGTGGCTAACGCGCTATTGCTGGTCCATAGCTATAATGACTAATATTTTTGTTTCAAAATAGGTTTGCAAAAACATTAATGGGTTGCAAAATATATCTAATCCAAAGCTATGCATGGTATTTAGCGAGCGAAAGCTTTCTGCAGAATTCTGAGCACTGGCTGAATGTCCTCGTGGTTAGAGCATTAATCTCACAACTGGAAGTCTTTAGGTTCAAATTCCGGTCATTTGTTAATTCAACCCTTCACCCCCCTGAGGTTGATAAAACGAGTACCACTTTGGAGGTTGTCAACAATGTGTGTCCTGTGAAGTGACTGGCCCCTGGCACAGGCATTTGTAATCTCCACCAATGCCTCAGGGCAGTGAATGCTGACAATCGCTGCACAATGCTTGCTTGACTCACCAAGCCAGATCAGATTGCCTCGTGGAGAATTATATGAGTGGGAAAGAAACGTCCCGAGCAGGACTGCATGACCGTGTTGGGTTTTTAATTTGTAGCAAGTTTGGAAGAAAAAACTAAATGGAAATTAAAAGCCGATGTAGTATCTGGAAATTTATAATGTTTTGTTAGGTTAAGGACACCCAATATTTTATCAAAAACAGTGCGGCGAATCTCTGCGGTCACTGACCACGTACGTGGGAGACTTCTACGGCTCCCCTTCGGCCTGCTGCGCCGATGCGGACGGCGCTTCTTCGGATGCCAACGCCGATGAATCACAGCGCTTCTGAGGCAGGGCTCGAGCATGCAAGCCGACTCACGCCATCCATCGCGCTGGCCTGTGGTGGCGCGCCCTGGGTTTGTTCGGCGGAGGGGGCTCTGGATTTATATCTGTTTTTAATTGCAGGCGCCAACATGTTTTATTTCGGTGTGTATACGTTGTATTTTTTAAATTCCTTCATAAACAAGAGATTACATTTGCTCTGTTGGAGTTGCGGAAATTAAAGAGGTGAGCGATTATCTTTCTGGTATTTTACAAATATTAGAGGAATGTTTTCCCTTTACGATGACACCATTATGTCAGTGTCACTCCACAATGGTGTTCAGTCGTGTCTGTGATCCAGCACTGTGGAAGCTGCGAGGGTTGGTGGCTCACACCCAGTTGTTGTGAAGCTCACTTCCCGTCGGCGTCGCGGTCGACACAACAAGTGTGGACCCCATCTGTGTGGGATACAGTATCTCCCCCTCGCATGTGTGCATTTTGATTGGAGTGATCCGGTTTCCACCAACGTGTCAGCGCTTGTCAATTGGCCGATAACGACTCAATATATGTCGAGGGCCGCAGAGCTTGGCTGACTCGCCGCGTGGGCGACTCTCCCGCTCGTCCGTGGGTCCTCATCGCTCCTCTGAGTCATTCGCTCACCGAGCCTAGGCCATGAACAAGGCTAATGATGTCATGGGACCTCCTTTGCCAGTACCAAATATACTAATAGGGTTTTTCCCCTTTTTGCTGGCAACAAAACTGACACCTTTTGCAAGGAATAATGTTTACATTAACCACAACAAATTGCAGTCAAATGAAAACAAAAAACAATACTCTGATAATTTATGCATTGTCCTTGAAACTGATTTGACTACAAGTATTGTGGTTAATGTAAACATGATTCCTTGCAAAAGGTGTCAGTTTTGTTGCCAGAAAAAAGGGGAAAACCCCTATTAGTAAGGCTAATGATGCTTTGATACTTGCAGTATTGCCTTTGTTACTGTTTGTCTTTTGACGTTCTCTGGTCTAATTAAACTAATCTATAAACTAAACTGAAAGACAATAAAACCGGTGAGACAAGGCAATAAAGAAGACTCTCTTTGCTGTAGGACTAATCGTTTTCAAAGGCAATGCGTAAACTATCAGAGCACGTGCGTTTGCATGTTTTGCCACAAGTACGCGTAGCTGATGCAGACTGATGCCTTGCAATAGCCGTGCCTATATGGCGTTTAAACATCTTAACACTTCCCGTTTTGTTGCCAGAAAAGTGTGAAGCCTCTTCTTCTGTTTGTTCCCCCCCACCCTCAGCAATCATTGCACCCACATAGACATCACCCCCCCTCCCGCCCCCGTGGGCCACCCACACATCTCGTGCCAAATACTTCTGAACAGAGGCCGTCCGAGCCGAGAGACGTGCTCTGTACGTATGCACCTCGAACTTCTCTTGCTAGCCGCACATACAGTCAAGGGGAGCGGGGGGGGGGTCACCCGTTTAGACTCCGTGGTCTCCAGCCCAATCCCCCACTGATGGAAGCACCCCGCGTGAATGCGATGCGCGTGGCCTGCGCACACAGATTGTGAAACCTCCGGCTAACGCAGGCTCCTGCCAAGAGGAAACAGTCGCCCTTCTGTGTCTCAACGCTCGGCCCTGCCGCCCCTCGGTGACTCGCAGCCCTCGGCAGCGTGGCTCCCCCCGCTAGGGCTCGGCACTTGCAGCTTCCCTTGATGTAGCGGTGACTTGGGGGTCACCTTTAGGAAAAGATAACACGACGGCCGACGATTTGTAATGTGAAAAGGAACGCTAAAGAGAAGAGAGACCTTTCCCTGCTGTGCCGGGCTTGCTCATGGATCTGTTCGGCCCGCTAAAGGACGTCTGTCTCCTGAACAGTTGTGCTGCTAAGAGGAGTCATCTACAATCTATTTTATTTGGAAGTATTAGAATAAAATTTACTCATTTAGGGCTCCAACACCTCGCATTCGATTCTATATCGCTCGAGGCATCTAATCATTCAACATTACTTAGCATTTGTTATAGGCAGTAACCTGTATCCTCCAGGTTCAATTTTGCAATAAATTACGTGAGACATACGGGTTAATGATGGCACCTAAATTTTAGAGGGTCGTTTCGAATGCGTTTCTGCATTTCGAAAACACTCTTCACCGAGATGGAGGAACCTGAGATGGAGGAGCTGAGATGGAGGAAGCTGAGATGGAGGAAGCTGAGATGTAGGAGCCTGAGATGGAGGAGCCTGAGATGGAGGAACCTGAGATGGAGGAACCTGAGATGGAGGAGCCTGAGATGGAGGAACCTGAGATGGAGGAACCTGAGATGGAGGAGCCTGAGATGGAGGAACCTGAGATGGAGGAACCTGAGATGGAGGAGCCTGAGATGGAGGAACCTGAGATGGAGGAACCTGAGATGGAGGAGCCTGAGATGGAGGAACCTGAGATGTAGGAGCCTGAGATGGAGGAGCATGAGATGGAGGAGCCTGAGATGGAGGAACCTGAGATGGAGGAGCCTGAGATGGAGGAACCTGAGATGGAGGAACCTGAGATGGAGGAGCCTGAGATGGAGGAACCTGAGATGGAGGAACCTGAGATGGAGGAGCCTGAGATGGAGGAACCTGAGATGGAGGAGCCTGAGATGGAAGAACCTGAGATGGAGGAAGCTGAGATGTAGGAGCTGAGATGTAGGAGCTGAGATGGAGGAATCTGAGATGTAGGAGCTGAGATGAAGGAGCTGAGATGTAGGAGCTGAGATGGAGGAATCTGAGATGGAGGAGCCTGAGATGGAAGAACCTGAGATGGAGGAAGCTGAGATGTAGGAGCTGAGATGTAGGAGCTGAGATGGAAGAACCTGAGATGAAGGAGCTGAGATGTAGGAGCTGAGATGTAGGAGCTGAGATGGAGGAATCTGAGATGGAGGAGCCTGAGATGTAGGAGCTGAGATGAAGGAGCCTGAGATGGAGGAGCCTGAGATGGAGGAACCTGGGATGAAGGAGCTGAGATGGAGAGCCTGAGATGGAGGAACCTGAGATGGAGGAACCTGATATGTAGGAGCTGAGATGTAGGAGCTGAGATGGAGGAGCTGAGATGTAGGAGCTGAGATGGCGGAATCTGAGATGGAGGAGCCTGAGATGTAGGAGCTGAGATGAAGGAGCCTGAGATGGAGGAGCCTGAGATGGAGGAACCTGGGATGAAGGAGCTGAGATGGAGAGCCTGAGATGGAGGAACCTGGGATGAAGGAGCTGAAATGGAGAAAACTGAGATGGAGGAACCTGGGATGAAGGAGCTGAGATGGAGGAACCTGAGATGGAGGAACGTGAGATGGAGGAACCTGAGATGGAGGAGCCTGAGATGGAGGAACCTGAGATGGAGGAGCCTGAGATGGAGGAGCCTGAGATGAAGGAGCTGAGATGTAGGAGCTGAGATGAAGGAGCTGAGATGTAGGAGCTGAGATGAAGGAGCTGAGATTAAGGAGCTGAGATTAAGGAGCTGAGATGAAGGAGCTGAGATGAAGGAGCTGAGACGTAGGAGCTGAGATGTAGGAGCTGAGATGAAGGAGCTGAGATGAAGGAGCTGAGATGAAGGAGCTGAGACGTAGGAGCTGAGATGTAGGAGCTGAGATGAAGGAGCTGAGATGAAGGAGCTGAGACGTAGGAGCTGAGATGAAGGAGCTGAGATGAAGGAGCTGAGATGAAGGAGCTGAGATGAAGGAGCTGAGATGAATGAGCTGAGACGTAGGAGCTGAGATGAAGGAGCTGAGATGAAGGAGCTGAGACGTAGGAGCTGAGATGAAGGAGCTGAGACGTAGGAGCTGAGATGAAGGAGCTGAGATGAAGGAGCTGAGATGAAGGAGCTGAGACTTAGGAGCTGAGATGTAGGAGCTGAGATGGAGGAATCTGAGGTGCAGTCGCGCTGGGAACCGCCGTCACGCGTGCCTCACATCGTGAAGCGCAGTCGCAGCCGTAATGTGAACATTGAGAGTTTGCTCCAGATGAATCATTGCACGATGTCATCACATATTCTGTGTGGTCACGTTTCACGACGTGGCTCATGCTTCCCCCTTCCCCCAGTCATTTTCTGCGAACAGTCTCAATTCAATATAATTAGCAACAACAACAACAATGTTGAACAAAATGTAATTAAAATGTTCATATATCCGGTTACCTAATGGGCCAATCAGCTTCGCATCCTGATCATTCAACACTCGGTGAAAGAAAGTGAACCTACTTTGTACATCTACGTGGATTCCGACATCGGAAATGAAAAGCACGTGAAGATGTTTTGAACGTGAGCCCGAAATGCATCCAGCAGACGTCGAAGAGAAACATCTATGCCCACAAATGCTCTGCCGCATGACATCAATTGTCTCCGTGTAATCTCGGGGCTTTGCGACCTTCACCATTGACTTTTGGTCTCAGATAACGAACGCTAAGTGCCCCTGCTGCTGCTGCTGCTGCGGCAATTTGTGGAGCCCTGCGGGAGAGTGGTGGCTTCGAGACGCTCGGCCGGCTCCTCATTACGACGGATCCCTGCTATGATCCAGTTCTTGTGCATTGTGCGTGCACAGCCCATTGTCAATCCACTGCTAGATGAGGGCCTCCCCACGCCATGTGGGTCATGGGGGTTCGAGCGCACTGAAGCGCGTCGGTGCCTGGTCGGTCATGGTGGTGAGCGAATATTTCGGAGCGGAGGAGTTCAGTTCAGCGGTGAATTTGAATGCCCTTGCCCTCTTGAGTATGCTTGGCTTGTTTCTAAAGTGTTGGGCAATTTGTCAAGTTGTGATGGTGTCGTAGGATGTATTGGCCGAACCAATTACGTAGATGGTCATGAAAACAACACAATTTTTTTTAATTGTGATGCTGTCGTAACTCACCGACAAGATTAAATATTCTGCATGCTCTGTGCTTTTAGTATTGTAAACAGGTAGAGAGGGGATTGGCAGACGGCTGGTAACAATGATTGTGGACTGTGCATGTGCGCGTTTGTGTCTTTGTGTAGTTTGTGTCTTTGTGTAGTTTGTGTCTTTGTGTAGTTTGTGTCTTTGTGTAGTTTGTGTCTTTGTGTGGTTTGTGTCTTTGTGTAGTTTGTGTCTTTGTGTAGTCTGTGTCTTTGCAGCTCAGGCAGACTTCAATGTTGCTCCGAGTGATTACATTTTTTTGGAAAGCTGTGCTTTCCAAGACGCACACGTGATTTTGTACAGAAATTCCGATTACAAATGCAAACAGGAGTTTGTAACCATATATCAGTTTTATTTTTTTAAACCTGACAAATGGTGCGCTGTGGAATTGTGTGTAATTATGATAATCCCCTGGTATGTACAGTTGTGTGCACTTAGAGGCTTGGGATGATATTTCCGTACACTTTTGTAAACTGAGATGGGACGATAATTTTCCGTGCATTTTTATTAAAAAAAAGGATCAGAATTATAAGCTATGAATACTCCATGGAAGACATTCAGGAGAATGCTGCCTCCTCACACAACGCTGTAAGATCTGGGGCACAATTATCCCGGATGGATTTGTGTGTGGCAGAGAGTTCTGTTGGTGGTGGGAATCTATTAAAACTAAACTATTCAACAATTTTTATTATTTTACCAGGTAAGGCCCACTGAGCTAGTTATCTCTTTTTCAGAAACGACCTGGCCACAAATGATAGCTCAACGCAGTGGCTTATCACGTGGAAATTTACAGCAGCCAAATACTCTAAAAGCACGTTCATTCTAATTGTGGAGGGAAAACCCGGAGGACCCGGAGAAAAAGCCACACAACCACGGGGAGAGACATGCGAACTCCAAATATAGAGGGGTCAGGGTCAGGGTCGAACCCACGACCTCCTGTATACCAGGCGAGGTAGTTAACATCTCCTAGCCACCGAGTCACCCAACCTCTCTGGTGGCACCCAAACTCTGTTGTACGGCAGACGTTTGATATTGAAGGTGGCGCTATCCACACACTTCAGCCCAGAGGCACTGGCCAATCCTAAATGAGGGCTGGAGCAATAAGGGAGTTCCACCTCAGTATCATGACATCCTGGCACGGTTAGCCCGTCCCAAGGGCAAGACCGAGCGCTCAGGGCTCCTTATTCACCGTGCTGAGTGAAATGGTCCCACGAACAACAGAACCATCCAACCAAGGACGTAGAAGATACATTGGCCATGCAGTGGAACGATTCTAATTCAAGTGCCTCATCCGCTCCGCCGTGTGATTTGTTATTCCCCCGGTAGTACGCGCCGTCAGCGGAGAGAGTGTGAGCATCTGTTCTTTGGATTTAAATGAACTCCGCTTGCCAGTCTTGGCCGATAGACTTTGAAGCAAGCGTAGCGACGTGTCATAAAAAATCCGCGGAGGGCAATCGAATGCCATTTTCTGCGAGCTAGCGAGTATATTGTTTCGAGTGCAGTGGAGTACTCTTGAGCCTACCGCAACTCCTGCCTGCCATGAAAGCTCTCGTCTTGTCGGAGATTGGTCTCACAAACATGACATCGCATCGTGTAGCTATTTGTGAATCGCTTCAAGAGGCCGGATACCACTCAACACCAGATCTTCCGTGCGTGTGTCAGCAATTTGATATATTCGATAAGATAATAGGTGTTTCCCCTTTTTTCTGGCAACAAAACAGGTGTTAAGATGTTAAAACACCAAACTGAAACCTTTTACAAGGAATCATGTCTGCATTAACCACAATACTTGTGGTCAGAATGCAAACCAAAAACATCCTCTGATAATATATGCATTGTCCTTGAACTGGTTGGTCCACACCAGAGACAGCTTCCTTTCGAGCCTCGTCTCAAACGGTGTTAGACCACAGGATAATAAATGCATTGTTTCAAGGACAATGCATATATTATCAGAGTACGTTTTTTGTTTGCATTCTGACCACAAGTGTTGTGGTTAATGCAGACATGATTCCTTGTAAAAGGTTTCAGTTTGGTGTTTTAACATCTTAACACCTGTTTTGTTGCCAGAAAAAAGGCGGAAAATCTATTATCATATTTTGGTATTGGCAAAGGAGATCCCATGATATATTCGATAAGGGTTTACTCACTGACCTGGGCTAAGTTGACTGAATTTAAGACACACATTGAGTGGGTTTTCTTGATGCGTCAGTGACGAGGCTGAGGGCTACCGACTGTGCACACTTTGTGTGCTCCTCTTTAACCACACGTGGTTTCTACGATTTGAACCGAAGTCTCAGGACAAATATTATTTAACCATGAGCACCTATGAGCCACCCCGCGTGTTGCCATGTCGTGACAGTAGAGCATATGCTCTTCGAGGACAAATATTATTGAACAGTTGTCCAATATTTATTTGTGATTGTAACCACACAGCCAACACATTGTGTACGTCCTGTCTCACTTAACCGCGGCCTGTGACCCTAGCACGGGGAGTGATAGATTACACTCCGCGCATTTACCCCACATGCACTTCCCGAGGTGGTTGCTAAGTGAATAAATGCACGAGGTTACACTGTGATGAGCCTGCCTGCCTCTGAATGTGCGGCGAGTGGCGCGCGGTCTGGAAAGACGCTCACAATTATTGGCGGCTGAGTGTGGGTTTTCGGTGATTCTTAATGTCCACTGTTGCTGAGATTCCTACCCAAGTCAGAAGTGGAAATGCCTCCTTGCCAAGGTTTTACGTTCGGGTGGTACTGAGTGAGTGAACAGCGTAAATTAGACAATTTGTGGTTGGGGCAATCTCTGTCTCTCAAAGGCAAATGAAAGCCTCTCGTTATCAAGCGGTTTTAATCATTTCCTCTCGTTCTTTTGCAGTGGTTGTTATAATGTCTGGTTTGTGTTGCATACAACCTGGTTTTCGGGAAAGCCTCTTCCAGTGTCACGATGAATAACTTTGGCCAAAGTGTGTCTCCTTGTCTGACTCCTCTTCCAAGAAGTGAAACATTGGGCAAAGAAAATCGAACAAAATCTGATGAGAGTGCAGAGAAGCATGGAGAGATGTACGTTTGGAATGGCACCGAGAGACATGACGAGGAGTAGTACGGTTCAGAGAAGGAATGCTTGAGGCAAGTGCTGTTAACGAACACAAGCGGGGTGGGTGGTCAGCACCACGCCCGGCCGCCTTTGTCTCCCCTTGTGGTGCCATATTCACGTCCCACAAACTAGTATCTATTTTATCACCCGGAGAAAATATGGCCAGTCGACCTTCCACCCGACCACCAATTCAACTTGCACCCTTCCGATAGCGAGCGTTGCATTCCAATTAAAGCAACAATCGACTGGTATTACATATGATTGTGTAATTATAATTTAAATATACTGCTGTATGATTATAGAATAGTGGGTCAAACACGAGATGTTTTGCTACCGACGGACAACGTTACTGCTTTGTAAAGGCCACATCCTGATCCAAGCAACGTCACATGATTAACAACATCCATCTAAGAATGTTTTCTTTCAAAAACAGCGCACGATTTATGTTTGTAAAAATGCCATGATCCAGGATGCAAAAAAACAACAACTATTTGAGTGTTCTCATAAACAACGTATGTGCTTATTGCTCGGAAATCCCCCAAAAAATATGAAGTGAAAAGGAAAATTTTGGAAAATAAATGTTTTTCTTCGAGTGAATGTTTTTTTTTCCAACAGGAAAACAGTTTAATTATTTAACTCTTTTCACTGGGGGAATGTTTGCGTGTACTTTTCAGCTCTTGTTAATTGTATAATTGTCCCTGGTTTTCTTCCGTACATCATATCTCTCTGCCAGTATTACACTGAGAGACAGAGAGAGAGAGGGGCACGTGGATCAGGGAGCGAACATAAATCAAAGCCATCGATGATTTATCAAATGAAAATGAAAACGTGATTGTGAAGGGAAGTTTATAGCGCCAGAAGGGACGGGAGCCAAATCTGGTGACATAATGGAATGGCAGCCAAATAAAAGAATGTGCATGAGAGGAAGACCACCGCTGAGATGATGGTGGTGGTGATGGTGGTGGTGATGGTGGTGGTGATGGTGGTGGTGATGGTGGTAGTGGTGATGGTGGTGGTAGTGGTGATGGTGGTGGTGGTGGTGATGGTGGTGGTGGTGATGGTGGTGATGGTGGTGGTGATGGTGGTGGTGATGGTGGTGGTGGTGATGGTGGTGATGGTGGTGGTGATGGTGGTGGTGATGGTGGTGGTGGTGATGGTGGTCGTGATGGTGATGGTGGTGGTGATGGTGGTAGTGGTGATGGTGGTGGTGATGGTGGTGGTGGTGATGGTGGTGGTAGTGGTGATGGTGGTGGTGGTGGTGATGGTGGTGGTGATGGTGGTGGTGGTGATGGTGGTGGTGATGGTGGTGGTGATGGTGGTGGTGATGGTGGTGGTGGTGGTAGTGGTGATGGTGGTGGTGGTGATGGTGGTTGTCGTGCTTCTGTGAGAGCACTTTAGATGGTAGTATCCTGGCTTGCACTCACTTTTGCGCACCAAGGGAAAGGGAATTACAAGAACATAAACAGCATTCTTTTCGGAGACGTTTACAAAACATTTTAAGTTGTTTGTGGCCCTGTGCGGAGCGACAATTGAACTGTTTGAGAACTTGTGCGATTACAGTCGTCTCAGAGAGATGCCAGCGTTGGTTTGAAGTCAGCGCAGGTGTTCGGCAGCGGTAGAGTTTATCTCGTTCAGCGCTACAGTCACCCCTCTTGTGTTCTGAGCTCTTTGTACATTCACCAGGACGACGGATGGGGCATTACGGTGGCATCAGCTTTGTAAAACAAGCACTTTCAGGGAAACTGAAAGCTTTAGAGTTATGGTGGTTGTATGAATACCGTGGTGCCCCTTAAAGAGATCCCACATGCCTCACATTCATCACGTGCCAATGAATGTTACAAGGAGCTTTCCTTGTAAAGGCCACATACCAAAGTATCGACTCTGAGATGCGTATGGAGACGTCATGACTATAAGAGTGGGTGGTTGGTGGGGGTTCTAGTATCCAGACGTATGATTTGCTGATGTTAGTTGGTACCCTGTGTATCGTGTGCACAGGACCCCGCCTGGGTGCTGCAGGACACCAAGTATGTGGAAATGTTCATGGTTGTGGACCACACAAAGGTGAGCTGGAGACACGCACCCCTGGGGCACACGCTCAGTCACACCATAGTCACTCACCCACTCACTCACCACACTGCAGGTCCCAACACCACAGTCACTCACCCACTCACTCACCACACTGCAGGTCCCAACAACAGTCACTCACCCACTCACTCACCACACTGCAGGTCCCAACACCACAGTCACTCACCCACTCACTTCCCACACTGCAGGTCCCAACAACAGTCACTCACCCACTCACCACACTGCAGGTCTCAACAACAGTCACTCACCCACTCACTCACCACACTGCAGGTCCCAACACCACAGTCACTCACCCACTCACTCACCACACTGCAGGTCCCAACACCACAGTCACTCACCCACTCACTCACCACACTGCAGGTCCCTATAACAGTCACTCACCCACTCACTCACCACACTGCAGGTCCCAACAACACAGTCACTCACCCACTCACCACACTGCAGGTCTCAACAACAGTCACTCACCCACTCACTCACCACACTGCAGGTCCCTACAACAGTCACTCACCCACTCACTCACCACACTGCAGGTCCCAACAACACAGTCACTCACCCACTCACCACACTGCAGGTCTCAACAACAGTCACTCACCCACTCACTCACCACACTGCAGGTCCCTACAACAGTCACTCACCCACTCACTCACCACACTGCAGGTCCCAACAACACATTGCTAGGCTGTAATCACTCCCCACCCACTCCCTCAATGAATTAATTGCTATTATTAAAGTCATGAATCAATTATTTTTGCTCTTGTGCCGCACGTAGACTTTATATTTGCGTGAACTTATAGGGGCTACAATATCAAAACTATAAATAAATGTAAATTTAAAAATAATCAATGTTTACACACATTATTCAATCAATGTGTGTATGGCGAGCATAGCAATCAATTGTAATGAATGATTCATTACGTCCCTACTGGATATGGATCCAGCCCCTTTTCCAGAGCACATGGCAATGCGTTCAGAGCAAGGCGCTTACAAAATCTCGAGCCATTGCAGTTGTGACTAGAGCTATTTTCCTTTTTCTGTCCCAGTTAACCTCAATCATTCCGCTGGCTTGGTGCGGGGTTACATCACTGAATGGCCTGCAGACTGCACTCCAGCAGAAATAGCCCAATTTGGCTGAACCTTTTCATAAAATAAACACACATCATGTGCGTTTTCTTTTTTACCGTTCTCTGTATGTTATACCCATCTCCGTCACGTCCCAATTGTTATGAAGAAAGCGCCACCGCTGTCCTGAACTCCTAACACAACATCCCCCCTAGACGTTTCCCCTGGGTTAATAATAGGCAAACAGTTCGTTAGTCCAAATAAACAACTTCCCCCCCCCCCCGCTATAAAAATGTCAGTGCCCTTCCTTGATCTTGAAAAGGCTTGGGCGGCGTCTCGAGACATGGCGGCGTGTAAACATGTTCGCGCTGTTGCGGTGCGGTTTTGCTGCCGCAAGCGCGTTTCAAGGGGAAGAGGATGCCCAGCGACTGCGGAGACAGCGCGATGTGCAGGCCCCGCCAAAGTGTGCCACGGCCGCCGTGCCAATGTCAAGCGACTGCTTTTCTCACATTTCGTGCATTTGTAACTTTGGAAGTGGGGCCCACGGAACGCCGTGGCCACCGCTCTGTGTTTCACGCGGCTTCATCTGATGTTGCTCCTCCTTCGGCACTCGTCGGCCAACCTTTAGACAGTTCGGCAAGAAAGTTTGGCACACTTACTGTATATTGCCTTGCCTCTTCCGCTGCTGTTTTGACCTCTGCAAACGATTACTTATTTCTCCATCCCATCAATATTTTTAGCATTTTGTGAATGACTTTCCCGAAGCTGCGTGATGATTCTTCTCAGTGGTACCACCGAGTTCTGAGGTTTTGTATCAAAAGCTGGCGGCAAACCCAGCTCTACCAGACCTTCTAGGCCTGTGCATACTGTGGATCTACCATCCTTCATCTGGTGCTGAACCCATGCTGTCTCCCTACCATCCTTCAACTGGTGCTCAACCCATACTGTCTACTTACCGTCCTTCAACTGGTGCTCAACCCATACTGTGTACCTACCATCCCTCAACTAGTGCTGAACCCATGTTGTGTACCTACCGTCCTCTAACTTGTGCCCAGCCCATATTCCTGCGCGGGACTCCCCTTACCACTCAGTCAACTGTAGAGAATAAACTCTTCCTGTCCCTGTGCTTTAGTCAGCATCTTCAACTTCCTCTGCCTGCTCTTGTTAACAATCACTCACTCATAACCCGCCACAAGCCTCGGGCACGGATGCTGGGCACTGGGGTCTTAGCGTCGTGGCCATCAAACTTGATGCCAGTGGTTATTGATGGGTCCCAGGAACCTTCACATTTGTCAGCAAGAAGTGAGAATGTGGATGTAGTAAACATTATTTTTTGCATTTAGGAAGTGCATAACACACGGGGTTGTGAGTATGAAATCCGACTTATTGTGATAGTTTAAAGGGATTTTGACAGACTCACATGAACCACTTTTTTTAGAGAGTAGAGATGTCTGAGTTACCGTTTTGGTCAGAGTTTAACTCTAACAACGCGAACAAGAAAAGAACGTGAGACCTTTGAATAAGAGCTGGCTCAGAAACGTCGCGTGGCCAGGGAGGGTTGTTGGATATAATGCAGGAAGGAAGGAAGGGTCGTGAAGGGCCCGATGCGTGCGTAGGATGGAGGAGGGTGGGTTACTGAGACAGGCGTCGGAGGGGCTCCGATAGGTCAGCGACTGAGGGGAAGACCAAACTCCAGATGGTAGGCGACCGTGAGAATGGCCCTTGAAGGGCGGGTGTCAACTTTACGACAACTGTGATATATAGAGGAAGGAAGCAATGGTGAGGTGTGGTGACATCAAAGACGTTGAACACGATGACCTTTTGACCTCTTGTCTGGAAAGTGTGCAGTGTTTGGACAAACGTGGAACGCTGTGGTTATAGACCGAGTTACCTCATCGCTGTGTTCTGGTTCTCTCGTCTCACGTGACTCGCCCTCAGCTGTGCCCCTCGTTAAACAGCCTGACGGAGCCTCGGCAATTAACACCGAACCTTAACGGTCCTTCAGATACGTTCCGCACGCTTTGAGATGCACTCCTGCGACCGTCTGGAATGCTCTCCCTTCCGATATTAGGAAGCCGCTTGAGCTATGCACTTTTAAATCTAGATTGAAAACTCATTTTATTTCAAACTGCTTTTTTGTGTTTAGTTTGTTGTCTTTTCCCCGCACCTCCGATTAGCACGGTTGGCTATGTACGGTGCGAAAGAAGTTCTACATGCATACGCACGATCTTAAAAATGTCTCGTCTTAATTTCTACATTTTGATTGTTTGTGCGTATCGCACAGTACAGAAGTCGATGCCCTGAGCTCGCGCTCCACGCGTACTCGATGTGCGTGCTGCAAGGCCACGTTGCCTAGTTACAGGAAACGTAATTTGTACAAGACTACATTTTTACTCTGAAAGCTGCGTGTTGCGGATTTCAGAAAGAAAAACAAATCCACGTTAATTTGTTTTACTTTGTGCAGTCATTTATGAGCGGCCAGGCTAAAGGCCGTCGTACGCATTGGAAAAGTTGAGCAAAGTTTATTGAGGGTGGCTTCCTGCATTCAAAACCCAGCTGAGTGCACTGCAATGGAGTGAAAGCCCTTCAGCCACCATCCTGCCAACTCAGGAATCACAGCTGTCATGTACGGCGTTTCATATTGCTTGAGTGAATGTCTTCTTATGAAATGAAGAAAAAAATAGCAATATATTTTGCAATAAATATCGGCTTATATGGTAATGCGGACCTCTTTTGTCTGGCACTTCATATCATATGTTGTACAAGTTCACCGAAGGAGCAGCTTGTTGCTGTCACGTTTGCCGCGTCTGAGCCGAGCGCCGTGTTGCTGTTGCGTGCTCCCCACAGTACAAGATGCAAAACAGAAGCATGGAGCGGGTCCGACAGCGGATGCTGGAGGCTGCGAACCACATGGACAAGGTACGGTCACCGCTCCACAGTCCGTGTGAGTGTGCAGGTCCAGTTCGGAAGCTCCTGTCCACCACCAGCCAGGGGATAGCGGCTGCCGTAGAGAGATGCACGATATGTATGCAAACGTCTCTTCATGCGCACTCAAGCACCCTTCTCTATGCTTTACGTTAAGAATGGTGCACCACTCTGTAACACGTGGGCCACTAACTTTTGTACCATTCCTCATCGAGTGTACATCCCCACCGAGCTGCGAGAACCAGGGCATGGCGTGAAGCCATCTCCTTCCTCGACTCCGACAATCGTTGGAGCAATGTTTCACAAACTCTACTCCCGCTTACCCCCAAAACTACCGGGCGTGCGTACAACCTGCAGTTGACCTTTGGAAAGCCACGGTCACCGTGCAGAGGTGCCCGAAGCCCCCAAAAACCCAAGTGGCCGGAGACGAGCGGCACTGTCCAGAAAGCCACGTGCTGTGGCCTGCAGTGCTACGGTTGGACACGGTATGGAGGCGTTGAAAGAGTCAGTGTGGCAGACCGAGTCCTCAGCACGGGTGGAAGGAATCAAGGAGTGCAGTTCGTGGGAACGGTAACCACATGCTGCTGTTCCCTTGTGCAGCGTAATGAGTTGCCTGCCACGTGTCTGTCGTCTAATTACTTCGGCTGTTGCTACATTTACCCGCAGAACTGGAGTAGAGTAAATAATGTGAACAAAGTGATCTGATGGTTTTGTTGTGCAGTCATCGGTAACTGCTGAGACTAGCAGCTCAATACATTTCATCATCTGGTTCATCATCACACGACTGCCTGGGATTGAACCCAGGATCTCAGCTGGGCTGTTCCCTGACACAGGATATGATGAAAGCCCTGAGCCTCCCAGCCACTCTGGAAATGTAATGTACATTTATTAGTGGGAGCCAGTCTCCTTACAGGACATCAGCCCTTTGACTAAGAGAGCGTTCGTCTGCCTTTAAGAGCACGCAATCGAGTATAATGGTACATGTTTACGTACAAGGGTCTACAAACATTAGTGCCTCTAAGAGCATGTGTTGGGGCACGAAGGCCCATGTCGCCGTTTAATAAGAGGGCAATTGACTGGTACGGGACAATGTACAAGGCTCAGCCAGTGAGCAATTCCCCCAGGCAAAAGCACACTTGGCACAGTGCGTTGCTCTGTAGTAATTCCCTTCTCGTTTTCTCTCGTCTGCCACCCCACACCCCTCAATCGTCACCAGCCCCCAACCACACATCAAGCCACTGTGGTGCTGCTGTGTGTGTTACTGCTGTGTGTGTCAGTGCTGTGCGTGTCCCTGCCGTGTGTGTTGCTGCTGTGTGCTTCTGTTGAGTGGTTCCGGGTGAACGCATTGAACATTCTTTCACAATCGTACATTGTGCAACACAAGACCGTATTCCTTCTCTCTGAGCCATTTCCTGGCTGAGTGGTAGCATATATTTCGTATTGTGTGGAGGCTTACTCTTTGCCCACATCATTACTACATCCTTGAGATCCATGCTGGACGCCGTCCTCGATGTCTGGATGTTACAGCAACTGAAGCTGAATGGGACTTGCGATGTGTGTCCATCAGTGAACTTCATTCAGAGCTACTGAGAGCCCCACGTGCAAAAAAACTACGGATTTCTATTTTTTTAATATTTGGATGAAGTAGTAGTTCTGTGATATCAACTTCCACCGACCATTCTGTAACATGGCATGGTCCATTGTTGTGCAACACAGCATGGCGCCCATAGCACAGCTGAAATAGAATTGGGAAAAGGCAGAAACACAACATCCAGTGACTACTTCTCATGCCTAGTCTGCCTTGAACTCCAATCTTGTGTAAGTATCCACACCTTCCTTGCTTGTAATGATGTTTAACCTGAACAAGTTCACGTATCATCTGAGTATTAAATGCCGTATATGCATTGACACATTTCTCTCCCTCTCGGTACAAACACACTCAGCTACGTGGCATTAAATACAACCAAGAGCCAGAGATTCGCGTCTATTCCATCTCCAGAATAGCAACGAGAACGTGCCGTCCCACATTGTTGGCCCTGCAGACCGCTCCGTCTCCAGCAGCGCTCGCTTAAAACGAGAAGGGGGAAAAAAGCCGGAGCGTTTCGCCCTCTCCGAGTCTCATCAGCACGGCGTGGCCCGCGCACGTTGCGCGTGCGTGCTGCGTGTGCGTGCTGTGTGTGTGTGCTGTGTGTGCGTGCTGCGTGTGCGTGATGCGTGATGCGTGCTGTGCGTGGTGCGTGATGCGTGCTGTGCGTGGTGCGTGATGCGTGCTGTGCGTGGTGCGTGATGCGTGCTGTGCGTGGTGCGTGATGCGTGCTGTGCGTGGTGCGTGATGCGTGCTGTGCGTGGTGCGTGATGCGTGCTGTGCGTGGTGCGTGATGCGTGCTGTGCGTGGTGCGTGATGCGTGCTGTGCGTGGTGCGTGATGCGTGCTGTGCGTGGTGCGTGATGCGTGCTGTGCGTGGTGCGTGATGCGTGCTGTGCGTGGTGCGTGATGCGTGCTGTGCGTGGTGCGTGATGCGTGCTGTGCGTGGTGCGTGATGCGTGCTGTGCGTGGTGCGTGATGCGTGCTGTGCGTGGTGCGTGATGCGTGCTGTGCGTGGTGCGTGATGCGTGCTGTGCGTGGTGCGTGATGCGTGCTGTGCGTGGTGCGTGATGCGTGCTGTGCGTGGTGCGTGATGCGTGCTGTGCGTGGTGCGTGATGCGTGCTGTGCGTGGTGCGTGATGCGTGCTGTGCGTGGTGCGTGATGCGTGCTGTGCGTGGTGCGTGATGCGTGCTGTGCGTGGTGCGTGATGCGTGCTGTGCGTGGTGCGTGATGCGTGCTGTGCGTGGTGCGTGATGCGTGCTGTGCGTGGTGCGTGATGCGTGCTGTGCGTGGTGCGTGATGCGTGCTGTGCGTTGTGCGTGATGCGTGCTGTGCGTGGCGGGTGCAGCTGTACCGGCCGCTGCGCGTGCGCGTGGCGCTCGTGGGCCTCGAGGTGTGGAGTGCAGGCGACCGCGCCAACGTCAGCGCGGACGCCAACGCGACGCTCAAGGGCTTCCTGGCGTGGAGGCGCCGCGAGCTGGCCCCGCGCGCCACCCACGACCACGCGCAGCTCGTCACGTGAGGGCCGCGCTGCGAAACGTCGTGCGACGGGGCCGGCATCGAGCGTTTGCGGAGCGCAGCAGCAAGTCGCGAGGCACCGCAGAGTGCTGCATTCGGATTAAAGAATGTTTATTTGTACCGCGGAAGGAATCCGGTTAGCTCTAAAGCTCTTTGTCGCAGATGTCCAGTAGGAGCACGGGGTAAGAGCGTGACAGCAACAAACAATGCAAAAACATGGCATTGGTGCAAAGTACAAGTAAGGTAAACAAATCACCCAAACACAAACAAATGAAACTGAGCCATCGCCATCCTACCAGGCAAAGCCCACTGGGGTATTCGCTTGTTTTTCAGACGCGACCTGGTCATCACAAATGGTAGCAGCGAAACGAAGTGGCCCCATCACATGGACATTGATAACATTGCACAGCACGGCGATGTCACAGCACATGGCAGTGCGGGACTGTGAATGTGCTGCATCGCACAGCGCAGACCTGCGTTGCGTGGCACAGCACGATGTTGCACGGCATTACACACCTGCGATTAGCACGGCTGGCTATGCACGGTGCGAAAGAAGTTCAACATATTCTTTGATTCTATCGGCAAATCATGTAGATATAACAAATATAAAAATAAAGTGAATACAAATAAAAAAATAATAAAAAATAAGACACGACGTTTCGATCGCAACACAAGCGGTCGTTATCAGGACGACCGCTTGTGTTGCGATCGAAACGTCGTGTCTTATTTATTTTATTTTTTATTATTTTATTATTTTTCTATCTACGTGACTTTATCGAAAGAACCAAAGAATATGAATTCCTGCAGTCACGAAAGTTTTAAGTCAAAATTAAGTTCAACATACATACGCACACACACACGTGTGGCACTGCGTTGAAGAGTACGTACGCAGTGTACCCACGTTGCGTGGTGTTCAGGATAGACAGTCGTGCCCGTGGCGCCTGACCGGCCTAGGCTAGACAAGTAGGAGCGTATTATACATGGCTACAGCTACGTTCATATGTAGCCATAGCTTTATTCTAGAGTATACATGGGATGGCTACCTCTACATGTATCATTGGCTCCGTTTACATGCAGCCTTGCATTGGCATTGTAAGGACCGTGTCTGGGCTTGCCTCCACGAAGCCATGCAGGTACCATGGGCCATCCGTTGTTGCGTCAATACCAGCATTGGGGCGGATTCAGTCGATTAGGCATCAATGGTGAATTACCATTCTGGCTGGCTGGAATCAGTGATGCTTTGCCAAGTTAAGCATAGCCAAAGCTAAGCTAGAATCGTAAAAGATTTTCAATAGAATCTCATTCTATTCCAAGAATCTTCAATGGCAGAATTCCTGTTAGGGTCCCACGTTCAAATGTTCGTTTGAACACGGGAACGGCCCTTGGCATTCCTGTAGGAATTATCCACGGTGGAATTGTAGGCGAGGAATGACTCATGAGGGAATTACCCAGCGTGAAACCTCCGCGGCAATCCAGTGCACAAACATTGGAACGCTCCCTGCCGGCATTGCTGCTGCTGCTGATGTTATTTGACCGGGGCCGTTTCCTCTCGTGCGTGTTACACGTGGCCGTTGCGTAGCGTGCATGGCACGCACGCGCGTGCGCTCACGGCCGTGTGTTACGGACTGCGCGTGCAGCCGTCGCAGCGGCGCTCACAACATCCCGGACGCGTCGCGTCGACGGCCACAGAAATTACCGCAATCGGCGTCCTTACCCCACGAGCGCAGGACGTAATCGCAAGGCACCGCCAGCTGAAAGTCATTAGCGTGCATTTCTATGATTGCGGTTTAAATGTCTCAAGTGGCGTGTTGGTGTTAGCTTTTACAAGCGCAATGACTCATAAGTTGTTTGACAAAAGTCCCGTGCTGTGTTGGGCTCTGGCACTCGTTTATGTTGGTAAAAGTCCTTTTGCGGGGAGGGGGGGGGGGTGCATGGGGAGGCTTTTCGAAGACAGGCGTTGGAGTGGTGATGGGTCTGTGGCTATTTTGTTGGGCTGATGATATTTGGTTGCCTCGATCATGGGGAATGTATCTGTGGAAACTTATATTTCGCCAACTGTGATGAATGAGTCCATTAAGCATAGAAAGTAAATGAGCTCATGACAATGTACGTAACATTGTTATGCATACATACATACATACGTGCGCACATACGGGAACGCTGCTTTTTCCGACGTAATGTTCAGTCAAGGCTGGCCGGTCACTATTTTTGTTGAACTAAATCTTGGAGAGAAATTGTTCACCGATGGAATTGCCCACTGATGAAGCATCGACAAATGTAGTTCCACCTCACGTCACCGCGCGCCTGACCGTGGGGCATAACTTTGAGTCTGCGCGTGCCCACTCACGACCCTACGGTGCTGCTGGAGCCTCTGCCTGCACACCATCGCCCGTGAGCTGCGTGTTTGCTGCTGCACTCCTGTGCCACCAAAGTTGAATTCTTGGCTGATGCACATTCTAATCAGTGGCAATTGACATCTTAAACTCCATAAGGTCGTGGTAATATTCATTGGGTCTTTCGGTAAAGCCACGTGACTTTACCGAAAGACCCAAAGACTATGAATTTCTGCAGTCACGAAAGTTTTAAGTCAAGAAATATAATATTATCAGTCTCCCTGTCAAGTTGTCTATACAAATTGACGCAAGCGCGTTGTTTGCCTGTCCACCTCTTTTTGTTTCTTACCCTTCTAGCTTATTACTGGCAGCCCTTGTCCCTGCAGTCTATAGGCTGAAGCCAATGGCCTTAGCATGTTGCGTCTGTGTGTGTGTGTGTCAGTGGTGTGCAGTTCGAGGGCGTGACGGTGGGGCTGGCGCCAGTGGCTGGCATGTGTGGGCAGAACAGCGGTGCCGTCAGCGAGGTGAGGCCCTCCGCACTGGCGTGATGGCTCACGGCCCGCGGTGTGTCTGCGTGTGCTGCACAATTCAGAAGTACCGGGTACAGGCAGAAAAACAGAAAGGCAAGCGGACTGTCCTCTATTCAACACAGGCAATAGCCCCATCGAGGCAGCACGTTTAATTCGGAAGGAATTTATTAAGTGTTGTGTCAGATCATCAAGTCAGAATGACACTGGGACCTTCCATGGTCTCAGTGGGCCCGCCCTTGCTTCCAAATTAAGTTCAGAAATGAAATCCCACGTTGCCATCCCACTGTAAAAAACAGAATTGGTTGTGTAATGGGTTGATACTGTCAGCAGTTATTAAAGACTGAAACATAAATCATCGTATAAATGAGGCTTTTTGACTTAATTCGGTATCGCCAACAGTTGAGTTCAGTGCTATCGTGTTGCCGAGCCTGGCGACAGCTGCTTCGTCAGCAGCAGCAGCAGTGCAGAGGGAGGGCCCTGAGGCCACCGGCGACTCTCGCCAGGGGCCCTCATCAGCAGTGCGCCACGCGGTCTGTCGCTGGGCACGTCCACAGAGTCGGGTCACGTGGACCCCGGGCGTGGAGGTCGGCAGCGGATAGACCGTGCCGGGTACGGAGCTTGAAGCGAGGAAGACGAATGGTCGGGGAGGAAGAAGTGGCCGTCGATGTCTAGGGAGGACAGTTCCTCTCGCCACCTTGATCACGTGGACGAGTGCCAGTGTGACACCTGGATCACGTCGTTGAGCACCAGTGTGGCACCTTCATAACATCGACAAACGCAACATACCACGTGTGACACAGCCAGTCAAAACCGTCCATCTCGTAACGCCTTGCCTCTTCAGTCATCAATCAAATAAAAGTGTCACGTGTGCTTTATCACGCCAGTCTTATTGCTTGCTAGTGCAATTTTTCCCAACCGAAATACGTGGTCTGACACACAAGATCAATTCCAAATCATATTGGCTTCAAAAACTTACGTGTTAATTTTGTGAGATGTCAGTAGTGATTGTCATGTGGAGAAAAGCGCAACTGCAATGAAAATGTGGAATTTCCATCTCTGGCCGAAGGCCTCCAGCGGAGATGAGCAACACGTAACGCTCACTTGAGAACGGAGACAATGTGACTTGACGTTTGACTCGGGCCTACCTTAAAGAGCAGGGCACCGAATAGGGGCATCGATGTTGCAGATGTTTGCGTGGGATTTTATGTGTGCATCGTTTTTATTTCCCATTAAAAAGACACGAGACTTCCCTCTTGTGCCCACGCCATAGCCTCAGGTGTACCGTTGCCTACTTGAGCTGAGCCTCACGCTAAAGTGCAGAGCGCCTCCGCGTCTCCGTGGCTACAGAAGGCACAATGTCCGTGCGGCGAGCAGGACCACAGCTACAACGTGCTGGGCCTGGCGTCCACCATGGCCCACGAGATGGGCCACAACCTCGGCATGAGCCACGACTCGACGGAGCGCCGCTGCCACTGCGAGGCGACGGAGGAGCAGGGAGGCTGCGTGCTCGCGCCGCGGCTCAAGTCAGTTGACGCGCGGCGCACGCGCTCGCTCGCAGCACGAGTGTACACAGCACGCACGCGTCACGAGCACACGCTGACAGAATGAGTGTACGCTTCACGCACACATCACTAGCACACACGCGCACACATCACGTGTGCACACGTCACCCGTGCCATACGTCACGCGAGTGATGTTATCATAAATGATCCACGTGTGTGTGTGCAGGCACGGCTTCCCCGTGGGTTTCAGCAGCTGCAGTGTGCAGGACCTGCATGGCTTCCTGCAGGCCGGTGGGGGGCCCTGTCTCTACAACGAGCCCCTCCCGGACGCGCTCTATGGGGGGCCCGTGTGCGGAAACCTCTTCCTGGAGCCCGGGGAGACCTGTGACTGCGGCACGGTCGAGGTATGTACTTATGTGTGTACGTGCGTACGTTGAACTTCTTTCGCACCGTATGTAGCCAACCTTGCTAATCGGAGGTGCGAGAGGAAGGACAACAAACTAACACACAAAACGCAGTTTCAAAAAATTGTAATTCTTCAATCTCGCAGTGAAGCTTTCATCGTTAAAACGGTGGCGGCATCGGCACCGTTATTTCAGACTTTCAGATGTTCCACGCCAATCCAACATACAATGTCAAGAGGTCATCACGCCCAATTGCATTCCTGACAAAACTCGTGACCTCCGAGGCTTGCTCTTACGATGTCCCATCATCTGGCCTTTGGGTTTATCCCTTGGTTAGGCTACAAAACCACACTTGGGAGTGATATTGGTAACTATGATTATTGTAACAACAATAATATCCATTTCGATTTAAAGCTGTCGTGACTGCAGGGATTCACCGAAAGAACCAAGAAGAATAATATCCATATTCAGTACCATTTTCCCCATCATAATTTATCTTCAAAGGCACAGGCATAGCCATCGTCATTGTCATCACCATCGTGTCTACAGTTATCATTAACATCTATAAAATCATCATCATCATCATCATCTCCAGTCTTCATTATCTCATCAAGAAAAGGTCTTAAACTCAACTAGAGCCACATTTGCAACTGTGACATGTACTCAAATTGTAAATGTTGTGGTTTCACGCTTCAACACACCGGTGGGCTAAAGCAGTGAACTATTTGTCTTTTGTCAACGTGACACTTTTTTACTGATTGGCCGTGTCGGGTGGTGGAGGGTTACGACACATTTATAAATAACGCGATCTAAACCCAAAAATCGTTGATTATGACATGCAACTGTGTGATATGTAACAATGGATTGTAACTACGATTTGACAGCTGGGAATTTGCAAGTGCAATCTATGCTTCGTATAATTTTTTGTTACTTATCGGGTTTACTTATTTTTCTATACTCTGTTTTGTTCGCGTTTGCGTGTGATTGTCTGATGTATCTCACCACGTCACTGCCTCCGTAACTTATCTGCATTGCCGACCCCGGCTTGCGCTTGACACCTGCAACAGCGAGCTGCTTCAGAGCTCACCGGGCCCTCCCAGTTTAAATCAAACGCCTCTGTCCATCTCCTCGACCACCATTACCGTCGCCATAACCACGATCGCCGTCGGCGTCAATCCCCAACGGACCGTCATCTTCGAAATCGCGGCCGTTCCCCTGCCCTTACTCACCGGTGGCGTGCTGAAAGCCGATACCGTGATGAACGACCTTCGATATTTCATCCGCGCCGCTCTCCGCTTGCCACGGGCCGTATATCGCGCCGTGGCACCGCGTGCACGACCTCCGTGCGGGCACAACCACGCAGTTCATCGCCAGCGCCAGACAACTTTGTTAATGGGAGTGCCGCGCTGTTCACTCTGCACGTTGAAGGGTGTCTCCCCGTGCAAGGTGAGGCCGCCTGAGTTACAGCCGTTGCTGGGACCGCCACCACCCACTGCCCTCCAGTACGTTTGTTTCTTGTCAGTATTAATCTTGGTAATGGATTTTTTTTCCCAATGTATTTATGGAAACTCACTAAAAGTGTTACGCCCCGTTAATCTGTGTGGTGGGGGATGCAGACGACTTACAATCGGCAGGTCTACGGTTCGATCTCCCTGGTCAGCACTGCGGAGACGAGAGGGTGGCCGGGCGTGGTGTCGGCCACACCACCCTCTCGTGCGCCGTGCTCACCTTCTTCATAGGTGCTCGCTGACAGCACTTGCTCCAACAGCCTGTATAGGCTGCAGGGGGGATCTTTGTCTTTGGGGTGGTCTGCCCATCACATTTACTTTTTTTGCCATGATGATTAGAATCTAAACTTGGCCTAGTTTAACTCAGTCTAAAATAAGAATTTGGTGCAGGATAGGCAGCATTAGCCTTAAGGAAATAAGGGTCGGCACGACATGATGTTGACAATACCTTTGTATCTACGTATGTTGAACCTCTTTCGCACCGTACGTAGCCAACCGTGCTACCTGTTTACTCGTCTTGATATGTGCTTGCTGACTTGCACCGATATTCTACAAGTATGTGCGTGTATACGCTTCCATATGCGCGGCTGTAACCCGTGGATGCCGTTCATCATCGTCAGTCGTCAACACTCTGAGCCTTCCTCGGCTGACCACTCTCACCCAGCAGCGGCCGAGTTAACGGTGCCCTCCGCGTGGCAGCGCGGCGTCCGTGGTGCGCGAGAGCGATCGAGACGTGAGCTCACGATGCCAACCCCGCCGCCACCTCCTGCACAGGGGCGGGCGCCCATCCGTCACGAGCACGAGCGGCGGCAGCGCCTGAAATCTCATTCCGCTAAAAGCCGCTGTCAGACGCTATGGATCGCACCGTCTGGTTATTTTAGATTGCGTGGTTTTTTTTTATTCCGTTTCATTATTTGATTATTTTTTCCCCATTTGGAGTTAACGAAGTTATGGGCGAGAGGGCCTCGTGACAAATGAGCGGTCGGAGGAGCTTGAGGAATAAAGGACGCACGAAAGTTGCGTGCGGCCGTTTGTGCGCCGCTTTGTAGAACGATGGGCAGAGTCACAAAGTGGGCGAGATCGATGCGTCCGCAGAGGCAGGGCGTGCCCCACTCCCTGGCGCTACGCCTGCAGCGGGAGACTTCACGGTGCGCTCAGGTCTCAGCGAACGCATTCTCTATTCTCACACAATCAAAGGAGGACATAGACCCCCCCCCCCCCCACGTCGACTTGTGGAAGCGCCTGCTCTCCGCGAGCGCCTCGTAACGAGGAGTGCTGCCAGCCAACATTACGTCACGATCCCCCATTGCCAGCGATATTGCTTTTGCAGCTCCGTTGGAGAAATGACTTTGAATGGGCTGAAGTTGCAAAGGGTGGAATGCGAATGTGATTAAATGGTTTGTGAAATGAAAATGGGATCACGTTTAGATTGCAGTGTGTGTTTTGAAAAGTAACATCCCTCACCAAAACGATCTTCCACCACGAGCAGAAACAAGCGGCACTCCTAATGCCTGCCCGGTACCCCAAGGAGGTAGTGTGGTTGGTACGATGCTTGGCCTCCTTTGTCTCACCGGCACCGATGTTGATCGCACTACCACACCAGGTCATCATTTTAGACTGAGTGAAGCTAGAGGAGGCACGAGCCAAGTCCAGACACCAGACTTGCGTTGCACAATCACGCCAACAATCGTCATACGTGCACTGCCAGGATCACGGTTCAGTGTTAACCACTGCAACACCGCTCCCACACATGCATACAAAAAAGACAAAGATCGCCCGTGTAGCCTCAAACAGACTCGGGGCAAGTGCGGTGAGTGAGTAGCACCGATGAACGCCGGCATGGCACACGGAAGGGGTGGGTGGCCAGCACCACGCCCTGTTGCCTTCATCTCCCCAGTGGCGATGTTTACGCATCGCACCATATACTCGTTTAAGGCTGAGTCGACCTGGGGGATGCCAAGGAACAGTTATTGGTCACGAGCGGGAATCGAACCGGGGTCGCCGGGTTCGTAGCGCAGCACGCTAACCGCCGCATTTCCACTCCCCGCTGCCGCATTGCACTTACGGCCACAGATGCACATTGCATACGAGCTGTGGCGCATGGGCGTGTGCTCATGTTTTATTGAGCGTTTTCCCGTGTGCGTGTGTGCGTGTGTGTGTGCGTGTGTGTGCGTGTGTGTGTGCGTGTGTGTGTGCGTGTGTGTATGTGTGCGTGCGTGCGTGCGTGCAGGAGTGCGACAACCCGTGCTGTAACGCTACGACGTGTCAGCTGGTGAGCGGGGCGCGGTGTGCTCACGGAGCGTGCTGCTCGCACTGCCAGGTGAGCTGCTCCCCTCGCACGCTCGTTCCATGGCTCTCTCAGTCGCACGCTCGCTCGCTCTCTCATTCGCACGCACGCCACCGCGCGCTCCTGCCCGCAGCATCAGCGGAACCCTGCAAATGCCCTTCTGGTCAGGAGCTGGCGATGGGAATACTTACGGGGGCAACCCGTACATCTGTTTTTTCCAAAGCAGTATTTTTGGGTTTTACTAAAATATTTAAATGCACACGAGACTCCAAGGGCACAACCGGTGAAAAAAGCAAACAAGCGCAAATAAAAACCATCCGTTCAATCAAAGTGTGCCATCGGTGTAAATGTAAGATTCATTTGATTGTGGACAATTGTGGACAGCATGCTAAATACTTTCTTTCATATATTGCCCATGATTGAAGATATATACGAAATACGAAAAGTGTGTGTGTATATATATAAAACAAAAATCAAACACATTATGAACGCGGGTGGAGCTTCACGCGTTCATTTCAAGTGTCGCGCACGTTCTGAGCTCGCGTGTTGGGTCTGCAGCAGAAACCGCTCTGCGATTGCATCAAGGGGCATCTGTTAGAGTCTGCGGCGACCAAATGCTTTACGTACATTCAATACATTCAGTCTGTCGGAGGGCTCCCTCGACCCCCCCCCCATCGTGTAGAGCCGACGCATCCGCAGATTTCCACCAGCGGAACGTCAGAAACAGAAGGCACACACACACACATTCACACACTCACACACACACTCACACACTCACACACACTCACACACACACTCACACACTCACACACACACTCACACACTCACACACACACTCACACACACACTCACACATACTCACACACACTCACTCACACACACATTCACATACACACTCACACACACTCACACACTCACACACATTCACGCACACTCACACACACATTCACACTCACACACACACACTCACACCCTCACACACACATTCACACACTCACAGGCACAACGGCCTCGCACAGTCTCTCTCACACGCAGCAGGCTCCCGCTGCGGGTAGCGGGAAGGTTACTGCTGCACGCTCCCCTGTGTCGCACCATCTGCTAAACTAATCGCAATAAGCGGCGTATCCTTCACTAGCATCAGCTTCGCGCTTCTCGATCAATGCCACTCCACACAAAGCCCGGCAAGCACCACGCCACACAATGGGCCGCATTGTGTGTATGTTGAACTTTTTTCGCACCGTACGTAGCCAACCGTGCTAATCGGAGGTGCGGGGGAAAGACAACGAACTACACACGGCAAGAGGTCCAGCTATTCCTTCATGCGGTTCACGAACAGCCCTTGCCGCAACGGTGTACAGATGTTACACGTGTGTCCCCGTAGTTATGCTGATATTATGCACACTGCATGTGATTGGCTATCGATGGGTGAACTCTCATCAATCTTTACGTCTGCCGCTTTACTCACTCTCATCGATGTCAGCGATCCTTGCCTGTTCCCATGCGCGTCACCACTCATGCACACCATGCAGTCAGCAAAGACAAAGATCCCCCGGATAGCCTTGACAGACTTTTGGGGCAAGTGCTGTTAGCGAGCAGCACGTCTGAAGGCCGATACTGCACACGACGGGGTGGGTGGCCAGCACCACGCCCGACCACCTTTGTGTCTCCAGTAGCGATGTTTACACAACGCACCAGGTACACAACGCACCAGGTACTCGTTTGAGTCGACCAACACACACACAGTAACACACCATGCGGCCAACACACACACGAGCACACAGCGACACGCACCAACACTCATACACGCCATGCAGTCGAATGTCACCTGGCTTTCTTCAGCCGCTGTTACCGAGACTTCCCCACACGTCCGCACGACACGGTGTGAAAGCCTGAAAGAAAGGGCTTGCGTGCATGTTCAGCTGTGCACCTCCTTGCGTTATGCTGCATGCGCCAATGCTGTATATGCGCCAATGCTGTATATGCACCAATGCTGTATATGCACGCGTGTGCGCGCACTCATGCACGCGTGTGCGCGCACTCATGCACGCGTGTGCGCGCACTCACACACGCGTGCGCCTTGCTGCGTGTGCGTGATGGGACCTCGGTCGGGGGCACAATTTGTCCGGCTTCCCTGGGGGGGGGGTCGCCCCCCAGTTGTGACCCCCCCCCCCTTTCCCCGCACCTCAAGGGGGTGCCCACAAATGCTGCTCCCGCTTCCCCGCGCGGCCGTCCCGCGCACGTGGCATGTGTGCAAATATTTAGAAAACCCGCGAGCAGAATGCCCGTTTTTGTTGCTGCTAGCGGGCAAAAAAAAAACGTTAACAACGACTCCCTAGAAATGTCTGCAGGATTCCATCATTATTGAATTTAAATGAACAGAAGAGTCCAGTGTGGTGCTGCCAAGTCGCGGCACGACCAGGCGGTGTGCCGCGCGGCAGGGGAAGCGACCGTCCCGGCGGTAGTGGTGAGGGGCGCGGGGCTTGGGGCTGCTTCCCGATCTCTGCGCTCAGCCATCGAGAGGATCATCTTCGTGGCAGCGACCCACCCGCCGCTCCTTCCCCTGCGCTGACTTGGCCTAGCGCAGACAAAGCCCCTCGGCTCTTCAGGGAACAGAATGTGCAGGGCTGGGGCAACCTCGCGAGAGGCACAGAGCCTGCCTGGGTTGTCGTGGTTCCACGCTGTCGTATGGCGGCAACAGAAGCTGCATGTCAAGGTCTTCTAGACACGAAGAGGGCTTACAGGGGAGAGTTTCTGTAGTTTGGCGATGGCATCTTTGTAGTGGTAATAGCCCACAATGTAGTTTATTAAAATGCTGGAAAACCAGCCCTCAAAGCAAACCTCGATTTTGCGAAGGGGATTCCTATGCCACATCAGTATATGCAAATAAATTGGAATATCAGGATGCTCTGCATATAATAATATTATTATGCATGTGCACGTGTGTGCCTTACCGCATGCGTGCGATGTTTAAACCATCACAGATTTAGCCACAAGAGGACTCGACTGTACAAAAATACACAAATGCTCATAGTTATGGTTATACGTAGACACACACACACACGTGAACACACACGTTGACACAAAGAGATATAGCCTTAACAGACTGTTGGGGCAAGTGCTGTTAGCGAGCGCCTATGAAGGCCGGCACGGCACACGAGGGGGTGGGTGGTTAGCACCACGCCTGGCCGCCTTTGTATTTCTGTCCACGCAAGTGTGGGTCGGTGCTCACCCATTTCCAGCCCTGAGTCAATTCCATATTCATATGGCAGAGGTCAGTCTCCCCAGGATGATCATGTGTTACTTCCCACCAAAGTAGTGGTCTCATAGCAATGCTGCTACCATGATTTATTGCAGCGTGTCCTAGGCGTGCCTTCCCACCCGTCACAGTGACCTGATAGAGAAAATTAACACGAAGCAAAAACTACATGTCCATCCAAGCATGCGAGTATGTGAATTCATCAACATCGTGTGCTTGTGCCCATGTGTGCTTGGGTTCAATCACCGGCCAGCGTCAAGTAGCATATGACCCGGTTCTGGGCATCCCTTAGGTCAACTCAGCCTCAAACGAGTACCTGGTTTGCGCGCGTGAATGTCCGCGCTAGTTCTGGGGGCCACGCCACCTACCCCTCTCGTGGGGGCCGCGCCGGCTCGCGCACTGCGCCCCCAGGGTGTGCGCGCGCACTGCGTGGGGCGGCCGCGTCTCTGAGCGAGTGCCGCGGTGCGTTGCGCAGGTAGCGGCCGCGGGCGTGCGGTGCCGCGAGCGCATGCACGAGTGCGACCTGCCCGAGCTGTGCGACGGCCGCTCTGCCCGCTGCCCCGACAACCTCTACCTGCTGGACGGGCACCCGTGCCGCGGCGGGGCCGCCTACTGCTACGGGGGCCTGTGCCCCACCCTGGACGCGCAGTGCGCCAGCCTGTGGGGCAAAGGTGCTTGCGTGCGCCCACATGCACACACGCACGTGCGCACACGCGCATGCACGTGCGCACGCACACACACGAGCGTGTTGCTTGATGATCACTCGAGTCACTCGCTCTCCGTGCGGTCAGTCACCGCTTTATCGTTCTGACCCCGTGCCCCTACTGGACATCTGTGGACAAAGAGCTTTATAGCTCATCGGATTCCAACAGTATGAGTAAATAATTCTGATTCTCATACTGCTCTTCTATCGCTGGTACCGTGGTAACTGTAGTCGTGATCTTCACCCGTGTTGAGGACTCGGTCGATCAGACTCAAAGTTTCCTCTTATCCACATTTTGTTCAACCACCAGAGGTCAAAACACGAATCTCTTTCGGACTCTCTTTTCACGCTGCTCAACTTTGGAGTTCCCTCTCATCGTCTCTTTCCCAGGTTCTTGTAACCTCGCTCTTATCTATTACGACTTTAACAGCGCTGTTTGTTGCTGGTCGTTTGGTGTTTTGGCTCTTTGGGCCTGCACTCAGGCACCGTGATGAAAAAAGATACGTGGAGGAGAACGGAAATTTCCATTACTCTAAAATCTCTGCGTGGTCATTGTAGCAATATTCATAACGACGCTAGAGCGGCTGGTGGTCTGTGATAATCAGGTTTCCCAGCCACCTAGAATCTGCAGTGCGTCATATTTTGCTTGTGTATGTATAGGTGTGGAGAGTGGAAGTGTAGTGCTTAGCACGCTGGGGACCCGAATTCGACTCTCACTCAGCTAATATCGGTGACAAATATCCGAGTGGACCTCCCCTAGGTCGACTCAGCCTGAAATGAATACCTGGTGCGGTGTGTAAACATCAGCACTGGAGAAACAAAAGCGGCCGGGCGGACGTGGTACTTACTACCCACCGCCTTCGTGTGCCTTGCCGGCCTTCGAAGGTGCTCGCTAACAGCACTTGCCCCAACGCTCTGTTAAGACTACATGGGGGATCTTTGTCTTTGTTGCTTTGTGTGTGGCCAAACAGGAGCCTCACGGGCGCCCGACGTCTGCTACTTCCTGGGAAACCAGCGTCAGGACAAGTTCGGGAACTGTGGGCGCACCGAGCACGGCTTTGTGACCTGCGACCCAGGGTGAGGTCCTTCACTCTCCGTGAATATCCAGGGCCCCCCGGGTGACTGCTCGTGTAGGCGGCGCGTCGGCCCGTCGACGGCACGCTCACCTCCGGAGCCACTTTGCAAATGCACAGTCAACGGTCGCATGGCAGTGCCCAGTAATGTTGCAGAGGGCATTACGATCGTGTGCCGATTCAAGAGCCGAATGGCTCACAGGGCTATACATAATAAATTAACTTGAAATAAATTAACTTGAACTTGAGACATTTTCAATTATCATTACAAGTGTGCTATCGGCATTGTGTCACGGGATGAAAGCAATTGTATCCGGAGCATTGACGGTGAGCGGTGTAACTTCTTATCGTGTCGGCGATTGGTCCCAAAAGGTGATATCACCGCTGTCTTTTGGAGTTGAATAACACAAATTAAATAACACATACAATGGAATGCTATGGTTTTATTATGACGTCATTGGTGATCAAGCCAAGACCATCACTCCGTACACTAGGGGACATGGGTTTCGTCATGGGTACCTGAAACTCGAATTATAACCAAGGATTAAGCAGTTTAGCTTATAGCTTTGATTTAAGTACCAAGCTAGTTTGTGCTGTCTGCTGTAAAGCAGAAAACAAAGACCTTGTGCCATTATTCACAAGAGTAGAGGAGGTTTCCAGCACAACATCTGTGCGCGAGAACAAGATGATGCAGAATATTTCCGAGTTTCGTGGACCACCGTAGCCTGCCTAAGGAGTCATTGCAAACTGTCGAGTTTAAAGAGTTTGATGGTAACCTCCTGAGCTGACATGCACAGCTGCCTTGCTTTTCCATAATGCTGAGAAGCCTGAATGTTTGCATGTTGGCATGAGTTCAATCAGATGGCTACGGTGGCAATGGGAAGGTCGTGAGTTCAAATCCCAAAGTAGCCCATCGTGCTTCCAGAATCGATTGACTGAGATTCACTCAGCAGAATAGTCAATGAGTAGTTTCTCCTCTGGAGCGACTTGGCCCCGCATGAACCTTTTGCCGTTACGAGGCGTCTGCGAGTTGCTGGGTGGGTGTCCCGTTCACCGCTGAATCTCGGAACGCACAAGCAGCTCAGCGCCGCTGTCGTTAAAGACATTGTACTCACCGCGGAGAATCGTAGCGAGATGACCAAACTCTATGATAGCTGGCGCCAAACTGTGGTCACACGTCCTCCCGCATGGCCTTGCTGAAGCCTCAGTAAGGATGAAGTTACTTTGTTTTTTCTTCCGATTCCGTTCCAATGAAGTACACGTACGTCATCGGATCGGGAAAGGGTTCACAACGCTGAACTCTCACCGCCGGCTCGGCGCCGCCAACGAAAAGCGAGCACCGCCCCCCCCCACGCCCGTCTGAGCGAGGCGGCTGCTTTGACGTCGAAACCCTTGCCTCGTCGCGTTTGACGAAGGCGCCGCTTGACCACGCTGCCGTGTGCCCGCCAGGGACGTGCTCTGCGGGCAGACGCACTGCGTCGGGGGCAACAAGCACCCGGTCACGGGCGTGACGTAC
This sequence comes from Lampetra planeri, assembly GCF_965212315.1. NCBI lineage: Eukaryota > Metazoa > Chordata > Hyperoartia > Petromyzontiformes > Petromyzontidae > Lampetra > Lampetra planeri. The sequence goes on along the minus strand of NC_136118.1, from coordinate 14,121,747 downwards.
ACGCTCACGTTCGGGCCCGTGCGCTGCAAAGTGGCCGGCACCAGCGACGGAGACGACGCCGCTTCGGACCCCGGCCTCGTGCTGCCCGGCACGCGCTGCGGCGACGGCAAGGCGAGTGTGCCGCACCTGGCGCGGCACAGCACCGAGCCGCGGAAGCCGTCCGTGTGAACGGCGGCTTTTCTGTGTTTGGTTTGTTGTACTTCCCCCGCACCTACGTACGGTACGAAAGTTCAACACACACACATGCAGCGCCGCTCGCTACACGCCGGTACCACACCGAGTATGAGCAATGTTGCTCATGCTCTATTGTTTTCCCCGCAAGAGGAGAACATGTCTTGCTCTGAAGCTAATCCTTCCATATTTATCATGCCGAACGATTTAACTGCAAGAGAGAGATACGCGTTTACTGTTTGAAACATTCCAATTATTGTGTAAAGGCATGTCCAGCTGGGTGGCATTGGTAAGTGCACAATATATTCCTTCATGAGCAAAAACTTAACAAGAATTCCGGCGTCCTTTACATAACGAGATGACATCACAAAAAAGTCACAATCTTGAGGAAGTTGCTGCCACAGAGCAGTGCGTGGAATCATAATAATTACTTTTAACGCGACAAATTTCTCTAACGAAGGGCAGAGTTCGAGTACGACTCAGAGGCGACGCGGATACCAGCTCGGCATCGGTTGAAAGCGAGCTTGAACAGGTGCGCTTTTTGAAAGTAGTCGGTAATTAATTAGACGACTATGTATCTAACGCGGGAATGGAGTTCCGCATGGTAGCAGCAATCACGGAGAAGCGACGGTCGGCCGCCGCGGTGGGCGATCGGGGCACGACGAGCCGATCGAGAGACATTCTGCGAAGCGCCGTGTCCTCAGGGACGGGACAGAAACGACGCCGAGTATCGTGGGAGGCCAGAAAAGAGGGAGCGTTGGCAAAGACTCGCAGCCTTACATTCGATCCACAATCTCGGCGGTGATGCTATTTTGACTGTTATGCTTTCCGCAATTCATCTCACGCGTTTTTTTCTGTTGTCGGCGGCTTTTTGGATCACAGATCTGCGCAGGTTTTCACAGTCGTGTCGCACAGAACTCTCCGATTGTGCTTCCAGGTTGTCCAGGCGATCGTTTAGCACGGTGTCACAACCTTATCGCTCTCCGTGCTGAGCACGTGGAGTTCCTAATGAATGTGCAAGCGCATGGAGCAAAACGTCGGATACCGTGCCTAACAAACGCGCTGCACGACCAGAAAACGCAACGCGGAGCGCAAACTTTTGTTTGCGTAGAAGTCGTCGTTCGTTTCCATCCATCTTGAGTGTATTTATTCTCGCTGTCGAATTTCCCCTTCGTCTGGAGAGAGTGCTCTCACGTGGTTTATTGTTGTTGCCCTCAGGCCGTGCAGTAAACGAGTGGAGCTGCGTGACCATAGGCCCCTCGGGCACAAGTGCAATCGCGCTCGACGACGATGGCGATATAGTACCGATTGGTCCGAAGTAGCGTGGATGAAACTGCGACGCGATTGCCTTGAATTCAGAAGGCCGTGAAGCTCAAATACCAGACGAGGGTCAACAACGCATCATTCCTCCTGGGCCAGGCAAAAATAATTCCACTTTGCGAGAAGTCCAGAGCTGTTGTCCGGTGGAGACATTACCCCCCCCCCACCGACTCTCTTGAGGAATGTGCGATTTCCACTGCTGGCTCAGTGGCGCCAACAGAGATGAGCGCCGGCCTAGCCTCGCTCGCTGAAGCCTCGCGGCGCTCCGACTCGTAGACCACCCACTCAGCGACGTGCCCGTTACACTATTTCCACGCTCGCGATGATCTTCGCCGAGTCTTCCCTCTTTCACGATACACTAATTTCCCACCTATATCCGACTCTCCTCTCAAACTCGCCAACCCCGGCTCCCCCAATCTCCCTGAAACCTCCTCCTGTCCTGCTCCTCACAGGTATGCTACCAAAACCGCTGCCAGGACGCGTCTCTCCTGGGCGCCCACAACTGCTCCGCAACATGCAGCGGACATGGGGTGCGTGCGTGCCTGCGTCCTCCACCCTCTGCTGAAAGCACACACGCACCGCTCGCCTCTGTAGCTCCTTCTGCTGGGGAATTCCAAATGAGAGAGGGGCAGCAGAGGTGAAAGAGTGACCTGCCACGGCCATAGAAATGTGGAATTTCCACCGTCCAGCCTTAACTATGTTGACGCAGCCTTAAATAAGTGATAACATTCTTCATTTTGTAAATTGCCTTTCGTAACGAAATCTGAAAGTGCGGTACAAAAAAAACGACACTCCCAAGTTGGAATACATTCTAAACGAAATACGATAAAAGCTAAATATAACATTAACAACTACACTCATAATGCAGATAGCAGGACCTACTATAAAAAAAACAATAATACATTTACACAGTTTTGGTAAAATCCTACCAAACTACAGGAAAAAGTACCCGGTGCAATGTGTCAACTTCAGCACTAGGGAGACAAAGGTGGCCGGTAATAGGTGCTGGTCTCACCGTGCACCGTGCCGGCCTTAATAGGAGCTTGCTGACAGCACTTGCCACAAACGACTTTCTGGCTGTAGGGGGATGTTTATTACTGCTGATGTGTTGCGCGCGTTCTGCGTGTCTGTGCGTGCACTACACGTGTGCGCGTGCGCGTGTGTGTGTAGGTGTGCAACAACAAGAGAGAGTGCCACTGCGACTACGGTTGGGCGCCCCCCTTCTGCAGCAGCCTAACCCCACACATGCGCACAGGTGCCGGCGCTCGCATGCCCCCCGCTCTGCTGTGCTCCGTTGTCGTGTCGACTGCAACGCGTGTGAGACGGGCACTTTGACTGTGACATTTGGGCCTAGGGTGGTGTTCACCACTCTCGGAAGCGTTCGTTCCGATCGCAAAAGCCAGCCTCGCCGGAGTACAATCACTGAGTTAGGCCACGTGGTAGTTTCATGCCAAAACTCTTGTACTTGAGCCTCTACCACCCGACAAGATTGTGACATTATTATTTGTACGTGGCCAAGGTGTGCATCAAATACTGACCAATAAAGTGGCTCTCCGGTGGCTTAAGAATTTCCATGACGAATTAACACCAATATAGTACCGTGTTTCACTCAGTCTGCTTTATATATATATGTATGTTGAGCTTCTTTCACGCCGTACGTAGCCGACCGTGCTAACCGCTTGACTACGTACGGTGCGTGTTGGAATCGAGCTGAGACAAACCACTTAGGAAGCTACCCCAGGCACAAACCCCACGATCTCGGTGGTGTCCACTCTGTTCTCTGACGTGAGCATTCTCAGTCCCCTGATCCCTGTGGCCACCGCAGGTTTTAATTCTCCACTGCTGCTCATCTGCGACTGCGTGTGCAGTGGTTCTGGCGCTAGCGCTGGCCCTGGGAGCAGCTGGAATGTTGGCGCTGGTCGCTGCCGTCTGCCACTGCCGGAGGCGCAGGAAAGCGGCGCACGAACGGTGATCATGGGAGTTGGGTATTGGCGATGGCCAGTGATACCAGCTGGTCTTCATTAATACAAATACAATGACAAAGACCCCCCACAATTTTACTTGTAGATCATCGGGGCAAAGTGCTGCTCGTGAGTGGTGTTACAGCAGACGAGGGGGCGGTGTGGCTGGCGTGACGCACGGTTGACTCGCTTTGTCTCCCCACTGCTGCTTATGAGCACACCACACCAGGCATTTATAGCAATATGAATATATGTAGGAGAAGCCTAGGCCTAGTCACATGCACATGGATGTGCATGGCCAGCACCTGAACCAGGGTCTCTATAATTGTAGCATAGATTGCTAACCGCTACACCATTGCTCTAAATACTTCACACCTGTACATGCACAGAACATTGTACACGTCACTGGAGTGTAGAATGCATGCAAGTTTGACCTCTGTTAATGGAAGTAATTTTGGGTTTTTTTCTCAACAATTATTTTGCATGTCCTCATCAGTGCGAGCAGCACAGCATAACCACACAGGAGCTTTGAGGATGACCCAGAAGTAACATCGCCAGCCTTGGGCAGGCATCCTTTAACGGTATATTTTTCCACAATCTCTAGGCTGTGTTCGACAGCTCGGAATATGATGACTTGATTCACTGCAGCCCATGTGCTGCATAAGCACTTAGAGCTGGGCTTGGTCAACTTAATACCAAAACTAATTATATATTGGTTAAGGATGGTATTTTATTAATGACCGGGCTGACATCATGAACTCAGCTCTACTTGAGAATCTGGACTACTCCCCAGTGATTACCTGGATTCAAACCAAAGCTCTTAGCGGTTGCTGGCTCAGCGCATTGACGTGGGCATTAGCCCTCTAAGCCACCCGGCCATTTTCCGGGCAACCGTTTATCTGCAGGCTGAGTGAACTGTGGCTTGCCCTTGCTGGGTCTGGTTTCCAATTGCTTGCCAACAGAAACACATTTCTTTCCTAATTAGAGGAAATGGAACCTTAGGTCAGTGCAGCTATATACCACCGCGTTGCATGGGTTTGCGCATTAAAAAAAAACTTCTTCATACATGGCACACAACAGGAAAACAGGCACACACGTAAACATTTGTCCATGCACTGGAAGATAAACGTCCCCATTTAGCCGCAAAGACCAATGTGGTAAGCGCCGTCTGTGAGCGATTGCTGAGGCTGGCACTGCGTACAAGTTGGTGGTGGTGTTGAGGCTGCCTTTGTTTCCCCAATGCTGACGTTCGCACTCTGCACACGGAACTCATTTCGGGCTGCGTTGACCTAGGGGTTGCCCACACCTACTTCAGATATCTCCCTCGCCATTGATGCTTATGGCTGAGAATCACACCCAGGTCACCAGGATTGCAGCACAGTGCTGCTAACCCCCCCCCACACTCACGCATATACACACACACATGCACATACACAAAATACACTAACATCAACGTACAGACTCAGCGGTTCCAAAATTTGCCAAGTAGATTGAGAAGATGACTATTGCGAGCGAGCATCTACTGTCGAGAACATGGGACATCAGGTTTAGCATACAGTAGCTAACACACTGCCGGGCCAGCTTTGTCTTCCATTCGCTGTTGTTCATGCAATATGCATTGTACCGTTTAAGACTGAGTTCACTTACAGGAGGCCCAGGCCACATTTTACATTGCAAAAGCCAGCATTCATCTTTGGTGTTGTGTAAAGCAAGGAATTCAATCTCTGCTTCTGTGCTTTTAGCACAACATCCTGATAGGACACGACTGCTGTTTATGGATAATAGCTATTTGTGTGCATAAATAAGCACAAAGACAAAGATAAATACCCTGTATAGCCTCAACAGGCTGTTGAGGCAAGTGCTGGTAGCGAGTAGCACCTATGAAGGCTGGCACGGGCACACGAGGGGGTGGGTGGCCAGCACCACGCCCGGATGAATAAATAAGCACAAATAAATAAGCACACATACATACATCATATACGCATTCACGTAGGCTTTCTGTATATGGCTGGCATTTAGAGATTAAACTAAAGGGGAAATGCCGCAGTCAGATCCCCACTGACCTCTAGAGTTCACCAAACCCATAATCAACATCACCTGGCCCATAAAATATAGCAGGGCCTGCCTCAGGCTTATTTGCCGATTACTGCAGACCATGTGATTCACGTTACATCGGTGCAATGCCATTGGGGAGGGGGGGGGGAGGCGGTCGGTCGGTTTTGGAAACTCATCAGAGCTGAGTTTCAGAGCGAGACTCGGGCCCAATTCTCACAGCGAGAGGCTCATTCTCATAGCCCCCCCTCGTTCTTGTTGTTTTGTATTATTATTTCGTTTATTTATCCCTAGAAAACCACACGGAGTCTCAAGACTATCTTTTTCATGGGGGGTCCTGCCACGTTTTGTTCCTAAGTGTAATCCCAGTTGAGTAATTTGCATTGGGATGTGGTTACATTGTATGTTTGTTTTTAGCTTTGGGAGGAAACTGAAGAACCCAGAGGAAACCCATCATGAACAGGGGGGGGGGGCGGGGGTGAGAACATAGACACTCCACGCAGAAAGGCGCACGAGTCGAGGATCGAACCCAGGCCCTTGTTTGGTGCGAGGCGCGAGTGCTGCTGCTGCGATGCCGTGGGTGTGTTGACAGATGCAGCTCCAAGCACCCCAGGAGCGTCGCGGGCCTCTCCAACCCCCTCTTCGCGGTGCCTGCGATCCAGGGCAAAGCGCCGGCTGCACCCGAGGTATTGTGATGCTTGGAGCGCCGCAAGGGGAAGTCGGGGATGAGTTAGCCGATGCACAGCGTACAAACCAGGAAGTCAAAGAGTCAAAGCGGATATGTCTGTTCACACGTGCCCGGAGGTGCTCGTATTCAGTGACGGCTCTTGAGATCGTGGACAGAAAAAATCCACGTGGTTTTGTAGGGGGGATCATTCTGCGTATAGCATAACCACTCTTCACTTCCCACACGGTGGTACGCATTGTATCTGCCCCCGAGAGATGATGTGCCGACTTAACCACCAAACAGGATTGAAACTTCACATCCTTTCTATTCTGAGTTGCGTACTCTGCCACAAACACCACGCTCTCAGATATGCAGTTTACATTCCGCTCGCATACACACGTCCCGAGTAAAATTATTAACACACCCAACCTATGTTCAAATCCCCATACACTAACGATCTCATTGTATATCGTCACGGTCTTGAGCCAATGCTGAATAATCTCCATTCCTATGGCAGGGACTGTACCCTGGAAGACGACTAACGTTAACCTATCGGCGAGATGTGCAACGAAATGATCGGACGAGTTGACCTCGACCCAGATTTGATCTCCTGACCTTATGATCATGAGCGCACAGCCTTCTAACATCAACAACGGTGTCATTTTTGTTCATCTGCAAATCCTTCCACAATGAATGAATATTTATGAAGGGTTGTTCAATTTAGGAACGGAAATAACCTTGAATCAAGCAATACATGTGCAAGCGTCCACAAGAATGTTCCCCGGTGGCATTTGTTTAAACAAGGGATCTTTGAATAGTTTCGACTTCAATGAGTTTCATCAGCGAGGGATGGCTTGTGGAACCATTGCTCTGCCGTGTTACTAATTAGCACTGAACTGGCACTGTTAGCCGCCACGAGACAGTGGCGGAAAGGTTCACATTCCCATGTCGAAGGCGAGTCTCACGACCACCGCTGACTTCCCACAAAGTGATTATTTTATCGTGCCAGAGGGGTGACGGACCGAGTCAAGTCTCCTACTGGGATTTGAACTCACAGCCACGTGATTGCAAGTAAGGGCAGTCTGCCACAAGCGTCACCTGTCTGCGTGGCTTGCTCCCTACTCTTCCTTGGCAAGACGGGGAGGCTCACTGCCGGCAAATGGCTACGCTCGTTGGCTATCTGGCACATTTTCTATCCACTCGGTGTAAAAACCATTGAGTCGGCTGCAGTGTGGCCTCTTTAAGAGTTCACTGGGACTGGAGGTACGGGGTGCGTTTAGCCAAATTCCGGGCAGGATGTGGGCACCCATTTAAATGAAAAAGAAAAACACACACATTCCAGGTTCGTGTTTTCATGAGGCTGATATTTTAAAATAAACACTCGGCCGCACCTATTTCGACGCCAGTGTTCCTGGAAATCCATTTTCCAAGTTTTCGCGAGATATTGGACAATTAACGAAGCGACACAGGAAAAGGGAGGTCAGGGTTTCGTGCATTAACGGCTATAAAATAACAAGCATGGCGAGCGAGTTGTAATGCAACTCGGGTCGAACCCAGGGGGCTGTGTGTCTTGCTGTCCAAGGACGTGTTAAACTACATTAACCTTGAGACTTGCTCGGTGGCTGTTTTTTTTAGTAACACATACAGCACTCTCTTACTAACATGAAGTCTTCATGATGTTGGCATGTCTCGTCAGATTGTATCGTCATGTATTCTTGTTGTTATGAAGTGCAACAAAAGTAAACCTCAACATCATCACCTCTGTCATTCAGGCATCAATATATATTTGAATAACCCACTGAGCTGACTTGGTTCCAGGCCAGAGCTAACATCAGTGGTGAGTTTTATCAGAACCAACCCTGTGCTTACAACTTCAGCAACCTGTAGAGACCAGCCTGGTGCAGTATGGGAAAGCATTCCCCAGAACTAACACGACATGGGGAGGCCTTCATTAGCAGTGGATTGATAAAGAGGCGACAGTTATTTGTTTATATTCATATTCATTGAGGTACGCACTTTTTGTAATTTACAGAAATGGAAAATATCTTTTTCACGAAAGTTTGAAATTAATTTAACCTTGGCCTGGCTCTGAAGGTTACACGGATTTGCAATTGTGATTCTATTCGATGTGAACACATAGAGAACGTAGCGTCAAGGGAAACTGTGATTTACCAGGCCTGTAGGAGAGACACATTGATTGTGTGTGTGTGCCACTTCCAAGGTTTGTTTTTCAATGCCACAAAGAGAGGTCTGCTATGTTTATGGCGTTACTTCGCCTCATCATGTCTCGATGCCAGCAATTATTTTGGATGTGATTGCGAATAAAAACACATTTTTTTAAACATTTCACACTGGAAATAAATGGCACAAACATTTGGTGCAATGCATAATATATAGAAACTAAATTTGAAGACAGAAATGTGTTTGATAAACTATTTGGATTAAGCTTGACAAAAGTAATTGCTTAAGTTGCTTAATACTTGTTTTAGTTTATAGTTTGTTCATATAAATGTCAGCTGGAATAATTTTATTTTGTATTTTTACTTTTACGTCATTTTTACTCTGATAAAAAAAATGTAACTTAAAAGCAAACACTGCGTACTTGGTGAACAAGGCAATAGTGCTTTTATCACCTTCAATTTATTATTTTTAATTTATTTTATTTTTATTTTATTTTGTTTTTGCTTTCATTTTTTTTTACGTGACTTTACCGAAAGAACCAAAAATATTAATTCCTGCAGTCATGAAAGTTTTAAGTCTATAGTCCACGTAGAGCCTTGTTTTCATCTAATTTGACTTCGTAATAGAAGCCCTGACAAATGAGCAACAGGCAAACGGTGACTTAACTCTTGGTGTTGGCTGAAAAGTGCGCCTGAAGGCCCCGTCAAACTCAACAACGGAAAGTGCGTAGGTGCAGCGGACTCTGTGGTTGAAAGGAGGTGCTGTCCAGGTCTTTTCTTGGAAGCTCTCATTTTCCTCAGCTCTCCCCCACACACCATTACCAAGCATCTCAGCCTCGGTGAAGGCACCGTGCCTCGTGGGGCTGATTTCCAAGGGGGTCAGATGGAATTTCCTGCCTCGTCAATGCTGGCGTCTGGGTCCCGGAGCAAAAACTACACGCTGCATTACGGGCCAAGCAGAAACAAGACAGAGCAGCCGGAACATCTCCAGTGCTGCCCTGAAAACCCATCAGGGCACCTTCTTCTAAGCGATCGAGCAACGAGTCGAATGGCTCGAGAGTGAAACGAGGCTCGCCAAATTAAACACTCGACACGAATAGACACTTGGCTCTCGTTCAGTTTCCTAAATGTAAAACATTTCCTGCCCTGCCGTAAAAAATCCGGCGCAATGATTCTCGACGCACGACGGGTGCCTCGAAAAGTGAAGTTGCGTTAAAGCCCAGGCGGCCGCGGTGACATTGAGCAGCGGGCGGTGTATTTTTAGATCGTAGCTCATTAACGTTTCCTTTCGTGCCCCCCCTCCTCCCCGCGCGTCCCTTTTCCTCCCCCGCCACCACCTCTCCTCCAGACGCAGCCTCAGCAGGCGGGTGCCCACGCGCCCCTCCACCCGCCGCGGTTCCCCGCCGCCGCGTTCGCCCTCCGACCCGCGCGAGCCGCGCCGGCGCCTTCCCTGCAGCCCCAGCGCGCCGCGCCCGCTCCCCCGGCGACGGCCGCCGCTTTCTCCGCTCTCGGGCCTCCCCCGTCCGCCCCGTCGCCCGCCCTCAAGCCCCGGCGGGCCCCCGCCACCTCCTTCGCTCTCCGACCCTTGAACCCAGCGCCGACCCCCGTGCATCGACCCCAGGGCTCGGCCGTGCCGCCCCCGCCGCCCCCCAAGCCCTGCAAGGTCCCCGGCCCCGGGGACGCGGCGCCGGCCACGCCGCCGCCGGCCGTGCAGCTGCAGGCCGCACCCCCGCGGGCCCCGGTAACTCGTGCGGACGTGTGCAGGGGAGTGCTCTCGCTCGCCGCTGCTCGCCCCCCACAGATATTTCTCCCCGTAGTCTTATTCGACTTGAACGATGTTTCCATTGCCAACAAAAACATTGACATTTGGACAACAGCTTCTTCAATTAGCTTTCGACATTGAGAGTCAGCTCTGTTTTTCATAAGCAGACATTTGCACGAATGTTCGCGTCTATACGCTGTATATACACACTGCACAATATTCCATATGCTTGTCATCTGAAATTATATACTTTACTTGGTTTTTCCCTCCCCCCCCCCAGCTTTTCCAGCGGCGTGTAAATGGATAGGTATCATCGCAGATGAAATATTTAAGAACATTGGCGGCAGGAAACGAGCCTGGCAAGGAGGTGATTGGCAAACGCTTCCAATACTTCATTCTGACGTCATGGCACAGCAGTCGACAACTCGCCGAGTTACTTAAATATTCACGAGGAAGCAAATGCCTCTGCCAGCGTTCTCCTGGGTCCATACTCGTGTCACGTGTCCTTGAGATCGCTATGCCAGCCAGGCGCGGCCTCTTCTTGACGAACAGGGCAACGGCCGTGCCACTTTTACTGCCTGACCCCGAGGCGTCTACTCGCAGGAGTTCTGCGAGAGGCCACGGATGGTCATCGGTTTGCGCATGTGACGTTAAATTGCGTTTAATCAGAAATAGGAACAATGTGTTTTGCAAAATGGTATTTTCATTTGAAAGCGATGCTTTACACAATGTTTTAATTGTAAATGTATCCATTTGTTTAAAAATATATACATTTACACTGGAAAGCCAATTCACTGCTTTGACTATCTTTTAAATCATGTCTCGTTAAGCCAATATTGAAATGTGTCCAAATGTACATATTCCAATTTTGTATATTCTCCTTTTTCCTGTCTGTATCATGTCACTTGCGTCTGAGAGCAGAGGCATTTCCTCGTGATTCATGAATCTGAGGTTTGCCAGAGCCCTGTACTTGTATTTCTCCTCTGTCATCTCGTATTACAATCCTCACATCCAGATGAACGTTTATTACCCAGACATTCGTTTTATTTAGGTCTGGGAATGTGGTGATCTTTAACATGAAACCAAAAACCATATTGCATTTCGCCTCCTGTGAAATACATTGCCAACATTTTCAGGTAACAGGCTAAGGAACACTGCGAAATTCATTATAATAGGATTCAAATCCAAGCCCTTATTTTGCTATTGCTTTTATGCATTTACAATTCTTCATTTATTTTCTTTGAGCAGGTATTCCCTTCTTGAGACACTGCTTCTTCCTCTCCAGTGTCTGCCATGTGCATGGGCAGTATGTGTTTTCATGAGCATTGAGGACCGCATGAGTCAGTATTGCCATCTGAATTCCTAACAGAAGCCAGTCGCCATGCCTCGTCGTGCTTGCTTCTCCATCATGAAGGTCTGCTCTTGCATATCACGTGAACATATCACCGCAGTGAGGTGGCTGTGCGGCTTAGGTGGCTAGACTTCATGTCGTCATAGCATTGTCATGCATTACTGAGGTCCTGTGCTCATATGCAGGTGCCCACCTATGATTAATGCAATCACTCAAGTGCAGTGAGGTTTATCGTCTATGCTCAGTCACTAATAAAATATAATAGTTCAGCGCCATGCAAAAAAATGTGCACAGTTGTTTTTACTGCCACGCCGGAAGATGGAATCGATCCGGCGACCTCTGCATTGCAAGTCCAGTGCACTGCTAACCATGGCACCACGACAGCATCCACAAGTCCCATAATGCATGCAGAAAATAAGGTCATCTTAAGTTTAGTTGAATTTGGAATGGCCCAAGCTGTAATGGATAACATTTAGAACGTATTGAACGATTGTCATATGGCACAGCACTCTAGATTGACGACCAGGTGGTGCTGGGTAGTCTCTGTAACGAGAGGGCTCCAGAGAGACGTCTGTGGTGTCAGCTTCTTGGGCCGTTCCTTGGCAAGGCGAGAGGCTCTGCTGCTGCTGCTGCCGCCTGGATGAGGTCCCGTAGGGTGCTTGTAGGCCTCATGAAATGACTAACAATAACCCTATTGGGATGAAATCCGTGATACATGTTGTTTTTGTAAAACATAAAATATGTATTTAATTTTAGCATAAAAATCTGACATTTATAGCGTATTGTGTGGTATTTGAGGTTTTTTATTGCTTTTTTGAAATCCCAGGTTTTATTAATCGTGTTGTTTTTCTTTATATGTATGTTGCACTTCTTTCGCACCGTACATAGCCAACCGTGTTCATCGGAGATGCATTTCTCTAGTAATGCTCCTGCTGCACTTGATGTAGTTCTGTCCCCAGATGTTATTGGTTCTGCTGTAAAACTCTGGTGTTCATGTTGATGTTTGTGATTCCACAGGCATGCCCACCTGCTCCTGGTCGCCCTTTGCCTCCAGTAAAGGTGAAAAACCTGCAGGTGATTATTACCCATTGATATTTATTTGCTCATTGAATCTTCTCTTATCTTTCAAAGTGTTGCCGTACGCACAACAACAGCAGGATTATCTAAAATGTAAACGTGACGTTTCTTTAACCAAAGCCTTGAATTGTTACCTCTTGGCGTAATGGGAAGAACGAGGCAGAGCAGTCAATAGAGATCAACTCAGACAGATGGTGCCAATAAGAGAGTACAAATAAGGCAAACAAGAATCAATGCTGGAATAGAATATTGAATCATGGGTCCCAAATGACGATAATCTGTCAACTCGTGAATCTTCACATGCCTCACCTGTGCCTCTTGAATAATTACCACACAAACTCCCCCCCAAACCCTCCTCCCACGCACCCTGACCCACCAGCCCAACTTCCAGGCATTGTATTAGAGGTGTGCACGACTCCCACACCCAGCATGACGCCGTATCGCTGTCATTCGCGTGCCCTCTGAGATGTGTTTCAAGTGTGCGGTGCAGTGTTGGCGCCGTGGTTATGGTGCTCGACTCACAATTGGAGTCACAATGCCGTGATTTCAAATCTTATATGGAGGACCAACCCAGCCCATCCTACTTCTGGGGTTGGTAGTAATGAGTGCCTCTTTGTTGGAGGTAGCCAGCCTATGGGATCTATCATTCCCTGCTATCGGTATTTGGAATATTAACCGCTGGCTTAATTCAAACCACGCAAGTGTTTGAGCAAATGACACTTGGACTTGGCTATGAATTTAGTATTAGATTTGGATGAAAAATATTTCTACGAATGAAAATCGTCATCGTTTGTGGTGGCATAAGAGGGAAAATGAAATAAATAAAATGTTGCTAAATCCGATAATTTCAATGGCACGGTGGAACCATGCCAACAAGCCTAGGGGTGACGTTATTGACCACGATGCTGTCCATCTGCCATCCAGAGCACGGCACTGTCCTTGCATGTGGCTTGTAGATTGTGGCCCAGCTGCAGGCTGCGCTACAGCAGTCCCAGGCCCAGCGTCCTGCGAGCCCCCGGTGACTCATCGCCTCCTCTCCATGAGACGCCCAAAGGGGAGCGACTCCACGCAACTACCAGCAGCCGTGGTGGCCTCAAGGTTCAAGCGGCTAGCCTGCCCCACCAGGGTTTCCTACAATCACTCGTACCGCATAACGTGTGGCCGACTGAATTGACACAAAGCGCCGGCGAGTGCCGCTCATATACACCCAGCCACGCGTGGTGACGTTACCCCCGTAGTCCAGTCACCTGGAGGTAGGATTTGTTGCTTGAACGGAGATGGAGCCTGCATCAGACGACTGCTGAGCAGTAAAGTTCCCATATGATGCGTGCAACGCAAAAATAATGTTTTGTGTCCAACTCTTATGAGTTTTAGTTTTCATCTGTCATGTGCGTGGCTTTTCTCTTTCGGCAGTTTCCTCCCATACCTGACAGAAATGCAATAAGGGAATTTCCAATATCGTGAAGCAAGACATTGCAGATGAAGTCTTGAGGCTCAGTGAAATAGTGAAATATTATCTTAGAATTTAATTCTAGATTTGAAGCTTTCGTGACTGCAAGGATCCATACTCTTAGTTTTTTTCGGTAAAGTCACGTAGGTGACTTTACTGACTTTCCCGAATCAAGTGAGGCAGGGATTCCAAGAATCCCTGCCTCACTTGATACAGCAAATCTGGCTGTGACGGTCCCACCTGATGCCGGAGACTTGCGTTGCCTCCGAAACGTCGTGATTTTTTTTTATTTTTTTTATTAATTTTAATTTCATTTTTTTACCTACGTGACTTTACCGAAAAAACTAAGAGTATGTATTATCTTAGAATGCCATTTTTGTTTTACTCCACCTGATGGTGTAAGTGTTTACGTTTCGTTTTGAATGCTTGGGCAGATACACCTGGAAGAAATTGGACCCCTGAGCTTTGTATGACATGAGCACCCAAAGCTCACGTTGTTTGAAAGTGGTACTTGGACAACCTCCTCTTGTATCAGCCACTCTCAAATCTCCTCCTGCACTCCAACGTGTGCCTTCACAAGAGAACACGATTGACGTCATCTCAATACAATGTTGTTTAATTTCTACAGCGGTGAAGAAGACATTTACTGTTGCCATATGTGTGTACAGCCATACCTTAAGCTGTGTAAAACAAAACTGTTATACAGTCTCCACACTTCCACAGCACAACACATCGCACATTAAACATCTCACCATGGTAGCGATGGATATTTTGTTTAAATGAATGCACCGCATGTGTTGTAGGTTAATAACTCAGGTGGCATAAAAGGCAGAAATACAGCGCCCTTCAATGGTCTATCTCATGCAACGAAGGGGCTTTCTTATGACAGAGCTGGGGTTGGATTCATTGTAAAACCACGTTTTTTCTTATTTTGTGCGGCCATCGGTTACTCAAATAAATGAAAAGCGTTCCCACGCTCTTGCAAGCGTTGGCTGGGATCATCGTCATGGGTGATCCTCAGCCAGTATCAGAAATTCCACAGCGAGAGGGGAGCAGTCTCGCTTCAGAAAGACCACCACTTCCCAAAAAAGTGGTGCTGATTCTAACGACCCTGCAGGGATGATGGACTAAATTGATCTCCAGCCAGCATTTTCATTCGTGCACTCTGATGGCGCGTCTAGCACTCTACCCGCAGCTCCACCCGGCTAAATCATTTGTAACTCGCCCAAGAAGGATGAACAAACACCCATGGGGGCATCGTGGCTTCGTGTTGGGCTGTGTCCACAGATCAAATGTGAAGTCTCAAGAGTGCAGGCTCAGTGTTCTCGCGTGCACGGAGCGTGAGCCGTCCCAGCCAACCAATCACCTCTGCCTTGATCAAAATTTTATATTGTTTATTCCGGCGCGTGTTTCCACTGCAAACACCAATTTTACCCAAGTGCACCTCCTCCTACGTGACTGGAGCTCGTAAACCCGTCCCTGGTGCATCGCATGCCCAATTGAGATGAGCTCAGCACACTGACACACAATGTGCATTTGTAGAATTGGTAGTCCTGGTTCACACCGCTGTGGAACTGCCGTGATGCATCTCACATGCCGCGTGGATGTGACGTATCGCACGCGTAAAGTTAGATTATAAAAGAGCCACGTTTTAACAACAGTGTTCCAGTTGCATGAAGAAGATTTATCTCTTGACGGGTTTTAATTCGGGTAAACATTTCACGGCGCTTGTTGCTAAATGGTTGCGATGGCTGCCAAAGAAAATAACCACTTTCAATGAAATTTATGGAGCGATTTAAAAGAAAATCATTCTGTTGCTGTTGCTGCTGCAGATTTCCATCAGTCTCAACATCCATTGGATGTTCGTTCTGGTTAAATGTGCAGGCTCCAGCATAGCACATCACAAAGGTGATTTAAAGGGTAGGGGGAAAAGACATCCTTATCATTGTCAGACTGAGTGCAAATGGAATTTCATCCACATTCGGATGTGGAACAGGCATTGCTATATGGTATTGCTATACATGTAAAATTTCAAATTGATTTAACCTGAGGGTTAACCATTGAACAGGGAAATCCAAACTCCACTAAACATGCCTCTCCAGGGTGCCATTTGACATGTTTTACTAATGCAGTAATTATAAACTTGTTTGTAAATAGGCTGCAAGAATGTGTTCATTGGTGAATATGAAAAAAGATGTAACGTCTAATATTTGGGGACGGATTCTGGAGCATTGGTTTCCGGCGTTTCGTGAACTGTGAACACTTTGAAGTCGATGCCGTGTCATCTCAATGACCTTCAATTTAAAACGGTGACTCAAGAGTAATGCGATCTTGTGATCTCAATTCAGCTAATGACAGAGCTGTCAAATGGATGGACGTGCAGACATCGTGTGCATATGCCAACTGCTTGTTCATCCATGTATTGCTCTGTAACTCAGCATGCTTGTTTGGAGTATTTCTGTTCTATTCGCATGAGTGCATACATATAGTTATAGTCCTTTGTGGACTTTCAGAGCCCCCCCCTTTGGGAACCAATCTTCTAAAAGATAAATTAACAGTGTTTATTGTCTCAGCCCATAAGAAGAATAAGCGATGTAGTCATATAAGAAAACCTCACAGATTCTCAAGGCTTCTTCAGAAGTGACGTTGCTTATGTTAGGCCAATTTCTCATTATGAGTATTATGCAGATTTATCCCTAAGACAACCACTGCTGTCTCACCACAAAGTGATACTCACTTTATTGAAACCAGGGGGTCATGGGTTAAGCCCTGACCATTCAACTTTGTCACATTGTTGTCTCTGCCATGTGAATGTGGAATTTCCACTGCTGGTGCAGGGTCACTTCTGGTCAACCGATTTCTCAATTGAAACAGGACAAGATTTGTAATAGAAAGGACACTTATGGACAAATAGTCATAAAGACTCAGTGAGACTTTCCTCGGTGATGTTTAAACCTCGACACAAGAGTGAGACGTAAGCTAAATGTTTAAATGTTGACGGTATTAAGTGTGCACACACAACTCACTCGTGCACATTCAGTAGAAGGCTGACGCAGTGTAGGATTTCAATGGGCCGCGCAGAGCACCATATATCGCAGTGTGACTCACATCCGCAATTCCCCCTGAACCCCTTGTTCTCTTCAACCCACCATGTAAATCTGCTAACTATTATTTACCAAGACCGCGTGCTTTGATTTAAGTGTCACTGTCCGTTTTATTTTAATATGGCCGCCTTTCATGCCGTAATAAATGGCTTAAACATGCACATATAACGTAGATCATCACATCGGTGATTAAACCTCTCGATAAGCGATGGTGCAATCTACAGATTCATATTTCATATTGTGCCCGGGAAACTAGACTACAAACAAAAAGTTAATTATGAAGACGTAATGGAATAAGTCTACAGTATATGGTGCAATAAACGTAATGTTTCTATCAGGAAATGTATTATTTTTTGGCACAAGTTTAAGTAAATAAAAAAAAATAAAGTAGAAAAAAACACAATTTTGGTTACTCTAAATAAATACAACTAATGCAACTGTCGATTAAAAAAATGTTTAAATGTGACCCAATCATGTTATTTCATGGGGGAATACATCTGTATATCTCTATAAAATGGCGGAATGGTGTGTTATAAATTAAAGTATCTTCAGCATTTTAACAGTTGTTAACTTATGGGTTTTTATATGAACATGACTTGATTAACATTTTCACTCAGATTTATTATAAAAAAAAATACTTACGACCATAATTTAGATATTTTCTTTATAAAATGGCATAATTTGACAACCTCACTAATACGATGTTTCAGGCGCCCGCGACGAGTTAGTCGATTAATCAAGTTAAGTGGCCAAGTCTGGCCCAAACACGTGTGAGTGATCTCACTTTTACGAGCACGGGGAATCGGCCGTGAAGTACACCGTCTCTAATTCTGCCCATTCAAAGAGCCATCCCATCACAGCTGGGTGCTTTCAATGTCTTCTCTGTGGCTGGTTCCGCAGGAATTATATGACCTTCACTTAACATGACCAGTGGACTGTGGTGGTAATGACATTCATGTATCCTATCCATTGTCAAGCAGGAAATATTATTCCGTAGTTAAATACAATTGATTGATTTTTACAAATCGATTATATTTAATTGTACTACTCTTTGATCTACCCCAAATTACTAAATGCATCCATCTCCCCCCCCCCCAATTGTTGCACTATAAAAAGCTCATAACACAGATGGATGAGTTGTCTTGTTATTTGTGCTGGCTTGCTGCAGTGTGCCTGCCTGGTGTCTTGTTAGTGTCTTCAGTGATCAATGATCGTGGTTGTTTATTTTACATGGTCTTATTCAGGTCTGCCTCGCGCAAAAGGAAAGGAAACAAATACCAGACTACCGCAATGCACCAGCACCAAACCCTTGGCCTGCTTGCGAGGAGCATATTTTGATTTATCTAACTGACGGCAGACAATAAAGGGAAAGTGAGATCGTCAGCAGTAAACTTGCTAAGGGGGATGCTGCTGTCAGACCTTCCTGTCTGTTTGCAATAGCTACATTAATTACGAACTGTACAAAACAGATGGCTGTTTACTCTGGGCAGTTCAGAAGAGGGTAAAGGTGATTCATAGCAACTGGGTGATGCACTGCACTCAAGTTACTACTCCCAAGTCAACGTTTGCTTCTATAGCCGGTGTAGAACAGCTCAGCTGCTCCATATACACAAGGTCAACCCAGCTTGAAATGATTAGTACTGTCTTGATGAAAGCCACCTTGAGATTGACAGCCTGACATTAATGCATGGTGATGACCACTCAGAGGTGAATTGTATCTGAAGGCCTCCTCCAGGTAGACCCACTTTCAAATGACGAACCGTTGCCAGTGATGGAGATGCTGTAAAGACGTACTGACAATTCAGTGGCACATGGTTGAATTCCTAGTTCGGGATTCCAAGTTGTGTTCCTAGTTAGGGTTGAATCGCTTGTGCTGAAGTACTTGATGGGAGCCTGTTAACAGATACTTAACCCAGTTGACTGTTTTACCACAACTTCAAACCCTGGAATTGCCATGGTGTTCGCATAACAAACGTAGCTGGGCAGAGGTTAGCCCAGGCGCTATATTTCTCGTAATGGCCTTACCTAGGTCAATTTCACCACACGCAGGGAATTGGGTATTGTCGAGCTCATGTGGCATTGACCTTTAACTCTTTACATGACAGAGAATTGAGTGACTGCTAGCAGCCTTGCCCTGGTGGCCCTGTCATTGTATCACTATAAGGTTGTATTTCGAGCTCCATGTGTTAATGCGACACTCTATCTACAGCAAGACCTGCAACTCAGGTATGATGCCAATAGAGTAGAGCAGAGTGAGCCATGCACCATGGTCTCTTGTATTTTGTGATGTAAGCTAGTATTATAATTGTAACAAATTACGTTGTATGCAGTGCCTCTTAATGCGCCTTCTGCTTGAAACTAACGAAGCCCCCGTGTGTTCTGTGGAGGAATCTTGTTTTTTTTAGACGTCGTCTGCACTAAATGTCGTAGATTGGTCCTGTGAGCTTTTAACCCTAGCTTTAACCCCATGAATTTACATTAAAATATTGACATATTGATTGGTTAGAAGGGAATTCAGTCACTAGCCCCTCATTGCCACTCTACTATTTTATGGTAAATTCATTAAAGTATAAAGCACTGTAAAGCATTGCAAAATACAGTTAGTACCTGCTGATTGATGTGATCTCATCATGTTACCGTTGCATGAGTGTTCTGGTTAAAAATCAAGCCTACTGCAGTTTTACACCGCCACACTTATGTAATGTTGTAATGAAATGCAATAATGAGCACTCTTTGACCAATTAGGCGTATATGGGCCATTTACATGGTTGCTCAGTTTGTAAGTG
Organism: Lampetra planeri; assembly: GCF_965212315.1. Lineage (NCBI taxonomy): Eukaryota > Metazoa > Chordata > Hyperoartia > Petromyzontiformes > Petromyzontidae > Lampetra > Lampetra planeri. Next base: position 14,101,866 of record NC_136118.1, on the reverse strand, counting down.
TATGTCTCTGGTATAGATGCATTTTGCACTGGTTAAACTGTTTGAATGGGCTCTAGTGTGCTAGTCTTGTGCCTACAAAATTGCAGCTTCAGCCGTGCCTAATAAAAGCTGAAAATGCATCAACGTACTTTGTGACCGTTGAAGAACACCATCGCCGTGCCGCTGTGTTTGCTCAGCACGAGTGCTTGCTTATTCTGGCTAAAATTCAACTTTCCTGTTCATCTGGGAATGAACCTTGGGGCGGAGCGCGTGTGCACAATGATGGGTCATAACGATCCGGCAAACTTGAGCGTTTTGTCTGTAACGTTGCCAGGACTTTACCCAGTACCCACCGTTCACGTCTCGTTTTGTTTTGTTGTCACACTCGTTGCAGGAGTGGGTTGACCAGGGTGAGATGATGGAAAGGAACATAAAACGTTGCTGCCTTATGGTTATTACATTACAGAAAGTAATGTGAGCAATTGTGTTAACTTATTAGGAGTGTCTTGGATAACGTGTATTCCGTGGCAAGCAGTTTGTCTGTTTATAGACTGCATTAGGTCGAGTTTGCTTAGACAACAGTATTGGAGGGCTTGTTGGACCTATTGGTGGAATTTGTCAAATCAACATTACAGTATTTGGAATAAATGTACTGCTTTTTTCATTTAAACAATAATTACACAAATCAAATACGAACTGTCTTCTAAGACTAACGTTTCACTGACACTGCGAGCAGGCAGAGCGGCATCAGTTGTGAACCAAGCGACGGATTGGTTGGCCGTTTGTGTGACATCACGTGCCCCTCTGTCAAGCAGGTGATTTGGTCAGTAAAATTAATCATCCAAGCTTGGTAGCAACCTCTGCCAAAAATACATGCAGTATGTAGAGTGAGTGTTCCAAGTGAAATGTTAAGAGTGAGTAGCCATCGATTGCGAACTCGGAGAGAATTATATAATTTAAAAAAATATATGGTGCATGAAGGATCGGTTACTCCATATGGATGTCTTAACATCTGCTCCAGTATTATATTTGACATTATTGCAGCTGGGTTTACCAACATTTCCATGAAGGTACTCGTTATATTTAAGCTAAAAATGAGTAATCAACAGAGAAACTAGCTCTTTTTTTACTTAATGTCAATGCTTTATTTTCAATGTTTGTGCTCTGACTTCTATTAATTTGCAGCTGTAAACATGTAACTATTACACAGCCATGTTAAACTAGTGTTGAATGGATTATTCATCCATAGACCTTTTAGATATTTTTCAAAACTAATATTTGCTTGAGAAAGATTTTAGCGGTTCAATTTTTTACTTGATTCATCCGATGAATTTTTTACAATTAATCTTATTTTTCCTTGTTTAAATTTTTTTTGTAAAAAAAATATTACGTGCATTTTAAACACCGATGCTGTGCTGGCAAATGCCCAAGACTTGAGAAAAATTGTGCAATTGTACTGTACAATAAAATGGACAAACCGTTGGTTTGTGACGAAAACACACTTGTCCAGTTTTTTTTAAAGTGACACTTATCACGCTGTACCTGTCACAATGTGTGTGCTCATTTCCATATCTCGGATACGTGTGCCGCTTTGCAGTATGTGGGTGGAGCGGTAACGTAGTGGTTTATTAACGCTCACACACACCAACATTCGCCACTAAGTGGCCTGTGCCAGGCCAGGTGTCGAAGGCTCCCTGACAGAAGGTCACGGGACAGACCCAGGTGACTGACTGAGGTGACTGGCAGACGCACCAGTTGTGCCCCCCACTGTGCCAACTTGCTGCATTTTATACGCCCGGCACTCCGCTCGTTGTTGTGAGCGTCGCTCCTTTGCCCTCCGTTGTTGTTGGAGGGCGACTGCCTCCAACTTGCCCAGTAGCAGCGTCCTTCACGAACCTCCTCCACCGAGGTCGATCTTGACACCGCTGGTACCAGTCTTCGGCAAGTCCACTCAGCTCCACAATCCACCCGTACCTTATCGGTCCATCTCTTCTCCAGCCCGTACACATGCATCACACAAACACCGACACGTACACACACACAACACCCCTTTGCGTACACACAAATACAAAGATCCCCCATATAGTCTGTAACAGACTGTTGGGGCAAGTGCTGTTAGCGAGCGTCTATGAAGGCCGGCACAGCACACGAGGGGGTGGGCGGCCAGCACGACGCCCAGCCGCATTTTTCTCCCCAGTGGCAATGAGTTTTACACACCGCACCAGGTACTAATTTGATGCTGAGTCGACCTAGAGGAGGCCCAGGACCGGTTCAGATAATCGTCACTGTGTGTGTTGGCCGTGAGCGGGAATCGAACTTGGGTAGCCGGGTTCGTAGTGCAGCGTAGCGCTAACCGCTACACCACCGTTCCCCGTACACACGTACACATACACCTATGCATACACACACACACATCCCTATGCGTACACACACTCGCAACGCACGTGTCCCCCACCCGTCTCCATAGCGACGCCGCGTAAACAAACGCGTTGCGCGCCGCACTCAGTCGGCTTTCTGGGCAGCGGACGAGCTCACAAGCACCTGGGGCAGTTCGAGGCGAGCTCTGTGTGTCCGTGCGTGTCTCTCTGCCTGTGTCCGCCTGTGCGTGTCTCTGGCAACGAGCTCATCACAGTTTGTCCCATGGCCACAGTAAGCCAGCAGCAGCAGCAGCAGCGGCAGCGGCGGCCTGGGGACTGCGCGCTGCCCGGGCAGCAGGGCTCCTCGTCCTCCTCGTCCCTCTCCTCGGGGCTGATGGGGCCCGAGGGCGGCATGGACGAGGAGGCGCTGCAGGAGCTCTACGCGTGGATCGACACCGTGCCGCTCTCTCGGCCCAAGCGCAACATCGCCCGCGACTTCAGCGACGGCGGTAACGCTGCGGTGGCGAGAGGCGTGGGGGGCCGCCCCCCCCTCCCCCGACTCGCGTGTCCCCTCCACTCGGCTTGGCCCTCGCTAATTGTGGAGGGGACCCGAGTCAGGACCGGTGCTTGACGGGGCGGCTGAAATCAGGATGGGAATTTTTTCTTGAGACCGCAGGAGGAATCCGATGAGCTGTGAAGCTCTTGGTGTCCGGTCAGGGTCGGGTCCGAACGTCACAATGATAAAACGATGCAAAATAACGATAGGAGTGCAACGTATAGGAAAATGTAATCAAATCAGTAAAACAATCAACAAATAAAACAAAACTATTTTTTATCTTACCAGGTAAAGCCCACTGGGCTATTGGCTTATTTTTCAGAAGCGACCTGGCCACAAATGATAGCTCCACAAAGTGGCTTATCGTGTGGACATTTATAGCATCAAAATAATCTAAATTACTGGGGTGAGCCCTGCACTGCAAATGTCCCTTTGGCACCACCCAAGTTCACTTGGTCGACCCCCACCCCCACAAATCCGAGAAGAGCTGGAGCCGGGCCTGGCACTGATATTTGGGGTTCGAATCCTGGCAAAGGACGGCTATGACGAAATCGGCTTCTTCTTCAGAGCAGCGAGACACTTTTTTTTTAATATGGACACTAATGGTGGCTCAGAGGGATTGTGTCCTGGAGTCGAACTCATGTTGCCCGATTCAAAGCGTAGAGCACAACCACTGTGTCCAGGGTGAGATTTGATTGGAGGGATGTCCAAAATGTTTTATAGCAAAACTAATGGAGCAAAGCACTTTCATAGAGCTTTAGACCAGTGATTAATTTGAGGGTAGCATTACTGCACGGTCGTGTGCTTTGCAATGCTTTCATCCCTCCACAGTAATGTGTCTGTATAATATATTGCGTGAAATGAGCGGACAACATTTACTTTGTTTTTGTAGTGTGCTTTAAACAAATAGAAACACATTTGTGCCAGGCCCATATTTGCCGTGGCATTATTACCTCCCCTTATGTTTACACCCAATGGTCGGAGTCCAGACTTTCCATCCTGTTCCTGGCGTTGGAGTACACTTGAGTGGCTTGTCGAGCCGAGTGCCGCCCAAGTGCATGAAGACTCAGCAGCAGCCGCTCTCGCCGGCCTCATTAAGTGCTGGCCAATATGTTCACTTGCCCTCGTGTTCGCGACATTGCAGGTGCAATGCGATATTCATCTCACACGCTCCGCAATGACATCATTTGTGTAGCTCGCGAACCGAGGCTTGTGCTTACGCATGCACATGTGACCACAGCAGAATGACATTTCACATTTGTGTGAAAAAATTTGGCAACAAATAGGCAGAGAACAATGTAGCCCCCTCCCTCGCAGTGAGTTAATTAATTGTCAAAGTCTGCGGCCATGATTTGATTCAAGGTTTAAATTGAGCCGTCACATTTGTTTTACGGTTTTATTTTTGTGCTGTTTGCACGGTTTTATCCATCCCACGGGGCAAATTGTAGGAGGGTTTTATTAGCATGTGATTTATACTTTATAACGCATTGCTAATTGATTTTCACAAGCACAATTGATGCACGCATTGAGAGTCTTAAGAGTTTATTTAAATCAATAAGTGCATAGTTACATGCCGAGTGAAGAGTCCAGTGGGTTTATCTTACTGCTCAAAATGTGAATAAATTACTTTGTTACTTCAAAAGCCATACTTTTTGAAATCTACAAATTTGTCAGTCATACCGTTACATGATAGTTTGTGATTGAGAAAAGTATTTTTCACCTACATTTCTTCCAATTGTTGCATACTTTGTGTTAATTGCATTATCCCCAGTATATACAGTGAATAGAAAACAATGCTACATTATGCTGTCCACATTCTACATCAGCATCATCATCATTATTATTATCAATCATGATATATTCACTGCTGGATGAATGCCGCAACATCTCATCATCCAACAATGCAACAATCCATCTAGAACCTGCACATTAACTGACCACCGTCTATTGTCCCATCTTGAGACGGGCCCTGCCCAAGTCAACTTCTCTTTACAGTTCTTATGATGTCACATCGTAAAACCTCTAAAACGTTGACCCTCGCTGCCCATTTTCTCGCGCCCCTTGTGCGTGTAACGCAGTGATGGTGGCTGAGCTGGTCAAGCACTTCTTTCCACGGATCGTGGAGATGCACAATTACATCCCGGCCAACTCAGTGCAGCAAAAAATCAGCAACTGGAATACGCTCAACAGGTGTGTGCAAGCGTAGAGCGACGACTGGTGACTCTCGCCAGGTGTGGCGCGCAGGGATGATGGACTGAGTCAAGATCTAAATGGGTGCCCTTGTAGTCACGAGTCTGCTGAAGTAACAGCCAAGGTATTCATAATTCGGCAATTTATTCACTGAATTATTCATATGTAATTGCATCAAAAATGAAACCTAACGGCGATTGCATTGGCAGAACTGCATGCACGCTGCTAAGTAGGGTTGAGCCTGGACATTGCTTGGATGGACGACCACGAGGCACAACCAGTTGTAGGGCTACGAGGTGGGCAGCAGACGGTAGTGCAGAGAAACCCCATTGTTGTACTGTACTCTGTGTTCATCGCCTTCACCACCTTCGGAGGAGCGACGCTCACAACAACGAGCAGAGTGCCGGGCGGATAAAATACAGCAAGTTGGCACAGTAGGGTGCACAGGTGGTGCATCTGCCACTCATCTCTGTCATCTCAGTGAGTCGACCCGTGGCACCTGGTTCTGCCTCGTGACCTCCTGCCAGCGGGCGTTCGACACTTCACGTGGCCTTAACGTGCACATAGCCTGGCACAAGCGCCGTGGTAACGTCACCGCCACTTAGTGGCGAATGGCGGTTGTTGGCGGTTGTATTAGCTAGTGTACATGTGTATTGGTGAGTGTGCGAGTGTATTCGCGAGTGTGTTGGTGAGTGCTCGTGCTTGTGCGTGTGCGTGCGCGCACAGGAAGGTGCTCTCCAAGCTGTGCGGAATGCACGTCCCGCAGGACGTGGTGCGCAGCGTGACGGGGTGCAGCCCCGGCGTCGTGGAGCTGGTGCTGCACTCGCTGCGGCTCAAGCTTCAGGAGAAGACGCAGGACAAGCAGCAGCGGCGCCAGCAGCAGCAGCATCATCATCAGCAGCAGGGCAAGGGCCCTATGAAAAATGGGCAGGTGCCAGCTGCTGCTATCAAACACTGATTCCGCTAAGCACATCGTCCCCTTCTATTTATGAGCGCGATATTCTTGACATGAGATATGTGGCCGGATTCATTCGTTGAAGGAAAGATAGCTCCAACCACTGTATTGAAAAAATGATGTTAGCTGAAAATATTCGCAATTTGCTCGTATTTTTCACAAAATGTTGGCTCAATGGAGCAGTGTGCATCACCATTGGGCGCCTTGAGGCGGTTGTGGAAATTCCAAGAGGTGCGGTGGGCTGAGTCGACCCGTGACCACGCTTTGAACTTGCAAACTTCCAATTAGATGCCAAGTGATCTAATTACAGCACCACCTGTCCAAATACCTTCTCTGGGATCTAATCTAAGTAAACGAATTTAACTCTTTGACCAGGGTAAAAGTTGTCTCCGATTTGTACAGTACCTTGTGGCATAGTGAAACTACGTTATAATGAAGACTGTAATTTGTATATTAATGATGATGTTAATATATACTAATGTAGAGTTCATTGCATTGCTGCTACAAACATAACATTTCATCATGCTGCATTGCAAGAAAACGTAATAATATTTGTACAGCACACCTGCAGCACCACTGTAAAGTTCAATGTTCTCTATCAGCCCACTGCGAAAACAAGCAAATATGTTGTGGTTGCATGTTGTGTTTAAAAGTGTTCTAATGGCAGTGTGTGGTTTCGATGTGTTTGTGTTGTGCAGGATGTGGAATACTACAGTACCAACATGCAATCTCCAGGTGAGTAAGTGCTTAATTTATTCCTAAGCTTGGTTGGATAAATATGAGCTAACGTGATGTTCAAGTTGTACAATCCTTCGAGTACAACTTTTCAGTCTTCTTTATTCATTTATTTAATCAGTTCATATAATTGTCATTAGTTTCTAATTGTCCTCTATAGGATGACAATTTTATCAGCTAAATACAAATCATTCTCATAATTCAAATGCCTGGGTATTGTGCAGATAAACAATAGATATTCACATTTCTCACTGTTGTGAAATACACTCAGCTTGTCTTAAACGTTTTGTATTGAATTTAAATGTACAGCAAGACTGCTGCTTATATATAAGTGATTTTATTCCGAATCGAATATAAGATTTATTACAGCCATATGTCTCTTTGAAAACACTTCAATTTCATGGTAGATATAATTTACAATCAACAAGAATGCTTATGTGATGAGGACACCTTGAGTCTTTGAATGTGATGCCAATGCTTTGGGTGCCAATGTTTTTTTTTAACACACCTTTAAATAATGGCATCTTAAAGATGCATCTGTCTCCAATGGTTGTCTCCAATACAACTAAGTTCATTATTATATTTTTATATTCCCAGCAATGATACCAGTAGTCTGTAAAGTAATTACATCATAAACTGTCATTGCAATGGTGATTGTAACTTTTAGCAGGATAACATGTTTTACACAATAGCACTAGTTTTTCACGTAAAACGCCCATCCACAAACCATTAACGTATCTACATTCATAACCACAACTTGCCACTGCTCAAAGTGAGTAATGAATGAATGGATGGTGGTGGTACTCCTCGCTGGGGGCCATCCTCTCCACATGGCACCAACTGTTGACTCACACCAAGGGGCACTCTTTATTAACAACCCCAAAGAGTGGACGACGGGCTGAGTTCACCTCCAGACTTGCATTTGAACTTTTGACTAATTGTGAGTTGCGCTCTTTGGCAGCAGCACTACTCGCCACATGCCTTTTTTTATCGCACAAATTTACACGCCCACTCTGACAATGTGCCACATACTTTTTGCAGGATAATGAAGATATGCTCTATACTAACAGTATGCAGTATTGGTGGAAACATGCAATACTGCTTAATGACACACAGACACGTACTGTGATTGACATGAACCCAAAATGTGAGATTAATTTACCCTTTCCCACCCACCTACTTTTCACCCCATCTGTCCCGGGGCTTTCTGGAGAGTGAGATTGTGCGATAAACCGATAACGAGTCAAAGTCAACAAGGACATTTTTTGGGTGCTGTGCGGCTTTCTCGTCGATGACCTGGTGGCAGATGCATGACATCCCACTGGCACTGTTTATTTTCACCGTATTACATGTGCAGAGCCTGTCCCAATGCTGCAGGCAACTGACATCTCTCTCAGTCAGCCGCTGAAGCTTGAGCGCCTAGGCAGCTGTCGTGCTAATTGTTGGCACACCTCAAGTGATTGTCTATAGAACATATCGCTTGCTTGTTTTCCCTGTGAGCGTTAGTCTGCCTTTACATCTATGCGTAGTTGCTTTCGAATATTCAACGATTTCTCTAAAAATCCCTTTCACCGAGGTGGCTGAACAACCCAGGCCAGTTGGGGGGGTTTACTGGCCATGTAAAATGCGGCAGATATCCTGGCGATACATTCCAGAGGGACATTTGATACTTTGATAGTTTCATCTCAGCCTGTAACAAAATCACCCTGATTGCAGATCTCTGAAACGACGCAGGGTTGAGCCTAGTTCAGACTTGAATTGCACTCGAGTGTTTGTATAAATTAGGGTTGTTAATGAGGTGGCTGGGTGGGTCAGAGGTCGGGGCACTGAGCTTGTACGCCTTATAACGGAACGTGGGTTCAAATTTGACAGCTGCCCTTGATTAAACTAGGTTATCTAGTATAAGGAGTGATGGTTTCATCACTGGTAACAGATCTGTTTGGGGAATTAGGTTGGCACTCCCCTTAAACATTTGCTTTAAAAAAATCCCATTAAAAATCCATTTGCAAAACATTTTTGGTTCAACAAAACAGAAAATGAGTGGCTAATTTAGTAATTTTCTCAAGCTTGTTTTTCTTCTCGGAAAAATGCACCCATAGATAACAGAAGTATCCATGGTTCTTCTTTAGTGCCATGGATAACACGATTTGCGGATAGTTTCACTGTAGTTGAGAAATGCAAACAGCAGCAAGCACGATTTGGAGTGACTTCCTGCAGTGAGAAGTTTCAATGTGTCGAGATCCGTAGCCAGTGCTGGCGGTATGCTCTGCCATAGTTTGATGGAGCTTAGCGTCAGCATCATCATCATCATCATCGCTGGGGAAACAAAGGTGCCGACATCTTGCGTTCTATTCTTGGGGTGATAGGTGCTCGCAAACAGTGCTTGCAAACAGCAGTCGATCCAGACTACAGGGGGGATCTTGTGTGTGTTGGCTCATTTCAGTGGTAGTAACACCACAGGCTTTTCTCAAGATCCACTCTTTAATTCTGTCATTGTTATTTTTGGTCATGAATGGTGATGGATGTTGTATTGCCAAAGCAAGAAAGGGAAATTTATTCCAGCTCCGTACACTGGGGCCTTAAGAAAAGCCTGTGTCGGTTTCTTCCTGGGCCCAATCCTGTTTTGATTACACTTTGCCTTTTGATGGAATGAATAATTGAAATATTTTCTTCACTTTTTTTTACCTTCAATAAAAAAAAACACGTGCAAAGAAAAATAACCCCACGCTTAGCAGTGGAACACTGGATGAGCCAACGTGGCTTACGTCAGGTGCACAGCGCCACCAGCGGCGGTTGTTTTGGGAAGAGCCCGGGAAGGTGTCGGCCGATTTTAGAGGCGGTAGCCACCACGCCGCTTCTGTAGTAGTCGCAGCACATCTTGTACAACGCGAGCTGCACAATCTGTCCGTGATGCACACGTTATTCGTTTGCCCAGATTGGGTGTTGTTTTAAGCTTCCTTGAGATGCTGTGCATTTTCAGCATTTTGTCCCTAGCCTCATTGGCGGTATAGTAACAGGAAGGTGATCAGCGTTAAGGTGCGCGAAGCCAAACCAATTGATTGCCCGTTGAGGCTGATGTAGTAGAGGCTTTTTTGGCCTTGTCAATTTGTTTGTGGGTAAAATTGACGATGGCACTGTCACAAAATGAAGGTGGCTTAATCAAATGTCACGTGTGTCTGTGCTCAAATGAGGATTGCGCACGGATACTCTTTGGTAGCCCTGAGCAAGGGAAAAGCAACCACTTTTGACTTCCCGCAAAAGTGGTAATCATGGTCTTGACCTCAGAGGGATGATAGGTTACCTTGACCCCTAGCCCAGGTGACCCCCAATGGATTAATACCAACTTAGCTTCTGATTGTGAGTCAAGTACTCTAACAATAGCATCGCTTGGCAGAATTAATGCTACTCTAATGCCTTGGCTTTAACATTCACTTCACGGGAGAGAGTACGCTTGTTGTTAAATAGCAGGCAGCTGCAGGATCAGAACTGCTGACCACGTGCGAACTTCTGGCTCAGCGGCAAGCACGTTGACAACTGGGCTGCCCTGCCCTCAAAATTGAGGCTCTGTTTACGGACTAAAGCCAGTGGAGAATGTGGAGGTGCCAATGTAGGATATTGGTGGAGGAGGAAGGGCGAGAAGGAGATCTGGCAGGCGATGGGAATTGAGGTGGGGGGGGGGCATTCTTTAGACGTGGAGAGGGAGAGAGTGGAAGTGGCAGAAGATGGTGTCGGGGCAAGCTTGTGGATTAAGGCTGCCTTTCAGCCCGCGGGCAGCCGCCAAGACAAACGTCACACCAACCGGCATACCGTGTGAGCGGAAATTCCTCCCCGCGCACGCCGGGAGGGGCTGCCTGGGAACCTGGCGTGGCGAACGAGTGCCAGTCTCTGTCGCCGGAAGCCGTGCTCCAGCCCCGCAAGGCACTGACAGACAGGCTCGGGGTGACCTGAGAGAGAGCATATTGATTCAATTCTCTTGTTTACACGGTGAAGGAGTGAAAGTCTGGTAAGATTCATTCTCCCTTTTGCAATGGAGACACAAGTAGCCATAGCTCAATAAGGGTAGTATATATGTATGTACGCCAGAAGAACAAGAAATACGCAGACACAAAATATTTTCGAAGAGGAACTTTGCGACATTAATTCTATTTGTAATATCAGGTATTATAAGTCACAGATACGATGACCATTGGATGAAAGCTTTGCGTATATTCAGTTTTATGAAATGCATTTGGGTTGTGGTTATGAATGTAGTTTTGCTCGAAGTTGCTACTCTCTAGCACCAAGGGGTTTATCACCGTTCGCGTTTAACTGTTTCCACTCGTGCCTCGGGTGCTCCAAGGCACTTGGGCTGCACCATCCCACATTTCAACGTCACCAGCTCCGGAAATTGCCGGGACATGTTTATTACATCAGGAGGGCTGGCACCCATCAATTTATTGCACTTTACATATTTTTGTTTGGGTTTTACCGAACTCTGATATCCGTCAAAAAGAGGAAAAACAAAGAAACAAAAAAAATCTATCCCTAAAGAATTCCGTTTGAAAATAAAGATTCTGTTTTTCTGTTCATTTTTCTGTTCTCGTGTGAAATGTTTGTGCAATTTTTTGGTGCAAAGTAAAAAAAATTGGCGGAATTAATTAGTCAGGGGCTTTGATGGCTCCGAGAGTTATGGGGTGGGCGTCATCTACAAACACTGTTCGTGCGAGTCTAGTATTTTTGTTCATTATTTAAGAATAGATAACAACACATTAGCAAGACATGCTGATGTTGTTTTAACGGGAGTGCTTGCACTGCTGCGTACAGATTTGGCAAAGTTAACATTCTGCATCGAGCAAAGAGGTGGTCCTTTTGCATGCGTCATTGCCCATGCTTCCATCACAGTGTCAGCAAACTGCTTATATCTCTGCTAAAAGTCACGTAAAATACCCAGATAGTCCTTCCAAATAGCAAGGTTGTTAAATGAGCAACATCCTCCCACAAGGCTGATGTCACAGTTTCCAGTGACCTTTGTTGTTGCTGCATGGCTAATGAGTGTACAGCAGACACGCTAATTTGATGATCTATCACTCATTGAGTCACACGATTAACTCATTCACTGGCGTTCAGTCACCTCCTAGTCACTCTTTCTTCCCAACTATCACGGCTGCTGTTCCCGTCAACTTCAATCGTTCATTGCTCCAGCCATGTTCAGGACTTGGTCCATCATACTGCTCCAGAGCCCATTCAACCAACCACGCTGCAGGTGGCAACACTTCTCTTTCTGCTGATTCCCTCTTACGGCCTTGGTCAATTAAAGAAACATACTACTGCTAGTGCATGACAATATTAATAGTGCTGTTTGTTGCCAGCCACTTGGTGTTGAGCCTCTGGGCCGATGCTCAGCAACCGTGATTAAGAAAAAAGTGAAGTGTTGTGTTTTTCCACAGCAGAGTGGCTGTGGGCAGAGCATTCGACTCAAATCTCAGTGTGGGTGAATTAAAGCCATGAGCACCAACATGGATAAATAATTATTTTTATTTATTTATTATAATTATCGTATCATTGTTGAGACTGACCGTAGCCATAGCGATGTGGAATTGCCATCACGGTCCACCACTGCAACACATGACCATCTGAGCAGTGGGAACAATGATTCACCGTCATGTCTTTATGTTTACCTTCAGTGTCTTCACCTCGTTATCCTTTTCTTGGAAATGATTTTCTGTATTGAAATGATAACAAAACAAAAAAACCCAAAATAAGTTATTTGTATTTTGACGTAAAATAATTTGTAGGGCGAGCCAAGTGACGTCACGAGCTCCTGCTGATGAGCCACAGACTGTTACAGGACTGGCACGTGTATTTAGTCACGTGGTACATGTGACGCCCCACGTCATTGACCATCAACAGCAAACAAAACATGTGGACATTTAGTTTCATTATTGTCAAGCTGACATTGCTCTGCAACAGATTTTTTTCATTATTATCTTAAAATAACTTTTGTTTGTAAAACTAACCCAGTGTGAATTGCACTTGATGGTCCAAACACAACGTATTGGTATTATTATTTGCAGCCTATTGTGAGTCCCCTGCTGGATGAAGGCCCCCTGTGGCCATGTCAGTCATGGGGGTTGTCTGGCCAGGAATCAAACGCAGGCTGTCTTCTGCCATTGACCAAGTGCATTATACTGCTAGATGAAAATTGTGAACACATTTAAATAAGCTATTGCGTTCCTCTTTTGAGCAAGAGGCAACGCTCACGCAGTCATCGACGTTATCTTCCAAAGTCGGGATTGGTGCCTTTACACTCGAGCTATAGTTGTCGTTACAAATGCACCACTGCCAATGCAGCATCAGCGAAAAATAAGTTCCATCCCGTAAAATACAACGCACTTCGGGATGCGACCCCAGCATTGCACATTCTTCTGGAATAGACGAATGCGTGAGATGGACAGCGGCATGGCAGTGGATCTGAAACAGCCCCCCCCCCCATCCCTCCCCAAACAGTTGGAGGGGGGCGGTGGTGGGGAATCAAATCATGAAATTAATCACTCATCAAAAGGTACATTTGTAGCAGGTGTTTATTCATTTGACAGCACATATTTTCTAATCAATGTATTATTTTCACTCAGGCAGGGGGAAGAGGCAATTGAAAGTAGATCTGCTTTGCGAGAACTTGACTACCGTGTCATAGGGCATGCTTTTTCTTATTGACCTACAGTCACGTTCAATGTCACATTTCTGAATCGTGCATTAAAGTGGCACCCAGCGGCCTACCACCGAGCAGAAGACCTAAAGGCGGATGCTGAGATACTGTTCGTGATAACTTTGCTGGTTAGGTACCAGCTTTACAACAGTGTTTGGGTCTTGCAGAAGAAGGAAGTGATGTTGCGTCCTCGTATCATTGGTGTTGGGATGCGATAGTCTCTTGTTCCCTTTGATATGTTGATCTTTAAAGTCAATTCACTTTTGGCAATTCTTCAACCAACTATTCAGTTCTGGATATAGAACCATGAACTCACTGCAGTACGCGGCAAGTTTAAATCAAACGTGTCTCGTTCTCAACACGAAATAAAAGCATGTCTGCTCCAGAGCTATCAACGTGTGACAGCAGAAACTTAATTCATCTCATGGCTTTTTCTTTGCTAAATAAAGAAACGCTACAATTAATCCTGGCAAGAGAAGCCGTGTGCATTATACTCTCGTATGCTTTATACGGGTAGTAACTCATCCAATAAAAGCACTCCTCCCCCCATTCATACTTAACCGAACGCACGCCAAGACTAAACATGGGAAGTGTCTGAGTCTAATATTACCAGCCCTTCAAGAGCTTGGCTCCACTTATTCGCAGGCAAGAGAGCGAGGCTTGGGCAAGGTTACAAAAACTGCTTGGGTGTGACAAGGTTAGCCATTTCCCATGCTCCGCGGTATGTAGCGGGCTTCCGCCGTGCGGTGTGGCTGCTGCCTGCCGGTGGCCTGGCACGGGGGCCCCGGGGTGGCTTCCTGGGGATGGGTTGGTGTGGAAGCGTTGCTCCATGTGAGGTGTTATTCAAAGGAAGAGGGTTGAGCCCACTGTGGAAATGGACTCGCAGCGCCCCAGTGCCATTTTGAGATCTGGGTAGTAGTTTGTTGTCAAGGTGTAGTTCAAGTGCACGCATGCATGTATTCATGCATGTATTCATGCATGAATACATGCATGTATTCATGCATGTATTCATGCGTGCATGTGCGATGTGCGTATTTAGATAGATGGTATAAATCCGTCAAGAGCGTTTGTTTGAAGAAAAAAATACTAAAACTTTGACGGTTGTGACTTCAATCTTGGTCAGGTATCAAAGCAGCACATTATCTCTCCAGGGTTGATAAAAAGGATAACACTTTGTGAGAAGTCAATTGGGGGTATTCATTAGAATGAACGGGACCCTGCCATAGGAATGTCGAATTTCCATCACTGGCTCAAGGTCATCAATGGACATGAGTGCCATCCCAATTTCTCGGTTCGAGATCTTGAACCAGTTGTGGTAATTCATCAGTTTTAGGACAGGGACCAGTCTCTCCATGGCACAATGCTATTGGATTTTACATTTTAACTGCTCCACATGCAAGCGTTTAATCCAGTCACTTTATTAAATGGGCTATTAGAGAATGCATTTATTTCGCAAGGTGAAAAAAAATTACATTCTTTACTTCTTTCGCAAGTGTGACCTAAGCTACTGGAATTCCGACGGAAAGTATCTGATTTTGGTAATATCGTACTGCATTTGTGGGTTCTGACTATGATACTGACACACTCTGACAAAGGTTTGACAGGTATTTTGAATATCTACTTCACGGTAACTTACACCAAAAATGTCGAGTCGGAATTAATGGAAAGCTGTGGAAATTAAGCTTTTAAATATATGAAAACGAACTCAGTCAAGAGTGTCGGCCTTGCGGCTAGACAGTGTAAGTGATCAGGTACATACAAGCCTTTGTTTCGTGGCCTTAGGCTCCCCCAGTCAACGTGGGAGAAGCCCAGGCTAGGATACTAATTGGCATTGGTGTTCATGGCCGCAAATTATTCTTACATATTTTCACTTGTTTCCTCAAGAAAGCCTTACCGAGTCTTGTGACTTGTTTTCAAGACATTTTCGACATTTCCTTCGAAGCGATTTGCATGTCAAAGGAAACAGAAGGGACCAGTGAAATCCGTTACTATTGAAATGATAATCTGAAAATTCCTTACATACGAACTATGCTTCAACCTGTCTTCTCTCATCGCTCTGACACGGACCTTAGTGCCCCCTTCAGATGCCTATCCCATGCATATGACCTCAGCGCGATACACAAACTGTTCATTACATTAGGGGTGTGGGGCAGAAAAGTGGTAACCGCAATGGCATGACTACACTGTAGCGCGCATACTAATTCTAGAGAATCTCCCCCCACCTCCGGGTGTTTTTCGTACTCTCGTTAAGCGAAACGACAGAAAACTGCAGCGACAGAGCGACCGCTGTCTAAACAGCTTCACGATCCATCACGCACGCGTCTAGCGGAGTCCACTTGCTGGGGCTTGATTCCATCAGCTGATTAGAAAAGCCTCGCAGCTCACCAGGCCCCATGGACGGCCACGCGAACGAGCGAGCCGCCCCATGGCCTCCACTCGCCCCTGCAGGCTCGGTCCCGTCAGTCGAGCGGGCCCTGCCCAAGGACGATCCCGAGCTGACCCTGGGCTCACGGCACGAGACGCCACGGCTGCCGGATGCCTTCCGCGAACAGGAAAGCGCAAAGCCGCCGCTGCTGCCATGGCCTGGAGGGCTTCACGTTGGCTCCGTCGGGGATTTGTTTGGCACCGGCGGCATTTGGGCAATGGAATTATTTTACAAAAAAGTGGCGTTTTTTTTGCATTCGCTAAAGCATGGTATTAGAGGATTTGGATTTATCTCAGAAAATCCAAAAGCTAAAACAAATTGAAAATATTGAAACGGTTTTCTTTCGTACGGCTGATGTAGATGGCAAAGCAACAACTACAATTTCACATTCTTTTATATAGCTTTGTTTTTGTATTCCTTTATTGTTTTTCAACGGTTACATCTCTGATATTTTTCTTTCTCTATGTTGTGTGTGTCTCTCTCTGTGTCTCTGTGTTGTCTCTCTCTGCTTGTGTGTCTGTGTCTCCGTGTCTGTGTTTTGTCTCTCTCGCAAATTTAGTTCTACCTGATGATGGTTGCTTGTGTTGCAATCGAAACGTCAATTTATATTATTTAATTTATTTTCTTTCTACGTGACTTTAGAGTCACGAAAGCTTCAAATCATATTTGATATTCTTTAAGTGTTTTTACCGAATTCAATCCTCACCAGGTAGCATCATGCATTTCCACACCCACTGTTGATACAATTCCCTCCACCCCTTCAGATCTTTCGCTGTCTTCTCTGCCTGTAATCATCATTAGACCCTATTGTGTCATGTCTCTCTCGCTGTGTCTAACTATATGTTCCAATGTCTTCCTGTTTTACATGTGTTGGTTTCTGTTGCAATGATCTTACGAGGCACATTTCATATTATTGTATGTATGTTCAACTTCTTTCGCACCGTATGTAGCCAACTGTGCTCATCGGAGGTGCGGGGGAAGGACAACAAACTCAACACAAAAAGCAGTTCTAAAGGAATGCGTTTTAAATCTCGATTTCAAAGTGCATAGCTCCAGTGGCTTCCTAATATAGAAAGGAAGAGCGCTCCAAACGGCCGCAGAAGCGCATTTGAAAGCGTGTGATGCGGTGAGCGTCTTTGTATGATGGCCTACCGAAAGCCGCTGTGAGGATGACCGGAGTTCGCGTGATGGTTTATGCTCCTTGACGAGACGCAAAATCTTGCATTATTTGCCTTCATCACTCCTGTTCAAAAGTTCGGTTTTACACAACCACCATGGCTACACAATCTTCAGCTATGCCGAGCAGTCTGTGTGCTGCCTCCTCAGAGCTGGGCAGGGGTGGGGGATTAACCAAATTAATTCCAGAACCAATTTAAGATCATAGCCTTTTGATGCTGTCACTGGGGACTGGACTGAAGTCATCCTACGTGCTCCAGATGGTTGTTTTGAGGATGAGAGTCTGGCCTTCCAACCCAAGATATCCATGCAGCCGATTCACCAACGTGACACATGGTGGTATTATTAGCATTGGCAGCATAAGCACAACAGGACGTGTTATTCAGCAGTGAAGGAGAATGGCTGATAAAGGTACTGCCGGTCACAAATGCTCCTCATGTTGATGGTTTGTTGTACTTGAGTTGCTGTTAAACCGAAAATGTCAGTTTTACATCTGACACACCAGCATGTGCTAATGCTAAAAAAAACAGATAAATACAAAAGTTGCCGTGTAATATTTCTACACCGAAACTTGGCAGAACAATAAGGTCTCCGCAGTGTTGTTTTGCAGCCAGTTCTCTGAAAACTGGTCACGATCGCGCCCTGAAAGACGCATAATGCTGAACAGCCCCGAGGTTCCACGATGGGCGGGGAACGTTGCACATCCAGACATCTGGTTTGCTCATTTTGTAACACAGCAAGCGCCCAGATGAACCACATCGCCTCATTGTGTTTGTGTAAGAATCCACTCGGGAGCCAAGGGACATTAGAAATCTGCAAAAGCACGGAGGGCTCGATAGCTCGGGGCACTTGTGGCCTCGTCTAGGGCCCTGAGGCAGCACTGCTGAGCAGAGCCTTGCTTTCAAGTGTTGGGAGATCTCTTAATTTATACCATATTATTCAGTGCTGTATGTTAAGATAATTAGTGTCGCCCGTTACTGACTGAAAAACATGCAATACAATATTATTTAGCTTAATACAGTCTGGTTCAGCCTAACTCGGAGGATAATTTTTAAATATACGTACACTATTGGATAATAAATTGTATACCAAATCACATTTGGCACTTTGTGAAGCAGACCAATTTTTGTTGTTGTGGGAAAAATGTCCTGTTAACAAGAAATGAAAAGTGGCTTTGTGTTTTCTTCCAGGATTGTTTTTCATTGAGATTGTTTTTCGTTGTTGTGCTTTATGTAGTAACTTAACAAAATTGATTGCCTCTTGGGGAGCAACGTTGATTTTTGGACAGATTGAGATGCCCAGTAGATTGCTATATTGTGTTAGCAAAGATGAAAAACACTCAGAAAGCAATACAAATGTTTAAATGAATATCCATTTATATTCTCAGAAATATGGAGCTTATTTTACCCAAGTAAACTATAAGTTTTTGCTGTCATTTCAATATAAGATAACTTCATCAGCCTGCATTGACCAGCAGGGTGAAGCATTGTCTAACAACACCCTTGACTGATGTGGCAGGGAGGGCTTTTATTCAGCAGTGGATTTACCAAGGGCTGGACATTGTTTTTGTTGTTACTGTGTCACAGTGAAACCTCCCAATGCATACACCTACTACGTCGTCACCGACGGAGAGCTCCTGATCAGGAATTGCATGGATGTCGTTTATCTTATCGTGGGAAATAAAAGGCAGTCTGTTACCGGTATATAGGGAAGTGGTGTTTTAGTGCTGTCACAAACATGGTCATTTGAGTATAAAAGCCACTCCTACTTTTGATACGTTAAATTGGAACGTACTGCTATCCGATGTTGTTTTACGAGATACACATACAAGGGAGATTCTCACTTTGATAGACTATTTAATTCTACAGATATAATGCAGTGTCTGCCTTACTCTCGACAGCGTATTACCTTTAAAAAAATGTGTGGCTTCATTGAAGACATTTGTCTCGTTATTTAAATGTCCTCATGCGCTGTGAAGCAACCTCGTTCACGGTCAAGGTCCTTGTAACCTTTATTGGAAAGTTAAATCATCCTCGCGTTGCTTGCGTGTGTGGGGTGGTAGTGCTTTTGTGACGAAACGTAACATTTACAACACACTCACACGGGCACACCCTTACAACGGAGTGGTAAAGCGTATGCCCCTTCTTAAAACCTCCAGGGATGCTCAGCTAAGTTTGTTGTTGTTGTTGAGTCCGATCTTCCTCGGATTTCTCCTGGTCTCGCAGGCGGCTCGTGTGCATTGCCTCCAAATGTTTTCGCGTTAAACGCTGCGACGAACTGTCTTTTTGTGGCCGCTAATCAAGCCCTCTGAGTGACGACGGCAAGAAGGCCAATGAAAACAATGTTAACGATCTCTGCAGTTCTGCCCAAGTGTGTTCAATTCTTGACGCACAATGTGCAGTCATATTGGCCAGCGCTGCAGTTTCACTGTGGCCGTTAATCATTGGGCGCGTAACTTATTTGCAGGAGGCGTGCACGCTCACATACTTGTAACAACAACAACAAGTGCCCTCGTGCATAGGGAAACCATCAGTGTTGCTGATTATGACCACTGGTGACACTTGTGATTATCTGCTCCTGGAGAGACAAGATGCACATGCCCCTGGAATTAAGTTCTGCAGACCTTTGTGTGAGTGTGGTGTGCTGCAGTCATGGTCGATCAAAGCGACGTGGTTTTGATTGCTAACCAAGCACAAGACCAACGCCAGTCCTCATTTAAATCTGGCCTGGGCCTTCCCCTTTAAATGTGGCCCGAACCGAGCACTAAGCAGACAAAGGTTCGATGGCCATAGAACTGGTTTCACCACTATCAGGTGCTGTGTGGCCTCAATAGGTGTCCACTAAAAGCAATTTCCCCAGTACAATAAGATATTATTGAGATCTTTATGCACATACCACTGTAATAAACCTTAGCTTCCAATCGATTTATTGTTCACAATCTTCTCATTCGCTTTTTAAAGAGAATCCTAAAAGACTTATTTCATGAGCATTTTTTATCCGCACTTGTTAAACCCAAACACGTGTTCATGCAGCATGTTGGGTTACAAATGCTATGATGCAACATCTGCTTTGCTGCTTTTGCATGGTGATGCAGTGATTTTTAGAAATGGATGTGACAAAATGGCTGCTATTGCATGATGGCATGACACGGCTCTGTGATGTCGCACTAGGAAACGGCGTCCGGCCTGTTGAATGGTTTGATGAGTTATTTAGGTTTGTATAAGGCTCGATGGGCACATGTGAATAGCCTAGCACTTGAGACCGCTTTACAGGCCAGCCTAACCAATGGCTTTCCTTCTCTACCTACACTGATGTCATGCTTTACAGGCCAGCCTAACCAATGGCTTTCCTTCTCTACCTACACTGATGTCATGCTTTACAGGCCAGCCTAACCAATGGCTTTCCTTCTCTACCTACACTGATGTCATGCTTTACAGGCCAGCCTAACCAATGGCTTTCCTTCTCTACCTACACTGATGTCATGCTTTACAGGCCAGCCTAACCAATGGCTTTCCTTCTCTACCTACACTGATGTCATGCATCTGTGCAATAACGTATCCACGAAAGCAGCTGCACAGTGTGAGCTTTGGCATTGGATACTACAACAACCTTTGCAAGAGTAGCGTTGCGCATGTTTACACGTAAATTAGAACACTAATGATGTGTACAATATATCTGATTAAAGAAATACATTCCAAGCATTGACCCTTTTCAAGCCGAGTGGTAAAGCAGCGTAGCACTACTTCCATTCACTTAAACTACTTTTAATTGTATCATAAAATTAATAAATAGGTGGATAAAACTTAATTGGAGCATTACTCGCGCTGTATATAACCAATTAGGGATAGAGCGTCTTTATGATTCGTCGAGTACTGGGCCGTATCAATTTATGTTGGTAGGTCCAAGTCAGTCCCATGGCCGCCTTTAGATGACTCACCTCAATCAACTTCCCTCAGCAAGTGGCGCTCATTGTGAGCCTGGAGGAATGAATGATGATTCTATTTGATTCAGGCTGGAATTTGAATTCATAGCCTCTGCAATGGCTTACAAATCTTTCGACTGCTACCTTCTGCTGAATAATTTATTGATGAAGCCAAATGGATTGCCTTAGTTTAAAATAACACGAACCGCCCAAGCATAACTGCAAGCAATAGCATTGCAAGTACAGTAAGTCCATTGACTATTTCTAAAAGGTTTCTATGTTGTAGGCTCAGCGACTGTGGAAACCAGCTCTATCTCTTAGTATGTGTTCTATGTAATGGTCTTTGACCATGCAATTAGTGTTAAAGCTATTGAACTGTAGTTTAACACTCAGATTTTGACTACATCATTTAAAAACCATCAGTGCTAGAATTAAATGTGTGAGATAATACACCTAAATACATGGTAGACGTTTCAATTTGACAGCAGGTTAATTCCTCCAGACATGTTGGACTGTCGCTGGGTGACTCGGATGGTTGTCTCGTCATTGCCTTTTAGAACATCGCACTCTTGATTTTCTTTTGTCCAACAAAAGTGTGACTAGCATGGCTTGGCGTGCCCCCTGTCAATATGCTCATGAGTCATGCCTGTTATGTCTTATCAGGGCACAATACTCGACTACCCCACAGCCATATGCACAAATTCTACCAAGAAGTGTGTCACTAATGTCTTTGTCCCCTCTTGTTGCGTTGTTATTCTTGCCAAGACACTTCAGTTGACCATCGGATAGAGCCATCTGTTTAAATGAGTGAAACTTGGGCAATCATATTTTGTCATAAGTAAAAATAAGTAAAAAATGTGTGAACCAAATATAAGGTGAGCATAACAGAAAGCGCTTAATGGGCAAAACCTGCAATACCTTGCAGCCTCAATCGCGTATTTAGCAATACGCAGAAATACTGTGGATTATGCCGCAAGCGTGATCTAACAATGAATGCATGTTTCATGAAAAAATATATATGACTGCACCACGTATCATTACACATATGCTAACATTGTGCCAGAGTGTTTATATGTGAGTTACTATTAAATTCAGCGGCGCAAAGAGTGAAAAAGCTCTGGAGTTACTTTTTGTTTTTAAAATATGTTGCACGCGGAAGTTCGTAATGCCATATCTGGCCGTGCAAAAATAAAAAAAATCCCCTTAATTTAAACGACCATTAAATCCGATGAAGTGTTTTATTGATACGCTCTGCAAAAGTGCTTCAGTCAACTGATTTCTCAACCAACATGCGTAAAGTGTATGCGATTGCACGGCCATATTTCTTAAAGCAATTATCTGCTTTTGTAAAAAAAAAAAACTTTACTGTCAGCAAAGGCAGTACACTTCATGCTGCAAGCAAGCCTAGCACAATTCACACGTGGCTTTCTGTGTGGAAGGGCTGCATTATTTCTGGCATTCAGCCCACCACCAGCAGATCTAATTACATATGTATGGCTGCTGCGTCATCATTATCATCACATGTTATAGAGATGTTTCTATTTATTGGTTGACCGTGTTAAGTAAACTTAAGAATACGTTTTCAAAAACATTTAAAATTTGCAATTGGGAGTAGTAACATTGTATTTTGTATTGTTTGGTATTACTTATTATGCCTTCAGCTCTCAGCGAATTCGATGTACTGGCTTGCAAAGTTTGTAATCTGGTTGTAAGTGGATATGAGGCCTTACTAGTGAGGCTGATTGAAAACCAGTCAATCACACGAGAATCACTGAGTTTGTTCTCTGTCACAGCATCATTCCGTGTAGAAACGTGTCCTGCCCAAGGCCACTTTCGTGTTTTAACTATCAGTGTGTTATCTTTAACTTACTTTAACATTTTAGTCACTGATCCAGGCACTCCTCCAGTTGTTTCTAAATATGATAAAACAGTATGTACAATCTTAATTTTAGAACTTTCGTGACTGCAGGAATTATTATTTGGTTCTTTCGGTTAAGTCACGTCTAAAGATAAAATAATAAATTAAATTAAATAATAGAATACGACGTTTCGATTGCAACACAAGCAATCATCATCAGGTATAATGAAATAGCGACATAAAATCTAACCAGAAAACTATAGACAGACATATTAGCAGACAGATATCACCAAGATACATAGCGAGAGCAACACAGGTAACAGAGAGGGGTGATCGTCTCTGTGTGGTGGCCTTAAATAGACAGAGGGGGGCGGAGGCAGAGAGAGGGAGGAGGGTTAGAGAAAAAATTAGCATATCAATGAGTGGTCAACAGACGTGGTGCTGCGAATGCGATGGCACGGCAAGCAACTCTGAAAATCAGGAGAAGGACACACTAAAATTAAATAACCTAGTAAAATATCGAAATGTAATGTAATACATCACAAAGGGTCGGTCAACACACAATTAACGCATAGCCTGGTTGATTACGTATTTCAAAGATTGCTAAGTTAGAATGTAAGTGTGAACAATCTAAAGAGAGGACACAGGCAGAGAAAACAAGTCGTCCTTCTCCTGATTTTCAGGCTTGCTTGCCGTGCCATCGCATTCGCAGCACCACGTCTGTTGACCACTCATTGATATGCTAATTTTTTCTATAACCCTCCTCCCTCTCTCTGCCTCCGCCCCCCCTCTGTCTATTTAAGGCCACCACACAGAGACGATCACCCCTCTCTGTTACCTGTGTTGCCCTCGCTATGTATCTTGGTGATATCTGTCTGCTAATATGTCTGTCTATAGTTTTCTGGTTAGATTTTATGTCGCTATTTCATTATACCTGATGATGATTGCTTGTGTTGCAATCGAAACGTCGTATTCTATTATTTCATTTAATTTATTATTTTATCTTTAGACGTGACTTAACCGAAAGAACCAAATAATAGTATGTACAATGGCACTAGATTACAGTGATATATACAGTACCACACTACGCCAGGAGTTCCCACTGCTCTAAGGATTCAAGGACCTAAGATCTTCTATTCTTGGCTGTGGCTGACATCAGTGATGATTGACAGCTGATGTACCAGTTCTGCCCTCATCACCAATTTGTCCATTGGCTTCATCACCAATTTTCATTGACCACCATAGTGAAGTATGGTCAAACAACCTTCCGTGACTGACACAACTAGGAGAGGCATTTATCCAGTGATGGACTCACAAAGGGCTGAAATTAACTTCAGTAATTGTAAAAGCCACAATGACTTTCCATTTAGTGGTGGGGTCCATGAGTTATTGCGGAAAATTATAAACCCAAACGAGATGAAGGACTGAGATTTGAACTTGCAACCTTCTGATATATGCAGGTTAATTAAGGTATACAATACAATTACAAATTGCAATGGATATACTTAATACACTACACTGGATATAATTAATACACTATATCATGAACAAATAACACAATGGCCCTATTTCGTGTATTGATGACAAACATATTACCAGACAATTCCAGTAATGTGGTTAGTTTTTCCACCAAATATCGGTAGGAACTGCCTTTCATCCAAAACTTGAAGTAAGCCCATTTTAAAAAAAGATCTATTTTAGTGTTATATAACAGTGTGTAATTTGTATAAAGAGTACAAATGTTTCCATGCTCAAATCATTGTTTGGCGCAGGCTCATTTGTGTTGGCAGCCCTGAGGTGGTTGTGAGAATGCGACATTCCTTTTGTAACACCTTATCAACCAGGCAGGGATGATGAGTCAACCCCAAACTACAATTGGAACTCAGATTTCCAAGTGTGAGTCAAACAGTCTAACCGCAGTGCCACCCTGCCGGATAATCAATGATTACTTTGGTTTTTGTTTCTGAAGTTATTTTTATGAAGGTCTGAATGACCCGATGTCAGTACTGTTTTGTGGGACCATGGTATGGCAGAATAGCCCTGATTGACCGTCTCTCTCACTTACTACGTCACTCTTCCTCACTGTCATGCAGGGCAATATACCACAACATCATTGTTGTGGTGCAGTGCTCGTTCTGACCATGTCTTATTTAATCCGCCGCTTCTCCCTGCATCACAATGCTCTCTGGCACCATCGGATGAGATCTGTGGGCGTGGAGCCTGGTTATTGCAAAGCTCGCAGCTTTCCACAGACTGCGGTGGCTGCTGCAGGGCAGCTGTGAGCTGAGCGACAACTCGCTGTTGAACTTGGCTGTGAGCACTCCTCCCCGCCTGTGTGGGACCAACGTTGAACATCTCTGGTGGAAGCCGCTTGCTCTTCTCCACACAGCTGCAGCGAGTGCGTGCGGTCGATGCTCTATGGGTGCGTGTGTGTGTGTGGGGAGCGGTAGTCTATCGGTTAGCACACTGCGCTACGAACCTGGCGAGCCGAGTTCGATTCCCGCTCACGGCCAACACCAATAACGGTTATCTGAATCGGTCCTGGGCCTCCCCGAGGTCGACTCGGCCTCAAATGAGGACCTGGTGTGGTTTGTAAACATCACCACTGGGGAGACAAAGGCGGCCCGGCGTGGTGCTGGCCACCCACCCCCTCGTGTGTCGTGCCGGCCTTCATAGGTGCTCGCTAACAACACTTGCCCCAACAGTCTGTTAAGGCTACACGGGGGATTTTTGTGTGTGGGCAAGTGTGCACATGCCTGGGCATTGCAAGTGTTAAGGTCTCACTGGAAAGGCACTTGATCCAAGACCTCCCACACACATGGAATTGCTCGTATTTCAACGATCATGTCAAGACATGGGCACAGAGCGATAGAAGCGTACAGATAAACCCCGCATGAGCAGCCGTAGCGCACGAGACTGAGCTCTCTTGCGGATTCCAGTATTTGGAGAAATTGTGCAGCCCTTGCAGAGGAAAGCTTGAGTACCCTCTGGCAATATAAAAATGAAAGGGGACATATAAAATACGGTGTAGATTAACAGCACGGGGAAATTATACGGCGCACCATATATTTCTACCATGTTATTTGAAGGATTCTTGAACAAAAAATGTTAAACCAATTACGTCCCAATCGTATTTTCCACACCTAGGTTTGGAGTAAAGGTTTAATTCCTTTCTAGTCCAGAATGTGCTTCAAAAGCAAAGCCACATCGTACAATGTTGAACAACCCGGAGGTTAAATAGCAGACCCTCACTCATTAGTATTCAATGGTCGGTTTTATGCAAGCACCAATCTTCGCGTGTCTTGTTTTTCTTTCAGTTTGCAAATGTAGAGGATAAGCACTCAGAGAAGGGCTTGTCTGGCATAGGCGCCCACGCAAATGTAATTCTTCATGCAGTTATTGACGGCTGTAGTGACACCAAAACATCTGCTACGTATGAGAACCGATGGGAGATGAATATATGGAAGGTGCGCTTGAGTTGGACCCAATAGCGCAATGGTTGCTGGCTCACTGCTTTATTTACATCCTTTATATTAAGTTCGCTTGCTTGCTTGCGTGCTTGCTTGCTTGCGTGCTTGCTTGCTTGCGTGCTTGCTTGCTTGCGTGCTTGCTTGCTTGCGTGCTTGCTTGCTTGCGTGCTTGCTTGCTTACGACCGTGCAAATCTTTCGGTCGTTTTTTAACCTACTTCCCGTGATCAAATCGAGCTGACATGTTCCACACAGACTCGTTGTGCGAGACAATTGATGTTCGTGAAAAAACATTTCTAAAATTGTACACTTTTTAGGCAAAGAAATTTTATTTTACATATATTCAAATAGAACTCATTCATGGCTTTGGCTGAACGTCACAGTATAAGAGCCCAGAGCGTAACCCCTCCACAGGCCGTGGCGGAGTAGCGCAGTTGGTAGCGCCCTCGCTTCCCATGCCAAAGGTCGCGGGATCGATCCCCGCGTCCTCCACAGGCGAATATATTTTTAAATCCTTTATATTAAGTTCGCTTGCTTGCTTAGGACCGTGCAAATCTTTCGCTCGTTTTTTAACCCACTTCCCGTGATCCAATCGAGCTGACATTTTCCACACAGACTCGTTGTGTGTGACAATTAATTTTCATGAAAAATAATTTCCAAAATTGTACACTGTTTAGGGAAAACAAATTAAATATTTAATTACCAATTGCTTAATACTGGCAGACAATCATCTGACCCATAGGTGGCAGCCATCTCAAGCCAGAGGACGAGAGGACTCTAGCCGCCACGCATATAAAGGATTTAGAGTGAAAAACTTTGTTTTTACGGGTTTACTTGTTTATATTGATGAAATGAGCTCCTTGACATGAATGTGGCACTCACCATCTGCAAGATCCTCCGTGAACTCACCACGCCTGCCGACCTCTCCTCTCTCTCATCTCACTCGACTCCTCGGCATCTTGCGACGCGGTCACATTCGGATGCTATGTAAATCCAAAATGTATTGTACCGTACTCTGAATAATGAATAATGTAGTTGGCTAGTGCTGTGGTCGAGCGCTTTGATTCGCAGTCGTAAGCTCAAGTCAGGGTTAAGGCTCGACTCAACCCATTATTTCTCTAGGGCCGCCAAAAACAAGTTCCACCAGTGGTTCCATGTAGAATGTGGAATTTTCCACCTTTGGTTCAAGTTCATCCAAACAAATATACAACCACCCCCGCAACTGATGGGAACACGGGGGTTGTTTATTTTTACTTTAAATATCAGGGGCTTCATCAGTACTGTTATTACTCGGATTACTCTATTCATTACATTACAGTACTGCACATTACTCACATACGGTGGCCATGTATCCAAATTGTCTATTGTTTTCTGTGAAATACAAAGATCTCCTTTATACACCTCGTGACATTGTTGGCGCATTTGCAAGCGCCTCGTTTTGAGAGCCAAAGTCCCGGGTGCCTTCATTTCCCCAGCTCTGGTGTTGACACACTGCACCATTCATTTTTATATTTTTGGCTTCATCTACCTCGGGGAAGCTCACGGCCCAGTACAGACATAAATTGTCACTGATGTTTATGACCAGGAGTATAACGCTAGAGCAGTTCGGATCTCACTGTAACACAAAAACAAGTATCAGCAGTTTAGCCGCATTGACTATTGTGATCGTGTTGTGTTATTGAACACCAATTATGACTGATATGAGACATGATCCTGTGCAAGCTCAATCTGGCACTGACAAAGTACTAATTAAACATTTGAAAGTTTGTGAGTTCAGATTTGGGTTTGGGGGTTCAATCAAGCCATAGTTCCTCTGGGGTTGATGAAACAAGTAGGTAACCACTTCGTTGGGAGACAACAAAACAACGTGGATATATGCAGCAGATCTCTTCTATAGATGTCCTCTAGAAAATGAGTTCCACATTGTAGGAGTGTGCAATATCCACCACTGACGTTGGTTCTCGGATTAATGTGAGCGCTGTCACACGTTCACCGGAGCAGGGAGATGCAACGACGCTCCATGATGGCACCTGGGCGGTTGTGAGGCCAGCACTGTCCTCAGACAACTTTTTGCAGGACCACAATACACTACACATTCATTTTACGCTGATTTTACCCAGAGGATACACATACCAATTGCTACTGGTCGTATGCATTTCCAGGAATTAAACCCAGATCACCAGGATAATATTGCAGTTTTGCTAACAACGCTGTCATACCTCACCCATTCACTTGAAATTTGAACTTATATACTTCATAATTTTTTTATATTTATATTTTGTTGATTTGCTTAACTTTCCAATACTTTGCATTGCTATAGTTTTTTGTACTTTTTGTTGTTGTAACTTTCTGACCTGCCCCTACTGGACATCTCTGAAAAAGAGCTTTATAGCTCATCGGATTTCCCTAGGATAAATAAAGATGCAGATTTTACATGCACCCCTGCATTCGCAGGTATTACAACAGTTACCTTAAGATTAAAATTAAGTTATTAAATTCCCAGGGCAGAAAGTTCGGAGTGCGAGAAAATGCTCCGTCTCTTTCATTCTGCGTTTCCGGTGGAGGGAATTTAACTTGAGCTGGCGCTAACTTCTCCTGATCCCTGCGAAAGGGGCTCTTGACAACAACAACTTGAGTGTGAAACTTTCAGCGCAGCAATTCCCATCGCTGAAGTAAAGAATACAGAGAAGTGTGTGGCAGTAATGTGCAGCCTCCCCCACCTACCCCTCCCACCGGGACACCCTGCAGTTGGCTCGAAAGCTTACATGGGCCAAAGGAGCCCTTAAGAGGCCTAGTGTGTGGGGCTTTATATGGATCACACTTTTTTTTCAAAAGCCTCTTTGTTTCTACCTCTTTGTACGACACTGCATCAGTTAAGAATTTCTCTGTCTGGAGAGGAGCCAGATTCTAAGCAATGCATTGGGAAAAGCATAGCACTGCATTGATTTTGGACGCTTGCATGCGATTGGTTTGCAAGCTCCCTGAATCCACTCACCTGGCAGTGCTGTTAATGTATTCGCTCGATCCATCTCAAGCAATTGAGAGCTGCCTGCTCGTGTGCTTTGGTAGTGGAAGGGTCCGGCCCTGCATGTTCTGCCAACAGAGAAACACAAGGAGCAGCAGCAGCAGCTTCAAGGGTATATAAATAATTCAGAGGCTGCAAATTCTGCACATAATGGATAGTGTGGAGGGGATAGACTCCTCCTCATGTTTTCCCATTCTTGCTTTAGTTTCCTTCGACTTCAATACTTGCTGCGTGTAATGCCTCATCTTTATGAGCCACTTTTCCCACGAACTCAAGCGGTCTAGACGTAATTGTATGGTTTTGTAAGTGGACAGAATGTAGATGTTTTTGTTTTGTTCACATTTGGACCCATAGACGCCTAGTGACCAGCAAGAGAGAAAACTGTCTAGATGTAATAGTTGAGAATTGATTGACTTCTTGCATCGTCTGGTCGTCTGAGGTTGGAAAGGCAGATGAGGTCCACAGTGAATTGTGCAAAGAAAGAAGAGGATGCATCTTTCATCCTGCAGTACAAATGAGAGTTGTTGGTTAAGCACATATCACACGTCATAGAGATTGGAGGCAGAATCAAGACACACAGCTGCTGAATGAAACACGCGTAATCGCAGTAGAAGAGAGACGAGGCAACACATTGAGTGGTTTTCGGTCACCAAGTATAGAAACGTCAATCACGTGGACAGCTACAGGCAGATAGCTTGCTGGAGCTCTATCCGACATATGACCGCTGGACTTGCGCGTGACTTAGCAGTGGACGCTGATCTGGCGTGAAAAACAACTCGGCACAGTAAATAAAACCAAGATTTTTTGACAATTCCTTAGCTCGATCAGTGACATGCACTGTTGCATATTGGAGCTATCTGCAGTTCAAATCAACCAGTCTTTTTTCGTATGGCAAGGTGAAATTAGCAACATTAAATCACTCAAGGTCATAAAATTTAAGCAACGATAATTGTTTTCCGAATTTGACATCGAATTCTACACGCATTTCATCACACTTCCATTTGCTCGTCTTCTGAATCAAAATACTAAGTATTGCATTAATTATGTAACTTTGTCTGAATATGGACAGCACTGAAACTGTGCACCGTGTCAGCGTGTGGATAAAGCTTTGACGAGCAGAAGCACATTTCGAAAGTTCTGTTCTAATGAGATAAGTACTCGACTTTACACATGATAGCACGTTTAATCTGCCTTTGCTGCAAGAAATTTAAATATATTTCTAGCACACACGACGAGGTGGGTGGTATAACCTTTACGACAGCTGTTGGATGGACAAATGTAAAATGAGTTGAAGCAAGGGGGGATTCATGAGGATATAACAAGAAAATAAATGGTAAGGGAAATTATATATTAGAATGAAAACATCTACTCATACTAGGACGTGCTTATATAGACAGGCCATACGTTGGATTGCAGTACAGAGGCAATGTGAAATTTTACTACATTACTAGTCATTCTTATCAGTTTATCAGCCAGCATTCCAGCAAGGACATACATATGGCATGAACTTCACTTTATGCATTGCACGAGAGTTAGCCACTGGACAGGTGACCTCAGCTGTATTCAGTCCTCATTCATCATTGCATTGACCCAACTGAAATTCTTCCATGTACTGTTATATTAAGGTGTTTTAATAGCTAAAAAAGTAAAGAAAATATCCATAACTTACATCTTCTTTGTTCATGCACAACTATCGTCTATAAAACATGACGGATTATTTTCCTCTGCATGGGTTTAGCACATTTCCTAGGCGACCTAAGGTTTTAATAAATTCAATACCTTTGTTCATTTAATTGATTGTGAACAGGTGTTCATCTATATAGACATAAATGGGGTTAGCTGTTATTTTATACATGATTGAGATCTCGAAGCAGATGCTTTAAGTTTGTTGATGAATGTGGCATTCCTAAGCTAGTGTCAGTTTAATTCCACGGCTTACTTGAATGGTTTGATGTTGCAAACGGAGTGTGATGATTCTTTGTCATCTCATCTCTCCTTCATGGGTGGCAAAATACTATTTTTAGATAAGAGCATCACATTTGGCGAGAGCCCTTTGGGCTTTCTGGGGGTGACCTGTGTGCTCGCAGTTACTATAAAGTTAATTTAATTGCAGATAAAACTTGGGGTGCATGCTAGAAGCCATTCTCACAAGGGCCTCCTCTTACAGATGATATCACGGGGTCCTTAACCTTCAATACACAACAGGTGACAGGCTTTGTTAAGTTGTAGATATGCCAATGATTAGTCTGTCCATCTAGCTGCCCTTTAAAATAATATTGGAATTTCTGTAAATTGATTTTCATGAGCATGTGATCATTAGGCATGTAAAGTATTAATCGATTAATCATCATACACATGCCAAATCATGGATGTGTGTATCAATTAATTACAATGTATTAAACAATTTATATTACGTTTACATTTAATATTAGTAAAAATTGGATAGAATAAATGGTAACAATACTGATGTGTGCAAACAAGAAAAATTGAAATTATTATTAAGTAAAATCGCAACCCCAAATGATGACAATCAATGGAATCATCAGTGGGGGAGTGAATTGATGTATGGTCAGTTATCAAGCTGAGGCTCTGGTAGATGCTTGACGCAGGTTAAAACCATGTGTGGGCTGCTTCACATTAACCTGCATTCCATTCAGGCCTGGTCCCAATGGATACCAGCCCAGAATGTTTGGTGAAGGTGTCTTTCCACTCTCACCCAATATTTTGCCAGATTGGTGTTTAGGTCGCAAAATATTACATTAGGATTCAAAATTGGTCAAAAAGACTGTGCTAAGACTGCACGGCATTATACAATCATCTCACTGAGTCTATGTAAAAGTGCCTTAAGTCGCCAAAGCATGGGGCAATATTCATTTTGACTTATGGCCTTGAAAAGTGGTGGGAATTCCTTGTACATACTATGATGGGGCCCAGTCTATTAATTACACGACCTATTTTCACATCCTACCAAGTGATGCTTATCTTTTATCAATGAAGCGAGTAGTTAAATGTTGAAGCTGTTCGTTTCTTGAAGCTAGGAATATTAAGCTTCGTCACGACTGATACAACCCCTTCTGAAAATACTGCAGTTGCAGGCATGTCTCGGCCTCAAAATTAGCCTCCGGTGAGTCGCGGCTGCCTCATCCGTGGGCCCATGTTTTCTCACCACTTTATTCGTGGACGTGTTGCACGAGAGCAGTGGCCCAGACGTGGACTCATCTCACGCAGTTTGGAGAGAGAGAGAGCGAGCAGCGCGATTCACAGGAGTGGGCACTCTGCACAGTCGCAGTGTTAGAGGTCACCGTGACGAGGTCCTAATGTCAGGCATAGGCAGACAAGTCACGTTAGCAAACAGCACTTGGCCAATTTACACATACAGGCTGTTTAAGCAGCCAGGCGGCACTGTGGAATGTATTGAATTCAAATCCCATTCAGGGAAGCGAATCGGTCCATCATCCGCAGCAGTTGTAAAACTCAAGGAGAAATTGGTCTCCCTCCACAGGATTGTGGAAATGCCATTAGTGGATCAAGACCAACGGCGCATATGAATACCATCCAACGCTTGTTTGGATTGAGAAAGGCGGCGTAGGGAAAGAAGATTGGGAGTGTATATAGGGATATTTAGTGGCACGGTGAACAAACCATGAGAGGAGTGGGACATGCAGTTGCTGGAAACATGGGGCAGGGTCATTTCGAGCACAGCTGCGGCATGCTTCAATCGAGCAGTGGAGACATCGGCTCAAGGTTCCGATCTTCATGGCCATTGTTCCTCGAGACCACGCATCATCACGCCACTTCTCCATTGTTCTCTGGGGTCACTCACAACCCGTGCCAATGGCACACCTCTACATTTAATTGGCATTATATCCTTGATCAATAAGAGCCCATTAAATAAATGTTGATATAAGACTGCAACGAACACATAATAGAAAGTTAAAGGTATTATACCAGCATGTTGTAAATCGTTGAAGTCAGTTACTGTATATCCCTAATTTTCTTCACAATACAATATTTATTTTTTCAGAAGCTAAGCAGGTTTGAGCCTGAATAGTGCATGAATGGGTGAGCCCCCATGCGTGGGACAGGAACGATCGACTGCCGCGGGGCTGCGTCGTCAACAGGGGGCACTGATGGCATCTATCGTTGTGTGGCACCCATCAGCAAGGCCCATGCGCCGAGCATTCGCCAGTCCAGACTGACCAGCGTGGTGAAGTATGGTCAAGTAACCCCCGCAAGCAGCAAGGTGTGCATGGGGGGGGGGGCGTTATCCAGCAGTGGATTAACGAAAGGGCTATACCATATTTACGTTTGTAATTTATTTTTTAATTGGGTTTCTGTATTGACTTTTCTTTAAGTTAAACGATTGTAGCAAGCTTACATGGTGTATTCATGTTTCAGCGAGTGCATGGTTTAATTAAAATATAAAAACACACCGGTCACATGCATGGTTATTTACAATGCAGTACAGAAGTGTATTGTTATTTTAAATACCTTTATTCATATAGCGTATACCCAGTAGTGCTTACAACTGTTTTTCTCAACACAAAAGATGCAGATACGCAACAATTTCTTTAATCACAAAAACAGCCAAAGTATCCATAAAAAAAACAGCTCAATACCCATGGGTCAGTTTAACGTCGCATGTGGAAAACAAATTCGGTGAACCTGCATTGATAATAAAGAAGTACTTATCATTAAACTGTCAGGCAGCAGCGGTGGCAAGGGGCATTTATAAACACATTTGTTTTGCTGGAAGTTGCACAATTTGGAAGCGTGCTCGTGCGTTCTTGGTGAACCACATTTCCCCTTCCCCGACTACAGCCCACCCGCAACCAAAATACCAAGAAGAAACTCTTCTTCTTTTTATTTACCAATTTGGTGAAGAAACCCACCCCCCACCTCAGTTTTTAAAGAGCCGCGTAACACGTGCGAATGACGTCACGAAGCAGCAGCGCTTCAAAGAGCCGCGGCATGCGGCCCCGCAGCTGCCGATTTGCCAACGCTGCCCTAGTACACGAGGGTAGCACACACACACCACACACACCGCACACACACACCCACCACACACACCACACACACACACACCACACACACCACACACACCCACCACACACACACCCCACACACACCACACCCACACACCACATCCACCACACACCACATCCATCACACACCACACACACCCACTACACACACAGCACACACACACCCAACACACACACATGACGGTATGAGCTTCCCCTGACTCTGCACCGTGGTTGTTTTGCTGGCTAGTAGCGAGTCTTCGCTCACACTGTGCAGTGTTCTTGCCATGCTAAGTGTTTAAACAGGCCACTGAAGAGATGGCAGGGCGTCTGGGGGAACTCGTGCTGTGTCAGAGTCCTGCAGGGAGCTAACAGGCCTCTCTCTATTCTGTGCCTCGGCATCAGGCCTCGCAGCCCACATGACCAGTGCGCTTCAGCTACTGTAACGTTGTTTTATATATGAAAAAGAGAAAATGTATTCCATTGCCACCAGAACTTACCTCTTAATAGACAGTGGCTGCCAAGCTAACACTCTATTGGCATATAAAAAAAAATATTTAGAACAGAATGAAAAAAAAATGTGTCTCCCCATTCTTGACTGAGAGTTGGGCGGTGATGTTTTCCAAAGTTTGTCCATTAGCTATTTGTGGAAACTACTTGTTACTAATTCAGGGATGTGTCTATTAATAGGGGAACGATAGCAACTTACTCTAAAGTAGTATACATTAAGTGCTGCTCATTTTTCTTTACATTAGACAATTGGCCCAGTCAACAAATCTAAGCCAGGAATTGTTTACAGTATTTATGATTTTTCCATCAACTAAAATCTCTCATTCCCTAACATTAAATCACCCTTACATCTAAATAGTTATATCCTATCATTTAAAAACCAGGGGATAATTGTCATGAGAATTGGTTAACGATGGTGAGACTCTTTAACAATGTATATAATAGTCAAAGTGTCTTCCTTCTCAACATGAGGAATGGGACAGCAGTCACAATATGTTGATGGCGCTGGTGAAATGTGCACGGCAAGAAACCAAGTGTCCACATCTCTGCACAGGACATAGCCCTTTCTTACCACAAAGACACGACTGCAGTTCTCCAGCTATACAGATGAATCGTTCGATTTGTGTCTAACTCTAAACTGCACATTACCACTTTGCGGGTGAAGGTGCAGTGCAATGAATGGCATTGTGGAACTAAGAAATATTTGCTGAGGATTTGATAATCCATATATAATAGTGGTGGGTTCCCTGGGCATTACAGTGGTATATCTGCACTCCACAATACTATACTGGATCACTGCTTGGCCATGGGTCTCAGCCTCTAAAACCATCCAGCCTTCTCACCCATGTGCAACTTTAATACCTCATCTTTGTGTGCACACATTTTAAGTCTTAACTGTTGCCAATATTTAGGACAGAAATAACTGGAATACAAAGGTCTCTCGTCTGGCAAGAGCACACATCTGTAAAAGAAAAATAATCTCGTGGAGCCAACTCTGACTTGGCTCAGCATCCACACCACATATCTGTGGCTCCGCTGTCATGGCACGTCATTGACAACTCGTGACTCCCAGGCACCTCTGTGTGTATTTTATATTCACCATGGTAGATTAAATTAATCTAAACCCTTTCATTTTTCTTCATGAGTTTGTTTTCTTTACTATGTACTGGTTAAATCATGGACCGTCATGCATGAGTACCGGTCTTCCGAGCGTCTCTGGAACTTGGAGCATTATTCGGCATTTGCAATGCACGGTCCAAAAATATACATGTGCCAGTTTCTAAAGCCACATTCTGCTGGTTATATTTATAATTTATCCTTCATTCGTGCATAATGTATCGAGTATATCTTTACAACGAAAATCCAGTGATGCGGAAGTTATGTGGTCAAACCACCTACGCCATCATTCTGGATTAAAACTTTAGCTGAAATACTGGAGTAGAAATGTCCCCAAGTACTGTGAGGGTTATGCATATATAGACAACTTAGCCCGGTTGTGCTATGCTGGTGCCACAATATGATGTGAAAAACATTCTTTCTGGAACTCCTAACAGACAATATATTGAGAAACAATCTAGGAGATCTTGATTTTAATCTTGATGTGAAGCTTTCGTGACTACAGGAATCAATACTCTTTAATTCTAGGAGATATACCACGACATAATTTCTAGCGTCTCCTCAAGACCTCTCTCACTACGGCCACAAAGATGGTGCTCCTTTATGTTGATTGGCCAGTGAGTTTACTTTGAATTTGTCATGTTTGTACAATCACAATATATTCTTAGGCCTTAGATTTGGGCTTACCATAATGATACATATATGAAATAAAATTACCGTTATATAATAGTTGTTTTGAGACATTGGTAATAAGATTGAGACCATCAAACTTGGTTTTAGTCTGGTTACTGCAGATAAAAACCCAGAATATCCAAAAAAAACTATTACCCACAACTTCAATTACGAGAGCTCTAGGGTCCACAAAAACTCCTATTATCTGCGGCCCAATTCTTCCAATAATCTGCCGTCATCCGTCCGTGATTTTTTCCACAGGTCATCACTGACCTCGTGAGACATGCAGATCTGGCTTGGGGCCCAGCAGGGCCAGGGAAGCTAAATCAGTGTGTGTGTGTGTGTGTGCGAACGGGTATATTAGATTCTATGCGTGTGTATGTCAGTGTGTATATCCATTGTTTCTGTGGGTGTGTGCTTGTGTGTATTTAATATTTTAAAATCCCTTGGATAAGTGGAGTAAATTCACGGATAATATCATAGAGAATAGGGTCCATAGTATTGCTGCTGACAACAACAGGAGTTCTTCTCTATGGACTTGGGATTCTAGTCGTGCGGGTTCGTTGCGGTATGGTGGACACGGCAATACTCGTACGATCCACTCAGCTCGAGTTCCTTATGCAGTGACTGATGTCTTTACATTTTATTTGACAACACAGAACGTAGTGGGAAAAACACTTCAGCGGCTTAAGAGAGATCTATAAAGGTGGCGAATGTTGATCAATTGTCATTTGTCTCCATGCTATGAATCTTCCTGGGCACAAGGTGGTTGATGAAAAAAATGGGAAATGAGCTTGCCTCCACAACTGGCACTGATAAACAAATGGCAAAAAATATATTTCATGAAAGAGCACGGAGAAAAATGTACACAATCAAACAGACGTGTCAAAACTTGATCTATGATTACAGTTCAAGGGTGACCAATATTCTTGCCCTGTGGCCAAAGCTTGACGCACAAGCAGAATATTGAAGAGCTCCGTCTCACCTGAGCACCTCCATGTTTATCATTTGAGCAACAAAACACGTCAACTTGCATTGGTCAGGCCTGTTGCACGAGGCATGTGTTTTATCCATTACCTCCGGTTTTGTCCCACGTGTAAAACACTGTAATTCATACAGTTTATAAACATCCTAATGCAGGAACCGCTTTAACAGGCGTTACT
The DNA here is from genome assembly GCF_965212315.1 of Lampetra planeri. NCBI lineage: Eukaryota > Metazoa > Chordata > Hyperoartia > Petromyzontiformes > Petromyzontidae > Lampetra > Lampetra planeri. The sequence goes on along the minus strand of NC_136118.1, from coordinate 14,064,050 downwards.
GAGACCGATTGAGGCTCTTTCTGGATAAATTACCGTTATCACGAAATGTCATTAAGTTTGCTTGGTCAGTCCCGCGCCACAAAGTATTCGTTTAGGAAGCACGGGAATCGAGCCAGAGAGGTTTCTTCATGAAGGCGCCACAAAGCCTCGCATGTCTGCACCGCATGTAAGAATATGCTTACTGCAGCAATATTACGGGATGCCCCACATATGACCTTCATAACGTGAATGTTCCATCGCATGCAATCCCTACTGCTTCTAAATGAGTGGCGTGAGCAAGCATTGCTTGGGGGCTACCACTGCAAAGCTAGGATCAGAGCCGAGATCGCACATAAATCACCAAGACAAGGGGTGTTTTCCTAAGGACCTGAAACACATTTGGGAAATGTCTTCAAAAGGAAAACAGCAAGGGTTGGTGATTGGCGGTAAATTGATGCAGTCTTGTCTGGTTGAGCAGCAGTCGTTCCGTTTGAGATATACACTTGTACAATTAACGATAGGTCAGAGGGCCTTGCCAGAATGCTGATGTAGCCTGCATTGAAGGTCACTCACAAATGCACATGCCCTGAGAGTCGCTTCAGTGCATCATTGTTTTTAACATATTCTTGGTTCTTTCGGTAAAGTCACGTAGAAGGGAAATAATAAAATAATAAAATTAAAACAACAAAATTCTCACGGATTATTAATTTCCACGTGATAATAAGCCACTTCGTTGAGCTATCACTTGTGGCCAGGTCGCTCCTGGAAAAGAGCCGTCTAGCTCAGTGTGCCTTGCCTGCTAAAAGAACAAAATCGTTGTGTAGTTTTAGTTGTACCGTATAAAGCTCCCTCCCCTTTGGCGTCGAGGTGCCCAGTGGCTTCCTTGCCGCTTGTCGGTGGTTCCTCATCGCACCTCTGAGCCGTTTTCTTACTTTGAGAGCAAACGAAAGCCGTGCGCGTTTACAAGTTGAAAGTATTATTGTTGTTGTTGTTGTTGTTGTCCAAGTGTGGCTCCTCCCGCCTCTTGCAGGAGATGTGGTCAGCATGTAAGAGTTGGTGGAACACCCTACAGAGGGGCACTCTCGTTGTCCCTGCGGTGTAGGGCCTTCCACCAGCAGCAGCGGTGTGTGCAGGCAACTCATTGTAATAGTACAACTTTAACCTGAATTAGAATAGTCAAGAACATTTTTTATTTATACATATCTGATCAAGGTGAAGCATATGTGGGAAGCATGTTCAAATTGGGTGGGGGGGGGGATGCTGGTTGGCACTTATTAGAGATCATGAATAAAATAACTTAACTCGCGTTTGGAAAGTTGTGAGTTTAACTCCTGGACCGGGTCCACTGCTCATCTTCCCTTTATGGTCAATATATGGAGCTGTGTACTGACCCCACAATGGGAATGTGGAACGTGGCCCAGTGGAGATGAGTGTGGCCCCACTGGATGCCATGGAGACTCTTTGTGGGTCGAGTTTAGGACCCCGCACCTGTGCGTATGCTTTATATAAAACAGCCCTCCCTCCCGACATTTCGTTGGAGCCTCCATAAAGAAGGGGAGTTGGCACAGCCGAAGGGGCTTGTAACACGAGGCAACACCTTTTCCCAGCCGATGAAAACCCCATCGGCAGGAAGTAACAGCTAAAGTTATCACCCTGTGATTTACATATGAAACCTCTCGTAATGTCTCGACAGTGCTCTCACACGTGTGGAATTTTATTTTTCACGACACTTAACGCATCATTATTCACACGTTAAGCAGCAAAGCTTTGTTTGCTGCAAAAAAACCCAATTACTCACGATGATTTCCCCATTTCGGAAGCTTAATGAAGCATGTATAATTCGCTTGCTAATGATTACATTTATGCCATTTAATTTCAAAGAAAATAACCATTTAAGCATTACAGGGCACTAAGTGTATTGCGGAATTGTATTTTGAACAAATTGGTGACGCTGCTGCGTTGGCCGTGGTGAACAAAGCCCAATTAACAACAACTTAGCACATTTGTCAACACGAGAACAATACCTGAAAATAGAAATATATAATAGGTGAAGTTTTTGGGCAATGTCCTTTCTTCATAGCACAAGAATAGAGAGGTAAGAGAGATAGAGTGGATGATAATACGAGTTGGAGAGTGTGAACTTCGCAGTATGAGGCCTGATGAGCTACAACACACTCTGTTATTGTTTGCTAATGTCCAGTTATTAAATTAGCATATTAATACTGTAGTTACCTAATATGAGCTATTGGGTAACAGACAAGAGGGTAAGATTTCGATTTAAAGCTTTCGTGACTGCAGGGATTCATCTTCTTTGTTCTTTTGGTAAAGTCACGTAGAAGGGACGTAATAAAATAATAAAAATAAAACATTATTAAATAAAAAATTATCACGAAGTTTCGGCCACAACACAAGCAGCCGTCCTCAGGTGAAGAAACAGAGCTGTCGGAAAGACAGCGTCCCACCCCTAGTTAGACTAAAACTTAGATTGGCAGCGGCGTATCAGGCACATTATTGACTGCTGGTGAACACATGATCAGTTACTAATATTCCTGAAACTACTTCACAGCATAAGAACTTTGTTAATAACATGTGAATATCGACCGTCCTATTCCAATGTGCTCTTCTTTCTTTTATCATCATCATCATTATTATTTTTCCACTTGTTTACCCAGGAAAGCATCTCTGCGTCTCATGGATCGTTTTCAGGAGGGTCTTGCTAAGTTTGTTTCACAGTGCGGGGCGATGCTGTCGATGTATGATCTCATTTGAGGAATTTTGCGGGTAATTCAAATATGGCAAATTTGCACCGTGATGTCGGCACACAGTGACCTCCTCTTGGGAATGGCGTCACTGGATCTTTAACGTCTACTCTGAAGCGGACGGCGCGTATTTATACTGTTGACACATCTGCAGTAATAACCAGGGGGAGGGGTCGCTGGGCGGTTGAGCCATGAGCCTCTGCAACGAGCGGCGAATGTGGTATCACTGGGCCACGTCGCCACTCTTTAGAGTCTCATTGTCGTGTAACGGGATCCCGCGTTGAATGTTAAAGTAGCCAGCCACCGTCGTGCATCCCAAGTGTTGCTGTTTGGTGTTTACAGCTGCGCGTCTGTCTTGTTTGCTTTCAGCCCGATCCCCACACGTGCCAAGGGGAGCAGGAGGAACCAGCAACCCCGCCAACCACCAGTGAGAGTCCATCATCATCGTCGTCATCTAATTAATATTTATATATTAGAAATGTTAATGCTCACGGTTTCCGTTCACTCTCAGGGAGCGGGATTGATTCTGAGACACGGGAAACCAGACAAGTGGGAGAGCAGCCGGCATCAGCACCATGATCGTGTGGATTTTTCTCCGAGTTCTCCGGGTTTCCCTCCACAGAACTAACAAGCGTGTAGAGTATGATTTGGCTGCGATACATTTCCACGTGAAAAGCCACTTCGTTGAGCTATCATTCGTGGCCAGGTTTCTTCTGAAAAAGCTCTATAGCTCAGTGGGCCTTACCTGGTAAAATGCAAATAGCTTAGTGTATCTTAATTTTGGAGCTTTCGTGACTGCAGGAATTACTCTTTGGTTCTTTCGGTTAAGTCACGTCTAAAGATAAAATAATAAATTAAATAATAGCTTAGTATATCTTCTTGGTTCTTTCGGTAAAGTCACGTAGAAGGGAAGTAATAAAATAAAATAAAACATAATAAAATAATTCTCACGACGTTTTATTATGTTTTATTTTTATTATTTTATTACTTCCCTTCTACGTGACTTTACCGAAAGAACCAAGAAGATGAATCCCTGCAGTCACGAAAGCTTTAAATCGAAATTTAGCTTAGTATAGTTTAGAATAGAGATGGAAATCTATCCACTTGCTGTACTGCTGTCATACACTGCCAAGCCAGGGTATGCCGACCACGGCGCTCACGGCTATGGAGGAATGTGTGTGATCCACCAGCCCTCTCCTCCACAGTGCTGATTGCGGGCTTGGCTAGCCACCAGAATCAATGAGTGCTGTGTCCCTGTTGTCAGCCTACGGGTCAACATGCTTTGTAGCTCGCTCAGGTGGACAAGTGAATGATGAAGAGTGAATGTTAAAGAACCCGTAATATGAATTGCAAGACAAGAACTTTGTGATGCTATGGGAGTTCAAATCTTGAATAAAAATATTAGCCAAAAATGCAGTAGTACAATATCTGCAAACATGTTGCTAGAGTTTGATAGGGCTGCCTTAAAAAATATATCATAATGGACACTCCATTTTAATCGACAAATGACATTATTGTTATTATATTTTGTCAAAGCATTACTGCCAGTGGTAGCGCAGTTGACTGACCCACTTTACCCACTACCGCTGAGCCAGCTGCAGACCGCATTCCGTTCACGAGGCGTCACAGCATCGCCTGCTTCCATCTGCACCGCACGTCGGCACCTGCCTATTGGTCCTCCCTTCTGCACGTGTCACTAATAACCGGGACGGCCCGGTAAAAACGCACACGTCCCGCGCCGCCTTCATGCCGTGCCATGGATTGTGCACATCAACACATCACGACTACGAGACAGTCGTTCGGTCACTTTGAAAAACAACTGTACTCCTCTGCACGTGTTCGCCAGCGTGTAATGTGTGTGCTAACCACGGGGTTCATGCCAGATCTTGTTTTTTATTCCAGGTGTTTTTCACTTTGGGGTCCTTGTGTTTTCGTTTACATTTTTCCCCTTAACGTATTGAAAAAAAAAATCTAAATTTTGCCATTGGAATCTAAGCTCAGAACAAAGTCTGTTTGCATTCCGGAAACTCCTAGTACAACAGAGTCAAGCACTTAAAAGTAAAGCCTCAATGCCACGTTCCCATGACCGCAGAGGAACGAGAGCGGCCCTCCAGTTCACGAACCGGGCAAGTGGACTCGGCCCACGTTTCCCCAGTCGCGCTGCCATGCCAAACCAACAGCAACCCTTCAAAGTGGGCCACGTGGCTCGGCTTTCCTGAGGCGGCTTTACACGTTCGCACCAGGCGGCGGTCCTGGTGCACGCCGGCGATGTCACGGGGTCAACGCGCCAGAGAGACACCCGCCGTCAGTGGCATGCGTCGCATCGGGCAACCTTAGGGGCATGGTTTTGTTTAAAAAAAATAAACGGATGGAAAATTACAAAAGTAGTATAACGTTACTAATAATAGCTTGGCCTTTCCCAAGCATATGAGAACCGTTATTTAAATGAGGGTTTTTTTCCTTCAATTGCTACTACCCTCCAGCCATGAAGGGTAGAGAGGAGGATGGGGTTGGAGGGACCCCGAGGGAGGGGCCGTGCCCACGGAGCGGTGCGGCTCGTAAACTGTGCGGGTGGACGACCTGAGCCGCCGTGCAGACCCTGCATCACGCGCGGGAGCCGTAGCTGCGCTGCGCAACCTGCTTCACAGTGGTCGTCACAACCAAACGCGCTCAAATGAACACGGGGCAATGGACTGGTGGTCACACTACATTGTGTGAATACATTATCTGGATATGCATCGCAGGCTGTTATTCAACAGCCTTCAAAAGGTCTGTTTTATGGAGCAGATAAATTGCAAGGTTTTTTTTAAAGCTGCACGCATGATTAAGTGGCTGGCTGTGTGTGTCGAGCTACAGAATAACCTCCCAGAGCTATGTTTAACCAAAGTTAGTGCAAAGTCACACGGAACTTTGTGCAGTCATATGTGACTGGCTTTATGCCGTCGAAAATTGCGTGACTTTGAGTGGTTATACAGTGTGCTATAAACCCGGCTACCTGCGTTTGATTCCTGGGGACACCAGGGGCAAGTGATACCAGAACCGGTCCTGCACCCCCCCCCCCCCCACCTTCTTCTGTTCTGTAATCTCTACGAACTATCACGGTGAAATATGGTGAACAAAATAACCATGATCAATGTGACGTGGGGAGGTCTTCATCCGCTGGTGAATTAAGAGTAGCTGGATTAATTTTTTGTGACATAGCTTAGCATTGAGTGGCTTATTAGGACAAAAATGTAAGATCTCAGGTCAGCTCACAGGTATCGCCCTAAAACGCTGCTGAGTGTGGTGGCGTACATCTGCAATCTTGTTCTCTTGTGGCGCGAGTGTGGCAGCCTAAGGGCCCTGGATGCCTGAGAGCATGACCACCGCGGAGATGGAGCGAGATAAAGTATTCCCTCTCGAGACCATGAGGGATGGCAACAGCTTGTGAAAGTTCTCATCCAACTGTGGATAGATCAAGGCAGATGATGATGATACGAAATATAACAAGCCTGCGAATGAATCATGAAACTCCAATATGCGTATTATTATTTACGGTGATAACATGCACTCCCTGCCATGATGTCTGTCCCTCACCGTCCCCGGTAAAGGTCACCTGGGACAGGGCCTGACACCTCTCAAGCACGGCTCGACCCCGAAGCGAGACTTCTGCTACAAGAACGAGACCAGGCACTGAGGGCAGCCCAGGAGACCGTGCTGGTACCGCCCAGTGCACACACACACACACACCTGTGCAAAGACAAAGATCCGCACAATAGCCTTTAACAGCCTGCTGGAGGCTAATGCTAGTAGCGAGCACCTATGGAGGCCAACACTGCACACGAGGGGGTGGTGTGGCCAGCACCACGCCCAGCTGCCTTGGTCTTCCAAGTGCTGATGTTTACATAGTGCACCAGGTACTCATTTAAGGCTGCGTTGACTTCATGGGAAGCCCGGGACAAGTTCAGATGTTCACCACTAAAGTTGGCGAATATCTGAGCAGGAATTGAATTCACGTCGATGTGTTTGTAGTGCAGCATGCCAACCACTGCACTACCACTCTCGATGAGACTGTCCCCAACAGATTGAAGAGGCTATATGGGGCATATTTGTCTTTGTCTACACACCTGTGCTCACACTGACACAGACACGCACTGACCCCCATACATGCACATACACAGCCAAAGCAACTACCGTTATCATTCCCCATTAGATGGCGGTGACATAACTACAGTAGTTTGGCTACACTCCCTGGCAGGAGGTCAAGGGATTGGTCCAAGTTCTTTTTGGGGTTAATAAAACGTGGGTTGCTGGCAGGCGCACCACCCCCACCTGTACCCCCCCCCCCCACTGTGCCAACCTGTCAAACACAGACAAATACAGACACATGGACACCCAGACGCTCCATCACCACCAATCCACTTTCTTTCCATTAACCATCCCGGGCCGATCTTATATCCTGTTTAATTAGGAAACTTTTCCTGACTTTAATTGTATGTGCTGTTCGTCAGGCCAGCCAGTTTAAATGTGGATTTTTTATTTTCCCTCTTAATCTATGGACATTATTCCTTATATATAAACATTTGTTAATTTATTTCTAGCCTTCCGGGATGGCCACGATATGGACTACCCTATGCCACAGTGCTCTCTGTCTTTGGCAGTTCTTGTGAGTTTTCCCACACTGAGCCCCGAAAAAGTGATGCTGAAAATACTTTATTGTGCGGAATGAGGAGCTGAGTTGATCTCGACTGAAATTTTAACTCTTCGAGTTGCTATTACAAGCAAATTATTCAAGCAGCGCAGCCAACTCTCACAGCAATAAACGTAGAGTATTTACAACACACACAGCCTTTATTTATTGTTCAGATAGATATTTGACCTCTCTTTTATCTGAAGAAAATCTTAAAGCAGGGATTAACTTTGGGAACATTAATGATTTCCTGCTGAGAAAATTAGATTATTTTTTTCCCCAAAGTTATAATTCCCTCCAGGGCTTCATCCTTGTTATACAAGCCTCATTTTCCCCAAGTTAAAAGCCCTGCCTGCTGGGAAACAGAGACAGACTCCAAAAAAAACCATCGTCATGATTGATCAATGGATGTAAAACCATTAATGAAAACACGTCTTCTTAACGGTGATTACATGCTGCTAATATATATATTAAAATGTTTTATATTTATTGAAAGAATTTCCCAATAGGGGTAGCGAGGTGCCCTGGGGGCTAATCCCTGTGTCAGCACTCTCGTGAGGCACAACTTAAGCTCAAATTCCTGGTGCAATTAAACCCTATATTAAAATTTATATTCCAAAAAATACGAATGTATTTTATGTGGAGGGGGAGATACGGCAAGGAGGCATTATACTATCTGCTTCTTATTTTGTTACTTATATTTTCCACGACGAGGCTAATGATTATATTGTCGCATATTTTATAGTTTTGCGTCAAACTAGGACCCACATCTAATACAGAGGATCCTTACCTCGAAACATCTGGCAGTTCACCAACGTCGGTTGAAGCAAAGCTGACTGTGCTGATGAAACACTTGAAGGTCAAAACTGGGCCAGAGGTTGCTAGTTTCAAACCAATGCTGCTGGAAATTCACTCCCTGAAGGCCGCGTGGCCAATGGAATGTGTACTCTAATAATTGTATTCCTCATCTGCAGAGACAAAGGAAATGGGAAGGAAGTGTACTGTCTGCTTATTCATTGTGTTACTTATATTCTCCACAATGACACAAATTATTATTTCGTGCTGCGTATCATATTTGACGACATCAGCGGTCTCAGACCGGCCAGCAACAATGAACAAAAACAAAGCAAGAGTTACATTTTTACGTGACAAACAAAAAAACAGCGTCGAGATAAAGGAATAAATCTCTCAGCAGAGCAATTTAGATGTGCAGATAAACAGTTGAAGAGATAACAGACACAACTCTGCAATGTCTCTTCCACGGTCATTGCTCATGACGTGACAAGATTGCTGTCTGTGAGGGCACCTTGATGGGCATGTACTTTGTGCTGTAAATACAACAGTATGAATAAACCCAACTTTCCTGTACATTTAATCAAATCATTATCAGTGGTTTCCCTCTGCAGAGGCCGGCGACTGCCGTAGAAATGTGGAACCAGAAAAAACAGCCGGGTTAGTGTCTCCAACTAAAGTGCAAGATGCATTGGTAATTAAACCTGAAAACACATTTCATATTCCTGAGGGATGGGATCGACGGAGGAACCCTCGGGTGAGAAGGTTACAGCTACACCACAGCACCTGCATTTGCCCTTCACCCCACCGTGTGCTCACCCCTGCGCCCTGCATGCCAACGTAAAAGCCTCTTTGACGTGCCACAAGCGATGGCGCATCTAGACGTGCCTGCCGCACGCTGTTTTCCGGAGGACTTTTGAGCGATTTTTGTTCACAAAGCCTTCGGCGTTCCCGCTGAATCCCAGTAATCCTAAATCCCCGGGAATTTACGGCCAATGTTATAATAATACAAGAGTCGTTCTTTATGTACCCAGAGAAGCCGCGACGATTTTCAGGCAGGGTCTTGCTTGAAATGTTTGGCCGATTGATTAGAGGTGTCTTTGCTTGCAGGAGACGTGTAAATGCCCAGAGAAAAGCTGCACGTATGAGGAGATAACACAAAATCTGGAACAGGTTTCCTACCTACTTGGGGTACTGCTTCCTACAGGTTTTTCTTTGCCCTGTAGATATGTGCCTCACACACAATGACGTCACCAACCCTGCACTCAGATTGCTGGATGACGGACACGTGCCGCCAACACACGGCTCAGGATCTGACTTTGCCACTTTGCGCCAGGCCTCCATTACACTTTAGAATTATCTTGACATTAGATGATTATGGCAGTCTGGTGATGACAAACGATGTCCTTACGTGTGTACTCTGGCGAACTCAAAGGGTCTTCCTGCTCGAATCAGTGGGGCAGCACTCATCTCCATCGGCAACCCCAGCCGATGGAGATGGCAGGGACCAGTCTTTCCACAAGATGAACACCGTTCAGTTCCAACAAATTGGACCCCCGAAAAAGATCGGAACTTTCAGCCTTAAGAATTGCGGGTCAATTGCTTTAACCACAATGCCACGCTGATTGGAAACAATCAAATTAATTTGAAGAATGCTGTCCTTTGAATTGCCGCATAAAAAAAATGTTTCACTGAAGGAATTCATTCTAGCAGGGCGTTGCAGCACAGCATGCTTTAGTCAGGCCCGTAGTATTGGGTGATTGATTAACACTGTTGTGTGTGACCTGCGCTAATTGTATCAACTGCACCTGACCTTGTACACTTCAGCTGGATGTCGGGGAGACAGAGAGCAGGTTATTAAAGCTCTGGGCTCCGTTATCGTTTCATGTTTCACCGACAACCTCATAGAGCCTTTAAGGCAAAGCCAAACAGTATCATCATGGCCCGCCAACCTGATTAATGTTTAAATGGTTGGTTACTTTAGGTAGGTGACCAACATCTACATTGTGATTGATTTAGAGCATACTTTGGCTTTCCCTCCAGTACACAGTTAAGACCACTAGCCAACCTTGTAATCCGATGTGTTGCTGACACACAGTTACACGTTTCCATACGGTGCCTGGATAGCCCAACATCACGCTCGCCTCTCACCCCGGCTGTGACAGGGTTAGGATTCACAAAAGCAACTTGCTTCACCGCCTTTCAAACTTTTTTTTTTAATCAAATAAAAAATGCACGAGTGAAGGGCAAAAAATATTAATCACGGTTAGATGATGTATGTTTCAATTCTGGTAACTAAAAGTGGTACAGTGATTTAATTAACTTATTTTCAGTGGCCATACTTAAGTGATTTGTCCCCTTGACAAATGGATTTGTCAAGCACAGAGTAAAACTGCTTGCCAGGCCTGATTCATGGCTTCCCAAAGTACAGAGCCATGCTAATTCGGTAATTATTCTCATAGTTATTATTTTTATTGCCTTGTTTATTTCCTGATTTAAACACTGGCCGAACATGTTTTTTAGGTTATCATGTTCTGGAAATGCTTTTTCTTCAAGTACAAACTGTGTCATGGTATTAACATAGCCCTTAAGTCTTAATAATGCATAATTAAGTATGCCTCATTCTATTTAGCCGGTGATTCCATTCAAACGAACGAGACGCATGTGCCCGAGTACATGCTTCAATCCAAGCATTTAAATAAGACCCACTCATTATCTTGTAAACGCACCACAAGACTCGCTCATAAATGTACCATAAATATTATACGAGCCAAATGCAAATAAATGATCGCACGTTTTCAAGGGCAGGATGCAAGCGTGCGAGGGGGCAGGAGATGGTTTCGTTTTCAATGTCGTAATGTACATCGTGGAAGATGTTGTGAGACGGGTCAGAATCATCATGTTCGAAAAAACAAGCAAATTTTTGAAGACAATGCAAGTTCAAATTCCTGTCGAGGGTTACCACAGCTTATCATCCCGGCAGGGTCGATAATACGAAGGCGTTGATCGTTTGAGGCCAGCAGTGATTGACCTCGATGGGAGAGTATCCCCCTACGACGGAATTGTAGAATTCCCTCGACGGGTCGAGGCTGGCAACTGCGATGAAAGTCTCGCGAGGACTTTGTTCTGAGAGGAGCGGGGATGTATGCGGACTCTTCTGACTGGGCCATTCACTCTGTTTGGGCATGGGGAATGCTTGGGAAGATCCTTCATCCAGCAGTGGATATATCGTGGCTGACAATGATGATGACTTTTTACGAGTTTGCTTTCGTGCTTTCATATTTGTCTACGTTAACGTAAAGCGCATTGCTCGTTCAATGATCGTGAGTAAAATAACTTTCGCCAACGCTTTAGGCCTTCGGCGTGAATGAATGGGAGAGGATTCTCGTTGTGTCCATCGGCACACCGTCCCGTGGGTGTGCACGCTCACGCACGACCTTTCGGCCTTCTGCCACAAACTCACCGTAAACATTCGTGGCAGTTCATTGAAACTATGTTTTGTCAGGAGTCGAAAGTATTGAACCATCTAGCCCATAGAGATCAAAACCTGCCCGCCTTTGTCGAGGGCTTATCTACTTATCTTTTTATCACTGTCTGTTATCGCACTTAATCCAGCCCCAACGTATTTCCTGCTGTCAGAACCGCTTGGCCACTGAGCCCTATGAGGAGGCAGCGGCAGCGGCAGCTTCGAGCGGCGAGAATTATAACGGGAATCGGCGTGAGGAGGCACGCGGGGTTGGCTGGGGCAGTGACCGGATGACTTTAATCTAAATTGTCTTAGGGTTGTTATTGTTTGACTTACATCACACTGGGATTTTTGCACACAGCGTTGTAATACGGTGGGAATTTCTTCTGGTTTATCCAGGATGTTTCTGTTGCGCGTCGTCGCTTTAAGATGTTCTCCGTTCATATTTAGTTTGTTGCGATTGCACCCGACTCAAGAGCCGCATGGCTCACAGGGCTACACCTGATACATGGAACTTGAAACTTCAAACCTACGGCAGTAGCCGCCTGCAGAGGGAGGAGTGGCGAGCAGTGTGAAGATGGACAGCGAGAGAGCAGGAGAGAGCGGGAGAGAACGGGAGAGAGAGCGAGACGGCGGGGAGAGAGTGAGACGGCGGGGGCGCAGTGAGAAGAACAACACGAGGATGAGAGGGGGAGAAATATAAATAGACGCCGAGGTAGTCAGCGAGGGGAAATGACGAGTTGGAGTGTGGGAGGCAGGGAGATTGAGAGCGTGGAAGAAAAGGTCTCGATATGTGGGAGAGATAAGAGGGGTGTGAGTGTGTATGTGTGCTGAACTTTGTTCGCACCGCACGTAGCCAAACGTGCTAATCGGAGGTGTCGTGGTATGAGGTGGTATTTTCGATTTGCGAGAAGCATCCAAGAGAGAATGAGTACAAGGGAACATTGTTAAAGGGAGGGAAACGGCTGGGTGAAGCAGCTGGATGAGGAAATGAGCAATTTCAGGGATTTACCTCGACTTACGTTCAAGATGAAACACATTATTAGTATTTTCTGCTGCTGCAGTGGTGCACAAGCGTCAATAACTAAACTACTCAACACGTCTTTGTCAATGACACCCTGGGCCGCAAAAAGTAACGAGTGTTTCAAAATCAACAGAATTGTTTTACCGATCTTCCCTGTTTTATGTTTTACTGCATTTGGACTAGTTTTGCAGCAATTAATATTACACGGTTTACTTTCTGTGGTGTTATATTTCACGCATTTTGTAAATTGCAAGACTGGCTTATAGCATATGCAACTTTCAGCTGTGTTTGCGGAGGTTGTTCAGAGGGACCTGCATTGTACATCAATAATAACGATAACATCTATAATATTAACTGTGCCCTTTCAATACTATCTGGGACAATGTGACATCACAGACTGTGTGACACCACACAACATCTGGCAGATATCACAATCTCATTTGTATTGTTTCACTTGTATATTCTCTGCATAAACAGTTATGGAGAAATTATGAATCTCTTCGCTTACACACACACAGACACGTTCACACCAAATGAGGCAAATAATCCAGAGGCAACTTTAAGATTCCCAGGGTTCAATGATAGTCTCTGAGGCTCACAGAGTCAGACTAAGGCAACTTTTGAGTTCCTAGGGTTCAGTGTGAATTCAGAGTTGAATGCTCAACTCCATGAATAATACTAAGGCTCCTTTAAACTTCTTATGGTAAAATAAATGATGGATGTAGGATGATGATTAATTCTGCCGATTAACGAAAGGAGTCCAGTTACTTCTCTCCCGTGTTGCTGCTCCTATCAATGCCTTTGGCCCGTGCTCACCTGGTTGTGCGCGCGCGTGCAGCTGCTGCAGGCGAAGGTGCAGCGGCTGGAGCAGCTGGTGCAGATAAAGGACGCACGCATCGCCGAGCTGACGAAGACACATCCTCCGGCACCAGATCGTCGCCTTGCCAAGAGATGATGACATCGATGATTCTTCCAACTCCCCTGCCGCTGGGTAGCAGCTCTGCAGTCAATGCCCTCGCCACTCAGCCAGTTTGCACAGCATTGACAGTTCATTTACCACAGTGGGCCTGTAATTTATACAAGTAATTACCAAAGCGTCAAACACTACACGCTCAGCTGATTGACACGTCGGGCAAGGTGACATCGTGGGAATATTGAGATGCCATGAGGTCTAAATGTGTTTAATCGGAGCATGTATTCGTGTTTGCCTTGCTCTTTTCTCAGCTGATAGAGATTTATATTGGCTAAAAATGATGAAAACGTGAATTACTCAAGTGTCTCTTGTGATGTAATGTGGATACGAAACACTTGATATATTCTGTAAACAAAGGTATACAATGCGTAATTTAAAATGTTGTCACGTGTAATGAATAATAAAATAATTTCCCACAATGAGAGTGCTCGAGCCTTATCCTTGGAAGAGTTAAGAGTGAATCAGCAAGCACGCGCTTGGTGAGAGGCGGGCGTCGTGGCACAAGCTTGTAATGTCTGTTGAACTTCTTTCGCACTGCACGTAGCCAACCGCGCTAATCGGAGGTGGTAATCCAGCACAAGGAGGTAATTGACCACTTTGGAGTCAAAAGACTGGAGGTTTGTCTCGATTTATAAGACACCTGGATGGCCTCCGTGGAGATAGAGCGATGAGACACGTTCATTCGCAGATCCCAGATGGATTGTTGATGCAACAATTTATCCATGATTATGAGAGGTGGTGGATTGATCATGGCTAATGATGATGCAGAAACACGCTTGGCTGTGAGGTGGGCCGTGAGATGGAACATTATCGAATCTGTCTTTATTGACCTTTGGGCAACGTCTTCCCTGAGTGCGTGAGCTTTCTCCAGGTACTTTCCTTTCCTTCCAGGTGCAAAACACTTTTTGGAAAAAATTACTGACCAAACAATTCCAAATGAAGGATCCTCCTGAAAAAGAGTTGCGATTAAATGAGGCTATTGTGGTTGAACAAATACAATTAATTAGGTGACTATATTTGGTTTTATTAAAGCTGAAGCACAGGTATTATGTTGACGGACACTAAGCCTGCCTCACACGTAACCTTGGGGCCAAGTGACAATGTTTTTCAAGCAATTCAGCCGATACTAATTTTTGTGTGCGCATGATTTCTACTTATCTTTCGTAGAATTACATAGCGCCTTATTTCAAGGCGATTTGCTAACAATATATATATAATTGTATATACGGTGATAGTGGTTAAAATAAAGGGTGGGGTTATAGCAAGTTGTGGTGTCGTGATGGTGACAGTAGAGCAGGCGAGAGTGGCTAAGGAGGGAAAGTGATCGGGTGAGTGATAGGGGTTGGGGTAGTGATCGGGTGAGTGATAGGGGTTGGGGTAGTGATCGGGGTGAGCGATGGGGGTTGGGGTAGTGATCGGGGTGAGTGATGGGGGTTAGGGTAGTGATCGGGGTGAGTGATGGGGGTTGGGGTAGTGATCGGGGTGAGTGATGGTAGTTGGGGTAGTGATCGGGGTGAGTGATGGGGGTTGGGGTAGTGATCGGGGTGAGTGATGGGGGTTGGGGTAGTGATCGGGGTGAGTGATGGGGGTTGGGGTAGTGATCGGGGTGAGTGATGGTAGTTGGGGTAGTGATCGGGGTGAGTGATGGGGGTTGGGGTAGTGATCGGGGTGAGTGATGGTAGTTGGGGTAGTGATCGGGGTGAGTGATGGGGGTTGGGGTAGTGATCGGGGTGAGTGATGGTAGTTGGGGTAGTGATCGGGGTGAGTGATGGGGGTTGGGGTAGTGATCGGGGTGAGTGATGGTAGTTGGGGTAGTGATCGGGTGAGTGATGGGGGTTGGGGTAGTGATCGGGGTGAGTGATGGGGGTTGGGGTAGTGATCGGGTGCGTGATGGGGGTTGGGGTAGTGATCGGGGTGAGTGATGGTAGTTGGGGTAGTGATCGGGTGAGTGATGGGGGTTGGGGTAGTGATCGGGGTGAGTGATGGTAGTTGGGGTAGTGATCGGGGTGAGTGATGGGGGTTGGGGTAGGTTTGGTCAGCTGGCACAGCTATGCCAGATGACACCAGCCAGAAGATGAGCATAGAGGGAACCAGTCACCTATACAGCTAAAGAACATATCACTTTTGGAATGTGGCATCTGTTGTAGCGGGTTGTGAAATGGACTACGATTTGCTGTGCGGCTTGATGTTAATTTCACAGTTGCTATGTAGGTGTCCACAAAATGCAGAATATATCCAGAGCACAGCATTCAAGCCACATGATCGCGTTTTGCTGGCACGGCTTTATTGTTTGTGACCTTGTGCATGGGGAGTAGCGCAGGAGGGAGAGAAGCCTCGCGACGACTTCCTGCAGCCAGGGCGCGCATCGGCGTTGCGTTCAGCCGCGTGCCGCCTTCCCTTCAATTATTGATGTGCGTCTTATCCATTTCGGGTTTTTTTTGTTCGTGGCATTGAGCACAACAGTTGTGCCGTTCAACCCACGACAGAGTGGGGGGGGGAGGGAGGTAGAGGCCAGGCGGTGTGTTGGGGAGATAGCAAAATGTCCGTCAGCTGTGCCAAAAGATAACAACCGTCTGTCAGCATCTGGGGATGTTCAGGTCTGTCGGCGGCGTCCGCGTGAATGCGATGGGACGTTTGCCCAACGGGGGGTGACGCAAGCGGCAGTGCGCTGCGGACGAACAGCTCCGCCGTTCTCTTGAAGTCTCGGAACGTTGCGATGTTCGCTCGACAGCAATCGTTCGTGTCTGGAAGTGCGCTTTCCTGCTCGATAGCGGGAACAAAAAAGATGCAGAGGATGTTGTGAGACCAGACAAGTGAGCTGCAACCACAACAGCCCTCTGCGATGGGAAACGTGATTTTGCCATGCAGTCAACAAATCTCTTGTGGTCTGAAGTGGCCTGTTCAGAATGTGAGCAATCTGATCCGAGCAGCATGAGCCACACATGATGCTGTTAGTGATCGGCCAGCTGTTGCTGGCGGTGCTTCATTAAACGTTTGACATCATTTCATACCAGCGCCTTCCCATAACCGGGCGGGTCTAGGGGGTTGTTTTACCATACTTGCACCGTGTTGGTCAGTTCGCTGCGGAAAGTCAAAAGTGATTTTTCTGTTGTGTAACTGACCTCTTCCATGGGAATGTGGACTTGCCACCACTGGCTCAGGCCTACTCACTGCACCATGGCTCACGTAAGCAGACGGGAGACAAGTTGACCTTCGAAACAAGATTTAATGTCCCAGCTTGACACGGCGCCCTTGCAAGAGAGATGTCAATTAGAACCCCTCTGGAACTATCAAGGGCACTAACAGCTGTACGCTTCGGCAGCGTGTGTCATTGATTTGCTCCACCATCACAATATCGTAAGCCTTAAAGGCTCATTAAAATTGAGTTGAAATAAACTTATTTGTTAGCTCAGTATTGATTGGGCTAAAAATCATCCAATCTATTTTACTCCCCTTTCCCAAGATTAATCTCCTACCCAAGATGAAACGAGAACCCGATTTCAACTCACTTGGGAGGCCAGCATTGCCAGAGCAGACTCTCCATCAGCTGACTCGGGACTCTGAAAGGGCAAATAATTTGCCCTCCAAGTCATCCTGCTACATCTGTAATTTGGCTAATAATTCAGTATTGTTAAAATCGCATTGTTCATTCTTAATGCAAGTTTTTTTTTTAAATAGGATCTTAGCCGATTGTGATTTTATTGAGCATTAACAAGACAATTATGAGGACTCTTGCATTATAATTTCTTTTGTAAGGTTTAGTGATTGCGAGGTTGATTTGGAATAAAAATGTGCATGGCAATGAGATAACATGAATTGCTTCACAACTGATTATCTTGTTACTCAATTGTTTGGTGAAGGTCTTGGAGAAGCTTTCATCCAGCAGTGGACTGATCAAGGCCGATGATGATGATCTATATTGTCCCAAGAGTATAGTTATTAGACAGGTTCATTTGTGTGTGTGGATATGCATTTGTCAAGTGCGTTAGTAGAGCTGTGTCGGTACGCCATAACTGGGACAAAGGATTGACAGAGGTTATGAAGACAAGTTCAAGTTCAAATTTCAAGTTCAAGTTCATTTATTGTGTATAGCCCTGTGAGCCATTCGGCTCTTGAATCGGGTGCAACCGCAACAAACAAACAACAAAACCATGAACAAGAAAACATCTTAAGTGACTATGTGACTATGTGAAAACTGAGAATCCAGGAAACAAACCAGCAACAATTCCAGACAAATCAACTTCGTTCAATATTGGAGAATCCCTGCTCTTTGTATTCTCCAGCAAAAGTTGTTTATATATCGTGAATAATAAGGCGTTTGTGTATGCGTATGGGCAGAGACCCCAAACACAATATCGGGCGTGCCCCCTGGGAAATTCCGAAGAAGGAACTTTCTTGGCCTCAGGACTGTGCCTGTTAGCTTCACTTCTTATTTGGCATCGTTGCTTGTACCAACCCTGCTGCATTCATCAAGTGAAAGCATAATGAATGGTATCAAAACCGATGTATGCGCTCTATGCAGAAAACGCGTTCCCGTTTAGACTTCGCCCCGGGCCCGCCCAGTTGCCTGCTTTCATGCCACGGCTGCTGCCACAACACGGGGATTGTAAATCGCTTTTGTTGTTGTTGTTGTTGAGAGATTTACTTGCCACCATCACCCCTAAGGAGCAGCTGACGAGAGCCGCTGGGACTTTTAAAAGCCAGCAACGCAGGAATTAACTAGTTTAGTCTAAATCGGTCGTATCCTGCTCCTTAACAACTTGGGATAATCCTAATTTGATAAACACATTTGCCTTTTTTTTTTAAATAACAGTCATGCCAATTGTATCTATGCAGGGTGCAAGCGTAACAAATGTTGGATAGCTTTATACAATAAAACCAAAAACTTCTTCTTGCACGGCAAAGTAAGGATGTTGCAGTCAGTGAGCCATCGTCCTCCAGCGCCCTGTCGTATAAAGGCCATATCCTTGCAAATCATTTCAGCTGTGCACATAAGAGACTCACATCTGCCAAAGGATGCCTACGAGTTAGACTATACAAAATTTAATGCAAAATCAAACTATACTTTAATCTAGAATTGAAGCTTTCGTGACTGCAGCAATTACTATTCTCATTGGTTATTTCGGTAAAGTCACGTATGTAGAAATAAAATTTAAACCAATCACAAATAAAATAAATTTTCAATAAATTTTAACATTTATTTAAATTGTATTTTATTAGTGATTTATTTACATTTTAAAATGTATTTAAATTGTATTTTATTCGTGATTTAACTAAATTGTATTTTATTTCTACATACTAAACTATACTTTGTTTGCGTGCAGTCATCAATTATTCGACTTAGACAAAATTTGCCACAGGTGAAGAACAGGTGTGTCGGAAAGACAGACGCTGTCTTTCCGACACACCTGTTCTTCACCTGAGGACGGCTGCTTGCGTTGTGGCCGAAACGTCCTGAGAATTGTATTTTATTATGTTATATTTTTATTATTTTATTATTTCCCTTCTACGTGACTATACCGAAAGAACTAAGAAGATGAATCCCTGCAGTCACGAAAGCTTTAAATCGGAATTGACAGCTTGAAAGCATTTAGCGCGGGGCCCTTGAAAGTGCGGGGCCAGTAGCTGCTACATGTGTAGCTGCTACATGTGTAGCTACTACATGTGTAGCTACTACATGTGTAGCTACTACATGTGTAGCTGCTACATGTGTAGCTACTACATGTGTAGCTACTACATGTGTAGCTACTACATGTGTAGCTACTACATGTGTAGCTGCTACATGTGTAGCTACTACATGTGTAGCTACTTGTGCTCCTAGGATAATCCGGCATTGTGTGAAGCGGCTTCATTTCTCGCCACGCCACCTCATCACTTCCCATTCACAATCAGAGGATATGTTTTCCAGTTGTACCACCACCTCAACAGTTTTTACGCAGCCGCATGATTAACCAGAGACTCGCATCAGAGACGAGACTTCTCTCCGCGTGAGTGCCTCTCCCCCGCTCTCTACGCGTTTTCTCTCCGGCGTGAACTTTGTGCTCTTCCAAAGCGTGGTCTCTCAGCCCTGGAGACCTGCTTGGCCTCTGCCCAAGATGTCTCTTTGTTTGTCCACTCGACTTGGACCGCCTCGACGGAAGGCTAAAATCAAATACAGATGAAAACATTGCTCGTCCCTCGCGTTGGTTATAGATGCACTCGCTGCGGACGGTTCAGTGTGAGCCCAATGCAGAGGAAGACCACGTCTTTCTGTCCGACTTACGCTTGGTCGGCCGTTCCGTCACAAGACGCCATCGAAGTGTCGTCAGCCAGTCTCGGGACGTTCCTTATCGGCAACACGGCTCCGGATTTCGTCGGCCAAGCTCGACTTTGCTTTGTTTCACCGGGGAGGTGATAACTCGAGAGGCCAGCGCTGGGGTTTCATTCGCACGAGTGACCTGGGGTCATCAACAGCAAAAAATTACAACAACAAAAAACAAAGTAGGACAATGAGGTGAAGAAAATTCAGAGCAAAAAATAAAATTGAAAAGCTAAAGTATCACACGAAGAATAAAAAAAAAATTTAAACAACAGATCTCGATGTTAAATCCACGATATATATTCCATTCACCGCAGTGCAGATTACCTCCAGATATAACACAGCACAGATGACAAAACTAATCTACAGAAACATGAAACAGATATAGTTTGACTATCGTACTAAGATGTAAACAAACAGGGATATATTTATGAACCATATGGTATTGGAAGGTTATGCCCAGGCATAATGTTGGCACTGGTTTAAAGCCCCATATTCTATCCTGGAGTTAACTGTTTTCTATTTCAAGGACCAATCAGCCTTGTCGATTATTTGGGTCAACAATCCTTTAGGACGCAATTTATCCACTTCGGTGGTTATCTACAATACAGATCCCTCGAAAAGAAGTCGGGACAACTGATGAAACGTTCTTCCCAGCAACGAACGACAGTAAGAATTAAATAAGAAATATGCCTTTTACATTCTTTACGCCAAATTTGGAGCACATTTCCTCACCGCGACGTGGGCATTCGCCACTTGAAACATCGAGTCGCTGCGCGGTCGTATGTCGTTTACGTTTTACCGAGAAATCTCTTTGGCTTCGTGAAAAACTGTGAATAAACGAGCACACGTGCTTTTTGATTGTTTTGGCTAACATCAAAAAAGGGGATTGTTGGGTCTTTCGCTTTCTGCCGAATTTTTTTTGCGTCACCATTTTGACTTCTCGACATGGACTGCGTCTATCGGTTCGGCCGCGGTTGGTGAATCAATGTGGGCAGAAGCTGCATCGGTGCCAGGCACGGTTCGCTCAATGCGCGTACGACATCCAGACGGGGACTGTAACAATGGGAGGCCCCTAGACAGGACAGAGAGGCAGACACCCAATCGGGCAAAGTGGAATGAAATCTAATCAAAATGTATATATTTTTGAATTTAATATCCTTAATGCTTTCGGGGGGCAAAGCGCGGATATGGCAAAGCTTGATAACCGAATGTTTGTTTTCTTATTGTTATGTTTAATGGCCTAAGTGGAAACATTGCAAAGGTTGCCAAATTAATTTTTAGGTTTTCCATTTGGCTTTTGCTCAACAAAGCATGACGAGGAATAGAGAGAGGGCATAGAGGCGGCAGGCAAACGAGTCGATGTGAACAATTAGGTTTCAAAGCCTCCGCATCCATTAGCATCTCTAATGGATGAAACGTCGTGGCATGCAGCATCAGTGTGCAGCGCGAGGCAAGTAAGTGCTTATTGACACTTGGGGGAAAAATTGCCCTGTCCCCAGAATGAAAATGAAGCGAGCGCAAGAAAGCAATGCATTGTGGAGACTGCACAATCCCACGAATCACCGAATATGAATTCGTTTATTTATTTTGTTTAATTACATCTAAAAGCCAACATATTTTATATATTTTTTAGACCTCATAGGGAGGCTGGTGACCTTCGGAGTAAACCAAAGCGGGACAGTGCTCAGCAATGTACGGTACATGTGAAGGTCTAACGCAACAACGAAAAACGTGATAAAAGAGCAACGTTTATAACCAGACGGAGGGAGGGATACACTCTTAATGTAGCGGTTCTTTTTGACAACGCAGACAAGAGAGGGAACAATCACCAACGGCGACGCAGTCAAGTGGCTTTCATGAGCGCCGAGTGAAAAGTCTCATGGAAAGGCGGCCATGGGCATGCCGCGTGCCGCGGTGGTGGTGGCGCGTGTGTGACCCCTGCCCTCTGCTGGTCGCCACGGCTCTCACAGGCACAAGAGCCACGGATTCACGGGGGTGGGGGACTCATTCCTCCGTTCCGTCTCCTTGGAGGCGCATTGCCCTCTTCTACAGCGCGGAACGAACAACACAGCAGAGCAGCGTAGCAACAGGACAGACCCAAGGCGGCTCCACCGCGGTTACGAATGGTTCGGGAAGAGAAGACGTGACGGGTAGTGGTGGAGCTGTGCTTTAGTGCTGCTCGCCTGGGGTCCTTCGACCTGGATGCTAAAGCGGCAGGGTGACCTCCTCGCGTTAGGCAGCATCCGAGGCACCGTTCACCTGGGTCGCTCAGTAATGGTGCCCGGCTTTGAAACGTCGTCATACTTGCGACACTGGCGCAGCGGTGACCGGGTGCTTAATTCCCTCTCTGCCCTGCTTTGTCACGCTGCAGAAGCCAGCGCCAGGCTGCGTCCTTGTCCAGGAAGCTTCCCCAGGGGGCTCACGCGCCTCTGAGAGGCGTGGCGTGAACATGGATAGGTCGTTCGCAAACCCAACGAGTCACCACGGCACTGATGTCACATCAGTGGGTTGTGCGGCATCTCCACTGATCTTGTCTGGGTGAGATTTCAAGCCTTTCGAGGAAAAGAACGTGTGCATGGGAGCACAGGCCTCCTTCACCTCGAATTGCAGCTCTGTCAGGCTGAGCGTGAGCATCACTCGCATGCAGCGATCCCTTGGGATTTCCTCAAATGGCTGAGGGCCGTCGTTGGAGATAGAAGCCACTCTCATTTCACTTGAACTCTGCAACTTGTCCCGAGCGGTGTGCCTCAAGGTGCTTTGCTTTGCGAGGAAAGTGTGACACAGACACACACAAATGTACAGTATCAGTGGATTTCCAAGGTTGAATGTATTTTTATCTAATCTAGGGATTTAAGCGCATTTTCATTTACACAGCGGTGGTGAAAAATACGTTCGCAAAATGTGCAGAAGTTTACAAGCTGCATTCAGCGCCCGCAAAAAATAATTTACTCGAAAACTTAAAACACTGCTCCAGATAGTTGCGACATGGTTAAGGTTGGTGCGAGACTGCTGAAGATTATTTCGATAATTTTGGTGCAAAAGCAATGTCCAAATAGTGGGCCACTTTGTTGAGCTCTCATTTCTTGACCAGGCAAAGCCCACTGGAGTTAACACCTCAGTGGGCTTTGCCTGCGAGGATGGTGATGGATTAGTTTTATTTCTCTGTGTTTGGGTTATTTGCTGACCTTGCTTGTACTTTGCACGACTATCGTGTTTGATATTGTTTGTCGTTGTGACGTTCTTATCCGCCCCTACTGAACATCTGTGAAAAGAGCTTCATAGCTCTTCGGATTCCTCCTGTACTAGAAATTAATATTCTGATTATGATTCTACTTGGCTCATTCTCTCCGCAGCTGGTGATGGTCTCGTGGTACTGCACACACGCGGCTGCTGCTGCTGCAGTGTCACACCTCATGCACAGCAGCGCTGCATATTTGCTGCAGTGCAGTCATGACCGTGTGTGTGTGTGGGAGCGGTGGCGCAGCGGTTAGCGCTACGCTGCGCTACGAACCCGGCGACCCGAGTTCAATTCCCGCTCAGGGCCACCAACACCGGTGACGATTATCTGAACCGATCATGAGCCTCCCCTAAGTCGACTCAGCCTCAAATTAGTATCTGGTGCGATGTGCAAACATCGCCACTGGGGAGACAAAGGCGGCCGGGTGTGGTTGCTGGCCACCCACCCCCTCGTGTGCCGTGCAAGCCTTCATAGGTGCTCGCTAACTGCACTTGCCCCAACAGTTTGTTACAGGCTACACGGGGCATCTTTGTCTTTGCTTTGTGTGCTGCTGAGAGCCCTGCAATAAAATGTATGTGGGTTGTAAATTGCAAGTGTTAGAGGAACTATAACAGAGGGCCTTTTATAGCCCCGATGTGCCGTGTGGATTGTTCATCAGCTGCGGCGTTTGTGGTGGCTGTGAGCACTGTATAGAACGATGGGAAAACGAAGCCACGTTGGAATTTTAAGCCGGTTTACACCTTTGCCAAGCAACTAATTAATACATTATGAAATTAAATAAAAACACTCAAAGCACTGCCTTGAAATTAAATATATGTAACCGACAATGTGCTGGGCAATGGTCCTTATTGTTCACGTGCTCTGAGTTGTTGTTGTTGTTGTTGTTGTTAATTGTGCTTGTGCAGCACTACCACCGCAGCAGCATCGCCATACACTTCTCTCACATTCGTCATCTATTGAACAATGCCGTTTTTGAGAGAGAGAGAGAAAAAAATAAAATGTTTGCATTGAACTGTTTTACCGTTACAAAAATTATTTTCCTAAAAAATATGTTGTATTTACTGCTTGTGTCATGGTAGCAACTCAGAAAACGCATCAACGTTGAGTCAACGTTGGCATCTGGTTGGGACCGTTGGCCCGACATTGGCCCGACGTTGATCTAAAGTTGGACCGAAGTTCCACGCTTCCTAGGGAAACAACAGCACACATTTCCGACTGATCTACTACCGTTTACGATGTATTTTCGAAAACCATTTCAAGGTTGCATTGTCCACGTCGCACTGCAGCTGTGATTATATTCACAAGCAACGGATTGTGCCTGTAAAACTGTTTTACAGTCGATTCGTATGTGTTACATGTGAGTCTTGCAGCCCAGCAGGGGAGACATTCACCAAAATCCCAAAGCGAATCGACACTTGAAGGGAATATTTATATCGCATTGCAAGGAAGGGGAACGGGGGTGGTTATTACTTCTTTTCGGTTAAAAGTCAAATTATTGCACGGGCCTGACTGCTCAGATTTTGTTTTTCCATGAGCGTCTATTCTCGGTCACAAAGGACAATGTTTAAGAGAGACGTTACATTTGTACCACATTTGTCATTTGCATTTAAATTATTTTCACAATTAGAATTCACAAATGCCTCCCGCGGAACATCGGGTAAATATAACGCGGAGAGAAGATGCACACGCGCACTGCCAAAGGCCGCGTGCACGCATTGCATTAATCAACGCCGTGGCCTGTTCACGTGCAGCGGTGGGGTTGCCGGAGGCTGCGGGCATCATGCTCCGGTGCTCTGAGCAGGTAATGTGGCAGGACCATGGAACACAGCCAACCCTCCAACCAAATGAAAACGACGAACAAATTTCAATTTGAAAAAACGCATTTAAAATGTATTTGTTCGCCGGGGGGCCCGAAGGTTAATACCCTGAGTCGGAGCGCCGAGCCAACGCTGCTACTAAGATTGTGGCTGTCACGGCCCATGGCTCCGACTTGATCTAAGAGCCCAGGCTTCCTTTCTGTATGGAGGAATCTCAACAGGCCAGTGTGTGGGTGTATGCTCGAGTGGTTCTATGTCGATATTGAGAGTCCTGAGAAAGTGGTGAAAGTGTTACATTCCTATGGCCAGTTTGCTGTTCACAATCGCTACTGCCGGGAACGGAAGTTGAAGCTATTTTCAGATTAAGAAGCTCCCAGTACGAAACGTCGGACCTCAAGCCAAACAGAAATGTAATGCTCACCTACAAACAGTCTAAATAGTTACACCACCAGTAGCTTTACAGTACCTACAGCCATCACCTTTACTGCAATTTCCTCCAATGGGAGAAATGCATCATCATCATCAACAGCCATGCTCAAGCCGCAGCTGGATGAAGGCCTCCCCAAGCTTCTGCGATGTAATTATCTATCGAATACCCGCACACGAGCTCATGTCATCGTTCCGCATTATTGGTGGACGTCCTTTTGGACGCGTCCCATTCCTTGGATTCCACTGCATCGTTCTTCTTGACCATCGACTCTCTATCCCCGCCAGCCACGTGTCCTGCCCCAAGCTCGTAAGTTCACGACCAGTTTGGGGTGCGTCATTAACGCGCAATGAGTTCTCCACGTTCATCGCTCAGTGCTTTTGTTCCGCGATAAGGTCTTCTCAAATTCCTTCCCGTTCGGTCTTCCCTCGCCTCCGGCCCCCTGGTGGTGATGGTGTAGGACAAGCGATGCTATGTCATGGGGGAAAAGCCCCGAGGCCACTTGGGCCACCTCTGCCCTGTTCGATTTGTATCGATTCCGAACGGGAGCGTTCAGGAGTTGGTGATGACGATGGTGAAAATGTAACCCGAGAAATCCTCGTGTCACCAAACATCCGCGCACTTGATCGCCGTCAAATCGCCGTCAACCATCGCTTTCCGACGGCAGCGATTAGTTCTAAGTGACGGCGACTGATGACGGCTCAGCGATATCAATGTGCTCTGTTGGGCATTGGGAGTAATGAGATTATGTTCTATCAGACAATTGGAGAAAGAGCCTATGCTGCACAGACATCATTGTGCAGACTCGCCATTGTCCAGACACCATTGTGGCGTGCCCAGACTCGACGAGCGTGCGCGGGGGTAAATTTCGGTCGTTTTACTGATTAAGGCGGCGAATGCTTTTAGCAAACCCGACTCGATCGAGGAACAGTGGCTCCGAGAGACGGGCGCGCAAGAAGTGCGCGCCTGAGCATCTGCCGGCGCATGGCTGCCCGCACTGGGGGCTGAGTGTGAATCTTGATTCGAAGCTTTCGTGACTGCAGCAATCCATACTCTTTGGTTCTTTCGGTAAAGTCACGTAGGTAGACAAAATAATAGATCACGACGTTTCGATCGCAACACAAGCAAAATCGTCATCAGGTGGGACAACCACAGCAAAAAATAACTGCTGTGGTTGTCCCACCTGATGACGATTGCTTGTGTTGCGATCGAAACGTCTTGAGCGATTATTTCCCTACCTACGTGGGTTGAGTATGATCGACAGAGGCACGGACAGTCAGGACGATGATGCTGAGTGTTGTATGCCCGTGCTTGTACATTAAGAGATGCGTGACTGTCTAATCTGGGTCTTAAGGCCACGCTTCTGGCGGATAACAAAAAAACAAACACCACATTCGTCAACAACACTGCCCAAATGGAGCAAAATTAATCGGATCTACCGTGGGCCAAGCGACATCACCCCAAACAATCTAGCTGTCCTGCTCTCTGCTCAAACGAGCAATCAAAGTGGTGGCACTTATCTCTTTAGTTTTCCTGAGTCAGTCTCTTCGTAATAGGTCGGTCACTGATGACATCCCACAAGATAACACTCATATTATAAAGTCCAGGAGGGTGATAGGCTGAGGCTTACCTAACGGGATTTAACACTGTGAGTAATGTCACCCTTTTACAACCCTTACCACTTGGAATCCAAACTAGACCAGCAGACTATGTGTCTCCATGTACCTGTCACTCCACGTCAACAAAAACACGTGTTTTACCCGACCCACCAGGCCCACCTACCCGCCCGTATGAGCCATAACACCAGCAGGAGTGACTCCGTGACTCCGTGCCGTTCAGTGGCCGATCCACTCCCCCCCACCCTCCCCTCTGCATTGGTCGCGCGTGCACAGTCAGGCGGCAGCAGCAGCAGCAGGCGGCCGTCAGCCCCCACCCCCGGCCCTCGACTCCCTCGTCCGCACATGCTGCCTTGGGCAGACGCCGAGGCAAAGGCACGGCGATTAGACGCAGAGGCACACACACACACAGAGACATATTCCCATATGCAGCTCTGCTTACCCAATAAACATGGCAAAAACTATCAGTAGGCTCTCTCATAGGCAAAAGGAATTTGATAGATTTTCACTATAAAATGTACAGTGTAGTGCCGATTGTTGCTGACCGCTTTGCATTTTGACGCCTTCAGCCTGCGCTCAGCAAAAATGATAAGCCAAAAGCTCTTGTAATTGTTTTTCAAGTATCATCTACTCTCTTGAAGGTAACGTATTATTCTTATGATTATCCTGCAATGACTGTAACCACTGCCATATGTATTTACTATTACTCTCTATATTTGTCCACGTTATGGGAGTAATTATTATTCCTTGTGAGTGGGGGGAACCGAGGACTCGATCGACCGGCACGCCGCGTGTGCGATTTAAAGCGGCCTCCATCGATCGCCAACTGTGCTGATGAGCCAACTCGCACCCAACTCAATCAGCGTGCACCGAGCACAGAGACAGACGTTTCGCACGCATCCCTCCCCCGTCCACTCCGACCTTCCCTCGTGCCCCGCTCCACAAACTTCCACGTCCACTGCCCCCACCACCCATCCCACCACGCGCCCTGGTAACCCCCCGGTCCAAGCTCGCGAAGCGATTGCTTCATCGTCGTCGTCGTCGTCTGTGCGTCCTCTTCATTTGTCCGCGATTCTCCGAGAGGGAGGCCGCTCGTCAAAAATAAACATCGGAGTTTCTCGTCTCTCAACCTCGCGGTTTGACATTTTTCAAGGGTCCAATGCGATGCTGCGCCATCATGCTGAGCCTGACCGAGATCCTGCGCCTGAATCGTTGGCTCCCACCAGCGCTCACGTGCGATGCGTATCATGGTCACAGCTCAGTCCACCCGAGGGATATTGAAAAGTCGTCGTCTCAAAGTGCCCGCGTACTCACAAGAGCGCGGCCCATCGGTGCCTGCGTTGGTCGGCACTGCCAGAGCGAGGGCACAAACCGAGTGGGCCCAACCCTTGCTACTCGACGATTCACTGCTCTCAAGGGCAACGTTCTAAAGAGCAAGATTTAGACCCTGACAGGACGTCACACCTGTGATGGCATTACAAAGTTGTTCCCCCGGTGCAGGTATCTGGCTGTGGCACCACAGAGGTGTGCGACTTGAGAGAGAAAGAGATGAAAAAAAAACACACACAACGACATCAATCTGTAAAACTGCCAATCACACGATTGTGATAGAGCCGTAACGTAACAGCATCATCTCTGCCTTACCGTAGACAAGACGCCCATCGCAACTGGGTGGCTGTGGGAGGAGGGGAGTGGGGGTTGAGCGAGGGGGAGAGGGTTGCAAGGGCTCTCTGCACGGGAGAGCGAGTCTGGGCCCAGCTCCCGGCCGTGGTGACACGGCGAGACAATTCTATCGGAGCTGCAAGGCGGCCGCGCTGATGGGGGGTGTGTGGGGTGCGGGGGAGAAAATCCCCGCTGTAAAAAGAACATAGATTTTGTTAAAAGCAATCATGATGTCCTCACGTCGTAAATAAGCACATAAATAAATTACACAAATATCAATGCAATATTTTAAAGGTTGCACGGACATTTGCAGTGTTTCGCCTTATTTTATAGATGTGCAATTTCGAATGCGTTCCATACTGAGTGAATGCTAATATCCTAACGCCATCTGGTAGGTCGTAGAACATAGCAGTGGTGTGTTCAGAGTGTCTCCATTCACAGCAATGGAAATTCGGCATTCCCATGATGGGAACCGGTACCATTCATAGGAGCACCACAATTTACTTCCCACAAAGTGCTATGACTAATTTCATGACCCCCCAGATATTAGATGAGCGTTGAAAACGTCTGATCGGGGATTGAACATGAAACTCCTATGTTACCTTTGTCTTCAACAGTAACCCTAACCCCTAATACTATTCAATCATGCACTAACTGCCTATCATCATCATATCATAATCACATCACACACATGCTATAATTGAGCAAGTGTGTGTTTCTCCGTTTACTGTCCGGATTTTTTTAAAGCCCATTTTTGAGCGCATAAAATGAGTGTAACATGAATATTTCATGAAACATTGAATTTATATACATTTTAAAAATGTGACCATTTTCTTGCATATGCTATTTTTTTAATGCTTCGCTTCTTAGAAAGATATTATAAATGTTGGACACGTTCCGGGGATTATTTCGTCATCGGCGATTCTTGTGAAACGCACTCAAACTTTAAAGCTGGGTGCAGTGGCACACGCACACGCACTTCCAATGAGCACGGTTGGCTACGTACGGTGCGATAGAAGTTCAACATACATACAATATATAATATCATCCAGCAATGGGGGGAGCCAGGCATGGTACAGCATGCAGATACCTGCCAGCCTACGGTGTGGCCTCCAGGTGGTAGTGCCGGAAGAGGATTGCTGATCTATCCGTGTGGATGTTTAAATCCATCTCTCTGGATGTTCGTGTGTATGCGTGGACTTTTCTCGAGGAACTCTGGCTCATTCCCCCACGTAAAACCCTCGTTTGAGAATGTGTGAATGTGTGAAACAATCTAATGCAGGACCCTCCAGAAAGAGTCGTGAGACTCAGTCTAGCGGCCCTGCTCTCTGCTCAAACGAGCAATCAAAGTGGTGGCACTTATCTATTTAGTTTCCCTGAGTTAGTCTCTTCGTAATAGGTCGGTCACTGATGACTTCCCACAAAATAACACTCATATTATAAAGTCCAGGAGGGTGATAGGCTGAGGCTTACCTGACGGGTTCTGACCCTGTGAGTTAATGTCACCCTTTAACAACCCTTACCACTTGGAAACCAAACTAGACCAGCAGACTATGTGTCTCCATGTACCTGTCTCTCCACGTCAACAAAAACACGTGTTTTACCCGACCCATCAGGCTCACCCACCCGCCCGTCTGACCCATAGTTCCAGCAGCATTGACTCAGTACAAGATCACGCTGGACCAGTCTCGACATGCAGCGTCTCATCAAGCACAGTCGACGCTAGCGAACTGCATGATGTAATAGACAAGGACGCTCCCGTTAACATGCGGGGTCCGGGTCCAGTGCTAAATTATACAACGCATAACGCCTGGAATCCAGTTGTAGCATACCAATGAGCCTGCCCACACGCAGGCCCGAATGTGTGCGGTGTAAGCGTGGGAGTTCGGGCCTCGCAACTCCCCAGGGTCGCCATTCTCCACGAGGTCGCTCCTATTCATGACAGCGCGTTCCGTAGTGAATCAAATGGAGAGTAATTTTTTTGACATTAACGTGCCGCTAATTGTATCATGGCCGACGTAATAATAACAACATTACTTGCTCGGCTAATTAGGCAGGCGATAAGGAGTGTAGGCTCGGAATTGCCTCGTATCGTCGCCCGCTACAGAACCCATCGGTTCCGGCTATAATTGGCTTTCATTTACCTTGACATCAGCAGATTTGCGATGAACCTCCCGATGACAGGAGGAGACAGGCGAATGTTTTTATTTTATTTTTTATTTCACCAACATTGGGCATTACTTTTTTTTATTTGTGTGCTAATGGAGTGAAAAACATTGTTGTACAAATAGGATCAATGGAGTTTACAAACAATGCAATTGAGATCATAAAAAACTAAAATGAGCCAAAAAGTTTTGGCCTTTGAATCGAATCTCGACCAAAAGTTGTGACAATTTATGAAATTGGTGAGGTGTGAATTATTGTCGATTCGTAAGGGGGCTTATACTTAAATGTCTAATGCAGACTGTTTGACACTTTCAGAACCTGCTGAACACCCATTAACCTTTCAATGATGCCTGTGGATCGCAGGATGAGATTCACTGCTGCAGTTATCAGTGGGATCACCATTGAAGCTCGTAGCGTGGAGCTGATGGCTCGGTTCTCAAATCTGCCCAGTGATGTCTGTGAGCAATGGCTAGAGAAAGGCATCTGAAAACTCTCAGATAACAGTCAGCATCATTCGCAAGAGTGAGCCGTGTTATGCAGCAGTGCCACTGCCCTGTACCTGTCAACCCCTTATTACAGACCGATTCAGACCTTATTGGTCACCCCGTACCCTTTATAAAGCTCAACGTTCATCCTACAAAGGCCCATCACAAGGGATAAACACAAACAAATGGACACAATTTGTTGCCCGTATTGAAACGGCTGTACGCCGTGTGGACCTGAAAACTCAATCTCCCTGGACAAGAACGAGTGTGGTAAACCGTGCGGGTTGATAGATGTGCTGCCCCAAATCGCAACTCTTGCCCCGTGTCGTCATCTTTGCACGACAGACAATCACCTTGGGCCTGCAACCAGTTAAATAAAGGGCAGCTCAAGTCAACCCAAAGCGTCTCCCTGTAAACACGAGTAATGGTGGGAATGGTCATCTCCTGCGGCTGCCGTTGAACAGTGGTGTACATTTGACATGAATATGATGGGGGCCAGTTCATCCCTAGAACAATTAGAACTATCGGCGCTGACCTACAACAAAGCGGTGCGCTAACTTTATCAACCACGGAGTGATTCTTTTGAGTCGACAGCTGACGATAATTTTTACTTATGAATAAGCACCGCTATCGCTTTGAGGTGGTTTAAATCTAAAGGTGAGCAATATTATTATTTGCTTATGTATTACTTTATGCTGATGCATTACCCCACACCTCAATATCTCTGAGCAGCCTGACACTGATTCACGTGCTTTATGAGTCCACTTTTTGATTCATGCAGCCGTGCATCGCTCCCTTCACGCCGCGTTAAAATTACAGTCTCCGAGTTATGCACGTAATACAAAATGAGCCTATTTATCAGCACGGCTTTAACAGAAATGACAACGCCCCATCTGCCGCACCAGTCTCCGCCAGCAACATCCTGCCAATCAAGAGGCGAAAGTTGGCGTGTGGCCGCATCTAAACGAATGCTGCCTGCTGCGTGTGTTTGATTTTATGCGTTTAATACCTGACATTGAATACACGGGAAAGTGCAACTTCTGTCGAGCACCGCCCCTTTCTATTTATGCCCCACCCCTCACTCCTCAGGCCCCCACCCCTTAGTCCTCAGACCACACCCCTTAGTCCTCAGGCCCCACCCCTTAGTGCTCAGGCCCCACCCCTTAGTCCTCAGACCACACCCCTTAGTCCTCAGGCCCCACCCCTTAGTCCTCAGGCCCCACCCCTTAGCCCTTAGGCCCCACCCCTTAGTCCTCATGCCCCACCCCTTAGTTCTCAGACCCCACCCCTTCCTGACGATGCCCCGCCCCCTTTGGACCTCCCTGCGCATTTCCTTCCTCAGGCCCCTCCCCCTTTCTCTTTAGGCCCCTCCTCCTTTCTCTTTAGGCCCCTCCCCCTTTCTCTTCAGGCCCCTCCCCCTTTCTGTTTAGGCCCATCTGCCTTTCTCTTCAGGCCCCTCCCCCTTTCTCTTTAGGCCCTCCCCCTTTCTCTTCAGGCCCCTCCCCCCTTTCTCTTCAGGCCCCTCCCCCTTTCTCTTTAGGTCCCTCCTCCTTTTTCTTTAGGCCCCTCCCCCTTTCTCTTTAGGCCCTTCCCCCTTTCTCTTTAGGCCCCTCCCCCTTTCTCTTTAGGCCCCACCCCTTCCTGTCGGACACGCGGCATTGGGTTTGGTGAATGTTGTTTATACTTTGGGAATGTGAGAAAGCCGTCCCTCGAGTCTCAATACTAATTATCAGGAGAATTCTGGTTTGGGACAATTATTACTTTTGTGCATAGAAGATCGGGGGGGGGGGGGAGGAAACAACCCAAATTCCACTCAAATAACAAATCGCGTACAGCAGGCATGAACTTGTAAAATATTTAATAACTGCACGGATATCCGCACGCATTTATTGTGAGCAAAAAGAACCTCGATGTGAATGGATGAATGATTGCAGCCCGATCCTGCAGGCATTCACCACGTCCCAACTATGGGTCGGGCCTCAAGCGCATCACGGATGCATCTCCGTGTGACCCACCAACCCCGCCGCAGTGGGCTGCATTGCAGACGTCTGCCACCATTCCCAGACCTCGCCCCTCGGCCACCGCTACCCTGAGCCACCGGGAGTTTGCTTCGCGTGGAAAGAGCCTTTACTCTTGGTCTGGCACCCAAAACGCAATGGCACTGCGTGACGGACTCTGAAGGGTTGTTTGGTATCACCGGAGCACAGAGGCTCGGTGCAGGGTCACGATGAGTGGTGCTGCTCAGGGGAAAAAAATAACTATTTCCTAAACTCAATAACCTCGAGGCTTTCTGGTGCCTGGTGTATTTTTTTATTCTGTTCTGTTTCAATGTAAAGTCATTCCCGTTACAGTACCTGCTGTAAAACGAGGACAGTGTTCTAAGCTGTAGGGCATCGTTTTGCACGGTGCGTGTGTACGTTGAACTTCTTTCGCACCGCACGTAGCCAACCGTGCAAATCGGAGGTGTTCCTGCTGATGCGGCGCGCACTTCTAATGCTATCGAGGGTGTCAGTCAAAAAGCAAAGTGGGTTATGTTACGCAACGGAGCTGCTGATGCTAAGATTGTGATGTGCACGGACGGGCTGTAGACTGCTGCTGCTGTGTCCTTGAGTGGCCCTAATGCGCCAACCACACCCCCACCTCACCCCCCCCCACTATCCCGCATCACCATCTCTCTCCACCAGCCCTCAGCACCCCCTTACTCCGACAGAATTTAATTATTCGTGTCCCTCGTTTGTAGACGTCGCGTCTGACCAAGGAGTGTTGTGTGTAGGCTGTGTAGCGTTGTACTTAGCGTTGCGTGAAGCTCATGAGCTCATGAGTTTATCAATCCCAGACACTGCGACAGCAGGGCCACACTGCGTTTGAATACTTTTTCCATGATGATCCTGCTACAATGGGATGATTGACTAATACAATTAGGTTTTATAGCATAAATTGGGAGGAAACTGGAGAATCCAGATGAAATACGTACAGAGCAGGAGGAGAACATACAAACTTCGCAGCAAGGCACCCCAGTCGGGAATTGAACCCAGATCCTTCTTGCTGTGGAGCACGTGTGAGTCACTGCGCCACCTCGCCACCCCGCCTTGTGGAACTATGGAGCGGCCAAGACAAACCCGTCTTTACCAAACCGCACTGACCGGCCTGAAGCGTGGTGAACAGTAACCCCCACGACACACAAAGCAATGGGAATTCCATCATACAGCAGTGGATTGACAAAAGGCTGCCATGTACAAAGAGGGGTCATCGTTTGGGTGAATGGTGTATTCCATGGTAATGTGGAGTTTCCAACTCTGGAGAAAGGGCCAGCGAGGAAGATGGGCACAAAGCCACGGACTACTCGAACAAGAAGACAATTTGACTTTGAAGTTACTTTGTATATACGCAGAGAAAGCAATCGGACACAAATAGTAATGACTGCTTTGGGGACTGACCTCATTCAGGATAATTTCCTGTAATATATATAAAGTCAGCTGCAGGGAATGTCACGTCGATTTTCCCTCCTCATGAATCAAAAAGTTTGAGGACCAGTTTAAAGCAGAGGTACAAACTTGTTCCTGTTTTTTAATTCAAAGTATTCAGGCCACCACCAAAGTATTTTAACTTGTTTTATTTATCTGGCCTTCCCTATTAGAACCGGCGCGAGGCAGGGAAGCTTCCTGCGGCAGCGGCACTCTTCTTTAGCTGTTCCCCGTTACCCATGCCTCCACCAGCATTGCACGTGGCGTGGGTAGCGGGAATGTGTGTGTAGGTTGAACTTCTTTCGCACCGTACATAGCCAACTGTGGTAATCGGAGGTGCGAGAGAAGGACAACAAACGAAACACAAAACGCAGTTTTAGAGAAATGAGTCTTCAATCTAGAATATGAGATTTCAGCCTTCGACGTCTTGAAGGCAAAACAAAAGCGAGAACAACACCAATCACTGAACTCCGGTACACTGATGGTGCTTGGAAAGCCGAATGGAATTCACAAGAAGTCACTAACAAACACCTCCTCGTGAAAGAACCGGCACAGAAATTACCTGGCTTCGATCCACAGTGAAGCTAATGGGCGCAACCCTAAACCACATCCACACAGAGCATGGCACGGCAGTCGATGGTGAAACTTGACTCAGCATTTATCATTTAAAAACTCTCCTGTCTGCGACTGTGGTCACCCAGCACAGAGCGTGGAACCTCTAACGACTCAATGTCGGATTCACAAATCGGAAATACTGTAGGCATCACCACGCAGGGATGCACCATTCTGCTTCTCCTGACGCAATCGTCTTGCTCCACCGCCTGCGGACAAAGCAGCAAAGAGCGAAACGTACGGATAATTCATGCAAATCTCATTCAGAATGTTTCTGTTAAACATGTGTAAGGAATCTGCTTACATGGTCACAGCGCAGTCAGTCATGAGTCAGCTCCAAAACTGCAAGTGCGATCTGAAACGCGGCCCTCTGGGTTTATTACGTGCAAGCGTACGCGATGTTCACGTTGACGTCGATTAACCCGCTGAGAACTTTCGTGGCCAGGATAGTCTCATTGTCACGAGCGACCTGGGATGTGAGACACGCAGAGGGAGCCAGAAGGAATGCTGTCGTTCACAAATCTTGCTTCCGGCTGCAAATTCAGCCCGGTGTTCCTGAGATTTATTTCCTGCAGCATCTCGTCTGTCTTGGAGTGAATCAGACAAGATTTCCCACTGGGAAAGCGTGTCCATTCTCAAGAGCAACAACAACAACACTCGCATGTTGATTTAATGGACCGCGTGCCACACACGCACGTGGGTTGAAATGTTGCAGCAAATGCTTCTGTGCGTCGCTTTCTGAACCATCTCACAGTCGACACTGGTGTCACAGCTTCATTCGTGAAAATTGTTCAAATGAATCCAATAAAATGTCTGCTGGTGAGAATCTACTGATGTTTTTTTTATATATATAGTATTGCAAATATAATTTGAATCAAACGAGCATAAGGAAGGTAGTGTTTATCACCTATGACAGCCCTGAGGAATGTGGAAATTCATCATTTATATGACTGGAGAGAGATCATTGGCTGAGAGAACCTGCAACTGGAATTTGAATTTAAGACAATCCTAAATTTTGACTTAAAACGTTCGTGACTGCAGGAATTCATATTCTTCAGGCGAAGAGATCTGATGAAGACCGCTTGTGTTGCGATCGAAACGTCGTGGTTTTTTTTTGCTTTTATTATTTTCAATTTATTATTTTTATTTTACATTTTTATTTATTTTATTATCTTTTATTTTTATGTTATGTTATATCTACGTGACTTTACCGAAAGAACCAAGAATATAAGACAATCCTGTTGATCGTGAAATGCTCTAACTGCAGCGCCACCTAGCCAGACCTCCCACAGCGTAGTACTTCACTTAGCGACATTGACGGGATGATTGATATGCGTGATTAGCCGTGCTGTAGGGACATTACCCAAACCAAGTAAAGATCAAGTTGACTATATTCAAGGAGAGAAACAATTACTCTTTTGTGAAGCACATTCGTCAATAATACTGTGGCATTAAAGAAGGGAACAAATATGATAGGCGACGTTGAGCAATGGCCCGTCTTCACAACACCTTATTGTGCTATCAAGCATAGTGCATCAATGTGCAATGCAGAAGGGGCATTGCCCGAAACGTTATATCACAATGATGTGCTATGAAGAACGGCTATTGGCTAATACGTCGCCTATTTTCATATTTGTTTTTTTAAGGCCGCAGCGCTATTGATTGAATCGTTGCGGGTTTTGTCTGTCGTTGTTAATTGTGCTTGTGCACCACTGCCGACGCAGCAGCAGAATCAGCGAATAACGTGCATCATAAAACGATCAGCGTTTTCTTATTGTAAACCCTTGCAGTATTCAGGGACGACAGTGTGTCTGTCTGTGTTTGTGACACCACCTTGCGAATGAAGCGGTGTGGGAGGAAGTACAGCAAATAGGACGATAACTATCAATTGAAAGGATGATTGTGATTACGTCTCAATAGCATACTCGCAATATCAAATACTGTAACCGGGACAAATAAACATGCAATGTTTTTTCCATAAAAAAAAATATTTTTACAGCAAGTTGCACACCAACTTTTACAAAATACGTTGCTGACCTCATAAGACCCACTGCGATTATACATGCGCGGCGCGCGCTGCTTGTCTAAGCGCGCTGCTGGCACGCTGCGGTGGGATGGGACGGCCGCCGCCTTCACGAGTCCCGGGCGCTTCGTCGCGTTCGGCGGCAGTCAGCACCGTGGACAGCGCCAGGGGAGGGCGGCGGTCTGGCGATGGGTGGCGGGTGTGGCAGTGACGCTCTGCTCGGTGCTGGAACGAGGAGTGGAGAGAGGCCGAGGCTGAAATTTCTATCTATATTTATATCTATATTTAAAATCTGCAGCCCATAAACACGAAGCACAACGACACAAGGCGATGGACAACAATACACCATAGAGAGCGGTAGAAGGTAACGGTGCGGCATTGCAACTTCTCATTCACGTCGACGCTGGCAGAAGAGCCTCCACTCTGGAGGTAGCTCTAGAGAATTAACTCCCGAGGGTATTTGGCCTACTTCACCATGCTAGCCACACGTCTTGGAAGCCGCGGGAGTCACGTAAACTTGACTGCGGTGTGCCCCTTTATTCACATCCCATGTCGACACTAGTCCAACATTTGCTTGTACTGAATCAATGCTGCTGAGATGATGCACTCTCTGGCCGTGGCGCCAAATTAAGTAACAAACTAACTTTAACGATGTATTTGTGTGTGTGTGTGCAGTCATTGGCGTTCGAGCTGAGTCGATCAACTCACGAGGCTTGCTAACTTGGCTTAATCACGGGGTGGCTGAAACGCAGAGTCAACCCCAGGGTGTCAGCAAGTCTGGCTCTGTGCTCTGACATTCTATTAGCCCTCTGAGCCAGTTGGGCCTCTCCGTGCATGCAGCATTCCAAAATCTGAGTGATTCAATTTCCACACTGGCTCTAATTCTGTGGGGCATTAATATCTAAATGTGCAATCTGTGCGCTGTAACATTGTCATTAACCGAAATCCCTTGTTGCCGGCTGTGTGAAAGTAGACCATTATATGCTGGTATCATGGTTCACACTTGACTAATTTGAAAAGGACAATTTGTTAATTAATTGTAAGAGAGCGAGGTTTACCAAATTGCAATATGATCTGAAAGTCAAGGGCTAAAGTGTTGTCCTGCTAAAATTATCTTTGGTCACCGCTTATCTTTATTGGAGCAAGTGGTAGAAATTCCACATTCCTATGGCAGTGCCAGTCCATCTATAGGGCAACCACTGTTGACCCCCTACAAAGCGTTGCGTATTTTAGGCACTACTGGGATAAGGGAGTTGGTAACGCAGGGAGCTTCGAGCTGGAGTGAGAGAGAAGTGTCGACTAAACGCGACGTGAACGATGGCTGAGATTACTGAATGCGGGATTTTCTCTGCAGCCGCGTGAAGGGTGAGCGTGGGGGAGCTGTGGGGAGTCCGAGGTCTGTGCAGGAGGCGGTGGAGACTCGCGAGGGGGTGGCTGAGTGCGCGTTGAGCTCCCTCGTCACTGCGCCACTCTCTGCCGCTCCCGGCATTAATTACAGCCACTGCGGATGCCTAACAAGGCGACACGTGGACGGTGTCGTAGCGAGTCCATGGCCCTGTGAGCCCACCCCACCCCCCAGTTGGTCTTGAGCAGTCCCTTGTTTCGGCGTAGTAAATGCGAGGTTCATATTCACGTGGACGCTGAAGGAATTCGATTATTGATCATGACCGATTTGGTATTTTTTTGTAACTGATCATCGGCTCATGTTTTTTTTTATAGATACAGTCATCATACATACTGCACACAGATGCATAACAGTCAATTAACCCTTTATGACAAGGAGCAAGCAATGTTTAGTGGACGTAATCAACCTTTAATGTATAACTGGGTAACAGGCAACGGAGACAAATCAGTATGCACGTACAACACATGCACCCCGAATGCGTCGTCATCGTCATCATCAAATATGCAAAATAACGATGCCTAATTAGTTACTTTTTAGTCAGATCGTGCAGGTATAATGGCAATGTTTAGCGTATAGCCTATGCAAACCGACAAAGCCAATCAAATGAAGTTGTCAAATGGGAAATGTGCAAATTGATTTGATTTATCCGCAAACTGGGAAAATGTTTAAAAGCAAAGCAATGTTGACGTATTTATTCTTTCAAAACCCCAAAGAAACTAAAAACTGAATAAAAAAATTGGTCGTGAAAGCCTATGTATATAAGTAATTGGGAAAACGCTGTAATGCAAAATTACTCTATGGGCATACACCAGAGACAAATTGAGATTTCCCTGCATGCAGACCTCCTGCTACTATTATTATAACTACTACATAATTCAAAAGAATCATGAGCGTCGTTGTGAAGAAGATGACGCGAATCTTTATTTTGCTTTAGAATGTTGCGTTGAACTTTGGAACCCATTGCATGAGGGGAGGTTCCTTGCCTTCAAGAGCTGACACTTCACCAGAATTGATTTCAGCGAGCCTGACTGCTGATGAGACACTGCGTGCCAAAACCATTCCAGAGTTAGATTTTCTTGAAAAAACACTTCAGAAATGACGCACTACCAGGAGGAAAGCTGTAAGAAATACTTTTATTTTGTATTTGGAGAGACGGATTGTATGTGAAGGAGGCATTATCTGCTGATATTCTCAGTCACTCTTCATAGTCGTTGCATGCTATGAGCCCCCCCTGCCAATGAAACATAACGCATTGCCACTAACGGAGTTTGGCACTGCTCTGTGATCATTTGGGGGCATGGATGCAATTAGACTCTTAACTTTCCACAAAGATACTGAATCCCAATGGGGCTCCTCACTATTATTCACATCGACATTTGCATAATAAGTCACCGATAAGTCTCAAAAGTGAATGCTGATGCATGTGCGTGAGGAGCAATGGTGGAGTGCAATCGTCCGCGCCATCTGGCTTCAATTCCTCCCCACGAATAACATCGGTAGCGCGTGATATCTGCACCTGTCCTGGGCCTCCCCTAGGTTTACTTCGACATAAATAAGCATCTGCAGTCACGTGAGAGAGTCAGCGCTAGGAAGAGAGTGGCGGCTGGTTGTAGTTCAGGTCACTGACCCCGACAGTCTATAAGGCTGGATGAGACAGCTTTCATATACGTATGTGTACATGGATTCTTGTGAATGTGTGTTTGTGCAATTATGTGCATATTTTGTGCATGCACGAATATGTCTAAGTGTGTTTGCGTGTGTGTGTGTAGTTGTCTTTGTGTGCACGGATATATTTGTTAACGTGTTCGTGTATGTGAATGTAAATGCGCGTGATTTGTTTTGTGTGTGCATGGATTTGTGCGTGTGCCTGTGTGAATGTGCACGCGTTTGCGTGTGCACGACGGCTCGTGCGTTTGCGTGTTTACGCGTGCGCACGTGTGCGTGTCTTTGTTTGCCAGCGCGTGTAAACACCACTCACTCTGTAGTCCGTGCCGTGCCCTCTACTCGCTATCTCCTTCCCTCCCTCCCTCCTGCTTTATTCAATGCGGGGTCACGTGGTGCCCTGCCCGCATCGGGCGAGGCTGTGACGTCAGGCTGCGGCACGGCGAGCGTGAGGAGCCGCTGCTGGGGAGTTGCCGCAGCACGCGGACTCGCATCCCGGCGGGCCGCGGGGAGAACTTCATCGTTACAGCCCCTCCCTCCATCCCTCTCACTCTCCATCACTCCCACTCAGCCTCCCACCCACCCTCCCACTCACCCTCCCACTCTCCATCCCTCCCTCCCTCCCACTCTCCATCCCTCTCACTCTCCATCCCTCCCACTCTCCATCCCTCCCACTCACCCTCCCACTCACCCTCCCACTCTCCATCCCTCCCACTCTCCATCCCTCCCACTCACCCTCCCACTCACTCTCCCACTCACCCTCCCACTCTCCATCCCTCTCACTCTCCATCCCTCCCACTCTCCATCCCTCCCACTCACCCTCCCACTCACCCTCCCACTCTCCATCCCTCCCACTCTCCATCCCTCCCACTCACCCTCCCACTCACTCTCCCACTCACCCTCCCACTCTCCATCCCTCCCTCCCTCCCACTCTCCATCCCTCTCACTCTCCATCCCTCCCACTCTCCATCCCTCCCACTCACCCTCCCACTCACCCTCTCACTCTCCATCCCTCCCACTCTCCAACCCTCCCACTCACCCTCCCACTCTCCATCCCTCCCACTCTCCATCCCTCCCACTCACCCTCCCACTCACCCTCCCACTCACCCTCCCACTCTCCATCTCTCCTTCCCGCCCCCCACTCTCCATCCCTCTCACCCTCCCTCCCACTCTCCCTCCCTCCCACTCTCCATCCCTCCCACTCTCCATCCCACTCACCCTCCCACTTTCCATCCCTCCCACTCTCCATCCCTCCTTCCTGCCCCCCCACTCTCCATCCCTCCCACTCTCCATCCCTCCCACTCTCCATCCCTCCTTCCTGCCCCCCCACTCTCCATCCCTCTCACTCACCCTCCCACTCTCCATCCCTCCCACTCTCCCTCCCAAATCCCTCCCACTCTCCATCTCTATCTCCTTCCCTCCCTCCCACTCTCCATCCCTCCCACTCACCCTCCCAAATCCCTCCCACTCTCCATCCCTCTCTCCTTCCCACCCTCCCACTCTCCATCCCTCCCACTCACCCTCCCACTCTCCATCCCTCCCACTCTCCATCCCTCTCTCCTTCCCTCCCTCCCACTCTCCCTCCCTCCACCACACGCCCTTTCTCACAGTCTCCATCTCTCATTCAGCTCCCCATACTCTTCTATCCCCTCTTTCAATCAGTTATATCTGTGGCTCTGCTTGCATTGCCAGAACAATAAATTTCCAAGATCCTTTAGATGTTTTTCCTACTGATTTTTTTCATGTTATTGCAATACTTTTAATTTGCAATTCATTTGCAATGCATTGCATCTACAATTATATAACAATTACGGTATTGGAACTGTGTTGTCATCAGCTGATGAAATTTTTATTAGGAGCTCTCACAGTCAGCAGCGAAACATCAAACACAGCCAGGGAATGACCCTGAAATATAACACCACGAGGGATATAACGCCACGTGGGATATAACACCACGTGGTATATAACACCACGAGGGATATAACACCACGAGGGATATAACACCACGTGGGATATAACACCACGAGGGATATAACACCACGAGGGATATAACACCACGTGGTATATAACACCACGTGGTATATAACACCACGAGGGATATAACACCACGTGGTATATAACACCACGTGGTATATAACACCACGAGGGATATAACACCACGTGGTATATAACACCACGAGGGATATAACACCACGTGGGATATAACACCACGTGGTATATAACACCACGTGGGATATAACACCACGTGGTATATAACACCACGTGGGATATAACACCACGTGGGATATAACACCACGTGGTATCTAACACCACGAGGGATATAACACCACGTGGTATATAACACCACGTGAGATATAACACCACGTGGGATATAACACCACGAGGGATATAACACCACGTGGGATATAACACCACGTGGTATATAACACCACGTGGGATATAACACCACGTGGAATATAACACCACGTGGTATATAACACCACGTGGGATATAACACCACGTGGTATATAACACCACGTGGTATATAACACCACGAGGGATATAACACCACGTGGTATATAACACCACGTGGGATATAACACCACGTGGAATATAACACCACGTGGTATATAACACCACGAGGGATATAACACCACGATGGATATAACACCACGAAGCAACTTCTCAAGTTACCTCGACCGGCTTCTCGTCCATACCGGACAGCGAACAGTGTTCATCGCATGCCACCGAGGCTACAATTTGTATTCCTCGGCGAGAGAAACAAATAAAAAAGAACATTGAACGATGTGGTTCGTGCAGCTGTCGGTGGGAGCGTGTCTGAGAGAACGTCCACCAAGCAGATGGAGCGATGCTAATGAGTCGTCTCGCGTGCAAGTGCGAGGCGGCTTCTCGGTGCTGCAGGTTCCAAGAGAGATGGACGTGGAGTGGCGGGGACATCCATGCGGCAGAGGTTGCGCACGGCTGGTGACCATGATAACGACTGGGAGAGCAGAGCTGAGCTCATCCACTCATCGCACTTCTACTCGCGGCTCGCTGGCCCTGGCCAAACTCGGTATCTCAACCGTGCTGGCTCCGCGCTCTGATAGAGCCATCATAAGCCTCCTGAGCAATCATACACACGCGCATCTACTGCATGTTGAACTTCTCTCGCAGCGTGTATAGCTAACCGTGCTAATCGGATGTGCGGGGGGAAGGAATACACACATAATCACACAATCATACACACACAATCACACACACACAATCACACATAATCACACACACAATCACACACACACAATCACACACACATAATCACACACACACAGAATCACACACACACAATCACACACACACACACACAAGTCACACACACAAGTCACACACCGACGGTGTCGCCACGAGATCACGACACACGGCGAAGCACCCCATGAGTAACGAGATGTTGTTTTTCCCGAGCTCACATCGATTCTCCGGGGTAGTTTCAGAACTGAGAACTGTTGACTCGGTGCGCCGAACGTGACAACTCCGTGCAGCTCGCCACCGGTAGCCCGCGGGCATCAGCGGCTCTCGGCGGCGACGCCAACGCGCGCCCCGTGCCACCCTGCGCGTGGCGCGTCTGCGGTGTGGACTGGGCACGCCTCGTGGCGCTGCTGGCGACGGCTCTGAGCACGGACAATGCGTCTCGCTGCAAATCCGCTGCTGCTGCTGCTGCTGCTGTTGTTGTTGTTCGTGCTGCGACAACTGCGAACGGGCAGATAGCCGTGACCTTGACGTCTTATCGCACGCGATGGCGGCCCGTTCATTCTTGACTTAGAACGCATTCGCGTTACGTGTGGGGGGTCTGTCGGCGTCGTCGTCGTTGTTGTTGTTGTAATGGTTATCAGCAGCAGCAGCAGCAGCCAGCGAGAGAGTGCACAGGT
This sequence comes from Lampetra planeri, assembly GCF_965212315.1. Taxonomy (NCBI): domain Eukaryota; kingdom Metazoa; phylum Chordata; class Hyperoartia; order Petromyzontiformes; family Petromyzontidae; genus Lampetra; species Lampetra planeri. The sequence goes on along the minus strand of NC_136118.1, from coordinate 14,019,608 downwards.
TCGCGACTGCGTGTGGGTAAATCCGCGTGGAAAATCCCAGCGGCAGTTTGTGGCAGATCGCAGTGAGAGAAAAACGCACGGGGCATAACCCCACTGCGCATACGCGCCAGGGGCGTTCCAGACGCCGCCCGCGTTGTCATTCAGTTTTGCTTCCGACCTGAAGCAGCATTTGAATCCCGATGATCTCGGCAGCGAAGGGGACTCTCGGCTCAGTGGCTGCAGACTTTCAGCTGAGGCGTGGCGGGGCACAGGAGGTGTATGGCTGCAGGCTGCCTGATGTTCGAACCGCACCCGTCTGCAAGAATAATAATAAAAAAACACCTCGAACGGAGTGCATTGTTTGACCTCACCTGGTGAGAAACCCGGCTAGCATCGATGTCAGGTCGCGGGTCAAAAGTTGTCTCCCTGCTCAAGCGAGCGTTGGCGGCGCTCTTCTCAAATTGGATCCCTCAAATCAGTCGTGGAAATTCCACGTTCCTATGGTATGGGGGTATATCTGTAATGCTTGCAGAAGCTATTATCAACATTCGTTTTTGGTTGAAGTTATTTATTGAGAGACTGATCTTAGAGACTGTTAAACTATATTTTTATTAGATGCAAATATTTGTGTTTTATTCTATCATTTAGATGCTCGCACGATAAACATTTGTGATGCGAGGCAAGACGGCAGCTTAGAGGGAGATCGCTCAACTCATGAACAGAATGTCAAATCTAGATAGAATGTTGGAGGATCAAATCCCTTCAAGGTCAATAAAATAAGTACCACTTTGTGAAATATCAAGGGTGGTTGTCCTATGTACACACAGCCCCCCCCCCCCCGCCCTGTTAGCAATGTGGAATTTGCATCGTTAGCTTACGGAATCCCTTCCAGAGGATTCCAATTGTTACCGGACTCGTGGTGCTCTTCTTATTTTGGGAACTTGCCACTGCCATGAGTCCATCCTGGCTGCGCAACCTTCACTACTCCACCTCCGATTAGCACCGTTGGCTATGTATGGTGCGAAAGAAGTTCAACATACATACACTCGGCCCAGACGTGCACCAGCAGCCATCCTCACCCACTCTGCCTTCACCTCTCAATCCCTTAGCCAAGCATCACATCTCCAGCCCTGCCATCCAGGATACAGCCCTAGGCCTCGCGATTTGTATTTGACATAGAAACGCTGCGTACATTCAGCGATTCATATTAATGGTTGTTATACAGTACGCCTATCTTCTTTGTCTTTGCATGTGGGGAGCGGTAGTGTAGCGGTTAGCGCGACACTGCGCTATGAACCTGACGACCCGGGTTCGATTCCCGCTCACGGCCAACACCAGTGACGATTATCGTAACCGGTCGTGGGCATCCCCTAGGTGGACTCAGCCTCAAATTAGTACCTGGTGCGACGTGTAAGCATCGCCACTGAGAAGACAAAGGCGGCCGGGCGTGGTGTTGGCCCCACCCTCGCATGTGCTGTGCCGGCCTTCAAAGGTGATCGCTAGCAGCACTTGCCCCAACAGTCTGCTAAGGCTATACGGGGGATCTTTGTCTTTGCATCGGACGGTACTCGTGGAATTCCATTATTCCAATTGTTTGTAGATTTGAGAGTAATTGTGGACGTCAACGCGACGTTACGGCTCACGGGGCGAACACCAGTGTACAGACAAGGCAACGATTCATGAGAGAGACGGTCAAAAATAAATTAACAAAAATAATCAGTGCTCGAATTAAATCACAACCTCGAATCAGAACATTTAATCCAATCGCCTGGGGCAGAGTGGTGAATCCTGCCCATTGGGTAACACCACGCACCTCATCCTCGTGGTGTTTAGCCAATGGGAGACACACCGATTTGCGCATGGGCTACTCATTACGAAGCAGTCTCGTAAAAGAGAAGCTTTTTTAAATTCTGTGCATGTTCAGGTTACTGATTATTATTATTATTATTCTCTCACGTTAACTCCCATTGAATCGTCGGTTAATTTTCCCATCGCTAGTTGCAGTTTTTCCGGGCTGTTTCGGCCTTTGTTTATATTTGTACATTTTCAGAAGCTGCTTCGCTTCAATATTTCCCAGTGTCTCAAATTCCTCGAAATGTAGTTCCCCTGGCAAACTTCACACCTTAACATGTTTATACACGCGGGGGGAAGCCGGATCACCCGGAAAAAAAACCGACGCGTGCGAGGGGGAAACACGCTATCCCCGCACAGAAATGAGAGATGGTGTCGGTCGGAAGTTCGCTGTCGCGCCTTCCCCCTCCTAGCCAGGGTACGGCTCCACCTCGACGCCCGCGGGAAAAGAGTTTCACGCCATCTGTGCGGTGATCCACCAACCCTCACGTCCTCACAACCGCCTGGCACGTCAACTCCCTGAGCATCTCAGTCACTCCCCCAGCTGATATCGATACACACCGACAGGTGGTCAGAAAAGAACCCAGATAGAGGAAGAACCTCAAGAGGCGCCACGGTGGCTAGGAGATGTCTACTACCTCGCCTGGTATACAGGAGGTCGTGGTTTCGATCCCGACTCTGACGCCTGTTGCTGTATATTTGGAGTTTGCGTGTCTCTCTCTCTCCCTCTTCCCGTGGTCGCGCGGATTTTCCATCCGGGTCCTCCGGTTTCTCCCTCCACATTTTAGAAACGCGCGATTAGAGGCTCCTATAAAATGTCCACATGTTAAGCCACTCCGTCGAGCTGCCATTTGTGGCCAGTTCGCTGTACCCGGTAAAATAACAAATGTTTTATCGGTGCGCATGGTGGGCACGATAACTGAGCAGCAGCAGCAGCAGCAGCGAACAAACGGTGCCCATGAATAACGCGCCCGCCCCCGTCAATTTGCCGCTCGGCTGTCCGCTCCCGAGCTTGCCCGCTCGCTCCTGAGCAATCGTGCACTCAATCGACGCCACCCCCACCCCCTACTCTCCTCTCCGCAGCGTGCCACGCGTGCACAAGTGGCACGGACGAGTGGGGCGGGGGGGTGGCGTTGGCGACGCGAGCTCGTGCCACGGCTGCATTGAACGGCGCAACGAATTTCAGCGGCGACAAGAATTTGGGAGGCGATGCGCGCTCACGTGCGTTTCGCGCGCACGCTTCTACGAGACTGAGCCGTGCGCGCAAGACGGAGAGGCGTCTGTGCTTTCGTAGCTTTTGCATGCAACGCCCTTCGTTTGACCGGCCGAGAATCCATTTGCGTGTATTGCGTATTTCGTGCGGAATGCCGCAAAAGTGTAAAAAAAAAAGGTCAGCGCTTCTTTTTGCTGAGACCCGCGGGGGCGGGGGGAGGGGAGGGACGGGGAAGGGGGAGCTTACATTCACCCATACGCGTGTTGAATCTTGACTTAAAGCTGTAGTGACTGCAGGAATTCATATTCTTTGGGTCTTTGGGTAAAGTCACGTAGATAGGTTCAAAGAAAATAACAAGAAACGACGACGTTTCGACCGCAACACGAGCGGTCGTCATCACAAGCCGTCGACCGCTTGTGATGCGATCGAAGCGTCGTCGTTTTTTCTTATTTTGTTATTTTCTTTGAACCTCTCTACGCGACTTTACCCAAAGACCCCAAGAATACCATACGCGTGTTGTTTCAGACAGCAGGGAACACTAACATATGAACAATAACAATAACATGTGAACAACAATCAATGTATAGCCCTTCGTCAAGCCACTGCTGAACGCAGGCCTCGCCACACCGTGTCGTTAACGGGAATTGTTTGGCCATACTTCACCGCGCCGGTCAGTGTGGGTTGGTGAGGTCAAGCGGATCATCCAGTTCAGATGTTACTGACCGCTGATGTCAGTAGTCATGGGCCGGAGTTTAACTTCGAGTAGCGGGGGGTTCATAGTGACGTGATTAACCACCTGCGTAACCGCCCCACCACCCTCCATTGCCCCTCCCCGCCACCACCTAACCGAAAGATGTTCTGAAAACACAATTAAAAGAACACGCGCAAAAACGTAATTAGTAAACAGAGTTGAAATCCCAGCCAAGTCAGACGGGCGCCACAAACCGCGAGCGGCTATCCACTCCCATGACTCCATCCATCGACAATCAGCGCGACTGTTTGCCGCTGTTCGTATGCTTCACCTAAACAAGAGAAATGGCGTGATGGGACAAAGGTTACTCCTGGAGTATGCTGCAAGAGAAAAGAAGGGCCGGAGGGGAACCTCTGACTTGTGTCTTGTTAAACTTAGCCACGTTTACAGATAACTGTACAGGGCTTGTTATTGCACTTAACGTGGCTCTGGTTGAAGACAGTGCGTCTAGTAGAAACGCGTCCTCCTTTCACGATGTGGCTCGTGCTGTTACTTGTACCGCGTGTGTGTCAGATGCCGCAGGCAATGTTTTATTGGACAGGGCAGGGAGCTTGCTGTGGACATGCTAGAATGTTAATGGCAGGATAGGTTAATAAACTTGTGAGTTCAGAATGTCAGAATAGATGTGGCAGGTAGCGATGCAGAGGGGGTTGTGATTGGCAGGGCATGTCAGACATGTCAGGAGACGTCAGGACTTCAGGACAGATCAGGACAGGTCATCAAGACAGGCATTTGAGTGTAACCCAGAAGTTAGCCCTCACACTAGACGGTGGTGGTGGTGGTGGTGATGAGACTATGAGACCAGACCCGGAGGTCAGGTAACAACAATTCAACAGCTGCAGGATCTGGCAGACCTCATGACCCCTTGACTGCAGAGTGCGGCCGGAATGTCGGAATCGCGCCGCGCGTCCCTGACTGGGGCTCCTGCGCGCTCAGCGTCAGCCATGAAAACCGCTGCACGTTGTCGCCTGCACCAGTCGACGGCTACAGCCAGGCATTGTTGATGCCAGGAGCCCAGCCAGCCCCATCCACTCGTCCACGCGGTGTCTGTCCGCCTGCCATGCAAAGTGCCCCCATCACCCCACCGTGTCTACCGGCTTCACCATCTCTACCCCCCCCCCCCCCACCGTGTCTACCAGCTTCATCATCTCTACCCCCCCCCCCCCACCGTGTCTACCGGCTTCATCATCTCTACCCCCCCCCCCCCCCACCGTGTCTACCGGCTTCACCATCTCTACCCCCCCCCCCCCCACCGTGTCTACCGGCTTCATCATCTCTACCCCCCCCCCCCCCCACTGTGCTACCTGCTTCATCATCATGACAGACGCTCGCTCGGGCTAAGCGCGCAGCTGCCGTGGGGGGGGGGGGGGTGCTAAGTGGCTGGACTCGAGACGATGCCAGCTCGGCCATTTCATCACGACCGCGTTCCCATCGCGCCTCCCCCCCCCGCACCCCCCCCCTCCACCCCCACCGCACCCCCCACCGCACCCCCCACCGGCTGCGGTGGCCCTCGCTCACTTTGAGAGTTCGCAAAAGATGATCGGAGTGGGGGCGGGGGGTGACTCGCGTCAATGTCACGGAGCCCTCGCCAGCCGACACCTTCCACTGCAGCTCATGGGGGGCTCCTTCTCCTCCTCCTTCTTCTTCTGCGTCGAAAGCAGTCACCGATCAGCCGACCGAACGGTTCGCTCGTAGCGAGCGGCGTCACCTCGTGAGCAAGCCGACATCAACTTGCTAATCGGATCGGTCGCCAATTAGCTTGTCTCGGCGTATTGCCGTTTCGCGATTGATTTTGTGAATTAATTTGAGGATGTCCCGCCCCCTTGGTGAAGTGGTTGTGTCAGCAGCTTGGGTGACCATGAAGACAACAAGAACTGCAGCAGCAGCTGCAGCAGCAGCAACAGCAGCAGCAACAGCAGCAGAAGCAGCAGCAACAGCAGCAGCAACAGCAGCAGCAGCAGCTGCCACGGTGACGGAATCTCAGCACGGGACACGGATCCTCCGGACAGCCACGGACATACAACTCAGGCATCGTTTGGAGCTTCTGTCGATGTCAAGCGCCAGTAGGCGACAGGCGGTCACGGTGCGTGACACAGCCAACGTCACCTGCCTTGCTCCCAGGCGGTTCCGTAACCGTGAAATCGCCCCGTCATTACGCGCTCCCGTGCAACGCGACGCTTACAATCAAAGCACTATTTTAGATTTTCTTCACCTACGTGACTTTACCGAAAGAACCAAACAGTATGGATCCTTGCAGTCACGAAAACTTCAAATTTAGAATGAAATAGCAAGAGTCATTTGAAGAGAGCGATTCTAAAAGCCGTCAAGTAAAGCGAGTACAGTACATTATTTAGAAAATACCAAGCACGGAAATATATGACTTTAAACACTAAAATAATCATGAATGAGAAAATGATGAGTGATTCTTTTGGTTTAAAGTGACCCTCGCCGCACTCTCTGTATTCATGGATGCAGGCTGCTGTCATTGTCAACTAACGCGCATTCGATTGAATTGGCATAGCCTAAGGTGACATTGTTCTACATTGTACATTACACCGGGATTTAAAGTCAGCAGTTGAATTGCTTCCAAACTGGAGTGAGTCTGGCGACATGCTCCCTTCTGTTTTAGTGACCTCGAGTCGTTTTGTTAACATTCCACTTTTCTGTGGCAAGGCACACGTCTAAACTAAAATATATATTATTTTACCAGGTAAGGCCCACTAAGCTATATAGGTATTTTTCAGAAGCGATCTGGCCACAAACGAAAGCTCAACGGAGAGGCTCGTCACGTGGACATGTGTAGCAGCCAAATCCTCTTAAGGCGCGATGTTGATTCTAAACGTGGAGGGGCAAATTGGAGGACCCGGAGAAAAACCAACGCGACCACGGGGAGAGAGACCATGCAACCTTCAAATATACGAGCATCAGGGTCGGGGTCGAACTCACGACCGCGTGCCCTGACCGAGTGACCGGCGCAGAACATTTATTCCCCACTCGAGCTGCTGCTGCTGCCGCTGCTGCTGACCACCACCACCACCACGTGTCACGGCCCACTGCGTGTGTTGGTGGACAGGGGCTGCCACCCTGATGTCGAGTTCTCGCACCACTGCTAGCGGAAGGGTCTCCACTTGAAGAAGCTCTGGAGAAGCCATCAAGGGTGGCCTACACTATCGCACTGGCCAGAGGTCTTGGCAGCGGCAGGGGAGTGCACACACCTTACCCCACCACACGCAAACTGTCCATCAACAACACTGTGATGTGCAAGCGAGATACAGTGACTCGTTATAAGCCAACGTGGAGATTAGCGTGGATAATAAAGTGATCTGGTTGATTGTTCACGATTGTCAGTTGGCTTTATTGTGACGGATGTGTGAACGGTGTGCATATTGTGAGGAACCTGCAGACGGCATAGCCAAAGTATGGTTCATTATTACCACAGTTATCGGTGCTTTACATTTTATTGTTTCAATTTTGAAAATGATTTATGGTATGACTGCTGAATATGCCTTGGGGGCCATACGAGCCCATTAAAGTGTATGTTTATTTGGCCGACACAAGCTGAGACTTTGAAGATCACTGCAGATCCAATCTAGACTGCCTGTCCACATCCGAACCCAGGATTCCGTTGCTGCTGCTGCTGCTTCTGCTGCTGCTGCTCGCTGACTCGTGCCAACTCTGCACTCTGACAAGGGCATTGCATCCCTAAGCCACGGAGCCATTTCCAATGTGTCTTTAAATATAGTAATTCAATCTAATGCATTCCCTTAGGCTCCCGTGAGCTGGAAAATTCATCAAGCATACAGACAGTCACGTATATCATAATGACAGGTTTATGCAATTGTGTATCTGCAACGTTGGGATGAAACAGCTGTTATAAAACAAACTATTTTTTTATTGCGCCGTTTTAAAACCAATTGCATCCCAATTGTGAAGACGCACGAAGTTGTGGTGCACTCCCGTGATCCCACGCTTTCTTGACGTAACAACTCGACATTTTCGTCACTAACAGTGTGTGGCCTTAAAAGTATAAACTAGGCACATGGAGAGACCAGAGAGATAGAGTCATTGTACCTCTCTGTGTGCTATGAATAAGGGCCAGTGCGCGAAATGTTGACTACCATATACTTTCTTTGTCCTTTTTAAGACCACGATGTTATTGACAGACGTGTTGAGATGTTCTGTTGTTTCTGCTTTGTGCAGCACTGCCAATGCTGCAGCAGCAGCAGCAATGGATTTGTTTCACGTGGTAGACCGTTCTCGGCGTCACGCGAAGATGCTCGCTGTGCACTGTGACTCCGCCGTGGAGTTGGACCCGATCTCGTGTGCGGAAACTGGAGCAGGGGTTGGCGACATGCAGCTTCGGAGTCGCGTGCGTGCGGCTCTTGAACGACTGCAGCTGAATTGCGGCTCTTGAAATACTGAGTTTCTTACCGAATTACACAACTTAAAATGCCTCTTCTTGTTGTGTTGGTTGCTGTGTTAAACTAGAGGCACCGCTAGCACTGCAGGACTATAAGAGACGGCGAGAGCTTGGGGAGGCATTCACGCAGCAGTGGATTGAACATGGCTGCGGCTGATGATGATGCTGATTCTAAGTCGCCCAACCTGCTGGACTGCAGGGTGGACTCATTCCTGTCTACGAGGACTTTTAGACATTGATATGCTGAGTCGACATTTGACCAGGATTTGAACTTACATTGCTTCCACTCGTGAGTCGAGCGCACTGCTAAGAGCCGCACAAACATGACGGAAAATAATGCAATACAATTTAACACGTAGGCTTTCGAATCCAATGCAACAACGAGAAGGAGAGCGTCAGTCCACTGCTGGATGACAGCCTTCCCAAGCCGCTACCATCATCTCTCGAAATCCTGCGATTTAGATCCACCTAGCAGCTGGCAGCACGTGAGACGATTCCATCGCTCCATCTCCACAGTGGACGCCGTTCCTTGGTCTCCGCTCAATAATTGTTCTTGACCAATTGAGTCAAGAATCTACAGCATTGAATGACACGCACAGTGTCACTTGTTGACTTCACCAATAGGAGCTAGATTTAGCAAGACTACAGCTGTGTGTGTGTGTGCACCCGTGGGGAGCGGTAGTGTAGTGGTTAGCCAACGTCAGTGACGATTATCTGAACCGATCATGTGCCTCCCCGAGGTCGATTCAGCCTCAAATGAGTTCCTGGTACGGTGTAGACAAATCGCCACTGGAGAGACAAAGGCGGCCGGGCGAGGTGCTGGCCACCCACCTCTTCGTGCGTCGTACCGGACTTCATAGGTGCTCGCTAACAGCACTTGCCCCAACAGTCTGTTGAGGCTACACGGGGAGGGATATTTATCTTTGACGTGAACCCGTTTCATCTTTATCTCGCTCTGACTAATACATACATCAGCCAGGCTGATGTACAAGCAAAATTATACTTGTATAAATCTCGTTGTAATGACGGCGCGGTAATGAGGTCTGCGCTGCGTGGTGGCGGAGGGGGTGGGGGCTATGGGGCTATCGACCCGGGTGTGTCCACACTTTAATGCGCCTCCTAAATCGCCCCTCCGCGCCCCCGCCCTCTCTCACCCCCCCCCCCCCAGCGCTGGGACTGTACGAGGAGCAGGAGGAGGAAGAGTAGGAAGAATATGAAGAAGTATCGATTGACAAATGGATGAACATGTCCCTGTCATAGGAACGTGGAATGTTCGACCACTGAAATAAAACCGCCAATGGTGATAAGCAACTTCCCAGTGTTTTACAGATGATAGGAACGTTTTTGTTTATGTGCCAGTGCTTCTGAGTGAACTACGCATGAGCAGTGAACACCAGTGCCTCACGTGACTAACGGTGCTAAAGTCGCGGGGCAAAATCAGCAACGGCCTCAAGGCACCAGCTGAGCCAGAGAGAGAGACCCTCGTCAACGCCGACGCACAGAAAAGGCGCGAGCCCTCCTCGTGCATGGCTCGTGTTTGTGCGTGTGCATGCGTGTGCGTGCGTGCGTGTGCGTGCATGCGTGTGCGTGCGTGCGTGTGCTTGTGCGTGCGTGTGCGTGTGTGTATTAAGCTTCTGTCGCACACCGTGGCGTAGGCAACCGTGATAGTGAGAGGTGCGGGGGAAGGACAACACACTAAAGACAAATAGCAGTTCTAAAGAAATGAGTTTTCGATTTGCATGGAGTAGCTGAGCGATATTTAATTCATCGGCGGTGTTGCTACAGAAACAAGCCGCAGGCATATGGAGAACGTCTCAGGAAGGGAAAACAGAAGGGCTGGCATAATTAAAAGGATATTCATTTGCATAACGATTCCATCCAATTAGCCCGACAATATATACACGTGTATTGTTGTTGAGGTTTTTTAAAGCCGTGAAATACCCACTGAGTTTAGAGACTTCCTGTGTTTGGATATTTGGGCAATTCCATTTGAATGGATGCGTTGTGCCTGCAAGGAAAGTTAAATAGCGGGAGACAACCCATGCATACGAGGGAATAATACACAAAAGTTCCGAAAACAATATGCATTAACGTGCAAAACATATCATACACATCTCTCCACATGTCTTACACAATGCACCATCTGCGAGTGCATCATTGCAGCAGCACTGATTCAGCACAAGCAAAGTGTGGACTGGTTTTGACACACGGTGTCTCATCAGCAGCAGCAGGCTTGCTGAACCCATGCTGATGAACTCGCTGATGCTCTTGGCAATGACCACGCTCTTTAAGATATGGATCCTATTATGCATCAAAAGTACATGGAGATGAGTTCACAATCCCAATTCTTAAACTGCCATCACCTGGGCACCTTGACCACACAGCCTGATTCCGAGATGAACAGATCACTGCCTACGTGATCCAGCAGCCCGTACCTCCAATGCACTGGGTGGCAGGTGTGACAACTCATGTCAAACACGTTGACGTTCAACACGGGAGCCTGTTGACTGAGAGGCAAACTAGATTTGAAGCTTTCGTGACTGCAAGGATTCAGACTCTTAGGTTTTTTTCGGTAAAGTCACGTAGGTAACGTACAGTAGGTAAAACATAATTATGTTTTTACCTACGTGGCTTTACCGAAAACAACCTAAAAGTATGATAGGCAAACTCCCTTGGTTAGCGCTTCTTAGAAATATGTTCAGCTGCGAGGCAGCGCTAACAACGATCATCATACTCGCAACGATTTAAACTCGCAACGCGCCTGCTCCACGCTGAGAGAGAACGACTCCGAGACGGAACACCTGCACGTATGGACATCGACATCTGTGAGCAAAGAGCTTCATAGCTCATCGGATTCCTCCAGTGTGAATACATTTTCTGATTCTGAGGCGCGAGGAGGAACCACAGACGAGAGAGGCGGCAGCCGCAGCTGGCAGTGTGGCTTCTCTAATGCCACGTGACGTTATAACAATTCAACTTAACGGTGGAATTGTATTTCACACGATCCCACGTGTTGGTAGGCCAACGAAGCCTGCGAATTTGCATGGATGCAAGTAATAACAAAGAGATAGTGCGCTACTCCGACCAATTAAGTTGTATTCACATAATTAATTCGATATATGTCTTTAGATATACTCACTTTTCAATTAAAATGTCTTGAGAGGGGGAGATAATAGTTAATGAGGCTTTGTAGATTCAGAGTAATGGGTAATAGCTGGAGACATATGATGCCTCTGGAGGTTGATGATATCTCTCAGCAACGCATTCATCAATGTGCAAATGTATCGACACCAACGCAAGATTCAAGGAGCAGAGGGTTTTGGTGAGCGCTTGCAGGAGAACGACGTGAATGACGCCAGGGTTTTATGTTAACGAGTCACGATATGAGATTAGTCGACCCCTGATGAAAGACTTTCTGATTTCAGCTGAAATTGCACGCTGCAACAGTGAAACAAGATGTAGTGGCGGCGGGCAAAGATAAGTTACTCAAACGTAGCGTCAGTTTCTTAGCGCGAGAGACCGCGCTCGCAAATTACAAGTGTGGGGATAGGAATCGGTGCAAGGGCGGGGGTGGAGGGGCGGGATGGAGGGACGGGGGGGCGGAGGGAGTTCTCTGGGCGGGGGGGGGGGATGGAGGGGCGGGGGGAGTTCTCTGGGCGGGGGGATGGAGGGGCGGGGTGGAGGGGCGGGGGTGGAGGGGCGGGGTGGAGGGACGGGGGGGCGGAGGGAGTTCTCTGGGCGGGGGGGGGGGTGTAGAGGGACGGGGGGCGGGGGGAGTTCTCTGGGCAGGGGGGGGGAGCGGGGGGAGTTCTCTGGGCGGGGTGGAGGTGCGGGGGAGGCGGGGGGAGTTCTATGGGCGGGGGCAGGAACGGGGGGGGGCGGAGGGAGTTCTCTGGGTGGGGGTGGAGGGGCGGGGAAGGTTGGAGGGGGAGGCGGAGATGAATTTCACTGAGAATTATGGATCGGCGGGGCCGATGGCTGCGTGATGATGATGATGGTGGTGGTGGCTGGGATTGGGCCGGCCTTGCTGTTCGATCCGCACGGACGCTTTGCAGGTGACTCACAAACCCCAATGGCGAGAGCGACCACCGAGACGGCATGGTCCCACGTGGCGTCTCGACTCGCATCGCCGACTGGGAGCTGGCCACGATATGGCAGTGCAGTTGCCGCTAGTTGTTTGCTTTTGGTTTATTTTGTTTGGCAAGGGTAAACCCCATTGGGCGACAAATGGCTCTTTTTTCCGATGTGGACCTGGCTAAACCATAGACACCCGCTTACTCCGGCAACAAGAATACGAAGACAAGCGAATGCACACACGAAGTGTACGCGGATCAAGTTCCGAACGGCGGGTCCGTGAATCCACCCGGCGCAGACAGCGCAGCGAACACAACGAGGCCGGGAGGGCGCATCCCGTACACAAAGCATCGCGTCCAAAAAGAAGCGGTGAAGATCCGTAAAATTGTACAAAAAAAATTATGTTACTCCACCTATTTGGGCCTTGCGAACCTCTTCTTCATACACACGGGGTTTCTATCGGCGGTTTTGAACAAGTGGTGAGCTTCCACATTGCTATGCCAGGGACCAGTCCATCCGTAAGATATCCACCGTCGACATCCCACTCCGTGGTGCAGCCTCACCAGGAGATGTCTATTTTACCGACCCCCAGAGGGATAATGGTGATGATGGGCTGGTGACCTAGTGGGGTGGGATTAAAACTGACATACGGCTGAGGGCCTTTGTTGAGCTACCAACTGAACTACATTTCAGCATACATAGCCACAGCTCGTGTTATTATAGCTAGCGACGTTCAAATATTAGCATAGTGACATCAGCAGTCGATGGATGACTCTTGAGGGTAATGCCCAAGGGTCTTTAAGGCCCAAAGTTGTGACAGATGGCACGCATTGGTAAACCCTGGCAGGAAAATACCGGCAGGGCAGAGGGAATTTAACGATGACGGCGATACAACCTGGTTACCCAGCCACCGATTATATTATATAGCCATGCACGTGTCTATGCATAGTGATTGTTCCATGAAGCATCACAACAGTACCGTGTGTGAGTGTGTGTGAGTGTGTGAGTGTGAGTGAATGTGTGTGTGTGAGTGTGTGTGAGTGTGTGAGTGTGTGTGAGTGTGTGTGAGTGTGTGAGTGTGTGTGAGTGTGTGTGAGTGTGAGTGAGTGTGAGTGAGTGTGTGTGAGTGTGTGAGTGTGTGTGAGCGTGTGTGAGCGTGTGTGAGTGTGTGTGAGTGTGTGTGAGTGTGTGAGTGTGTGTGTGTGAGTGTGTGAGTGAGTGTGTGAGTGTGTGTGAGTGTGTGTGAGTGAGTGTGTGAGTGTGTGTGTGTGAGTGTGTGAGTGTGTGTGAGTGTGTGAGTGTGTGTGAGTGTGTGAGTGAGTGTGTGAGTGTGTGTGAGTGTGTGAGTGTGTGTGAGTGTGTGTGTGAGTGTGTGAGTGTGTGTGAGTGTGTGTGAGTGTGAGTGTGTGAGTGTGTGTGAGTGTGTGTGAGTGTGTGAGTGTGTGTGAGTGTGTAAGTGTGTGTGAGTGTGTGTGAGTTTGTGTGTGTGAGTGTGTGTGAGTGTGTGTGAGTGTGTGTGAGTTTGTGTGTGTGAGTGTGTGAGCGTGTGTGAGTGTGTGAGTGTGTGTGTGTGAGTGTGTGAGTGAGTGTGTGAGTGTGTAAGTGTGTGTGAGTGTGTGTGAGTGAGTGTGTGTGAGTGTGTGAGTGAGTGTGTGAGTGTGTAAGTGTGTGTGAGTGTGTGTGTGTGAGTGTGTGTGAGTGTGTGTGAGTTTGTGTGTGTGAGTGTGTGTGAGTGTGTGTGAGTGTGTGTGAGTTTGTGTGTGTGAGTGTGTGAGCGTGTGTGAGTGTGTGAGTGTGAGTGTGTGTGTCACCGAGAGTGACCTTGACCTGCTTTCTGTCACTTGGCCCACCACACTCCGCTGGGGCTCATCGACTTGCCTCACTTCATCACTTCAGGCGAAGGCCGCACTATGAGTAAAACTTCTCACACTACTCACCTTCTTTTTTGTTGGGGCCCAAATTAGAAAACGTTAGCGGGTTTTTTCACATTTGTCTAGTTATAACCACAGGATCGACTACATTTGTGCCGCAATTGACATTTCTGGCCCTTCTAGACCGCCGTTAGAATTGACGTGTCCTTGTCTGTCGTCGATGGAGATTGGCGGAGCAGCGGTGAGCACCGTGGACTTTGACCCAAATGACCTGGATTCAACTCCCGCAACGTGGATAACATCAGCGGCCAAGTTGTATCATCTTACACCGTCTTGGCCACCTCCTGCATTGACTCGGGCTTAAATGGGCGCCTGGTACATTGTGCAAACATCAGCACTCGGGGAGACGAAGGCGGCGGTGCGTGGTGCGGGCGACATCAGCGTGACCTCAATAGGTGCTCGCTAACAGCACTCGGCTCTCTACCCTCTAATAAAGCTGAGCGGCGGATCTCTTTGGCTTGGCCTTGCTTTCATTTTATCAACGCATTTCAGAAGGCGGCTGTGCGTGGTGGGTGAAAACATTGGATGTGTGTGTGTTGTGCAGGGCGTGGTGGGCGGTGATGGGAGGCAGTGTGGACTTGGCCGGCGTGAGAGACGGTCAATATCGGCATCAAGCGAGAGAGGGAGAGAGGAGAAAGAAAATGCACCGCAGAGCGCTGGGCGCGTCGCATGCAGGGCACACGCACGGGCGGGCACCGCGCTCCGAGTGAAATGCAGCAGCAGCAGCGGCATCAGCACCACGAGCACGTGGTCGCCACTCTTGAGTCGGCTCAATGCGGCTTCGCTCACGTTGCCCCTTTTGAACCAGCGGGTCTGCAATTCCGCATTGCCATGGTGGTGGTGGTGGCGGAGTGGAGGGATGGAGGCCTTTCATAGCATGGCCACTGCAGACTTTACCCGCGCGCTGGTACTTATTTTATTGACCCTGGTGGCTTGAAGTCCTGACTGTGAGTCGAGCATGAGAACTGATAGTGAGTCGAGCATGAGTACTATCCACAGCTTACATCGCAGGATCGTGAGAGATGGCGACCGCTTGGAATGGCCTTCATTTAGCAGTGGAGTGATCATGGCTGATGAGTATGATGACGACTGCCCACGCTTTGCAGTATAAGCAGCCTAAACATGCAATGCACAACATGCAGCATGTTCCAAATATTAATTTGGCAGAAAGGCATTCAAGGTGAATGTACCACGCAGGTGTCAGCATCATTATTATTTTTGGCAATTTGCGTAACTGGATACGACTTGCTCATGGGGACTCAAACTAAACTCCATCCGGCTATAGCGCATTGCATATTTTGTCGTCGTATTTAAACAAAAATGCATAGACAGGATTTACATTCATCCGGAACTACTGAGTCGGCACGCTGATATTGTGGGTTCGGACCTGGGCCCCCAGAGTGTATCACCACACAGTGCACACGGCGGCTAGCGAGGCGCGCTAGTGCCGTGAATTCACAAGCAGTTGTTCACTCATCTCCACCGTAGTTGTCTCGACCACAAGGTGGTGCACTGTTCGCTGCTGCTGCTTCTGCGAGCGTTCGCAAATCGTCACCGACAGCGCAATCCCGAACGGCGATAGCGAGGCAAGCATCATTCAAACTGAGAAATGCATTTCAGAAGAAAGAAAAAAAAACTCCCAATTGATCATGAAAGGTTTCGTGCTCGCATATCGATCTTTCTTTAAACGTCAGCGAATGCTCCTTTTTGTTAGATTCATTTAATCTGGCGGAGTATTCAAAACAACTACTCAGGTTGAAGGCGAATTATTCCGCGGGCTCGCGTATACCCCCCCCCACCCCCCGTCCTGGTTACGACTCCACCCAACACTGAACGTTGACCCAACGTTGAGCGTGAATTTCAGCTGCACGTAATTCAACCCGTTTTACAGGCCAGTCGGACTTACTCTGGCAAATGTCCAGCTACGAATAAATCAAATGTTTTATTGTTACTGCCATGCCAGCGGCGTATGCCTCCGGCAGCGTGAGCAGCAACGCGACCCCTGAGTGGCGTCTTCTCCATCCGCGGCCCTCGTCCTGCCAGTCCCGAATGGATTCCTCGTCCGCTCGAGATGTCGAGACGTTGCTGCTACTGCTGCTGCTGCCCAGCTCAACACACTCGATGAGCATAGCGCCTGTGCTGTGCGGAAGGGCGATTGCACCGAAGCGTTGCCGGGTTTATTTGTAACTTGTGAATGTTGCGGATTTACTCTCCAACACACCGGTGGGCTGAAGTAGTCAACTAAATATTCGCTGCCAAGCTTGGTCGTGTTCATTCAGACGCTGTCTTTCCGACAAACCCGTTCTTCACCTGAGGACGGCTGCTTGCGTTGTGGCCGAAACGTCGTGAGAATTGTATTTTATTATGTTTTATATTTTTTATTTTATTATTTCCCTTCTACGTGACTTTACCGAAAGAACCAAGAAGATGAATCCCTGCAGTCACGAAAGCTTTAAATCGAAATTTAGTCAACTACATTATACACTACACTATACACTACACTATACACTACACACTAGTAACTAATTGGCGCGTTTTGTTGACGTGACAAACCTCCTTACTGGCTGTGTCGGGTGGTGGAGGGTTACGACACATTTATACTTCCGCGAATATTCCTGTCGCTACGTTAAGGGGACAGCGTTGTCGGCTGAGTGTTCGATTCATCGTGGCACGAGGCGCGTGCAGGACGCAAGAGCACACCGCGTGACGTGTCGCCGGGTTCCTCCCAAGAGATGATGGGACACCTCCACTGCCTCTCTGCTGTTTGTGACGGGCGCGGCGCTGTTGGCAGTGGCGCCCTAGAATCTGTGACGGGTAGCTCGTTAACACCTCGTTCCCTACATCGTAAATAGTAACAGTGCTGCGCTCATTCGACTCAATTTGAAGCACGGTTACGCATTTGCGTGAACGTGTGTACGTTGAACTTCTTTCGCGCCGTGCGTAGCCAACCGTGATAATAATCGGAGGTGCGGGCGGAAGGTTAACGAACTAAACAACACACAAGTCCACTGTGACAGGCATCGCACCACGGCGACTCGCCTAGATGGACGTGCCTCACTCATTGTTAAACCAATCGAGAGACAAAAAAAACCTAAGAATATGAATCCTTGCAGTCACGAAAGCTTCAAATCGAGAACAAAAATGGTGCTTTATCCCCCCTGGCGAGGCGAACCGATACGATGGCTGCGTTGCGATTGCGTGCGATGCCCGTGCCTACAGAAACGAATCAGACTTTTTGAAGCACTCCTTGCTTGCAATCGCTGCCTTTCGAGGACTGCTATTAAGTGCATTCCTCCCATGAAATATTCACAGTCGCCGTCACATGGCTCTCATTGCGGTTTGCGGTGGAGCAATGGCGCAGAGGTTAGTGTCCTTCGCCTCCCGACTTCCATTCCCGGTCACTGCGAACAGAAGTGGTGAGTGGTACCTCGCCACGCCAACTCCATGTCCTCCCCCCCTCCCACACAAACCCCCCCCCCACCCCTTCCACCCAAACTCCTTCACCAAAGCGCACTGCCCAGCCCGGTGAAGTATGGTCAAACAATCCCCGTGGCTGGCACGATAGCCGGGCGGTGGTGGCTATGCACGTGGCTGGTGGGTCACACGCAGATGGAGTTGTGAAACTCCCTTCTCGTCGGTGTCGAGGAGGCGCCACAACCCTGGCCCGTCAGCAGAAGGCCGTCCAGCAAGGTGGACTAATTGCCATCTGTTCCCATCTGTACGGGGATGGAGTGTTGCCAGCTGGCGCAAGGCGCGTGGTTTGTCCGTGGACTCCGGCTTCCTCCCCACGTGTTTACTAAACGTTACTCACCATTAATAGGCGGACAATGTCTACACATTAAAAACCCAATTGCAGGACCCTCTTGTACAGGAGCGCAGTACTATGCAGTACTATGACTCAGTGTGGCTCTCCCGGATAAATAATTATATGATTATTATATTCAAGTATTGTTATCATTACGTGGCTAAGCTTTCATCAGTGTATTAACAAGGACACAGTAATTTTTATAGATATAAACTATCCATATATATTTTTACTATTTTATATTGTAATATAAAGTGAGGAGGATGTCTGTTCAACAAAGCAACTGGGCCGCTGTTAAGTTTTTACGACAACATAGACGACAGTATCCTGTGCATGCAGCCAACGCCGATGGCATCGCGATGCAATTCCAGTGATTAAAAACTTTCGATGTCAAGTTGAAGCTTTGACTTGCGGCGCATTAGCGAGGCTGGCCGCTCTCGCCGACGATGACGCAACGGGGGTCTTTAACGTCTCGGTGACTGATAGCCAGAGCAGGCACCGAGAAGCGGTCCTGGAGCGAGGAATCCCACCGCCAAGTCCGCGCTGAGCGGTTCGCCACCGACGAGCGAGACTGACGAACAAAGACAAAGACCCCCACCCCCCACGTATAGCCTTAAACAGACTGTTGGGGCAAGTGCTGTTAGCGAGCACCTGTGAATGGCAACAAGGTACAGGTGGGGGTGGGTGGCCATCACCACGCCCGGTCGCCTTTGTCTCCCCAGTGGCGATGTTTACTACACAGCGCACCAGGTACTCATTTGAGGCTGAGTCGACCTCGGGATGGCCCAAGACCGGTTCAGATAATCGTCGCTGGTGTTGGTGGCCGTGAGCGGGAATTGAACTCGGGTTGCCGAGTTTGGTACACGAATCCACAGACATTTGTCAATCCACTGCTGGATGACGCCCTCTCTCACGCCGTGCGTGTGGGTCACGGGGTTGTTCGAGCAGCCATACTTCACCACGCTGGTGCACAGGTCCTTAGTGAGGAAGTCAGACCCAGGACAGGGTGCAGATATCACGAACACTATTACCGAGTGTAGCCAAACTCACGCGTCACAGTGCGCTAACCGCCGCGCCACCACTCCACACGTGTCTATAATCGTTTCAAATTCAGCGAAAATTGCCGTCTCGCAGTAACGAGCCTTGAATGCACTCCTCCCTGATCGCGGAACCCGAGCCAAGCGGTGGACATTCCACATTTTCATTCCGGGAGCCAGTCTACTCACCGAGTATTACCGCATGTATCGCCCCCGCAGTGATGATTGGCCTTAAGGGATGCGTGAGTCGTGAGCGTTGACCGCAGCGTCACCGACGCGGGGTTTGACCCCGGGACTGCCCCCTCCCGTCCCCATGCATTGCCTAGATCTGCAGAGAGGGTCGCTTTAAGCGATAGTCCACGATGCTGTTGGTGAATGTTCTTGGCGATGGCACGATCTGTGTGCTGATAACGCAAAGTCAGCACCTCCACCACCATCACGGGGCGTTGCTGCGGGGGCTGGGAGGGGAGGGGCCGCAGAACTGCACTCACGAATTTAATCACTCATTCGTTCGTTCATTCGCCGACTCAATCGCTCATTCATTCACCAACGAATTCTCTCATTCCTCCACCCACTCATTCGCTCATTGATTCACCCTAACAATTGCTAATGTATTATACACACTATCTCGGTTCAGTTATTCACTCATTTTATGATATACTACATAATTAATTGACCAACATTGTATAAGTATTTACATACGCACGTGTTAAATCATTAATTCCTTCGTTAACTCATTAATTCAGCCGCTATTTACTCATGCGCGTATTTTCTCACTCGTTCCCTCACTCATTCACTGGTTCATGTACTGACCCCCTCGACTTACTCACTCATTCACTCTTTCACCCACTTACTCATTCATTCACTCAGTCACTAATATAATAATGCATTCACATATTCGCACAATCTTTCCATTAGCTCATTCACTCCCTCATTAAGATAATCATTGATCGGCTCGTTCGCTCTCGCACAATAACTCATTCGCTCATGCATTCTTTCTTACTCATTCTCACCCACTTATTTGATCAAGCATTCACCTGCTCACTCATCCATTCATTCATTTCCTCATTCACTAAATATAATCACCCGTCCGCTCACTCGCTCATTCTATCGCCCATTTAGTCACAAACTCACTCATCCCCTCACCCATCCATTCACCCACGCACTGACCGACTCACCCTACTGCACCATCCATCCCTTCTCAATCACTGTCCCATGCACTCATTTGTTCACTCACCGACCAATTAATTCACCATTCCCCCCACCTTAAACATTCACTCACTCACCCGTTCACTCACCCGTTCCCTAACCCATTCATTCTCTCACTCAATCGCTCATCCATTCATTCCCTCACTCATCCACCCACTCGCGCCCATGCAGCCGCCTTGTCTACCCGCGATGCTGAATAATTGATGCGTTCGCTTCCAAGACAGTTATCTGGGCCAGCATATCTTCCATCGATCCACGTTTCATAAATAACCTTGCGCATAAATGAACTTCATAGCAACCAAAAACAACCACTACTTTTACAAGTTGTATGCATTGCTTAAAACGCCAGTTCAGAAGCACAAGTACGAATAGAGTACAGGGCCTCGCAAACTAATCCCACACTCAAGGGGACGCATCACGAATGAGTGCTAACCCGTCATGGCATTTCAAGTGAATCTAGAGCGATGTCCATTGCATGCTCTGTATTCAAATACATGTCCTCCCAGAATCACTTGCGGTATGAGCCAAACGCGATGCACTGAATAGATATAAACACGCAATAAACAAATAAAGATCCCCCGTATAGCCTTAACAGACTGCTGGGGCAAGTTCTGTTAGCGAGTAGCGCACGAGGGGGTGGGTGGCCAGCACCACGCCCGGGCGCCTTTGTCTCCCCAGCGACGATGTTTACACGTCACGCCCAGTCCTCATTTGAGGTTGAGTTGACCTAGGGGAGAACCAGGACCGGTTCAGATAATCGTCACCGGTGTTGGTGGCCTCGAGTTGATGTCGACTCGGGTCACACGGGGTTCGTAGCGCAGCGAAGCGCGACACTGCCGCCTCCTACACGAGGCGACTGCATGGGCACGAGTGGGTGGTTGAGTTAGAGAATGAATGGGTGAGTGGCTGAGTGAGAGAATGAATGGGTGGATGGATCAGTGAGAGGATGCATGGGTGGGTGGATGAGTGAGAGAATGAATGGGTGAGTGGATGAGTGAGAGAATTCATGGGTGGGTGGATGAGTGAGAGAATGAATGGGTGAGTGGTTGAGTGAGAGAATGCATGGGTGAGTGGTTGAGTGAGAGAATGAATGGGTGGGTGGGTGGATGAGTGAGAGAATGAATGGGTGAGTGGATGAGTGAGAGAATGCATGGGTGAGTGGTTGAGTGAGAGAATGAATGGGTGGGTGGGTGGATGAGTGAGAGAATGAATGGGTGAGTGGATGAGTGAGAGAATGCATGGGTGAGTGGTTGAGTGAGAGAATGAATGGGGTGGGTGGGTGGATGAGTGAGAGAATGAATGGGTGAGTGGTTGAGTGAGATAATGAATGAGTGGATGGATGAGTGAGAGAATGGATGGGTGGATGGATGAGTTAGAGAATGAAAGGGTGAGTGGTTGAGTGAGAGAATTCATGGGTGGATGGATGAGTGAGAAAATGGATGGGTGGGTAGATGAGTGAGAGAATGAACGGGTGAGTGGTTGAGTGAGAGAATGAATGGGTGGGTGGATGAGTGAGTGAGAGAATGAACGGGTGAATGGTTGAGTGAGATAATGAACGGGTGAGTGAATGAGTAGGTGCGTGAATGAGTATAAACACACACACACATACACTCACTGTCGCATAACGAATAAAACATAATTCATTTTAAAGCTGAATGTCTTAACCCCGAATATGATTTAACTCCCAAAGCCGTTTTGAATTCTTTGCGCGTTCAGATCGCATCGCATTATTTCCCACTTTGTCCATTCATTTCAACGCAAGACCACAGATCGCCTTCCCGAATCGTAATCCCTTCCCACAATGTACGACATTACAATTGTCTGCTTGCAACAACAAAAAACATGACCGCTCACGTTGCTCGGCGAGAATTAATCAGTCGTGACCATTCCACATTCCCATGGCGCGCACGGCGTTGGGGATGGGGGGGGTGAAGGGACTGCGGGAGGATAGAGGCATCCCGTTCCGTAGAACGATCACCACGTAACCAACAATATCCAACTCGCTGTTCGTATAATCCCGCGTGGCAAAATACGCGACTGCCGGTCACCTTCAACAAACAATGCGAGACCTCTCGGCACGGTCTGTGGTGCTCCGTGCGCGGCACACCCCTGCGGGCAGAGAGGAGCGACGGCTCCGGACTGAGAGCGAGTAAAGTGAGAGACGTGATGAGACGCTGTCGGGCGGTGAGGAGGGAGGGAGTGGGGGAGGCGGGGAGGGGGGAGGGAGGGAGGCGTAGCCGCGAACGCAGTTCCAGACGCGAATCCGCAATGTGGCCACGTGTGGCTTGCAGTCAGCTGACGCGTGATGCGACACGCGCTGCGCAATTGTGCTGCGTTCGGCACAAAGGCGCCTCCGTATTTAAGGAGCACCCGGCGGATGGAGAGATACAGCGGCCTGTTCGGGGCCGGCAACGGGCTACGATACCACCACCACCACAACAGCCACAGCATCAGCAGCAGCATCACCAGCAGCAGCAGACTCCAACAGCACCACCGTTCCTCCTCCTCGCACACCACCACCACCCACCACCGCCACCATGAGCTACACAGAGTCGAGCGTGAGCTCGTCCTACCGGCGCGCGTACGCCGACGCGTCCCGCGGCGGCAGCAAGCGACTGCTGAGCACCCCCTCCAGCGGGTTCCGCTCGCAGTCCTGGTGCCGGGGCAGCAGCGGCGGCGGCAGCGGCGGCGGCGGCTCCGGCTCCCTGGTGTCTCTGCAGAGGCGCCCCAACTACGCGAGCCTGTCGCACGGCTACAGCACCCCGGCGCTCAACTCGGCGGCGGACAGCCTCGACTTCATGAGCCAATCGAGCGTGTTCAGCGGGGACTTCAAGCACTCGCGCGTCAACGAGAAGCAGCTGCTGCAGGACCTCAACGACCGCTTCGCCGGCTACATCGAGAAGGTGCACGACCTGGAGCAGAAGAACAAGGAGCTAGAGACGGAGATCTCCGCCTACAGGCAGAAGCAGTCGGGTCCCGCGCGGGGCGGCGGCGTGAGCGACGTCTACGAGCAGGAGATCAAGGAGCTGCGGGAGCTGATCGAGCACATCAACGGCGAGAAGACGACCGTGCAGATCGAGCAGGAGCACCTGGACGAGGAGATCCAGCGCCTGCGCGAGAAGACCGACGACGAGGTGCGTCTGCGCAACGAGACGGAGGCGCTCATCAACGCGTTCAGGAAGAACGTGGACGACACGTCGCTGGTGCGCATGGAGATGGACAAGCGCACGCAGTCGCTGCTCGACGAGATCACCTTCCTCAAGAAGAACCACGAGGAGGAGGTGGACGAGCTGCTGGCGCAGATCCAGTCGTCCACGGTGTCGGTGGAGAGGAAGGACTTCGCGGTGCCCGAGATCACGGCGGCGCTGCGCGAGATCCGCGGGCAGCTCGAGGGGCAGTCGGCGCGCAACATCGAGACGGCCGAGGAGTGGTTCAAGGGGAAGTTCTCGCAGCTCACCGAGGCGGCCGAGCAGAACAACGACGCCATCCGCTCCGCCAAGGAGGAGATCACGGAGCACCGACGCAAGCTGCAGATGCGCTGCACGGAGCTGGACGCCTTGCGCGGCACCAAGGAGTCGCTGGAGAGGCAGCTGAGCGAGATGGAGGAGCGACACCAGGGCGACGTGGGCAACCTGCAGGTACCTGGGGGGGGCGGGGGGAGAGACGAGCCCCGCGGGCTCCACGTTCAGCCCCTCGACTCGCGGGGGGAGGACGGGGGACGCGCGGAGAGACGAGCCCCGCGGGCTCCACGTTCAGCCCCTCGACTCGCGGGGCGAGGTTCTCACGGTCCCGAGCGCCTGTTTCGCTTATCCGATGCGAATGTTTCAAAAAAAACGTTGGTCAGAGCGTCAGGTTGTCGATTGCTTTTGTGGGACGAATTGGCTATCCGGGAAGCGCAGGACCGGTTCAGATGATAGTTTGTCACTGGCAGGGAATCGAACTTGGCTCGCAGGATTCGTGACCCAGTCCGCTAAGACACTACACCTCGGCGTTTAACGCACGCACGCGCGCATACACACCACACACACCACACACACCACACACACCACACACACCACACACACTTCACACACCACACACCGCACACGCGCACACACACACGCGCGCAGCACACACACATACACTCCACACACACGCGCGCACACACCGCACACCCCACACAAACCGCACACACTTCACACACACACACGCGCACATACACCACACACACGTTCACTACACACACACACGCGCACACACACACACCACACACACGTTCACTACACACACACATACACTTCACACATACGCGCACACACACACCACACACGCACCACACACACACACGCGCGCGCCCCTTCACGCTGGCCGCAATGCCACTGCGCACGAAACGGCACAGCTCCTTCACAGGGTGCCGACCCTGCTCAACCCTTAATCTCGCCCTGGTGCCACTGGTGGAAATTCCGCATTATTATCCAATACATCGTAGGACAAGAGTCGACTTTCCAACAAAGTTGTACCGCACTTATATTTTATAGAACGCATCGTGAGATTGCCGCCTTCGCGAGTCGAGTCGTCGACTGCCAGCGCGACGAGTTTGTGACCGCTGGCGCAGCGTGTCGGGAACATTTCCACAAACTCCCGACCACTCAAACCCCGATGGATGCGGGGCGGGGGTGATTCCGCCTGTAAAAGTTGCGAGCGCACGACTTGGGGAGGGTTGTTCACGAGAATTGAGAGGAAATTTAGGGAGTGAAGCCAAACAGCCACGCGGCTCGCTCCAGCTGATCTCAGCGTCGTCACCACAGCGACCCGTGTCGCATAAGCCGCAAGTCGCAGTGCAAATCTGTAGGACGGCATAACAGGACGGACACGTGGCGGGGTGGGGGTGGACGGAGGGGGGAGCGGGGTGGGGGGGAGACTGCGGAAGAATACGGCGAGCGAGCGAGCGAGAGCGCCGCTTCCCCGCCGCGTGAATCCACGCGATGCCTTTGGAGACATCGATTGTGGGCTGTTTGAGTTGCTAATTGCTCAGCACACGGCGGCTCAGTTGCGCACGGGAGGCAGCGCAAGTCGATGGAGCCAACCTGGGCCCCATAAAGGGACTGCGCGCAGCCTAATGGCACATTAGCGAGATTTAGTGCACGGTCAGCGATTTGAAGAAGCACTTTTGCCAATGCATATTTACTTCTCAACGAAAATGCATCGGTTTATTTTCTTAACCGGCAGACGTTAATAGAAATGCTATGATGTACATTCAATGCAACATATATTTATATTCATCGCCGCAAGAATGCGAGTTCGATGCTGAACACGCGGTGCTCTCAATGCGGGGAAACCGTCCTCGGTGTGACGTCACTGGCGCTTGATTGGCTTAGTGACGCGTGACGTCACAACACAAGGTAATCCCATGTTCATTGACGTGACGATCTTAACCATTGCCATGGAAACATGTTGAGATTTAGCCATCTATTTGCCATCTATGACACAGTGTGCAATTAGTATTTCTTTTCAGTTTTGCTGTAAGTAGGAGCCACCGTGATAAGGACACATGAATGGGGGAAACCTTTATAACCCACATTGTCTTCATGGAAAAACTTGACCTTTCACTTTATATAATCTTCCCATAGTTAATGTAATGCAGCAATGAGCTAATTAATTCATTGCCTGTCAGCAATAGCCTTCACTTAGGGACAACGATCTCCCCTTCCGTGCCGGCCTTCATCGGTGCTACTCGCTACCAGCACTTGGCCCAACAGTCAGTGTGTGCGTGCGTGTGTGTGCGTGCGTGTGTGTGCGTGCGTGTGTGTGCGTGCATGTGTGTGCGTGCGTGTGTGTGCGTGCGTGTGCACGTGTGTGCATGGGAAGCGATGGTGTAATTGTCAGCGTGCTGCGCTACGAATCCGGCGACCCGAGTTTGAATCCCGCTCAAGGCCAACACCGGTGACGAATTATCTGAACCGGTCCTGGGCCTCCCCTAGGTCGACTCAGCCTCAAATTAGTACCTGGTGCGGTGTGTTCACATCGCCACTGGGGAGACAAAGGCATGTGCCGTGCCTGCCTTCATAGGTGCTACTCGCTACCAGCACTTGCCCGGACAGTCTGTTGAGACTACACGGGGGATCTTTGTCTTTGTCTGCAGGATGCAGCCCAGCAGCTGGAGAACGAACTGCGCAACACCAAGTGGGAGATGGCGCGCCACCTGCGCGAGTACCAGGACCTGCTCAATGTCAAGATGGCGCTTGACATCGAGATCGCAGCCTACAGGTGGGCACCACGTGGTAGACCCCCGCCATTGTCGACGACAATGACGACAGCAATTACAACAATGACGACAACAATTACAACAATGACGACAACGACAATGACGACTCACGTTCACAGATTTAACTGTGGGGGGGCTAGGAGGCAGTTTTGTAATGTAGATTATTTTATGAGGTAATTTTACTAAAGGGTACGTAACACAGACCCCTCTGCGTTAAAATCGCAAGCAGGAATTTATCATAGTTTGCATGCCAGAACTAAAAATTTCAGGCAATTTGTAGATATTGTAGATAGATCTGTCCTCAATTAAATGGTTATAATAAACCGATGGCCGCTCACTTTGTAAACAAATATTTTAAGCTGAATCAGTACAAAAACGTGCACATCAATGTGCCAGTAATAGCAACACGACTGGCAGATGCAACCGATTGACCCTTGCCCGGATTCATTTGCGTAAACCGCCGTGTCCTCGCCCTAACAACGAACGCCGTCGTCTCGCGCAGGAAACTCTTGGATGGGGAGGAAATTCGCTACAGCAGTGGCCCGCTGCCGACCCCGTCCAAGCCGCCCAAGGCCCCCTCGGCAAAGCCCAAGGCGGCCAAGGCCGAGAAGAAAGTGGTGAGCAAGAAGCCAGAGATCAAGGTGGAGAGCGAACCAATCAGTGCCCAGCTTGACACCGACCTGGAAGACCTCGCACAGGAAGAGGTGATGGAAGCAAAGGCAGCTCCAGTAGTCAGTGCCGAGAAGGACGAAGAGGAGGAGGAGGAAGAGAAGGAGGAAGAGGAAGCCGAGGCGGAGGAGGAAGAGGAAGAAGGAGCCGAGGCTGAAGAGGGAGAGGCTGAAGAGGAGGGGGAGGCAGACGAAGCTGAAGTTGAGGAGGCTGAGGCGGAGGAGGCAGAAGCTGAAGCAGCTGAAGACGAGGAAGAGGCCGAGGAAGAGGCTGAAGGCGAGGAGGCAGAGGAGGCTGGAGAAGTTGAAGAGGAAGCGATTGAACAGGCAGAAGCTGCAGAGGCTGAGGCCGAGGTAGAGGAAGAGGAAGCAGAGGCTGGAGAGGAGGAGGAGGAGGAGGAAGAAGCAGCAGAAGAAGAAGTTGAAGCTGAAACTAAAGAAGAAGTCGAGGCAGAGGCTGAAGAGGCTGGAGCTGAAGAAGAGGACGAAGCAGCTGAGGAAGAAGAGGCAGCAGAGGAGGAAGAGGCAGCAGAGGAAGAAGAAGTCACTTCAAAAAAGGCCAAAACACAAGAGGCTGAAGTTGAGGAAGAAGAGGTCGAAGCAGCAGAGGCCGAAGAGGCAGAGGCCGAAGCTGAGGAGGAGGAAGCTGGAGAAGAAGCTGGAGAGGAGGAAGTTGAAGCTGAATCCAAAGAGGAGGAAGCGGACGCTGAACAAGACGACACAGAAGCAGAGGAGGAGGTTAAAGAAGAAGAGGTCACCAAGTCAAAGGCTGAGGCAGCTGAGGCTGAAGCAGCAGAAGAAGAAACTGCCAAGTCAGAGGAGGAAGAAGCCAAAGATGAAGCCGAGGAGGAAGAAGTAGAGGAGGAGGCTGTTGAAGAAACTGAAGCAGCAACTGAAGAAGCTGAAACGAAGGAGGCCTCAGACGATGAGAAACCCGAGGAAGAGGTGAAAGAGGAAAAGGCCCCTGCTGCACCTGAAGCTAAGAAAGCCCCAGAGCCAAAAGCAGCTCCCAAAAAGAAGGCACCCGCAAAGGTCGAGTCGCCCACGTCTGAGCCAGAGGACGAACCAAAAGCAGAAGTTGTTGAGAAGAAAGTCAAAGCTGAAGCTCCAAAACCCAAGGCCAAACCTGCAGCTGCCAAGAAGGAAGCCAAGCCGGTGGTAAAGGAAGAGGAGGAATCCCCCACTGAGGAAGAACCCAAGACACCTGCTGCTAAGCCTGCCAAGGCCCCTGCCAAGCCCAAGCCCGCTCCCAAAGCAGAAGCAGAAGAGAAACCAGAACCAGCGAAACCCGCCCAGGCAAAGCCTGCGCCTGCTGCCGAGGAGGAAGAGGATGAGGAGGAGGATGAGGAAGAGGTGGAGGAGGAAGAGGAGGAGGAGGAGGAAGAGGAGGAGGAGGAAGTGAAACCTGAGGAAACCAAACCCGTCAAGGCAAAGCCCGCCCCGGCCAAAGAGGAGGAAGATGAACCCAAAGCCGCCAAACAGCCCCCCAAGCCCAAGGCGAAGCCCGCTGCTCCTAAAGAGGAGCCAGAAGACAAAGCAGAGCCGGCGAAGGAAAAACACTCTCCGGTCGAGGAGGCGAAGCCCATCAAAGAGGTCGCCAAGCCTGCAAAAGCGGCACCGGCCAAGGCTGCCAAAGAGCCAGAAGCGGCCGAGTCCAGAAAGATCGAGGTGAAAGTGAAGAAGGTGACGAAAAAGGTGGTGGAGGAGATCGAGCAGAGCACGCAGGAGCAGGAGGAGTCGTACGAGGAGATCATCGAGGAGACGATCGTCTCCACGAAGAAAGTGGAGAAGGCGGCGGCCCCGAGCAAGGAGCCCAAGAAGGCCGTCAAGGTGAAGGAGGCGCCCAAGGCTGTGGCCCAGGTCGAGGAGTACGAGGAGATCATCGAGGAGACGGTGGTGTCCACCACCAAGAAGCACGAGAAGGGCAAGGCCCCTGCCGATTCTAAGTGAGCCCCGGGAGAGGATTCGATGCCATTAGCTCATTTACTGAGCATTGTCCAAAAGTGCAATACCGAGCCATGACGACAACAACAACACAGAACCCAGACCATACCCTACGATAAGAGTCAAACACTTGCACTATTAAGTTTACTTTTTAATCTATTATGCTGCATTGATGTTTCTGCTCGTAATGCTTGCAGAGACCACCGTTACATTATGTGTTGTGCATGTAATACATTAAAAGTCAATTAATATTAAGAAAACAGAATGTTAAAGAGAAAAATCAACGTTAATATGATGGAATGAATATCATTGAACAGATCTGCATGAATGCAGACTTTTGGCAGAAACAGCATAAGGGCATTATTCAGCCAAAATAGCACACAGGAGGATCTATGGTGGTGCTATTCACTCTGCTGCTGGAGTAGGCCCTACTCACGCTTCCAATAAACCAAACGTGCCGCAGTATTATGTCTCCTGGTATTGCTTCGTTTCCTGTCTTGCTGCTGCTTTGTTTCGTCAATAAATATCATCATCCGAGGCTTGATGTGTGGGCTGCCGATACCCCGCGGGGAAACGTTGCCGGAGGCTCGGGGATTTAAGTTGGGTGGCCAATTTTCTCTCTCCATCACCCGAGCACCAATCCCTCCTTCTGACAAGTCACTCAGAGATTCTCGTCAAATGGCGCTCAAGCATTACCTACAAGAACCCCATTAGTCACTCTCATCGTTCATTAAATTCCACCCTTAGAGACAATCCCCCTCAGTCATATCATCATTCACTCTCATCATTCACTACATTCCACCCTTAGAGACAATCCCTACTCATTCACTCTCATCATTCACTAAATTCCACCCTTATGAGACAACCCCCTCAGTCATATCATCATTCACTCTTATCATTCACTAAATTCCACCCTGATGAGATAACCCCCCTCAGTCATATCATCATTCACTCTCATCATTCACTAAAGCTCACTCTCGTGAGAAAGTCCCGCGCTCACATAGAAGCCATTCCACCTCAGTCAAATCACTTGTCTGGGAATTCCCCAGTGCACTAACGGAGTCCAGCAAAGGGGTGGCACATTGCAGAGTGTCCGGCCAGGGTGAGATGGAGGTCCCGTGCCACTCTTCTGCTGGTGCCTGAACGGTGGAGGACGCGAGCGAGAAGACGCACGGAACGAACTCTCCGCGTGGACATCACATCGCACCACACGCACCGGTGCAACTCGAGGGGCCAGACTCACATCTAGATGATGGTCCTTGTCATCAAACCTTCAGCAAGAACTGTAACCATTGCCTCTATGATTCAAAACGCAGCCATTCGTCAGCAACGATGCAGCCAACGAAGTGCAGCCAACAATTTGAAGGAACCGCCACCTCCACGTGCACACAGCGTGAACAACATGCGCCATCTGCTATCAAGGGTTCACGGGCCTGTGGGAATGAAGCGCTTCAAATGTCAACAGTGTGACATTTACCTTGATTTTTTTTTTAATTAAAATAACAGCATCGATAATGACAGTCATATTTGTACAATATCACCAGGTACAATGGGCACCATTTGATGGAAAGTAAGTGAACAGATTCATCCTCGGCATGAGAATGTGGAATTACTACTGCTGGCTCTGGGACACGACTAGAAAAGATCATTATGGACACTGGCCTGGTTGGACTTTGTTACGTTGGCGCAAAGCGCAATTAACACAACACTCAACACATTCGTCAATTATACTGCGGCCTTAAAGGGAAAAATAAATAATCGCTGGCGTTTCGGGCAATGTCCCTTACATGACTTTGCAACAATAACTTCCTCAACCATCAAACTATCATCACACACTGAGTTTCGAGTTGCTGTAAAATCAATAGGTTGGGTTAAAACAAATAAACATCCTTTAAACAAAATACCCTCCTCAAGATCGGCACATACATTCGAAATAATAACAATCACCAAGGGCCCTTTGTCCATGCTTGCCAGACGAAGGCCGCTACCGGTAGAGGCAGTGGCCCTCAACGATCGTCGACTGCGGCTCACAGCGCAGAGTGCGCAGAGCGCAGCGCCACCGCTCCGCCGAGTGGTGAGCGCAGCGCCACCGCTCCGCCGAGTGGTGAGCGCAGCGCCACCGCTCCGCCGAGTGGTGAACGCTGCGTCTCCACTGAGGGCGATGTTGTGCCCCGTGAATGAGAGGAGAGAGAAGCGCTCTGAGTGACTTCGCCTCCTTCTGATTGCAATTACCTGGCAATTGCCTAATAAATCCAAATATTACAGAGCAACAATTAATGGACTGCGGTTGAGTTTGTCACTCACATTCTGTGGAAGGAAACTGTTCTGATAATCAATTAAAAACTTCTCCTCAATAGAGGTTTTTGGGTTAGTTCGCGTAAATGTAAATGTGTCGTTAAACCCGCCACCACCCGACACAGCCAACTTAGTAAGGTTTGTAATGAAAACAAAACATGACAATTCGTTACTAGTACGGCTCACCGCTTGTGTGTTGGAGATCAAATCCACAACATTTACAATCTGAGTACAACGTTTCGCCAGTCATTGCAACTAGCATCATAAGGCGGACAGCCAGATTTGTAAAAGCCCTACGTGTTCAACTCCAAAATGCGCAATTGTCAGCTTACAGAAACATGCAGGCATAGCTGTTTAAGAGCCGATCTCTAACTAAAACTCAACATCTCACTAAAACTCAGTCTCTCACTAAAACTCAACCTCTCACTAGAACTCAACCTCTCACTAAAACTCAGTCTCTCACTAAAACTCAGTCTCTCACTAAAACTCAGTCTCTCACTAAAACTCAATCTCTCACTAAGGGCCGTTGCCCGACATGGCAACGTATTACGTATGCTGTATTACATGCTTTTTACATTCTGGTCCAATGCAGTGTTAATTCGTATTGTTTGTGCGCGTTAAGGACGCCGCTTTAAGCGACGCAGGTGCATGCATTCAATCACAGGGAGCAGCTGCTCCGCCACAGGAGGATTGGAATAACATCATCACTCGGAACTCACCAAACCGGCTATTGTCTATAACTTACACCATCTCTGTATACAGACACGGGTGGTGGGAACGGTCGGGTGTAACGCAGTGCCGGATTAAGCTAGTGCGGGGCCTGTAGCATATGTTATAAAGAGGCCCTAAATATATTAAAAAAACACATTTAAACACGTACATTTTTAACTTGCATAGTTAAGTAATTGGTATTTTTTTAATTTGCTATACAGTCCGATAATACAGCAAATTGCTAACCTTAAACACCCAGTCGTCCATAAAAGTTGAAGGCGGTATAGTACTATAGTAATAGAGCAAGTGCAGAATCACTGAACCGGAATTGATAGCTTGAAAGCATTTAGCGCATGGGCCCTTGAAAGTGCGGGGCTCGTATGTATAGCTACTACATATGTACAGCTACTATATGTACAGTATAGCTACTACACATGTATAGCTACTATATGTGTAGCTACTTTTTCTCCGAGGATAATCCGGCACTGGTGTAATGTCGAGTCTGGAAGCGAAGAATATCCGAAGACGCCGTCCGTATGGTGGAAGGGAACACGGCTGCCTGGCTAGCTGCTGTGTTGTGAACGCCCGCTGGTATCCACATCACATCGGAGGTGAACACGACGCGGTCGCGTGATGAATGGGATCACTTCTCACGACGCCGATTCTCGCCACAGTTTGAGATGTAGCGCAAATCCAGACCGTGCAATATTGATTTGCACCGAGTGTGAGTGTGTCTATGGAGCGGTAGTCGGGATCGGGAGTGTTACGGGGAGCGCTGCACTACAAACCCGGCGACCCGAGGTCGATTCCCGCTCACGGCCAACGCCAGTGACGATGATCTGTACCGGTCCTGGGCCTCACCTAGGTTGACTCAGCCTACAAAATGAGTACCTGGTGCGATGTGTAAACTTCGACACTGGGGAGACAAAGGCGGTCGGGCGTGGTGCTGGCCGCCCACCCCCTCGTGTGCCGTGCCGGCCTTCATAGACGCTGCTCTCTAACAGCACTTGCCCAAATAGTCTGTTAAAGGCTATACGGGGGGTCTTTGTATTTGTTGTCTATAGCCGTCCCTAGGCAGAACGTGCTGCCCTGTGATGTGTGCACGTTATACTGGTAGGAACCTCCTGGTTACACCAGCCCACAGGGGATTATTGTGTCCGTCCGTCGTGGATCCAAAAATGGGAGAGGTGGGGCTGGGTGGGGCTGGGTGGGGCTGGGTGGGGAGAGTGGGGCTGGGTGGGGGTGGGAGGGATGGGGCTGGGTGGGGAGGGGCTGGTCACCCCGTGGTGCCCTTATAAAACTCAACGTTTAACCTACTCACGCCGGCTTGTGCTCGCCCTCACAGTCGGCCATATTTGCGGAATACACCACGCCGCCGTTGACCCTGGCCATTGACCGAGCAACCCAACGTTCCTACCAGCTCCCTCCGCAGGAATGTGTTCCACAAGCACACTCGTTCCCACGTCTTTATATGGCTGATGTTGTTGTTGTAGAGCGACCGCTTTCATTTGACATTGAGGTGCTTGGCGAGCCAGATGATCGCGTTGGCAGTAGCCGCTGTGGCGATGCCTCCTCCCTCCACGTGTGTGTGTGAGACAAGTGAATACGGACCTTTTAAACAAACACGGTAATTCCTCGGACTAATGTAGATGCATATTCTCACACTATCGGCTATTGAAACTGCTCAAATACAGTGCGCAGCGGCAGTTTCAGTGTTGCGACGGCACTCCGTGTGGGTTACCACGCTTCGCTAAACCCGCGGAGACTGCAAATCGATCAGGAAGCTTACGATAACATTTGCAAAGACCTGACGCGTGTCCGCTGCTTGCTTGACCCCACAACCACCTGCGGGGGAAGGGGGGGGTTACAAGAATGGCCACACATCCAACTCTGTCTCGACATACAGATCTCGCCCTCGTGCCCACAACTCAACGCGTGACTTGGTTGGTGGTGACGACGCTGCTGCTGCTGTGTTGTCAGTGATGCACAATCAGCAACAAAACAACGCGACACGGTCGTGAATAGGGGCCGTCTGTTATTACGCAATGGCTATTGTGTCAGATTTTCGTCACCAATGTTGACCGTGAAACTCGGGTCGACGCTTTTCGTAGTGTATAGTGCGCTAACCACTGCACCACCGCTCCCGGGCACGATTTTATTATTGCCAAACAACCTCCGTGTCCCAGACGACATAGGGGGAGGGAGGCCTTCATCCCGCAGTCGACTGACCCAAAATTGGCGAGGCCTCACCGTGATGATTATATTCGGTGTCAAGCTGACACGTAACAACAACAACGATGATGATGATGATTACTCTGTGGGGCCGTGGGCACGGCGGTGTTCGGAACACGATAATCCATTGGCGTGGAGCGGGGTGCGTGTTGCAAGGCGGGGGAGAGCTTCTCTCTCTCTCTCTCGTGCGCATGAGCACCGATTTCTCCCAGCCACACTAAAAAAGAAAACGGCAGCGTCAGCTCAACCGCGGGCCTCCCATTTTTAAGCTGCTCGATCAATCACGGACTCGAATCGATCAACGGCATAACCGATAAAACGGTACGATTCGGGCGCAATCACGTTGCGTGGAGCATGCATTAGAGGGCCCTTTAAACGTTGCTCTCTCGCGCTGCGTTCGAGATAATTTTTTGGGGCACTGCTCGTATTCACCAGCGACCTTCATCCGGTGTTCGGAAATTCCACATTCCTATGGCGGGGAAGGGGGGGAGAGGCAATCTTATCCCATAAGACTTTTAGAGTATTTGCAAAGTTGTACCTAATGTTATCGACTTGAGCCCCAGTCTATCCAGAGGACAATCACTGCTTACTACACAAAAGTGGTACGTATTGTATTTCTCCTCGTGATGGGCTGTTAACCTCCCAAAGTGACATTTTATCTTTCTGCCCTTTCTGGCTCTCGCGTGCTCGCTACGTTGTTGAGCTGCTGGCTCTCCGACTGGCTCATGGGGTCACGGCGATGAGAGGACCCTGCTGAGATCCTGGATTACATTTCGGGTGCCAAACGCGCCCATAATTAAACCGGCCCGCCCATAAGTGCAGGGAATTAATTGGTCGTCTCATCCCAGTCACCAATAGCTACACAAGAAATGCCCGTGTGAAGTAGTTTTATTTACCTAAATTTAGCTTTAGACCAGCTCTCGGAATTAAAAAGCACGTGTTTGAGAGAGTCATGCAGCAGCAGCAATCACAATGCAGTGTGTGGGAAAGTGCGCCCCCTGCTGTGTCAAGGATGGAAAATCCACTTGAAGGATTTTTCTGAATAATTTCTGTTTATAAATCTCTTGTGCAGCTGTTCCCTGGCAGTAAGCTACTTGCTGTGTCGCATCATGAAGGAATCTCGCTCGTTAGCTCCATCTCTGTGTGGCCCACCTCTCGGTCGCTTTGGAGCCAAAAGTGTCATTGCTCCAACTAGAGTGAAAATACTCATCTCTATTCAGAATCAGAATATTTATTCATGATTGAGGAATTCGATGAACTATAAAGTTCTTTTTCACAGATGTCCAGTAGGGGCGTGGGGTCAGAACGTGACAACAACCAACAGCACAACAACACGATCGTAGTGCAACGTACAAGAAAGGTAAACAAATCGCCCAACAGCGTCCAAATAAAACCATCCCCATCCTGCCAGGTAAAGCTCACCGAGGCTGAGGTATTCACTTTGAGAAGCGACCTGGCTACAAATGATAGCTAAAAAAGTGTCTCATAATTTGTACATTACAATGGAATTGCACATTGCTTTGAAAAGAGGCAGCTTTTTTACAGGGCAACCACTTGATGTTTTGTCACGTGGTATTAATTTGGACGAACTTATGGTGATGACACCTTTAAATAAAAATTGTCCTTATCAACTAGTGCATCATTTAAATTAATATCAAGTGGGGTGCCATCGTTGTGATAGTAATGGAAGTGTGATCAGCCCCACCGCCGATGTTGCACAAGTCGTCAACATTCCACATGCCTATGGCTGAGACAAGTCACGACCAAATCTATTTCCCATCTCGACGGCAAGCTTATGGTAGCGTGGTGCCACAAAACAGCAGCCAAAACACATTGTACGTCCAGTCCATGGTTGCAGAGTTTTAGATCGTTGCTCCAAACACACTCGGGTGGAGGCCAAACACCCCCCCCCCCCCACACCGCCCCCGATGCAGAATAATCCTTAAAAAATGTTTTAAGAAGGTGCCCCGAGAGTCGACGAGCCTTTCCTGGCAGTTCACGGTGACCGCGGTGTGTGAAGTTATTCTTGGCAGCAGCACGGAAACAGCACGGGCACTAACATGGGGAGATTGGGCGTGAAGGCAAGCGCAAGGATGGGGTTCAGCCTGAACAGACGGCATCGTGTCTGGTAGGCATTGAAGGCCGAGCCTACCGACCCGTAGCAGCTGCCGTCCTATCGGTCCCAATAAATAAATACATTTGCCAACAACGAGCTACTGACTCGCTCGTCCGGCACGGTTTGCACCAGAGGCGGCACTCCGCACCGATCGGCCTTCGCAGTCGGTGGCGCCACAAAACGGAGCACCTCCGCGCGCTCTCGGGGGGCTCGGCCGCGACTCCTCGCCCCGTCGCGCTCGTTCACTTCGAGGCGGCGTTTGAGTCGCGGTGCAGAGGTCGGACACGAGAGGCGGCAGGGAGAGGAGCCGCTCTGTTACCTGCCCCGCTGGAGTTCGGCAGCGATCCCATTGTGTCTGCCCCCTTTTTTCTTTAGTCTACCAGTTAGGGCCCACTGAGCTATTCGTTATTTTTCATGGCCGCGAATGATACTTTCTGAAGAAGTCCAGTCGGCCAACGAGTTAACAAAGCTCCTTTTCTTTTCGCCGACGGTATTAAAACAACTTCGCTTATGAGTTAACCCGTTATTGTTGTTATTATTATTGTAAGTCGGATGAGCGTCTCATCCTGACAATCACAGCCTGCCGCTTGAAGTCCCCGAACGACCTTCTCCAATGGCAATAACTCACGAGGCCTGACGCGCGTGTGTGTCTCTCTCTCTCTCTGGGTCTCCATCCTCTCGGTCTCGGAGCGAGGGGTTTCACTCCCGCGTGGTCCCACTTGAGCACAAACATCGCCGTGACCCCCCCCCCTGCCGCACGGTTCCTCCCCGCCACGGTGCACCTCATCCGACACCGCCGTCTGGGCAGATTGAACCGCGGCTCGCCTTGCCCTGCGGGCACAGCGTCCACAGAAGATGTGGCACGAAGCCCCAGGGGACCCAGGGGAGCCAGTGGCCTCGCGCTCCGTGATGCGGGCCGCGCCTGGCTGATGGGTGGCGCTTGGCTGAGAGGGACACGGATCGCGACGAGTCGGAGGGACATTCGAAATGGCCACATTGATGGCTTAGTGCGGCGGCGGCGGCTACTGCCGCTGCCCAAGGGAGCCCCCACCCTAGGTGTATGGCCTGCTGTAGACATGCATCATAAACCTGATGACGGCAAAAAAATAAAGTGTTCCGCGTATTTGCAGAAGGTGAATGGATTGCGGCGTTGCAGGACCATGAAGGATTGTGACGACGAGGAGGAGAGGCCTTCATACAGCAGTGTATGTACATCATGGCTGATGATAATAGCGAGGAAATTGCAGTCAAGCAATATATATATTTGTGAAAATATTTGTGCAGCTTTGAATGTTACGCTCCCGTGGAAGTATTTTTCTCTCCAATCCCATCCCGCATGCCACTCAAGCGAGCGTTGCGTGCGTGAGATTTAATGCGATACTCAAAAAACCGTCGCGGCGTTTCACCGACGCTGCAGACGATCTGTCGCTGTGATGTCCGCGCATCCACGCGCCGTGTTCACCGCATCGACCCCGAGTCGCGCGGGTGACGAATGCATCGCGAGTCTCTGGGTGCGTGCGGGTTGATTCGCTACTCTCGCCGTGCTCTGCACTCGCCAGGTGAGGATGATGCGGGGGCAGTGAAACCCCTCGCTCGGAGGCCCAGAGAGAGAGAGACACCGAGAGAGACAGAGAGAGAGAGAGAGACACCGAGAGAGACAGAGAGAT
Source organism: Lampetra planeri (assembly GCF_965212315.1). Lineage (NCBI taxonomy): Eukaryota > Metazoa > Chordata > Hyperoartia > Petromyzontiformes > Petromyzontidae > Lampetra > Lampetra planeri. The sequence goes on along the minus strand of NC_136118.1, from coordinate 13,981,461 downwards.
ACACACACGCGCGCGTCATCCCTCGTGAGTTATTGCCATTGGAGAAGGTCGTTTCGGGACGGCAAGCGGCAGGCTGTGATTGTCAGGATGAGACGCTCATCCGACTTGTAATAATAACAACAACAACAACGGGTTAACTCGTAAGCGAAATTGTTTTAATACCGTCGGCGAAAGGAAAAGGAGCCTTGTTAACTCGTTGGCCGACTGGACTTCTTCAGAAAGTATCATTCGCGGCCATGAAAATTGACGAATAGCTCAGTGGGCTCTCACTGGTAGAATAAAAACAATGTTTAGTTTTAGTTTACGTATTTGTTTTAGTGATTTGCCTTTCCTTTCCAATACTTTGCACTCCTGTTATATTTTTTTTTATATTTTATCTTTCTGAACCGCCTCTACGGGACATCTGTGACAGACCTTCATAGCTCATCGGATTTTTCCAGGATAAATAAAGATTCCGATTCTGAGGTGTACAGGAATGTGAGGATGCTGCCCGGATGTAAATAATAGCACGGATATCGTCCACCACTTCTACCCAGCCCCATCCAGCAACACCAAGCCGCCTTGTAAACTTAAAATAGTCTCGAAGATGGTGAAGTCTGACATCACAATGGTCTGAGGTGGGCTAACCAAGTTCGCTGTCCTATACAATATGACAAACATTTGGCTTCCGTTATTGATCGCAATATTGTCAATATGTAAATATTGTCAATATGTCAATATTGTCAATATTCGCTTAGGCATGTTACAAGGCGTAGCTTCCAAACGGACACAAGTTGCACCCAAACAATTGAGATGAACAATCTCATTAAAATAAAAAATACCTTCAAACTTGCGATTTATACAACGATGTTTATCACGTGATGATCCGATGATGATGATGATGATGGCGATTCTAATATCACACGTTGGCAAATGGGCGGTGTTGCAAGTAATTTTCAACTTTTTTGTTGATGGAAACAATAATGAATCAGTTGCATGTTGTAATTTGTCATATAGATTATCGGGACATGGGAAGGGTTAATTTTTTGGAGTGCAACTGTGCATGATAAGTTTATCACGTTGGCTTTTTGAGACCCGATTGCCTTTAGACGCTGTTCACATTGAGCTGTCATGCATATTGACTTATGATAATGTATGTTGAACTTATTTTGTTCCGTACGTATTGGTAGTAATACTAATACCATTTGTTCATCAAGGTAAAGCCTCGCCGAGTCGTAAAACTCTCCCGTATTTCAGAAAAGCCCATTCAAATGGGAGCCTTTTCCCAATTCAATTTCAATAATTCTTGACACGTCAAAAAAGGAAACCGCTAGTTTCTCGCATGAACCCCACCGCGGATTTGTGTTCAAATGAAGATAACGGTGGCGATGATGAAGATGACGATGGTTTGTTACCGACTATCGCTTGGGTGTGGCTCGGTAGGGTCCCTGGTGCAGGAGGGAGAAGGAGGAGGCTGTACGTGCGCGCTACGGGTTAATCGGTGGGAGCGCTCTCCTCGTCTCGCACGCGGCCGGGGCTGCTGCGCGCTGGGGTCGTGTGAGGCCAAACTCGCGGCCTCCTTCCTCGGGCTCCTCCGCGGCGGCGGCGGAGGAGGAGGCGCGTGCACGTGGCTGCGTGCGTGCGCGTGCACGTGCCGCATTGCAGTACACTCGCGCCACGTGACCTGCAGCACGCGCCGCACCTGCACTGCGGCGCGCGCGTGTGTGCGCATCGATTCATCATCATCATCACACTCGCCATCATCGCCACACTCATCGTCACTTTAATTACACGCTCTTTATTGCGATTTCCATCATCGAGTAATTGTACATTTATGAGTAATTGTACATTATTTCATGTAATTTTGCTCATCGTAATCCTCGTTATCATCTTATATTTTTCATTTTATTTCAAAAAATCGTCAACATCGCTTCTGCCCTTATACATCCAATCAATTCGTTTTTATCAGCGTCGTCACCAACAAATCAGACTTGTAATTCCCATTATCCCCATCATCATAACTAATTTACATACACATTAAACCACGTGTCATAACCTATCTCTTACACGTACTTTCATTTTATTTCAATAATTTACAACGCGAATAATGCAGTATGAGGATTAACGGTTAGGATATTAACATAAGTACAACCATTACAATAATCGATTTATATATATTATTAATAATAACCATTACATCGCCATACAAATTTGCTTCCACGATAATCGTCTGTAAAGCTCTCGTAAATTACAGCTGCCACTGTTTCGCGAGCGTTATATCACGACAATGCAATCAATGCCAGAGCATTGGGAACAGTCATGAAAACATCGTAATACTGCACGCGTTAACCCATATACAGGACGACATCAATGTTGTTCAATATATTTATTGACGTGCACAACGCCTAATCAACCTTGAAGGGTAATTAATATTACAATCCGATATACACGTTGGCGGAACGTCATCAGCACGTTGAATAATATTGTTCCGTGCTGTGTGTCTGTGTCTCTGGCTCACTGGTCATCACTCTGGGCCGATAAAAGAATGTGGGTAACAATGCAGCGGCGAGTCTACATCGGTGGTCCAAGCGGACAATTGACATCGCGATCAGAATGTAGAAGTCTCTGCCACTTTCTGAGTAGTGCAGCAGCAGCAGCAGTAGCACTTCGTTTACACGTGCACTGCTTCCACCCCGTTAACATTTGTAAAGTGTCGGGGTTTTTTCCTCAGTTTCTTCCCTTGCTCCGTGAGACGTGTTGTCTCATCGGGCAAGCCGCTTGCCTGTGTTAAACAAAGCGTTTCGAACTCAACATCTCTAATGCCTATGCACATACATCGAAGCGATTAACCGATGTGATTCGTGGCTCCATCGCGGCGTCCAGTTCGGGAGGTGCCCACCCATCACGTGGCCCACCCCTCACGTGGCCCGACTCGGCAGGCAGCAGCTGCTGCTGCTGTATCAGTGAGGGCGAGCAGCAGTGACAAACACACCAATTGCGCAGAGGCGCAACAAACGCAAAGACCCCCCCCCATGTCCGTAGAGCCTTCAGCAGACTCTAGGGTCAAGCACAGTCAGCGTGCGTCCGCGTGAAGGATGGCACGGGCGCACAATGTACTCTTTTGAGGCCGAGTCGACCTAGAGGAGACACACAACTGCTTCAGATAATCGTCACTGGCGTTGGGCCGTGAGCGGGAATCGCACTCGGGTCGATTCCCGTCCGTGGCGCAGCGCAGCGCTAACCGCTGCACCACCGCTCCCCGTGAACGACAGTCGAATGGAGCCGCGTGCGAGCGAGGCGTGCCCCGAGCTGGGCAGGGCTCTTCCCTGTGCCGGCTCCCTCCCGCCCGGTCACCTCCACCGCCTCCTGCGCTCCAAGTTCGATTTCAAAGACTGCTAACTGAGGGTCAACGCAGCCCACCGTCTCTCCCCGAGTCGATGCCGTCGTTATTTATTCACGTCTTCAGCGAGACATCGACAGCCGCCGCGCAGTGATTGTGCAATGCGCGGCATTCTCCCGGAGCTGCGGTCGTGCAGTGCGGATAGCGGCGACTCGCGACGGCAACGATCCGTAGAGCTCACACAGACAAAGATCCCCCGTGTAGCCTGTAACAGACTGTTGGGGCAAGTGCTGTTAGCGAGCAGCACCTATGAAGGCCGGCGCGGCACACGAGGGGGTGGGTGGCCAACACCGCGCCCGGCCGCCTTTGTCTCCCCAGTGGCGATGTTTACTACACACCGCACCAGGTACTCATTTGAGGCTGAGTCGACCTAGGGGAGGCCCAGGACCAGTTCAGATAATTCGTCACTGGTGTTGGCCGTTAGCGGGAATCGAACTCGGGTCGCCGGGTTCATAGCGCAGCGTGGCGCTCCCAGTTACCACACCACCACACACGCGTACAGCGCGCGCGTGTGTGTGTTGCGAGGTGCGACCGCTGTCGTGGCCAAGGAGTCGTGCCCAGCGGTGGCTCGGGGGGAGCCGCCGCTGCTGCCCAGGCTGCTGCTGCTGCTGCCCAGGCTGCTGCTGCTGCCCAGGCTGCTGCTGCCCAGGCTGCTGCTGCCCAGGCTGCTGCTGCTGCTGCCCAGGCTGCTGCTGCCCAGGCTGCTGCTGCTGCCCAGGCTGCTGCTGCCCAGGCTGCTGCTGCTGCCCAGGCTGCTGCTGCCCAGGCTGCTGCTGTGCGCAGGGCGGGGGGGCGCGAGGGAGCCGCGCGGCCGCTTCACGGCCACCGCGGGCGTGGCTGACAAATGAGCGACACGCAGAGAACGGCAAGAAATCTGGGAGCGCTAAATCTCAACTCCCCCCCCTCGCACTAAATCTAATCGCGAGCAGCGTTTAAAACGCCCCCGCTTGCTCCTCCTCCCTCCTCCTCCTCCCCTTGAGTGCGCATCCCGCGTGGCGGGATGCGGCCTGCTGCTGGGAGGGGTGGGGATTGACGAGGGTATTGATCATCAATTAATCAATCCATCAATCACGTGCTTTATGGAAGTAATGTGCGTTATCTCGATGGGGGTGTTGGGGGGAGGCTCCTTGAGCTCGGCTTTGGTACCGAGAGGAGTTCCTCTGTGCAGACTCGAAGCTGAACAACGCTCCGCGTGAGCCCCGGCAGTTCTAATGCCGGCGGTGGAAATTCCACGTTACAGTGGCCGGAGATAGCCATCTGGTGACGTCGTCACCATCCCGCACTGACCAGCGTGGTGAAGTATGGACGGAACGTGACAGTAGCGAGCGCTTATGAAGGCCGGCGCGAGGGTCTTCGCCTCAACGGTGTTGATGCTGCCCGTCGCCGCTCCAGGTCTAGGTGTTGACCTCCAGCGTTGTTGACCTCCAGCGGTGATGACCTCTAGCGGTGTTGACCTCCAGCGGTGTTGACCTCCAGCGGTGATGACCTCTAGCGGTGTTGACCTCTAGTGGTGTTGACCTCTAGCGCGCGATGTGTCCGGGTCGTCGCGCGCTTGGCGGAGACGACAAACCGGGCGTCGCTGGGGTCTTGGCGCAGCGCCGTCACCACTCGCAGCTCTCCGTGGAGACGTAAGCCTCGTGTCGCCCACTTGCCCCGAACACGAATAGTCCGGGGCCAGCGTTTCAGGTGGTCGTGTGAAAGCGTCAAATAAATCCCCGATGTGGCGTGGTGAGCGAGCTCCCATTCACGCCTGCGTGGCACACACGAGCGCGTGGACCCGGCCCTCGTTCACCTCCCCAGTGCTCGCGTTTACTCGCCGCGCCAGGCCATTCATTCGGGCTACGTTGACAACAGTCGAATCCCAGGAGCGGTTTACACGCCACGCGTTTCTGATGTGCACCGTGGCCAGGAATCGAACCTGAACACCAAACGCGTTGTTCGCGGTGTTCAGGACTTGGCACCTGATTTGCTCACAAGTGACGGCATCACGTGTATCTCTCTTTCAGAACGAAACAGGAGGATTTTTCCACAATACTGCACGTCGCCTGATGGTGCTCGTTGCAATTACTGGCGAAACGTCGTACTCGCATTGTAAATGTTGTGGATTTACTCTCCAACACACCGTTGTGCTGTACTAGTAACGAATTGGCACGTTCTGTTCACGTGACAAACCTTACTAAATTGGCTGTGTCGGGTGGTGGCGGGTTCATCGACACATTTATATTTACGCGACCTAACCCACCACCACCTCTTGTGGACAAACACCACGTGTCCTTCGTCTCGACACCGCGTGGCGACTCGGGTCGCCCCGTCACCGCGGCAGGCGCGTCCGGGCCCACTCCTCCACTCCGAACACGTGCCTTCTTCATTTCCTCCTCTTATACCTTGCCGATGAACTACAAACCCTCTCCGATGGAGAGACGCACCCATTACGCTGCCAACTCTCCGACCCCCCACCCCCATCCCACGCCCGCCCCGAGGCGATGCAGGTGAAGTGGGTAAGGTCCTCTCCACGGCACTCCCCGTATCTGACTCCCAATGACCCGCCACAGCGGAGTCGCTTCTGCACCTTGATCACGGCTCGCGCGAGGCTTGGGCAGTGCTGCTGGTCTCTTTCGGCGATCCTGAAGAGCCGCTAACAGAAATGCCGCACGAGTCCTATGGCGGTGGGTAGTCTCGACACAACAATGCCCCCGTTGTTGACGTCCAACAAAGTGGTACTTGTTTTATGCACCTTGAACTGTTTTAGCACCGCACGTAGCCGACCGTGCTGATCGGAGGTGAGGGGAAGGACAACAAACTAAACCCCCAAAAATCAGTTCTGGAGAAATGAGTTTCCCACCCAGAATGTATCGGCGCTGCGTGGATGATGGGCTGTGTCGGGTTGACGCTGCGTATGTCGCGTTCACGTAGTCGGCCCCTCCTGTCGGTTCAATCCCTCCGCGGCCTGGTGAGATGTCGGGATGTACTTTAACGCCCTGCAGCATCACACCACGCGTGTCACCCAAGAGCCGGTGTCACGGCGATGGCTTTTTGAAATGCAACCCCCTCCCAATTATACTCCATTAGTAACTCCCGCGGCGAGCGATTCTGATAACGGCCTTGAAATACAACATGGCAGGGCCCCCACGTGCGGCCACGTGGGGTGCATCGTTTACATTGGCGCGCGCTCTCGCCGTGTGCCTTGCCCAGAGAGCTTGGAGCAGGCACAGTCGGTGAGTATAAAATAATTAATCAGAATTAAATGGCAGAAAGAATTACCAACACACACTTAAATTTAGTTTAATTACACCCAGATATACTTAATGTAGATGTATTGACCGTAGCAGCCAATTACAGTAAGCATCAATGTACGTTGAACTTCTTTCACACCGTACGTAGCCAACCGCCGCGCATCGGAGGTGACCTGGCGATAGACGATGGTGTGCCCAATCTAAATTTGAAGCTTTCGTGACTGCAGGAAGCCATACTCTTTGGTTCCGTCGGTAAAGTCACGTAGGTAGAAAAATAAAATAAAACAAAAAAATATATCACGACGTTTCGATCGCAACACAAGCGGTCGTCCTCAGCAGTGGAACTGATGGGTGAGTGTTGCCAAGGAGCCTGTCCGCTGTTTCGACTGCTGCAGCGGAAGATGGAACCGGCGACGCATGGACTACAAGTCTAACTGTGCAAAGCATCGCGCCGCGGCAGCTTCACCCAGTTTAGAACTCTCCTGAAAAGAGTAATGAGACTCGGGCTTTACTTAATAAAAGCATTAGAATATCATCATTATTATTTGATCAAAGCAGAGATGGGAAACCTCACTGGGATCTCGCCTCGTGCAATCAGTCGCTTGAATCTTGCTACCCCGGGGAAGCGGTAAGTGCTACGCGTGCATCGTGATATGCGTCCGTGATATCCATCAGAGCGGGAATTTATTTGCAGCCCGTGGCATCTGCCTTGAACACATTCATTTTCATTCCATTCAATCCGCCGCCTCTGTGTCGATGATTTTATGTTTAGATGAAGTGATTTGTAAATTTCAAACAACCATACGTTCTTGCTTGATTAGTTCACTTCTAGTACATAATCAGGAAAAAGTACTAATTGTTCTTGTATTATTGTACGTGTGTTTGACACCATCTAAAATAGACTTGGGATACTGCTATGGTTAAGGGGGCACCTTGTTTTGTTTTACGGTGTGCATGTGTAGTGGGTTCACTGGAGACACACTTGACTTTGCAGGCAACACGTTTATTCCAAGACCACAACGGGGTTACTACATGACCGGGTCAGGTCAGTACCACCCACGATGCCGAACGTGACGACCAAAGCCCGAAGATCGAAGAGACGTAGCACGGCGGGGTTCATTCCACAAGACAGCCCCGGTCGGCTCTCGGACCTCCCTCTCATGCCCCTGAGCGTGGCCTGGCTCTGCCCTCGGCCACGCCCCCTTCTGGATCCTACCAGAAGGTTCTGGGCCATACATCACGTGTCCCTTATCGCCCCCTCTTGCCCCCCCCCCCCCCTCATTATCCTGTCCAGGTGACGTGCCCTCTCGGGTTCACCTACGTCTTCAACTGCCCTCTCTCTCACAGTCACCAGTACCATGCCCCCTAGGGCCCCCTTCCATGCCAGAGAGAGGCTCTAACACGCACAGTTTCACTCTTCTGTCAGTAGCTGCCGCTAACACCGCAGTGACCCAATATACGTCACTACACATGTAAAGCGGTCGTCCTATGGAGAGACAGGCCCACGCCGTGGAACGTGAAATGTCCACTGCTGGCTCGGAGCCACCAGTAGAGAGAATGCATCGGCACCGCTGGTGTCGATCATGGGCATTATTGAAATAGGCGTGGAATTTCATGAGAAGGATAGAGTCAACAAATCGGAATATCGGGAATGGAACGTTGCAGGAGAGCAACGTAAATGTAATCTGGAAGAAGAGGTTGCGCCGATGGGTGTGACGTATGCAGAGGATAGAGGAGGGCAGGGTCACCAAGAGGAGCATTGCAGGTGAAACCAGGAGACCGACAAAGCCAAGGGGAAGACCTTGGCGGTTGGCATGCGACTGTGCTGGACATGGCAAAAGGAAGGAGGCGATGTTGTTGGTGGCATGTGTCTACCACGTACGTCTCCCGAGCGCCTACTTTCTCACGGCGCAATCCGTGTTCAGCGCGCACTGCCTTCTCATCAGTAACGCGCCGCTTCAGCCGGGGACGCGGCGGACTGAGTTCGCGGTGACGCAGTGAGGGTCACGCGAGCCGTCGCCGGTTATTGACTCCAGGAGAGGCGTAAAACCCAACAGGCGGCACAAATCGCGGCGAGACGACGTCGAGAACGGAATGAAGAGCGCGGTTTTATTGCGCCGAGAGAAGCGAGAGACGTCGGTCAAACCACGCGGACACAGCGCCGCTCTCAACGCGGCATCCTTCGTGGGATTGCGCAGCTCGAGTGTTCAACCCTGCGCGTATTGCCATGGTTGTGTGTAAAGCGATTTGAGACATGTATTGTGAAAAGTAATAAATGTTTGTCGGTTTGAATGTGTATCTGCGTGTGTGTGTTTGTCCGGAGAACATCTCTGTCAACGAGGTGAGGAGTAATTCGACAGCTGTGTTTTAGTTTATGTGAACGAGGTTGAAGTTGTGAAACGTTTTGACTTTTGACCCAACAATTCGGATAATTCGGTTTATCAGAAGCGGTGCTGCTTGACCCACTCTTCCGTTGACAATTCGCCCAGCGCGTGTCGCCTGTCACGAGTTAAAATCGCAGCGATCTCTACCAACTGAGCTGTACAGTGCCTTGATTGCCAGTGCGCAAGAAATGATCCATCATAGTTGAAGCAATTACATTCCACCAGGGCTCGCTACGAGCACTTCGTGCTACAGCACCGCGCGGCGGTATTTTTAAGAGCGCTCCAATGCACAATCAAGACTCCGGTCTGGGTTAAGCTAAGCCCATCATCCTTTAGGGGCGTATACAATTACGGTAAGTACCAATTGTATGGGAAGCGAACAATAACTTGCGCTCTTAATAAACTGTTCCCGGCCAAGGTAATTGTGGAATTTTCAACGCTGGCTTACGGCATCTTTAATGGAAACTCAAATGATGCTGGAGCCTGAGTGATGGCCTGAAGCCCCTTTTACGGGAACCCAGAAACCCCTCGAACTGACTCGGAGTCACCAGCAAAAAGAGAGGTGCTCGATGGGGCACGGTGGCTCTTTTTAACTTTTAATCTTTGGGCCTAAATGACGACGCATCGTACGGTGCCGTGTCGCCTCGCACGCGCATGAGAAATCCATGGGAAATCCATGGGATCGTTTCCAACCCCGCCCTAGGACAGATCGACCGTCCGGGTCAATCACCGTGGGCACACGGAAGGCTCTGCAGGGGTCAGTAATACCAGCGAGCAGAGCAGAGTCATTAGTATGGACAACTAGGGCACAGCATTGTCCAGTCAAAAAGTCAATACTGTCCCCGTTCTGAAACAAATACACGCAGATGAATATTCAGAAGACACGCTCTGGGCCATGTCACTAGACATGGCCTGCATGGCCACAGAAAAAACTATTGACTTGTCTATATGGGCGTACAATGTGTGTGTGTACAATGGGGAGGAGTGATGCAGTGGTTCGTGAACGACCCTATGCACCCAACCACCTGCCTTTGATTCCTAGCCACGGATAACATGCGCGGTGAGTGATGTCTGAACCTGTGCTTAACTAGGCCTGTATTAGGTTAACTCAACCTTCAATTGGTACATGGTGCGGTGTGTACACTTCGGCCTTGGGAAGACAAAGGTGACCGGGCGAGGTGCTCACCATAGCATCCCCTCGTGTGTCACACAAATTGCATCACCATCCATCGAGATGACGAAAGCAGCTCAAGCCTCCCGTAAACCACGTGGCTTGTGTGCAGCCACCCTCACTCTGAACCCCTCCCCTCTCCCCGCCTCCTGTGAAAACAGACTCTGCTCCATGACGCTCATTTCTGCTTGCTCCTTCCCTCTCCTATTCCCTCTCTTCTATCCCCCTATCATCGTCGTCTCATCCCCGACATCTTGACCCGGTCATTCCTTCTCCACCTCCTTCACCGGCGCTCCCCCTCCTCCTCCGTCCCCGCTGCTCATCTCGAGACGTGCATTTTTCTTTGTCCCTATCGGGGACTTCCGTTTCCTTTTGCCGGTCATCTTGCGCGCCCCCCCCCCCCCGCTTCTCCCCTCTGCTGCCCTTTTGAGCAGCTGACTGACTCTTTACTCCCTTTACCATGGGAGCAAATGGGGCACCCTGATACACGAGAATGGTGCAGGCAAGAAAACCACGCGTTTCAACGAACACACAAATGCGTAAAAAGCACGCACCTGCCTCGGTGCATGATGCAACAAAAATATATGTCCTGCAGCATTTCCTGAAAAAGTTCAATATGGTCCTCAAAAAAACTAAATACATTCGAGCAAATGTGAGCGCGTGTATTGATGGGCACAAGTGTAATACATTTGGCAGGAACGAACTAAAATAAATCCCGTAACTGTCAAGTCCGTTCCATAATTAATGAACCGTAAAACTCGCGTGAACATCCCGTGACATATACAGCCTGGGCCGGTATTGGATGCGTCTTCCTGTAAGTACAGGACACTGATGGGCTAAATAAATAAATAAGACGCGGTGGTGGTGGCGGTGGTGGCGGTGGCGCGAGAGGGCGAATCACAAAACGCCGAATCCCGTCTGCCCGCTGCAGGCGGTGGCCTCTGCAGACACGGGGGGGGGGGGGGTGAAGGAGGAGGGGGTGAAGGAGGGGTGAAGGAGGGGGTGGAGGAAGGGGGTGAAGGAGGAGGGGGAGGGGTGAAGGAGGAGGGGGAGTGAAGGAGGGGGAGGGGTGAAGGAGGGGGGGTGAAGGAGGGGGGATGAAGGAGGAGGGGGGTGAAGGAGGAGGGGGAGTGAAGGAGGGGGAGGGGTGAAGGAGGGGAGGTGAAGGAGGGGGGGTGAAGGAGGGGGGGTGAAGGAGGGGGGATGAAGGAGGAGGGGGGTGAAGGAGGAGGGGATGAAGGAGGAGGGGATGAAGGAGGAGGGGGGTGAAGGAGGAGGAGGGGGGTGAAGGAGGAGGAGGGGGGTGAAGGAGGGGTGAAGGAGGGGTGAAGGAGGGGGGATGAAGGAGGAGGGGGGTGAAGGAGGGGGGGTGAAGGAGGGGGGATGAAGGAGGAGGGGGGTGAAGGAGGAGGGGATGAAGGAGGAGGGGATGAAGGAGGAGGGGGGTGAAGGAGGAGGAGGGGGGTGAAGGAGGAGGAGGGGGGTGAAGGAGGGGTGAAGGAGGGGTGAAGGAGGTGGTGAAGGAGGGGGTGGAGGAAGGGAGTGAAGGAGGAGGGGGGGTGAAGGAGGGGGGGGTGAAGGAGGGGGGATGAAGGAGGAGGGGGGTGAAGGAGGAGGGGGAGTGAAGGAGGGGGAGGGGTGAAGGAGGGGAGGTGAAGGAGGGGGAGGGGTGAAGGAGGGGAGGTGAAGGAGGGGGGGTGAAGGAGGGGGGGTGAAGGAGGAGGGGGGTGAAGGAGGAGGGGGAGTGAAGGAGGGGGAGGGGTGAAGGAGGGGAGGTGAAGGAGGGGGGGTGAAGGAGGGGGGATGAAGGAGGAGGGGGGTGAAGGAGGGGGGGTGAAGGAGGGGGGATGAAGGAGGAGGGGGGTGAAGGAGGAGGGGGGGTGAAGGAGGAGGGGATGAAGGAGGAGGGGATGAAAGAGGAGGGGGGTGAAGGAGGAGGAGGGGGGTGAAGGAGGAGGAGGGGGGTGAAGGAGGGGTGAAGGAGGGGTGAAGGAGGTGGTGAAGGAGGGGGTGGAGGAAGGGAGTGAAGGAGGAGGGGGGGTGAAGGAGGGGGGGGTGAAGGAGGAGGGGGGTGAAGGAGGAGGAGGGGGGTGAAGGAGGAGGAGGGGGGTGAAGGAGGAGGAGGGGGGTGAAGGAGGAGGAGGGGGGTGAAGGAGGAGGAGGGGGGTGAAGGAGGAGGAGGGGGGTGAAGGAGGAGGAGGGGGGTGAAGGAGGAGGAGGGGGGTGAAGGAGGGGTGAAGGAGGTGGTGAAGGAGGGGGTGGAGGAAGGGAGTGAAGGAGGAGGGGGGGGTGAAGGAGGGGGGATGAAGGAGGAGGGGGGTGAAGGAGGAGGAGGGGGGTGAAGGAGGAGGAGGGGGGTGAAGGAGGTGGTGAAGGAGGGGGTGGAGGAAGGGAGTGAAGGAGGAGGAGGGGGGGTGAAGGAGGGGGGGTGAAGGAGGAGGGGATGAAGGAGGAGGGGGGTGAAGGAGGAGGAGGGGGGTGAAGGAGGAGGAGGGGGGTGAAGGAGGGGTGAAGGAGGTGGTGAAGGAGGGGGTGGAGGAAGGGAGTGAAGGAGGAGGGGGGGTGAAGAAGGGGGGGTGAAGGAGGGGGGATGAAGGAGGAGGGGGGTGAAGGAGGAGGGGGGGTGAAGAAGGGGGGGGTGAAGGAGGGGGGATGAAGGAGGAGGGGGGTGAAGGAGGAGGGGTGAAGGAGGGGGGATGGAGAAGGAGGGGGGGTGAAGGAGGAGTAGGGGGGTGAAGGAGGGGTGAAGGAGGGGGTGAAGGAGGGGGTGAAGGAGGGGGTGGAGGAAGGGGGTGAAGGAGGAGGGGGGGTGAAGGAGGAGGGGATGAAGGAGGAGGGGGGGTGAAGAAGGAGGGGGAGAGATGAAGGAGGGGGGGTGAAGAAGGAGGGGGAGGGGTGAAGGAGGGGGAGGGGTGAAGGAGGGGTGAATAAGGAGGGGTGAAGAAGGAGGGGGAGGGGTGAAGGAGGAGGGGGAGGGGGGTGAAGGAGGAGGAGGAGGGGGGTGAAGGAGGAGGAGGAGGGGGGTGAAGAAGGAGGAGGAGGGGGGGTGAAGAAGGAGGGGGAGAGATGAAGGAGGAGGGGGGGTGAAGAAGGAGGGGGAGGGGTGAAGGAGGGGGAGGGGTGAAGGAGGGGTGAAGAAGGAGGGGGAGGGGTGAAGGAGGAGGGGCAGGGGGGTGAAGGAGGAGGAGGAGGGGGGTGAAGGAGGAGGAGGAGGGGGATGAAGAAGGAGGAGGAGGGGGGTGAAGGAGGAGGAGGGGGGTGAAGGAGGAGGAGGGGGGTGAAGGAGGAGGAGGGGGGTGAAGGAGGAGGAGGGGGGTGAAGGAGGAGGAGGGGGGTGAAGGAGGGGGGTGAAGAAGGGGGGTTGCTTCGTCTCTGCCGCTGTCGCCGCCGGCTGAATGTGAAATGCCCTCTCTCTCTCTCTCTGTGTTGACGCACGAGCGGTGACAGCGACCACGAGGCCGGTGCCAGGGTCGAGGCGGCGCTTGTGCGGCTCCTGCCTGCCGGTGGCTCTGCGCCTCGCAGGACGGGGGGGGGCCGGAGAAGGGAGCGAGTCTGGCTGGGTGGGTGGGAAGACTGCAGAGGGAGGATGGAGCCGTGGAGGCTGTGGAGGGAGCAGGGTCAACTAAAACTCTTCTTGATGTTCCCAGGCAAGGCCCACCGAGCCGTGTCGGGCTTTTGTCAGGAGCGAACTGGCGGTCGCAAATGCCAGCTCGACGCAGTGGCTTCTGGCGTGGACATTTACAGCAGCAGATATACTCTCAACGCACGAATGGATTCTACATGTGGAGGGGGAAAACCCGGAGGGCCCGGAGAAAAAATACGCGCGACCACGGGGAGAGAGACACGCAAACTCCAAAATATACAGGCGTCGGGGTCGATGGGTATGGAACCCCCCACGACCCGGTATGCCGGGCCAGGTAGTTCACGTATCGCCACCGTGCTGCTCTGTGTGAGACTGGTGGGCAGCGCAATGGGGGAGATGGCAAGGGGAGGCCCCGCGGGTGGGTAAGGAGGAGGAGGAGGGAGCTCATTGGGCAGCTGCTGCTGTGGCTTCACTGCGGAGTGGTGCGGGTCGTTGAGTGCGCGAGAGGAGGAGCGAGCCTCGGACGTGCGTGGGCTGTGTGGGGGGGGCTGTGAGGAGCTGTGTGGGAGCTATGTGGAGGCTATGTGGGGGCTGCATGGGGGGTGTATGGGATGCGTGTGCGTTCGATTTTCACTCACGATCCAAAAAATATCACACAATTACCATTATCCGAACTGGTCCTACGCCTCCATTAGATCGACTCGGCCTAAAATGAGTACCCGATGTGATGTGTAAACATCGCCACTCGGGAGACAAAGGCGGCCGGGCGTACACGTCTACGAGTGCAAGTGTGTCTAAGTGTACACGTGTGTCTGTGAGTACACGTGTGTGAGTACATGTGTCTACGTGTGTAAGTACACGTGTGTCTGTGAGTACACGTGTGTGAGTACACGTGTGTCTCCTCCGTCAGTGCTCCCGGCTGGAGGAAGGCGGGAGGGGAGGGGGTGGGGAGGGGGTGGGGGAGTAGGGAGGGAGGTGGGGGTGGGAGGGGGAGGGGTGGGGGCTGCTGCGGGGCTCTGCAATGCGGACCGCGGCCCGGGGCGCGGTCCTCCGCCCCGCGTCGTCACCAGCAGCAGCAGCGGCGGCGTCGTCGTCGCTGTGGACACGGCGACAGCGAGAGACGGAGAGAGACGGAGAGAGATTGTTAACAACACCACCACCGCCACCAGCACGCCCCGCGTGCCGGGGGCCGGGGACCGATGGCGTTCATAGCGAGACGCTGTGAAAGGGCCGGGGCGGCGGCGCACGAGAAGTTGCCGCGGGGCCAACACGAGGCCCGCGGCCGCCTTTGTCTTCCCCAGTGCTGATGTCTCGCACAACGCGCCAGATGCGCGTGTTCAGGTTGAGTCGACCTAGGAGTGGCACAGAGCGGGCACTAGCGCCACTGATGTTGGCCGTGAGCGGAAATCGAACTCGGGTCACCGGTTTCGTAGCGCAGCGCGCGAGCCATTCCGCTACCAAAGACAAAGGTCCCCCCCCCACGTGAAGCCTCAACAGACTGTTGGGGCAAGTGCTGTTAGCGAGCACCTCACGAAGACCGGCACGAGAGCCCCCCCCCTGCCCCCCGCCTTGCGCGACGAGCAGCAGACACGCAGCAGACACACAGCACACACACAGCACACACACACACAGCACACACACACACAGCACACACACACACACACAGCACACACACAGCACACACACACACAGCACACACACACAGCACACACACAGCACACACACAGCACACACACACACAGCACACA